>NC_064645.1:6252500-7502500 GCF_023864345.2 Schistocerca serialis cubense
AGGTTTACTGTATCCCTCTGACCCTCTTATTGACGATGAAACACAGAAATTGCATCGGAATTAAATAGAAAAGGCACAATGCCGAATTAAGTATAAGAAGACTGACTCTTCCTACTGTCTATGGTTTGAATTATTTCTGTGACACTAGTTATATATTTCGATGCTTCAGTTCAGGTTTACTGTATCCCTTGGACCTTCTTATTGACGATGAACACAGTAATTGCATCGGAATTAAAGAGAAAAGACACAATGCCGACTTAAGTAGAAGAAGACTGACTCCTCTTACTGACTATGTTTTGAACCATTCCTGAGACACTAGTTATAGATTCCGATACTTCACCCCAGGTTTACAGTATCCCTTTTACATTCTTATTGACGATGAAACACTGAAATTGCATCGGAATTAAATACAAAAGGCACAATGCCGACTCAAGTACATTAAAACTGACTCTTCTTACTGTCTATGTTTGAACCATTCCTGCGACACTAGTTATAGATTCCAATGCTTCACTTCAGGTTACTGTATCCCTCTGAACTTCTTATTGACGATGAAACACACAAAATGCATCGGAATTAAATAGAAAAGGCACAATGCCGAATTAAGTACAAGAAGACTGACTCTTCCTACTGTCTATGGTTTGAGCCATTTCTGTGACACTAGTTATATTTTCCGATGCTTCACTTTAGGTTTACTGTATCCCTTGGACCTTCTTATTGACGACGAAACACAGAAATTGCATCGGAATTAAATACAAAAAGCACATTGCCGAATTAAGTACAAGAAGACTGACTCATCCTACTGTCTATGTTTTGAACCATTCCATTGACACTAGTTATAGATTCCGATGCTTCACTCCAGGTTTATAGTATCCCTTTTACATTCTTATTGACGATGAAACACTGAAATTGCATCGGAATTAAATACAAAAGGCACAATGCCGACTCAAGTACAAGAAGACTGACTCTTCTTCCTGTCTATGTTTGAACCATTTCTGTGACACTAGTTATAGATTCCAATGCTTCACTTCAGGTTTACTGTATCCCTCTGAACTTCTTATTGACGATGAAACACACAAATTGCATCGGAATTAAATAGAAAAGGCACAATGCCGAATTAAGTACAAGAAGACTGACTCTTCCTACTGTCTATGTTTTGAACCATTCCTGTGACACTAGTTATATATTCCGATGCTTCACTCCAGGTTTACTGTATCCCTTGGACCTTCTTATTGACGATGAAACACAGAAATTGCATCGAAATTAAATACAAAGGGCACAATGCCGACTTAAGGACAAGAAGACTGACTCTTCTTACTGACTATGTTTTGAAGCATACCTGTGACACTAGTTATAGATTCCGATGCTTCACTTCAGGTTTACTGTATCCCTCTGACCTTCTTATTGACGAAGACACACAGAAATTGCCTCGGAATAAAATAGAGAAGGCACAATGCCGACTTAAGTACAAGAAGACTGACTCTTCTTAATGTCTATGTTTTGAACCATTCCTGTGACACTAGTTATAGATTCCGATGCTTCCCTCTAGGTTTACTGTATCCCTTGGACCTTCTTATTGACGATAAAACACAGAAATTGCATCGGAATTAAATACAAAAGGCACAATGCCGACTTAAGGACAAGAAGACTGACTCTCCTTACTGACTATGTTTTGAACCATTCCTGTGACACTAGTTATAGATTCCGATGCTTCACTTCAGGTTTACTGTATCCCTCTGACCTTATTCACGATGAAACACAGGAATTGCATCGGAATTAAATAATAAAGGCACAATAGCGACTGACTCTTCTTACTGTCTATGTTTTGAACAATTCCTGTGACACTAGTTATAGATTCCGATTCTTCACTTCAGGTTTACTGAATGCCTCTGACCTTCTTATTGACGATGAAACACAGAATTTGCATCGGAATGAAATACAAAAGGCACAATGCTGAATTAAGTACAAGAAGACTGACTCTTCCTACTGTCTATGTATTGAACCGTTCCATTGACACTAGTTATAGATTCCGATGCTTGACTTCACGTTTACTGAATCCTTTGGACCTTCATATTGACGATAAAACACAGAAATTGCATCGGAATGTAATACAAAAGGCACATTGCCGACTCAAGTACAAGACGACTGACTCTTCTTACTGTCTATGCTTTGAACCATTCCTGCGACACTAGTTATACATTCCAATGCTTCACTTCAGGTTTACTGTATCCCTCTGACCTTCTTATTGACGATGAAACACAGAAATTGCATCGGAATTAAATAGAAAAGGCACAATGCCGAATTAAGTACAAGAAGACTGACTTTTCCTACTGTCTATGTTTTGAACCATTTCCGTGACACTAGTTATATATTCCGATGCTTCACTTCAGGTTTACTGTATCCCTTGGACCTTCTTATTGACGATGAAACACAGAAATTGCATCGGAATTAAATACAAAAGGCACAATGCCGACTTAAGTACAAGAAGACTGTATCTTCATACAGTCTATGTTTTGAAACATTCCTGTGACACTAGTTATAGATTCCGATGCTTCACTCCAGGTTTACTGTATCCCTTGGACCTTCTTATTGACGATGAAACACAGAAATTGCACCGGAATTAAATACAAAAGGCACAATACCGACTTAAGGACAAGAAGACTGACTCTTCCTACTGTCTATGTTTTGAACCATTCCTGTGACACTAGTTATATATTCCGATGCTTCACTCCAGGTTTACTGTATCCCTTGGACCTTCTTATTGACGATGAAACACAGAAATTGCACCGGAATTAAATACAAAATTCACAATACAGACTTAAGGACAAGAAGACTGACTCTTCTTACTGACTATGTTTTGAAGCATACCTGTGACACTAGTTATAGATTCCGATGCTTCACTTCAGGTTTACTGTATCCCTCTGACCTTCTTATTGACGAAGACACACAGAAATTGACTCGGAATTAAATAGAGAAGGCACAATGCCGACTTAAGTACAAGAAGACTGACTCTTCGTAATGTCTATGTTTTGAACCATTCCTGTGACACTAGTTATAGCTTCCGATGCTTCGCTCTAGGTTTACTGTATCCCTTGGACCTTCTTATTGACGATGAAACACAGAAAGTGCATCGGAATTAAATACAAAAGGCACAATGCCGACTTAAGGACAAGAAGACTGACACTTCTTACTGACTATGTTTTGAACCATTCCTGTGACACTAGTTATAGATTCCGATGCTTCACTTCAGGTTTACTGTATCCCTCTGACCTTATTCACGATGAAACACAGGAATTGCATCGGAATTAAATACAAAAGGCACAATACCGACTGACTCTTCTTACTGTCTATGTTTTGAACAATTCCTGTGACACTAGTTATAGATTCCGATTCTTCACTTCAGGTTTACTGAATGCCTCTGACCTTCTTATTGACGATGAAACACAGAATTTGCATCGGAATTAAATACAAAAGGCACAATGCCGAATTAAGTACAAGAAGACTGACTCTTCCTACTGTCTATGTATTGAACCGTTCCATTGACACTAGTTATAGATTCCGATGCTTGATTTCAGGTTTACTGAATCCCTTGGACCTTCTTATTGACGATAAAACACAGAAATTGCATCGGAATTTAATACAAAAAGCACAATGCCGACTCAAGTACAAGAAGACTGACTCTTCTTACTGTCTATGCTTTGAACCATTCCTGCGACACTAGTTATACATTCCAATGCTTCACTTCAGGTTTACTGTATCCCACTGACCATCTTATTGACGATGAAACACAGAAATTGCATCGGAATTAAATAGAAAAGGCACAATGCCGAATTAAGTACAAGAAGACTGACTTTTCCTACTGTCTATGTTTTGAACCATTTCTGTGACACTAGTTATATATTCCGATGCTTCACTTCAGGTTTGCTGTATCCCTTGGACCTTCTTATTGACGATGAAACACAGAAATTGCATCGGAATTAAATACAAAAGGCACAATGCCTACTTAAGTACAAGAAGACTGTATCTACATACAGTCTATGTTTTGAAACATTCCTGTGACACTAGTTATAGATTCCGATGCTTCACTCCAGGTTTACTGTATCCCTTGGACCTTCTTATTGACGATGAAACACAGAAATTGCACCGGAATTAAATACAAAAGGCACAATACCGACTTAAGGACAAGAAGACTGACTCTTCTTACTGACTATGTTTTGTACCATTCCTGTGACACTAGTTATAGATTTTGATGCACACTTCAGGTTTACTGTATCCCTCTGACTTTCTTATTGACGATGAAACACAGAAATTGCACCGGAATTAAATACAAAAGGCACAATACCGACTTAAGGACAAGAAGACTGACTCTTCTTACTGTCTATGTTTTGAAACATTCCTGTGACACTAGTTATAGATTCCGATGATTCGCTTCAGGTTTACTGTATCCCTCTGACCTTCTTATTGACGAAGACACACAGAAATTGCCTCGGAATTAAATAGAAAAGGCACAATGCCGACTTATGTACAAGAAGACTGACTCTTCTTAATGTCTATGTTTTGAACCATTCCTGTGACACTAGTTATAGATTCCGATGCTTCACTGTAGGTTTAGTGTATCCCTTGGACCTTCTTATTGACGATGAACACAGTAATTGCATCGGAATTAAAGAGAAAAGACACAATGCCGACTTAAGTAGAAGAAGACTGACTCCTCTTACTGACTATGTTTTGAACCATTTCTGAGACACTAGTTATACATTCCGATGCTTCACTTCAGGTTAACGGTATCCCTCTGACCTTCTTATTGACGATGACACACAGAAATTGCATCGGAATTAAATAAAAAAGGCACAATGCCGACTTAAGTACAAGAACACTGACTCTTCTTACTGTCTATGCTTTGAAGCATTCCTGTGACACTAGTTATTGATTCCAATGCTTCACTTCAGGTTTACTGTATCCCTCTGACCCTCTGATTGACGATGAAACACAGAAATTGCATCGGAATTAAATAGAAAAGGCACAATGCCGAATTAAGTATAAGAAGACTGACTCTTCCTACTGTCTATGGTTTGAATTATTTCTGTGACACTAGTTATATATTTCGATGCTTCAGTTCAGGTTTACTGTATCCCTTGGACCTTCTTATTGACGATGAACACAGTAATTGCATCGGAATTAAAGAGAAAAGACACAATGCCGACTTAAGTAGAAGAAGACTGACTCCTCTTACTGACTATGTTTTGAACCATTCCTGAGACACTAGTTATAGATTCCGATACTTCACCCCAGGTTTACAGTATCCCTTTTACATTCTTATTGACGATGAAACACTGAAATTGCATCGGAATTAAATACAAAAGGCACAATGCCGACTCAAGTACAAGAAAACTGACTCTTCTTACTGTCTATGTTTGAACCATTCCTGCGACACTAGTTATAGATTCCAATGCTTCACTTCAGGTTACTGTATCCCTCTGAACTTCTTATTGACGATGAAACACACAAAATGCATCGGAATTAAATAGAAAAGGCACAATGCCGAATTAAGTACAAGAAGACTGACTCTTACTACTGTCTACGTTTTGAAACATTCCTGTGACACTAGTTATATATTCCGATGCTTCACTACAGGTTTATTGTATTCCTTGGACCTTCTTATTGACGATGAAACACAGAAATTGCATCGAAATTAAATACAAAAGGCACAATGCCAACTTAAGGACAAGAAGACTGACTCTTCTTACTGACTATGTTTTGAAGCATTCCTGTGACACTAGTTATAGATTCCGATGCTTCACTTCAGGTTTACTGTATCCCTCTGACCTTCTTATTGACGAAGACACACAGAAATTGCCTCGGAATTAAATAGAAAAGGCACAATGCCGACTTAAGTACAAGAAGACTGACTCTTCTTAAAATCTATGTTTTGAACCATTCCTGTGACACTAGTTATAGATTCCGATGCTTCACTCTAGGTTTACTGTATCCCTTGGACCTTCTAATTGACGATGAAACACAGAAATTGCATCGGAATTAAATACAAAAGGCACAATGCCGACTTAAGGACAAGAAGACTGACTCTTCTTACTGACTATGTTTTGAACCATTCCTGTGACACTAGTTACAGATTCCGATGCTTCACTTCAGGTTTACTGTATCCCTCTGACCTTATTCACGATGAAACACAGAAATTGCATCGGAATTAAATACAAAAGGCACAATACCGACTGACTCTTCTTACTGTCTATGTTTTGAACAATTCCTGTGACACTAGTTATAGATTCCGATGCTTCACTTCAGGTTTACTGAATGCCTCTGACCTTCTTATTGACGATGAAACACAGAATTTGCATCGGAATTAAATACAAAAGGCACAATGCCGAATTAAGTACAAGAAGACTGACTCTTCCTACTGTCTATGTATTGAACCGTTCCATTGACACTAGTTATAGATTCCGATGCTTGACTTCAGGTTTACTGTATCCCTTGGACCTTCTTATTGACGATAAAACACAGAAATTGCATCGGAATTTAATACAAAAGGCACAATGCCGACTCAAGTACAAGAAGACTGACTCTTCTTACTGTCTATGTTTTGAACCATTCCTGCGACACTAGTTATACATTCCAATGCTTCACTTCATGTTTACTGTATCCCTCTGACCTTCTTATTGACGAAGACACACAGAAATTGCCTCGGAATTAAATAGAAAAGGCACAATGCCGACTTAAGTACAAGAAGACTGACTCTTCTTAAAATCTATGTTTTGAACCATTCCTGTGACACTAGTTATAGATTCCGATGCTTCACTCTAGGTTTACTGTATCCCTTGGACCTTCTTATTGACGATGAAACACAGAAATTGCATCGGAATTAAATACAAAAGGCACAATGCCGACTTAAGGACAAGAAGACTGACTCTTCTTACTGACTATGTTTTGAACCATTCCTGTGACACTAGTTACAGATTCCGATGCTTCACTTCAGGTTTACTGTATCCCTCTGACCTTATTCACGATGAAACACAGAAATTGCATCGGAATTAAATACAAAAGGCACAATACCGACTGACTCTTCTTACTGTCTATGTTTTGAACAATTCCTGTAACACTAGTTATAGATTCCGATGCTTCACTTCAGGTTTACTGAATGCCTCTGACCTTCTTATTGACGATGAAACACAGAATTTGCATCGGAATTAAATACAAAAGGCACAATGCCGAATTAAGTACAAGAAGACTGACTCTTCCTACTGTCTATGTATTGAACCGTTCCATTGACACTAGTTATAGATTCCGATGCTTGACTTCAGGTTTACTGTATCCCTCTGACCTTCTTATTGACGCTGAAACTCAGAAATTGCATCGGAATTAAATACAAAAGGCACAATGCCGAATTAAGTACAAGAAGACTGACTCTTCCTACTGTCTATGTTTTCAACCATTTCTGTGACACTAGTGATATATTCCGATGCTTCACTTCAGGTTTACTGTATCCCTTGGACCTTATTATAGACGATGAAACACAGAAATAGCATCGGAATTAAATACAACAGGCGCAATGCCAAATTAAGTACAAGATGATTGACTCTGCCTACTGTCTATGTTTTGAACCATTCCATTGACACTAGTTATAGATTCCAATGCTTGACTTCAGGCTTACTGAATTCCTTGGACCTTCTTATTGACGATAAAACACAGAAATTGCATCGGAATTTTATACAAAAGGCACAATGGCGACTCAAGTACAAGAAGACTCACTCTTCTTACTGTCTATGTTTTGAACCATTCCTGTGACACTAGTTATAGATTCCGATGCTTCACGTCAGGTTTACTGTATCCCTCTGACCTTCTTATTGACGATGAAACACTGAAATTGCATCGGAATTAAATACAAAAGGCACAATTCCGACTCAAGTACAAGAAGACTGACTCTTCTTACTGTCTATATTTTGAACCATTCCTGTGACACTAGTTATAGACGCCAATGCTTCACTTCAGGTTTTCTGTATCCCTATGACCTTCTTATTGACGATGAAACACAGAAATTGCATCGGAATTAAATAGAAAAAAAGCACAATGCCGTATTAAGTACAAGAAGACTGACTCTTCTTACTGTCTATGTTTTGAACCATTCCTGTGACACTAGTTATATATTCCGATGCTTCACTTGAGGTTTACTGTATCCCTTGGACCTTCTTATTGACGATGAAACACAGAAATTGCATCGGAATTAAATACAAAAGGCACAATGCCGACTTAAGTACCAGAAGACTGTATCTTCTTACTCTCTATGTATTGAAACATTCCTGTGACACTAGTTATTGATTCAGATGCTTCACTCCAGGTTTACTGTATCCCTTGGACCTTCTTATTGACGATGAAACACAGAAATTGCATCGGAATTAAATACAAAAGGCACAATGCCGACTTAAGGACAAGAAGACTGACTCTTCTTACTGACTATGTTTTGAAGCATTTCTGTGACACTAGTTATAGATTCCGATGCTTCACTTCAGGTTTTCTGTATCCCTCTGACCTTATTATTGACGAAGCCACACAGAATTTGCCTCGGAATTAAATAGAAAAGGCACATGCCGACTTAAGTACAGGAAGACTGACTCTACTTAATGTCTATGTTTTGAACCATTCCTGTGACACTAGCTATTGGTTCCGATGCTTCACTTCAGGTTTACTGTATCATTTTCAACTTCTTATTGACGATGAAACACAGAAATTACATCGGAATCAAATACCAAAAGCATAATGCCGACTTAAGTACAAAAAGACTGACTCTTCTTACTGTCTATGTTTTGAACCATTTCTGTGACACTAGTTATATATTCCGATGCTTCACTTCAGGTTTACTGTATCCCTTGGACCTTAATATTGACGATGAAACACAGAAATTGCATCGCAATTTAATACAAAAGTCACAATGCCGACTCAAGTACAAGAAGACTGACTCTTCTTACTGTCTATGATTTGAACCATTCCTGTGACACTAGTTATACATTCCAATGCTTCACTTCAGGTTTACTTTATCCCTCTGACTTTCTTATTGACGATGAAACACAGAAATTGCATCGGAATTAAATAGAAAAGGCACAATGCCGAATTAAGTACAAGAAGACTGACTCTTCCTATTGTCCATGGTTTGAATCATTTCTGTGACACTAGTTATAGATTCGAATGCTACGCTTTAGGTTTACTGTATCCCTTGGACTTTCTTATTGACGATGAAACACAGAAATTGCATCTTAATTAAATACAAAAGGTACAATGCCGACTATAGGACAAGAAGACTGACTCTTCTTACTGACTATGTTTTGAAGCATTCCTGTGACACTAGTTATAGCTTCTGATGCTTGACTTCAGGTTTACTGTATCCCTTGGACCTTCTTATTGACGATGAAACACCGAAATTGCATCGGAATTTTATACAAAAGGCACAATGCCGACACAAGTACAAGAAGACTGACTCTTCTTACTGTCTATGTTTTGAAACATTCCTGTGCCACTAGTTATAGATTCCGATGCTTCACTTCGGTTTACTGTTTCCCTCTGACTTTCTTATTGACGATGAAACACAGAAGTTGCATCGGAATTAAATACAAAAGGCACAATGCTGACTTAAGGACAAGAAGACTGACTCTTCTTATTGACTATGTTTTGAACCATTCCTGTGACACTAGTTATAGATTCGGATGCTTCACTTCAGGTTTACTGTATCCCTCTGACCTTCTTATTGACGATGAAACACAGAAATTGCATCGGAATTAAATACAAAAGTCACAATGCCGACTGAAGTACAAGAAGACTGACTCTTCCTACTGTCTATGTTTTGAACCATTTATGTGACACTAGTTATATATTCCGATGCTTCACTTCAGGTTTACTGTATCCCTCTGACCTTCTTATTGGCGAAGACACACAGAAATTGCGTCGGAATTAAATAGAAAAGGCACAATGACGTTTAAGTACAAGAACACTGACTCTTCTTAATGTCTATGTTTTGAACCATTCCTGTGACACTAGTTATAGATTCCGATGCTTCACTCTAGGTTTAGTGTATCCCTTGGACCTTCTTATTGACGATGAACACAGTAATTGCATCGGAATTAAATAGAAAAGGCACAATGCCGACTTAAGTAGAAGAAGACTGACTCGTCTTACTGACTATGTTTTGAACCATTCCTGAGACACTAGTTATAGATTCCGATGCTTCACTTCAGGTTTACTGTATCCCTCTAACCTTCTTATTGACGATGAAACACAGAAATTGCATCGGAATTAAATACAAAAGGCACAATGAAGACATAAGTACAAGAAGACTGACTGTGCCCACTGTCTATGTTTTGAATCATTCCTGAGACACTAGTTAAAGATTCCGATGCTACACTTCAGGTTTACTGTATCCCTCTGACCTACATATTGACGATGAAACACAGAAATTACACCATAATTCAATACAAAAGGCACAATGCCGACTTAAGTACAAGAAGACTGACTCTTCTTACTGTCAATGTTTTGAACCATACCACTGACACTAGTTATAGTTTCCGATGCTTCACTCCAGGTTTACTGTATCCCTTGGACCTTCTTATTGACGATGAAACACAGAAATTGCACCGGAATTAAATAGAAAAGGCACAATGCCGACTAAAGTACAAGAAGACTGACTCTTCTTACTGTCTATGTTTTGAAACATCCCTGTGACACTAGTTATAGATACCGATGCTTCACTCCAGGTTTACTGTATCCCTTGGACCATCTTATTGACGATGAAACACAGAAATTGCATCGGAATTAAATACAAAAGGCACAAGGCCGACTTAAGGACAAGAAGACTGACTCTTCTTACTGACTATGTTTTGAACCATTCCTGTGACACTAGTTATAGATTCCGATGCTCACTTCAGGTTTACTGTATCCCTCTGACTTTCTTATTGACGATGAAACACAGAAATTGCACCGGAATTAAATACAAAAGGCACAATGCCGACATAAGGACAAGAAGACTGGCTCTTCTTACTGACTATGTTTTGAACCATTCCTGTGACACTAGTTATAGATTCCGATGCTTCACTTTAGGTTTACTGTATCCCTCTGACCTTCTTATTGACGAAGACACACAGAAATTGCCTCGGAATTAAATAGAAAAGGCACAATGCCGACTTAAGTACAAGAAGACTGACTCTTCCTACCTTCTATGTTTTGAACCATTTCTGTGACACTAGTTATATATTCCGATGCTTCACTTCAGTATTCATGTATCCCTTGGACCTTATTATTGACGATGAAACACAGAAATAGCAACGGAATTAAGTACAAAAGGCACAATGCCGAATTAAGTACAAGAAGACTGACTCTTCCTACTGTCTATGTTTTGAACCATTCCATTGACACTAGTTATAGATTCCGATGCTTTACTTCAGGTTTACTGAATCCCTTGGACCTTCTTATTGACGATAAAACACAGAATTGCATCGCAATTTATTACAAAAGGCACAATGCCGACTCAAGTGCAAGAAGACTGACTCTTCTTACTGTCTATGATTTGAACCATTCCTGTGACACTAGTTATACATTCCAATGCTTCACTTCAGGTTTACTGTATCCCTCTGACCTTCTTATTGACGATGAAACACAGAAATTGCATCGGAATGAAATAGAAAAGGCACAATGCCGAATTTGGTACAAGAAGACTGACTCTTCCTACTGCCTATGGTTTGAACCATTTCTGTGACTCTAGTTATATATTCCGATGCTTCACTTCAGGTTTACTGTATCCCTTGGACCTTCGTATTGACGATGAAACACAGAAATTGCATCGGAATTAAATACAAAAGGCACAATGCCGAATTAAGAACAAGAAGACTGACTCTTCCTAGTGTCTATGTTTTGAGCCATTCCATTGACACTAGTTATAGATTCCGTTGCTTCACTCCAGGTTTACTGTATCCCTTTTACATTCTTATTGACGATGAAACACTGAAATTGCATCGGAATTAAATACAAAAGGCACAATGCCGACTCAAGTACAAGAAGACTGACTCTTCTTACTGTCTATGTTTTGAACCATTCCTGTGACACTAGTTATAGATTCCAATGCTTCCCCTCAGGTTTACTGTATCCCTCAGACCTACTTATTGACGATGAAACACAGAAATTGCATCGGAATTAAATAGAAAAGGCACATTGCAGAATAAAGTACAAGAAGACTGACTCTTCCTACTGTCTATGTTTTGAACCATTCCTGTGACACTAGTTATATATTCCGATGCTTCACTTCAGGTTTACTGTATCCCTTGGACCTTCTTATTGACGATGAAACACAGAGATTGCATCGGAATTAAATACAAAAGGCACAATGCCGACTTAAGTACAAGAAGACTGTATCTTCTTACTGTCTATGTTTTGAAACATTCCTGTGACACTAGTTACAGATTTCATTGTTTCACTCCAGGTTTACTGTATCCCTTGGACTTTCTTATTGACGATGAAACACAGAAATAGCACGGAATTAAATACAAAAGCAGAATGCCGACTTAAGTACAAGAAAACTGACTCTTCTTACGCTCTATGTTTTGAACCATTCCTGTGGCACTAGTTATAGATTCCGATGCTTGACTTCAGGTCTACT
The DNA here is from genome assembly GCF_023864345.2 of Schistocerca serialis cubense. Lineage (NCBI taxonomy): Eukaryota > Metazoa > Arthropoda > Insecta > Orthoptera > Acrididae > Schistocerca > Schistocerca serialis. Next base: position 6,265,147 of record NC_064645.1, read on the forward strand.
GAAACCCTTGGACCTTCTTATTGACGATAAAACACAGAAATTGCACCGGAATTAAATACAAGAGGCACAATGCCGACTTAAGGACAAGAAGACTGACTCTTCTTACTGACTACGTTTTGAACCATTCCTGTGACACTAGTTATAGATTCCGATGCTTCACTTCACGTTTACTGTATCCCTCTGACCTTCTTCTTGACGAAGACACACAGAAATTGCCTCGGAATTAAATAGAAAAGGCACAATGCCGTTTAAGTACAAGAAGACTGACTCTTCTTAATGTCTATGTTTTAAACCATTCCTGTGACACTAGTTATAGATTCCGATGCTTCACTCTAGGTTTAGTGTATCCCTAGGACCTTCTTAGTGACGATGGACACAGTAATTGCATCGGAATTAAATAGAAAAGGCACAATGCCGACTTAAGTAGAAGAAGACTGACTCTTCTTACTGACTATATTTTGAACCATTCCTGTGACACTAGTTATAGATTCCGATGCTTGACTTCAGGTTTACTGTATCCCTTGGACCTTCTTATTGACGATGAAACACAGAAATTGGATAGGAATTAAATAGAAAAGGCACAATGAGGACTTAAGTACAAGAAGACTGACTCTTCTTACTGTCTATGTTTGAACCATTCCATTGACACTAGCTATAGCTTCCGATGTTTCACTTCAGGTTTATTGTTTCCCTTGGACCTTCTTATTAACGATGAAACAATGAAATTGCATCGGAATTAAATACAAAAGGCACAATGCCGACTTAAGTACATGAAGACTGATTCTTCTTACTGACTATGTTTTGAACCATTCCTGTGACACTAGTTATAGATTCCGATGCTTCACTTCAGGGTTACTGTATCCCTCTGACCTTCTTATTGACGATGAAATACAGATATTGCATCAGAATTAAATACAAAAGTCACAATGCCTACTTAAGTACAAGAAGACTGACTCTTCCTTCTGTCTATGTTTTGATCCAATCCTGTGACACTAGTTATGGATTCCGATGCTTCACTTCAGGTTTACTGTATCCCTTGGACCTTCTTATTGACGATGAAACACAGAAATTGCATCGGGATTAAATAGAAAACGCACAATGCCGACTTAAGTACAAGAAGACTGACTCATCCTAATGTCTATGTTTGAACCATACCATTGACACTAGTTATAGCTTCCGATGCTTGACTTCAGGTTTACTGTTTCCCTCGGACCTTCTTATTAACGATGAAACAATGAAATTGCATCGGAATTAAATAGAAAAGGCACAATGCCGACTTAAGTACAAGAAGACTGATTCTTCTTACTGACTATGATTTGAACCATTCCTGTGACACTACTTATAGAATCCGATGATTCACTTCAGGTTTACTGAATCCGTTGGACCTTCTTATTGACGATGAAACACAGAAATTGCATCGGAATTAAATACAAAAGGCACAATGCCGACTTAAGTACAAGAAGACTGACTCATCCTACTGTCTATGTTTGAACCATTCCATTGACACTAGTTAAGGCTTCCGAAGCTTCACTTCAGGTTTACTGTTTCCCTTGCACCTTCTTTATAACGATGAGACAATGAAATTGCATCGGAATTAAATACAAAAGTCACAATGCCGACTTAAGTATATGAAGACTGACTCTTCTTACTGTCTATGTTTTGAACCATTTCTGTGACACTAGTTATAGATTCCGATGCTTCACTTCAGGGTTACTGTATCCCTCTGACCTTCTTATTGACTATGAAAGACAGAAATTGCATCAGAATTAAATACAAAAGTCGCAATGCCTACTTAAGTACAAGAACACTGACTCTTCCATCTGTCTATGTTTTGATCCATTCCTGTGACACTAGTTATGGATTCCGATGCTTCACTTCAGGTTTATTGTATCCCTTGGACCTTCTTATTGACGATGAAACACAGAAATTGCATCGGAATTAAATACAAAAGGCACAATGCTGACTTAAGTACATGAAGACTGATTCTTCTTACTGACTACGTTTTATACCATTCCTGTGACACTAGTTATAGATTCCGATGCTTCACTTCAGGTTTACTGTATCCGTTGGACCTTCTTATTGACGATGAAACACAGAAATTGCATCGGAATTAAATACAAAAGGCACAATGCCGACTTAAGTACAAGAAGACTGACTCATCCTACAGTCTATGTTTGAACCATTCCATTGACACTAGTTATAGCTTCCGAAGCTTCACTTCAGGTTTACTGTTTGCCTTGGACGTTCTTATTAACGATGAAACAATGAAATTGCATCGGAATTAAATACAAAAGGCGCAATGCCGACTTAAGTACATGAAGACTGATTCTTCTTACTGTCTATGATTTGAACCATTCCTGTGACACTAGTGATAGATTGCGATCCTTCACTCCAGGTTTACTGTATCCCTTGCACATTCTTATTGACGATGAAACACAGAAATTTCATCGGAATGAAATACAAAAGGCACAATGCCGACTTAAGGACAAGAAGACTGTATCTTCTTACTGCCTATGTTTTGAACTATTCCTGTGACACTAGTTATAGATTCCGATGCCTCACTTCAGGTTTACTGTATCCCTCTGACCTTCTTATTGACGATGAAACACAGAAATTGCATCGGAATTAAATTAGAAAGGCACAATGCCGACTTAAGTGCAAGGAGACTGACTCTTCTCACTGTCTATGTTTTGAACCCTTCCTGTGACACTAGTTATAGGTTCTGATGCCTCACTTCAGGTTTACTGTATCCCTTGGATCTTCTTATTGACGATGAAACACAGAAATTGCATCAGAATTAAATACAAAAGGCACAATGCCGACTTAAGGACAAAAAGACTGACTCTTCTTACTGACTATGTTTGGACCATTCCTGTGACACAAGTTATGGATTCCGATGCTTCACTCCAGGTTTACTGAATCCGTTGGACCTTCTTATTGACGATGAAACACAGAAATTGCATCGGAATTAAATACAAAAGGCACAATGCCGACTTAAGTACAAGAAGACTGACTCATCCTACTGTCTATGTTTGAACCATTCCATTGACACTAGTTAAGGCTTCCGAAGCTTCACTTCAGGTTTACTGCTTCCTTGCACCTTCTTAATAACGATGAGACAATGAAATTGCATCGGAATTAAATACAAAAGTCACAATGCCGACTTAAGTATATGAAGACTGACTCTTCTTACTGTCTATGTTTTGAACCATTTCTGTGACACTAGTTATAGATTCCGATGCTTCACTTCAGGGTTACTGTATCTCTCTGACCTTCTTATTGACGATGAAACACAGAAATTGCATCAGAATTAAATACAAATGTCGCAATGCCTACTTAAGTACAAGAACACTGACTCTTCCATCTGTCTATGTTTTGATCCATTCCTGTGACACTAGTTATGGATTCCGATGCTTCAATTCAGGTTTACTGTATCCCTTGGACCTTCTTATTGACGATGAAACACAGAAATTGCATCGGAATTAAATACAAAAGGCACAATGCTGACTTAAGTACATGAAGACTGATTCTTCTTACTGACTACGTTTTATACCATTCCTGTGACACTAGTTATAGATTCCGATGCTTCACTTCAGGTTTACTGTATCCGTTGGACCTTCTTATTGACGATGAAACACAGAAATTGCATCGGTATTAAATACAAAATTCACAATGCCGACTTAAGTACAAGAAGACTGACTCATCTTACTGTCTATGTTTGAACCATTCCATTGACACTAGTTATAGCTTCCGAAGCTTCACTTCAGGTTTACTGTTTCCCTTGGACGTTCTTATTAACGATGAAACAATGAAATTGCATCGGAATTAAATACAAAAGGCGCAATGCCGACTTAAGTACATGAAGACTGATTCTTCTTACTGTCTATAATTTGAACCATTCCTGTGACACTAGTGATAGATTGCGATCCTTCACTCCAGGTTTACTGTATCCCTTGCACATTCTTATTGACGATGAAACACAGAAATTGCATCGGAATGAAATACAAAAGGCACAATGCCGACTTAAGGACAAGAAGACTGTATCTTCTTACTGCCTATGTTTTGAACTATTCCTGTGACACTAGTTATAGTCTCCGATGCCTCACTTCAGGTTTACTGTATCCCTCTGACCTTCTTATTGACGATGAAACACAGAAATTGCATCGGAATTAAATTCGAAAGGCACAATGCCGACTTAAGTGCAAGGAGACTGACTCTTCTCACTGTCTATGTTTTGAACCCTTCCTGTGACACTAGTTATAGGTTCTGATGCCTCACTTCAGGTTTACTGTATCCCTTGGATCTTCTTATTGACGATGAAACACAGAAATTGAATCGGAATTAAATACAAAAGGCACAATGACGACTTAAGTATAAGAAGACTGACTCTTCTTACTGTCTATGTTTTGAAACATTCCTGTGACACTAGCTATAGATTCCGATGCTTCACTTCATTATTACTGTATCCCTCTGACCTTATTGACGATGAAACACAGAAATTGCATCGGAATTAAATACGAAAGGCACAATACCACCTTAGGTACAAGAAGACTGACTCTTCTTACTGTCTATGTTTTGAACCACTCCTGTGACACTAGATATAGATTCCGATGCTTAACTTCAGGTTTACTGTATCATTTGGACCTTCTTGTTGACGATGAAACACAGAAATTACATCGAAATTGAATACAAAAGGCACAATGCAGACTTTCTGAGACAAGTACAAAAAGACTGACTCTTCTTTCTGACTATGATTTGAACCATTCCTGTGACACTAGTTATAGATTCCGATGCTTCACTTCAGGTTTACTGTATCCGTTGGACCTTATTATTGACGATGAAACACAGAAATTGCATCGGAATTAAATAGAAAAGGCACAATGCCGACTTAAGTACAAGAAGACTGACTCTTCTTACTGACTATGTTTTGAACCATTCGTGTGACACTAGTTATACAATCCGATGCTTCACTTCAGATTTACTATATCCCTTGGACATTCTTATTGACGATGAAACACAGAAATTGCATCGGAATTAAATAAAAAAGGCACAATGCCGACTTAAGTACAAGAAGACTGACTCATCCTACTGTCTATGTTTGAACCATTTCATTGACACTAGTTATAGCTTCCGATGCTTCACTCCAGGTTTACTGTTTCCCTTGGACCTTCTTATTAACGATGAAACAATGAAATTGCATTGGAATTAAATACAAAAGGCAAAATGCCGACTCAAGTACATGAAGACTGATTCTTCTTACTGACTATGTTTTGAACCATTCCTGTGACACTAGTTATAGAGTCCGATGCTTCACTCCAGGTTTTCTGTATCCCTTGGACCTTCTTAATGACGATGAAACACAGAAATTGTATCGGAATTAAATAGAAAAGGCACAATGCCGACTTAAGTACAAGATGACTGACTCTTCCTACTGTCTATGTTTTGAACCATTCCTGTGACACTAGTTATAGATTCCGATGCTTCACTTCAGGTTCACTGTATCCCTTGGAACTTCTTACTGTCGATGAAACCCTGATATTGCATCGGAATTAAATACAAGAGGCACAAAGCCGACTTAAGTACAAGAGGGCTGACTCTTCTTACTGTATATGCTTAGAACCATTCCTGTGACACTAGTCATAGATTCCGATGCTTCACTCCAGGTTTACTGTATCCCTTGCACCTTCTTATTGACGATGAAACACTGAAACTGCATCGGAATTAAATACAAAAGGCACAATGCCGACTTAAGGACAAGAAGACTGTATCTTCTTACTGCCTATGTTTTGAACCATTCCTGTGACACTAGTTATGGATTCCGATGCTTCACTTCAGGTTTACTGTATCCCTCTGACCTTCTTATTGACGATGAAACACAGAAATTGCATCGGAATTAAATACAAAAGGCACAATGCCGACTTAAGGATAAGAAGACAGACTCTTCTTACTGAATATGTTTGAACCATTCCTGTGACACTAGTTAAAGATTCCGATGCTTCACTTCATGTTCACTGTATCCCTCTGACACTCTTATTGACGATGGAACACAGAAACAGCATCGGAATTAAATAGAATAGGCACAATGCCGACTTAAGTACAAGAAGTCTGACTCTTCTCACTGACTATGTTTTGAACCATTCCTGTGACACTAGTTAGAGATTCCGATGCTTCACTTCAGGTTTACTGAATCCCTTGGACCTTCTTATTGACGACAAAACACAGAAATTGCATCGGAATTAAATACAAAAGTCACAATGCCGACTTAAGTACAAGAAGACTGACTGTTCTTACTGTCTATGTTTTGAACCATTCCTGTGACAGTAGTTATAGATTCCGATTCTTCACACCAGGTTTACTGTATCCCTTGGACCTTCTTATTGACGATGGAACACCGAAATAGCATCGGATTTAAATATAAAAGCACAATGCCGACTTAGGTACAAGAAGACTGACTCTTGATACTGACTATGTTTTGAACCATCCCTGAGACACTAGTTATAGAGTCCGATGCTTCACTCCAGGTAAACTATATCTCTTGGACCTTCTTATTGACGATGAAACGCAGAAATTGCATCGGAATTAAATAGAAAACGCACAATGCCGACTTAAGTACAAGAAGACTGACTCTTCTCACTGGCTATGTTTTGAACCATTCCTGTGACACTAGTTATACAGTCCGATGCTTCACTTCAGGTTTACTGTATCCCCTGGACCGTCTTATTGACGATGAAACACAGAAATTGCATCGGAATTAAATAGAAAAGGCACAATGCCGACTTAAGTACAAGATGACTGACTCTTCCTACTGCCTATGTTTTGAACCATTCTTGTGACACTAGTTTTAGATTCCGATGCTTCACTTCAGCTTTACTGTATCCCTCTGACATTCTTATTGACGATGAAACACAGAAATTGCAGCGAAATTAAATACAAAAGCACAATGCCGACTTAAGTACAAGAAGACAGACTCTTCCTACAGACTAGGTATTGAACCATTCCTGTGACACTAGTTATAGATTCCGATGCTTCACTTCAGGTTTACTGTATCCCTTGGACCTTTTTATTTACGATGAAACACAGAAATTGCATCGGAATAAAATACAAAAGGCACAGTGCCGACTTAAGTACATGAAGACTGACTCTCCTTACTGACTATGTTTTGAACCATTCCTGTGACACTAGTTATAGATTCCGATGCTTCACTTCAGGTTTACTGTATCCCTTGGATCTTCTTATTGACGATGAAACACCGAACTTGCATGGGAATTAAATACAAAATGCACAATGCCGACTTAAGGACAAGAAGACTGACTCTTCCTACTGTCTATGTTTGAACCATTCCATTGACACTAGTTATAGATTCCTATGCTTCACTTCAGGTTTACTGTTTCCCTTGGACCTTCTTATTAACGATGAAACAATGAAATTGCATCGGAATTAAATAGAAAAGGCACAATGCCGACTTAAGTACAAGAAGACTGATACTCCTTACTGACTATGTTTTGAACCATTCCTGTGACACTAGTTTTAGATTCCGATGATTAACTTCAGCTTTACTGTATCCCTCTGACATTCTTATTGACGATGAAACACAGAAGTTGCAGAGGAATTAAGTACAAAAGGCACAATTCCGACTTAAGTACAAGAAGACTGACTCTTCCTACAGACTAGGTTTTGAACCATTCCAGTGACACTAGTTAGAGATTCCGATGCTTAACTTCAGGTTTACTGAATCCCTTGGACCTTCTTATTGACGACAAAACACAGAAATTGCATCGGAATTAAATACAAAAGTAACAAAGCCGACTTAAGTACAAGAAGACTGACTGTTCTTACTGTCTATGTTTTGAACCATTCCTGTGACAGTAGTTATAGATTCCGATTCTTCACACCAGGTTTACTGTATCCCTTGGACCTTCTTATTGACGATGAAACACCAAAATAGCATCGGATTTAAATATAAAAGCACAAAGCCGACATAGGTACAAGAAGACTGACTCTTGATACTGACTATGTTTTGAACCATCCCTGTGACACTAGTTATACAGTCCGATGCTTCACTTCAGGTTTACTGTATCCCTTGGACCGTCTTATTGACGATGAAACACAGAAATTGCATCGGAATTAAATAGAAAAGGCACAATGCCGACTTAAGTACAAGATGACTGACTCTTCCTACTGCCTTTGATTTGAACCATTCTTGTGACACTAGTTTTAGATTCCGATGCTTCACTTCAGCTTTACTGTACCCCCTGACATTCTTATTGACGATGAAACACAGAAATTGCAGCGAAATTAAATACAAAAGCACAATGCCGACTTAAGTACAAGAAGACTGACTCTTCCTACAGACTAGGTTTTGAACCATTCCTGTGACACTAGTTATAGATTCCGATGCTTCACTTCAGGTTTACTGTATCCCTTGGACCTTTTTATTTACGATGAAACACAGAAATAGCATCGGAATTAAATACAAAAGGCACAATGCCGACTTAAGTACATGAAGACTGACTCTCCTTACTGACTATGTTTTGAACCATTCCTGTGACACTAGTTATAGATTCCGATGCTTCACTTCAGGTTTACTGTATCCCTTGGATCTTCTTATTGACGATGAAACACCGAAATTGCATGGGAATTAAATACAAAAGGCACAATGCCGACTTAAGGACAAGAAGACTGACACTTCCTACTGTCTATGTTTGAACCATTCCATTGACACTAGTTATAGATTCCTATGCTTCACTTCAGGTTTACTGTGTCCCTTGGACCTTCTTATTAACGATGAAACAATGAAATTGCATCGGAATTAAATACAAATGGCACAATGCCGACTTAAGTACAAGAAGACTGATTCTCCTTACTGACTATGTTTTGAACCATTCCTGTGACACTAGTTATAGATTCCGATGCTTCACTCCAGGTTTACTGTATCCCTTGCACCTTCTTATTGCCGATGAAACACTGAAATTGCATTGGAATTAAATACAAAAGGCACAATGCCGACTTAAGGACAAGAAGACTGTGTCTTCTTACTGCCAATGCTTTGAACCATTCCCGTGACACTAGTTATAGATTCCGATGCTTCACTTCAGGTTTACTGTATCCCTCGGACCTTCTTATTGACGATGAAACACAGAAATTGCATCGGAATTAAATACAAAAGGCACAATGCCGACTTAAGGATAATAAGACAGACTCTTCTTACTGACTATGTTTGAACCATTCCTGTGACACTAGTTTAAGATTCCGATGCTTCACTTCAGGTTCACTGTATCCCTCTGACACTCTTATTGACGATGGAACACAGAAACAGCATCGGAATTAATTAGAAAAGGCACAATGCCGACTTAAGTACAAGAAGTCTGACTCTTCTCACTGACTATGTTTTGAACCATTCCTGTGACACTATTTATACAATGCGCTGCTTCACTTCAGGTTTACTGTATCCCTTGGACCGTCTTATTGGCGATGAAACACAGAAATTGCATCGGAATTAAATAGAAAAGGCACAATGGCGACTTAAGTAAAAGAAGACAGACTCTTCTTACTGTCTATGATTTGAACCATTCCTGTGACACTAGTTATAGATTCCGATGCTTCACTTCAGGTTTACTGTATCCCTTGGACCTTCTTATTGACGATGAAACCCAGAAATATCATCGGAATTAAATACAAGAGGCACAATGCAGACTTAAGTACAAGAAGGCTGACTCTTCTTACTGTCTATGTTTTGAAACATTCCTGTGACACTAGTTATAGATTCCGATGATTCACTCCAGGTTTACTGTATCCCTTGCACCTTCTTATTGACGATGAAACACTGAAATTGCATCGGAATTAAATACAAAAGGCACAATGCCGACTTAAGGACAAGAAGACTGTATCTTCTTACTGCCTATGTTTTGAACCATTCCTGTGACACTAGTTATAGATTCCGATGCTTCACTTGAGGTTTACTGTATCCCTCTGACCTTCTTATTGACGATGAAACACAGAAATTGCATCGGAATGAAATACAAAAGGCACAATGCCGACTTAAGTGCAAGAAGACTGACTCTTCTTACTGTCTATGTTTTGAACCTTTCCTGTGACACTAGTTATAGATTCCGATGCTTCACTCCAGGTTTACTGTATCCCTTGGACCTTCTTATTGACGATGAAACACCGAAATTGCATTGGAATTAAATACAAAAGGCAAAATGCCGACTTAAGTACATGAGGACTGACTCTCCTTACTGACTATGCTTTGAATCATTCCTGTGACACTAGTTATAGATTCCGATGCTTCAATTCAGATTTACTGTATCCCTCTGAACTTCTTATTGACGATGAAACACAGAAATTGCATCGGAATTAAATACAAAATTCACAATGTCGACTTAAGTACAAGAAGACTGACTCTTCTTACTGTCTATGATTTGAACCATTCCTGTGACACTAGTTATAGATTCCGATGCTTCACTCCAGGTTTACTGTATCCCTTGGACCTTCTTATTGACGATGAAACTCAGAAATTGCATCGGAATTAAATACAAAAGGCACAATGCCGACTATAGTACAATAAGACTGACTCTTCCCACTGACTATGTTCTGAACCATTCCAGTGTCACTAGTTATAGATTCCGATGCTTCACTTCAGGATTACTGTATCCCTTGGACCATCGTATTAACGATGAAAAACATAAATTGCATCGGAAGTAAATACAAAAGGCACAATGCCGACTTAAGTGCAAGAAGACTGACTCTTCCTACTATCTATGTTTTGAACCATTCCTGTGACACTTGTTATAGTTTCCGATGCTTCACTTCAGGTTTACTGTATCCCTCTGACTTTCGTATTGACGTTGAAACACAGAAATTGCACCGGAATTAAATACAAAAGGCACAATGCCGACTTAAGGACAAGAAGACTGACTCTTCTTACTGTCTATGTTTTGAACCATTCCTGTGACACTAGTTATAGATTCTGATGCTTCACTTTCGGTTTCTGTATCCCTCTGACTTTCTTATTGTCGATGAAACACAGAAATTCCACCGGAATTAAATACAAAAGGCACAATGCCGACTTAAGGACAAGAAGACTGACTCGTCTTACTGACTATGTTTTGAACCATTCCTGCGACACTAGTTATAGTTTGCGATGCTTCACTCCAGGTTTAGTGTATCCCTTGGACCTTCTTATTGACGATGAAACACAGAAATTGCATAGGAATTATATAGAAAAGGCACAATGCCGACTTAAGTACAAGAAGACTGACACTTCTTACTGTCTATGTTTTGAACCATTCCTGTGACACTAATTTTGGATTCCGATGCTTCACTTCAGGTTTACTGTATCCCTCTGACCTTCTTATAGACGATGAAACACAGAAATTGCAGCGGAATTAAGTACAAAAGGCACAATTCCGACTTAAGTACCAGAAGACTGACTCTTCCTACACACTAGGTTTTGAACCATTCCTGTGACACTAGTTAGAGATTCCGATGCTTCACTTCAGGTTTACGGAATCCCTTGGACCTTCTTATTGACGACAAAACACAGAAATTGCATCGGAATTAAATACAAAAGGCACAATGCCGACTTAAGTACAAGAAGACTGACTGTTCTTACTGTCTATGTTTTGAACCATTCCTGTGACAGTAGTTATAGATTCCGATGCTTCACTTCCGGTTTACTGTATCCCTTTTACCTTCTTATTGACGATGAAACACATAAATTGCATCGGAATTAAATACAAAAGGCACAATGCCGACTTAAGGACAAGAAGACAGACTCTTCTCACTGACTATGTTTTGAACCATTCCTGTGACACTAGTTATAGATTCCGATGCTTCACTTCATGTTCACTGTATCCCTCTGACACTCTTATTGACGATGGAACACAGAAACTGCATCGGAATTAAATAGAAAAGGCACAATGCTGACTTAAGTACAAAAAGACCGACTCTTCATACTGTCTATGATTTGAACCATTCCTGTGACACTAGTTATAGAGTCCGATGCTTCTCTCCAGGTTTACTATATCCCTTGGACCTTCTTATTGACGATGAAACACAGAAATTGCATCGGAATTAATTAGAAAAGGCACAATGCCGACTTAAGTACAAGAAGACTGACTCTTCTCACTGGGTATGTTTTGAACCATTCCTGTGACACTAGTTATACAATCCGATACTTCACTTCAGGTTTACTGTATCCCTTGGACCGTCTTATTGACGATGAAACGCAGAAATTGCATCGGAATTAAATAGAAAGGGCACAATGCCGACTTAAGTACAAGATGACTGACTCTTCCTACTGCCTATGTTTTGAACCATTCCTGTGACACTAGTTTTAGATTCCGATGCTTCACTTCAGCTTTACTGTATCCCTCTGACATTCTTATTGACGATGAAACACAGAAATTGCAGCGAAATTAAATACAAAAGCACAATGCCGTCTTAAGTACAAGAAGACTGACTCTTCCTACAGACTAGGTTTTGAACCATTCCTGTGACACTAGTTACAGATTCCGATGCTTCACTTCAGGTTTACTGTATCCCTTGGACCTTCTTATTTACGATGAAACACAGAAATTGCATCGGAATTAAATACAAAAAGCACAATGCTGACTTAAGTACATTAAGACTGACTCTCCTTACTGACTATGTTTTGAACCATTCCTGTGACACTAGTTATAGATTCCGATGCTTCACTTCAGGTTTACTGTATCCCTTGGATCTTCTTATTGACGATGAAACACCGAAATTGCATCGGAATTAAATACAAAAGGCACAATGCCGACTTAAGTACAAGAAGACTGATTCTCCTTACTGACTATGTTTTGAACCATTCCTGTGACACTAGTTATAGATTCCGATGCTTCACTACAGGTTTACTGTATCCCTTGCACCTTCTTATTGACGATGAAACACTGAAATTGCATTGGAATTTAATACAAAAGGCACAATGCCGACTTAAGGACAAGAAGACTGTATCTTCTTACTGCCTATGCTTTGAACCATTCCCGTGACACTAGTTATAGATTCCGGTGCTTCACTTCAGATTTACTGTACCCCTCCGACCTTCTTATCGACGATTAAACACAGATATTTAATCGGAATTAAATACAAAAGACACAATGCCGACTTAAGGATAAGAAGACAGACTCTTCTTACTGACTATGTTTTGAACCATTCCTGTGACACTAGTTATACAATCCGATGCTTCACTTCAGGTTTACTGTATCCCATGGACCGTCTTATTGGCGATGAAACACAGAAATTGCATCGGAATTAAATAGAAAAGGCACAATGGAGACTTAAGCACAAGAAGACTTACTATTCCTAGTGTCTATGTTTTGAACCATTTCTGTGACACTAGTTTTAGATTCCGATGATTCACTTCAGCTTTACTGTCTCCCTCTGACCTTCTTATTGACGATGAAACACAGAAATTGCAGCGGAATTAAGTACATAAGGCACAATTCCGACTTAAGTACAAGAAGACTGACTCTTCCTACAGACTTGGATTTGAACCATTCCTGTGACACTAGTTATAGATTCCGATGCTTCACTTCAGGTTTACTGAATCCCTTGGACCTACTTATTGACGAGAAAACACAGAAATTGCATCGGAATTAAATACAAAAGGCACAATGCCGACTTAAGTACAAGAAGACTGACTGTTCTTACTGTCTATATTTTGAACCATTCCTGTGACAGTAGTTATAGATTCCGATTCTTCACACCAGGTTTACTGTATCCCTTGGACCTTCTTATTGACGATGAAACACCGAAATAGCATCGGATTTAAATAGAAAAGGCACAATGCCGACTTAGGTACAAGAATACTGACTCTTGTTACTGACTATGCTTTGAACCATCCCTGTGACACGAGTTATAGATTCCGATGCTTCACTTCAGGTTTACTGTATCCCTTGGACCTTCTTACTGACGATGAAACACATAAATTTCATCGGAACGAAATACAAAAGGCACAATGCCGACTTAAGTACAAGAAGACTGACTCTTCTTACTGTCTATGTTTTGAATCATTCCTGTGACACTAGTTATAGATTCCGATGCTTCACTCCAGGTTTACTGTATCCCTTGGACCTTCTTATTGACGATGAAACACCGAAATTGCATTGGAATTAAAAAAAACGCATAATGCCGACTTAAGTACCAGAGGACTGACTCTCCTTACTGACTATGCTTTGAACCATTCCTGTGACACTAGTTATGGATTCCGATGCTTCACTTCAGGTTTAGTGTATCCCTCTGAACTTCTTATTGACGATGAAACACAGAAATTGCATCGGAATTAAATACAAAAGGCACAATGCCGACTTAAGTACAAGAAGACCGACTCTTCTTACTGTCTATGATTTGAACCATTCCTGTGACACTAGTTATAGATTCCAATGCTTGACTCCAGGTTTAGTGTATCCCTTGGACCTTCTTATTGACGATGAAACACAGAAATTACATCGGAATTAAATAGAAAAGGCACAATGCCGACTTAAGTACAAGAAGACAGGACCTTCTTACTGTCTATGCTTTGAACCATTCCTGTGACACTAGTTATAGATTCCGATGCATCACTCCAGGTTTACTGTATCCCTTGGACCTTCTTATTGACGATAATACACTGAAATTACATCGGAATTAATTAGAAAAGGCACTTTGCAGACTTAAGTACAAGATGACTTACTCTTCTTACTGACTATGTTTTGAACAATTCCTGTGTCACTAGTTATAGATTCCGATGCTTGACTTCAGGTTTACTATATCCCTTGGACCTTCATATTGACGATGAAACACAGAAATTGCATCGGAATTAAATACAAAAGGCACAATGCCGACTTAAGTACAAGAAGACTGACTCTTCCTACTGTCTATGTTTTGAACCATTCCTGTGACACTAGCTATAGATTCCGATGCTTCACTTCAGGTTTACTGTATCCCTCTGACTTTCGTATTGACGATGAAACACAGATATTGCATCGGAATTAAATAAAAAAGGCACAATGCCGACTTAAGTACAAGAAGACTGACTCTTCTTCCTGTCTTTGTTTTGAACCATTCCTGTGACACTAGCTATAGATTCCGATGCTTCACTCCAGGTTTACTGTATACCTTGGACCTTCTTATTGACGATGAAACTCAGAATTTGCATCGGAATTAAATACAAAAGGCACAATGCCGACTATAGTATAAGAAGACTGACTCTTCTCACTGACTATGTTTTGAACCATTCCTGTGACACTAGTTATAGATTCCGTTGCTTCACTTCAGGTTTACTGTATCCCTTGGACATTCTTATTAACGATGAAACACATAAATTGCATCGGTATTAATAACAAAAGGCACAATGCCGACTTAAGTACAAGAAGACTGACTCTTCCTACTGTCTATGATTTGAATCATTCCTGTGACACTAGTTATAGATTCCGATGCCTCACTTCAGGTTTACTGTATCCCTCTGACTTTCGTATTGACGATGAAACACAGAAATTGCACCGGAATTAAATAAAAAAGGCACAATGCCGATTTAAGGACAAAAAGAGTGACTCTTCTTACTGTCTATGTTTTGAACCATTCCTGTGACACTAGATATAGATTCCGATGCTTCACTTTAGGTTTACTGTATCCTTCTGAGTTTCTTATTGACGATGAAAGACAGAAATTGGACCGGAATTAAATACAAAAGGCACAATGCCGACTTAAGTACAAGAAGACTGACTGTTCTCACTGTCTATGTTTTGAACCATTCCTGAGACACTAGTTGAAGATTCCAATGCTTCACTTCAGGTTTACTGTATCCCTCACCTTCTTATTGACGATGAAACACTGAAATTGCACTGGAATTAAATACAAAAGGCACAATGCCGACTTAAGTACATGAAGACTGACTAATCTTACTGTCTATATTTTGAACCATTTCTGTGACACTAGTTATAGATTCCGATGCTTCACTTCAGGTTTACTGTATCATTTGGACCTTCTTATTGACGATGAAACACAGAAATTGGATCATAATTAAATAGAAAAGGCACAATGCCGACTTAAGTACAAGAAGACTGACTCTTCTTACAGTCTATGCTTTGAACCATTCCTGTGACACTAGTTATAGATTCCGATGCTTGGCTTCAGGTTAACTGTATCCCTTGGAGCTTCTTGTTGACGATGAAACACAGAAATAGCATCGGAATTTAATACACAAGGCACAATGCCGACTCAAGTACAAGATGACTGTCTCTTCTGACTGTCTATGTTGTGAACCATTCATGTGACACTTGTTATAGTTTCCGATGCCGCACATCAGGTTTACTGTATCGGTCTGACCTTCTTATTGACGATGAAACACAGAAATTGCATCGGAATTAAATACAAAATGCACAATGCCGACTTAAGTACATGAAGACTGACTAATCTTACTGTCTATATTTTGAATCATTTCTGTGACACTAGTTATAGATTCCGATGCTTCACTTCAGGTTTACTGTTTACCTTGGACTTTCTTATTAACGATGAAACAATGAAATTGCATCGGAATTAAATACAAAAGGCACAATGAAGATTTAAGTACATGAAGACTGATTCTTCTTACTGACTATGTTTTGAACCATTCCTGTGATACTAGTTATAGATTCCGATGAATCACTTCAGGTTTACTGTATCCATTGGACCTTCTTATTGACGATGAAGCACAGAAATTGCATCGGAATTAAATACAAATGGCACAATGCCGACTTAAGTACAAGAAGGCTGACTCTTCTTACTGTCTATGTTTTGAACCATTCCTGTGACACTAGTTATAGATTCCGATGCTTCACTCCAGGTTTACTGTATCCCTTGCACCTTCTTATTGACGATGAAACACAGAAATGGCACCGGAATTAAATACAAAAAGCACAATGCCGACTTAAGGACAAGAAGACGACTCTTCTTACTGACGATGTTTTGAACCATTCCTGTGACACTAGTTATAGATTCCGATGCTTCACTTCAGGTTTACTGTATCCCTCTGACCTTCTTATTGACGATGAAACACGGAAATTGCCTCGGAATTAAATAGAAAAGGCACAATGCCGACTTTAGTACAAGAAGACTGACTTTTCTTACTGTCTATGTTTTGAACCACTCCTGAGACACTTGTTTAAGATTCCGATGCTTCACTTCAGGTTTACTGTATCCCTCTGACTTTCTTATTGACGATGAAACACAGAAATTGCACCGGAATTAAATACAAAAGGCACAATGCCGACTTAAGTACAAGAAGACAGACTCTTCTTACTGTCTATGTTTTGAACCATTCCATTGACACTAGTTATAGATTCCGATGCTTCCCTCCAGGTTTACTGTATCCCTTGGACCTTCTTATTGACGATCAAACACCGAAATTTCATTGGAATTAAATACAAAAGGCACAATGCCGACTTAAGTACATGATGACTGACTCTCCTTACTGACTGTGCTTTGAATCATTCCTGTGACACTAGTTATAGATTCCGATGCTTCACTTCAGGTTTACTGTATCCCTCTGACCTTCTTATTGACGATGAAACACAGAAATTACATCGGAATTAAATACAAAAGGCACAATGCCGACTTATGTACAAGAAGACTGACTCTCCTTACTGTCTATATTTTGAACCATTCCTGTGACACTAGTTATAGATTCCGATGCTTCCCTCCAGGTTTACTGTATCCCTTGGACCTTTTTATTGACGATGAAATTCAGAAATTGCATCGGAATTAAATAGAAAAGGCACAATGCCGACTAAAGTAGAAGAAGACTGACTCTTCTCACTGACTATGTTTTGAACCATTCCTGTGACACTAGTTATAGATTCCGTTTCTTCACTTCAGGATTACTGTATCCCTTGGACCTTCTTATTGACGATGAAACACATAAATTGCATCGGAACTAAATAAAAAAGGCACAATGCCGATTTAAGTACAAGAAGACTGACTCTTCTTACTGACTATGTTTTGAATCATTCCTGTGACACTAGTTATAGATTCCGATGCTTCACTCCAGGTTTACTGTATCCCTTGGACCTTCTTATTGACGATGAAACACCGAAATTGCATTGGAATTAAATACAAAAGGCACAATGCCGACTTAAGTACATGAGGACTGACTCTCCTTCCTGACTATGCTTTGAATCATTCCTGTGACACTAGTAATAGATTCCGATGCTTCACTTCAGGTTTACTGTATCCCTCTGAACTTCTTATTGACGATGAAACACAGAAATTGCATCGGAATTAAATACAAAAGGCACAATGCCGACTTAAGTACAAGAAGACTGACTCTTCTTACTGTCTATGATTTGAACCATTCCTGTGACACTAGTTATAGATTCCGATGCTTCACTCCAGGTTTACTGTATCCCTTGGACCTTCTTATTTACGATGAAACTCAGAAATTGCATCGGAATTAAATACAAAAGGCACAATGCCGACTATAGTACAAGAAGACTGACTCTTCCCACTGACTATGTTTTGAACCATTCCTGTGACACTAGTTATAGATTCCGATGCATCACTTCAGGATTACTGTATCCCTTGGACCATCTTATTAACGATGAAAAACATAAATTGCATCGGAAGTAAATACAAAAGGCGCAATGCCGACTTAAGTACAAGAAGACTGACTCTTCCTACTGTCTATGTTTTGAACCATTCCTGTGACACTTGTTATAGATTCCGATGCTTCACTTCAGGTTTACTGTATCCCTCTGACTTTCGTATTGACGATGAAACACAGAAATTGCACCGGAATTAAATAAAAAAGGCACAATGCCGACTTAAGGACAAGAAGACTGACTCTTCTTACTGTCTATGTTTTGAACCATTCCTGTGACACTAGATATAGATTCCGATGCTTCACTTTAGGTTTACTGAATCCCTCTGAGTTTCTTATTGACGATGAAAGACAGAAATTGCACCGGAATTAAATACAAAAGGCACAATGCCGACTTAAGTACAAGAAGACTGACTGTTCCCACTGTCTATGTTTTGAACCATTCCTGAGACACTAGTTGAAGATTCCGATGCTTCACTTCAGGTTTACTGTATCCCTCACCTTCTTATTGACGATGAAACACTGAAATTGCACCGGAATTAAATACAAAAGGCACAATGCCGACTTAAGTACAAGATGACAGACTCTTCTTACTGTCTATGTTTTGAACCATTCCTGTGACACTAGCTATAGATTCCGATGCTTCACTTCATTTTTACTGTATGCCTCTGACCTTATTGACGATGAAACACAGAAATTGCGTCGGAATTAAATACAAAAGGCACAATACCGACTTAAGTACAAGAAGACTGACTCTTCTTACTGTCTATGTTTTGAACCACTCCTGTGAGACTAGATATAGATTCCGATGCTTCACTGCAGGTTTACTGTATCCCTTGGACTTTCTTATTGACGATGAAACACAGAAATAGCACGGAATTAAATACAAAAGCAGAATGCCGACTTAAGTACAAAAAGACTGACTCTTCTTACTGACTATGTTTTGAACCATTCCTGTGACACTAGTTATAGATTCCGATGCTTCACTTCAGTTTACTGTATCCCTCTGACCTTCTTATTGACGATGAAACACAGAAATTGGATCATAATTAAATAGAAAAGGCACAATGCCGACTTAAGTACAAGAAGACTGACTCTTCTTAATGTCTATGCTTTGAACCATTCCTGTGACACTAGTTATAGATTCCGATGCTTGGCTTCAGGTTTACTGTATCCCTTGGAGCTTCTTATTGACGATGAAACACAGAAATAGCATCGGAATTTAATACACAAGGCACAATGCCGACTCAAGTACAAGAAGACTGACTCTTCTGACTGTCTATGTTGTGAACCATTCATGTGACACTAGTTATAGTTTCCGATGCCGCACATGAGGTTTACTCTATCGGTCTGACCTTCTTATTGACGATGAAACACAGAAATTGCATCGGAATTAAATACAAAATGCACAATGCCGACTTATGTACAAGAAGACTGACTCTTCTTACTGTCTATATTTTGAACCATTCCTGTGACACTAGTTATAGATTCCGATGCTTCCCTCCAGGTTTACTGTATCCCTTGGACCTTTTTATTGACGATGAAATTCAGAAATTGCATCGCAATTAAATAGAAAAGGCACAATGCCGACTAAAGTAGAAGAAGACTGACTCTTCTCACTGACTATGTTTTGAACCAGTCCTGTGACACTAGTTATAGATTCCGATGCTTCACTTCAGGATTACTGTATCCCTTGGAGCATCTTATTGACGATGAAACACAGAAATAGCATCGGAATTTAATACACAACGCACAATGCCGACTAAAGTACATGAAGACTGACTAATCTTAATGTCTATGTTTTGAACCATTTCTGTGACACTAGTTATAGATTCCGACGCTTCACTTCAGGTTTACTGTTTACCTTGGACCTTCTTATTAACGATGAAACAATTAAATGCATCGGAATTAAATACAAAAGGCACAATGCCGACTTAAGTACATGAAGACTGATTCTTCTTACTGACTATACATTTGGACCATTCCTATGACACTAGTTATAGATTCCGATGATTCACTTCAGGTTTACTGTATCCCTTGGACCTTCTTATTGACGATGAAACACGGAAATTGCATCGGAATTAAATACAAATGGCACAATGCCGACTTAAGTACAAGAAGGCTGACTCTTCTTACTGTCTATGTTTTGAACCATTCCTGTGACACTAGTTATAGATTCCGATGCTTCACTCGAGGTTTACTGTATCCCTTGCACCTTCTTATTGACGATGAAACACAGAAATGGTACCAGAATTAAATACAAAAGGCACAATGCCGACTTAAGGACAAGAAGACGACTCTTCTTACTGACTATGTTTTGAACCATTCCTGTGACACTAGTTATAGATTCCGTTGCTTCACTTCAGGTTTACTGTATCCCTTGGACATTCTTATTAACGATGAAACACATAAATTGCATCGGTATTAATAACAAAAGGCACAATGCCGACTTAAGTACAAGAAGACTGACTCTTCCTACTGTCTATGATTTGAATCATTCCTGTGACACTAGTTATAGATTCCGATGCCTCACTTCAGGTTTACTGTATCCCTCTGACTTTCGTATTGACGATGAAACACAGAAATTGCACCGGAATTAAATAAAAAAGGCACAATGCCGATTTAAGGACAAAAAGAGTGACTCTTCTTACTGTCTATGTTTTGAACCATTCCTGTGACACTAGATATAGATTCCGATGCTTCACTTTAGGTTTACTGTATCCTTCTGAGTTTCTTATTGACGATGAAAGACAGAAATTGGACCGGAATTAAATACAAAAGGCACAATGCCGACTTAAGTACAAGAAGACTGACTGTTCTCACTGTCTATGTTTTGAACCATTCCTGAGACACTAGTTGAAGATTCCGATGCTTCACTTCAGGTTTACTGTATCCCTCACCTTCTTATTGACGATGAAACACTGAAATTGCACTGGAATTAAATACAAAAGGCACAATGCAGACTTAAGTACATGAAGACTGACTAATCTTACTGTCTATATTTTGAACCATTTCTGTGACACTAGTTATAGATTCCGATGCTTCACTTCAGGTTTACTGTATCATTTGGACCTTCTTATTGACGATGAAACACAGAAATTGGATCATAATTAAATAGAAAAGGCACAATGCCGACTTAAGTACAAGAAGACTGACTCTTCTTACAGTCTATGCTTAGAACCATTCCTGTGACACTAGTTATAGATTCCGATGCTTGGCTTCAGGTTAACTGTATCCCTTGGAGCTTCTTGTTGACGATGAAACACAGAAATAGCATCGGAATTTAATACACAAGGCACAATGCCGACTCAAGTACAAGATGACTGTCTCTTCTGACTGTCTATGTTGTGAACCATTCATGTGACACTTGTTATAGTTTCCGATGCCGCACATCAGGTTTACTGTATCGGTCTGACCTTCTTATTGACGATGAAACACAGAAATTGCATCGGAATTAAATACAAAATGCACAATGCCGACTTAAGTACATGAAGACTGACTAATCTTACTGTCTATATTTTGAATCATTTCTGTGACACTAGTTATAGATTCCGATGCTTCACTTCAGGTTTACTGTTTACCTTGGACTTTCTTATTAACGATGAAACAATGAAATTGCATCGGAATTAAATACAAAAGGCACAATGAAGATTTAAGTACATGAAGACTGATTCTTCTTACTGACTATGTTTTGAACCATTCCTGTGATACTAGTTATAGATTCCGATGAATCACTTCAGGTTTACTGTATCCATTGGACCTTCTTATTGACGATGAAGCACAGAAATTGCATCGGAATTAAATACAAATGGCACAATGCCGACTTAAGTACAAGAAGGCTGACTCTTCTTACTGTCTATGTTTTGAACCATTCCTGTGACACTAGTTATAGATTCCGATGCTTCACTCCAGGTTTACTGTATCCCTTGCACCTTCTTATTGACGATGAAACACAGAAATGGCACCGGAATTAAATACAAAAAGCACAATGCCGACTTAAGGACAAGAAGACGACTCTTCTTACTGACGATGTTTTGAACCATTCCTGTGACACTAGTTATAGATTCCGATGCTTCACTTCAGGTTTACTGTATCCCTCTGACCTTCTTATTGACGATGAAACACGGAAATTGCCTCGGAATTAAATAGAAAAGGCACAATGCCGACTTTAGTACAAGAAGACTGACTTTTCTTACTGTCTATGTTTTGAACCACTCCTGAGACACTTGTTTAAGATTCCGATGCTTCACTTCAGGTTTACTGTATCCCTCTGACTTTCTTATTGACGATGAAACACAGAAATTGCACCGGAATTAAATACAAAAGGCACAATGCCGACTTAAGTACAAGAAGACAGACTCTTCTTACTGTCTATGTTTTGAACCATTCCATTGACACTAGTTATAGATTCCGATGCTTCCCTCCAGGTTTACTGTATCCCTTGGACCTTCTTATTGACGATGAAACACCGAAATTTCATTGGAATTAAATACAAAAGGCACAATGCCGACTTAAGTACATGATGACTGACTCTCCTTACTGACTGTGCTTTGAATCATTCCTGTGACACTAGTTATAGATTCCGATGCTTCACTTCAGGTTTACTGTATCCCTCTGACCTTCTTATTGACGATGAAACACAGAAATTACATCGGAATTAAATACAAAAGGCACAATGCCGACTTATGTACAAGAAGACTGACTCTCCTTACTGTCTATATTTTGAACCATTCCTGTGACACTAGTTATAGATTCCGATGCTTCCCTCCAGGTTTACTGTATCCCTTGGACCTTTTTATTGACGATGAAATTCAGAAATTGCATCGGAATTAAATAGAAAAGGCACAATGCCGACTAAAGTAGAAGAAGACTGACTCTTCTCACTGACTATGTTTTGAACCATTCCTGTGACACTAGTTATAGATTCCGTTTCTTCACTTCAGGATTACTGTATCCCTTGGACCTTCTTATTGACGATGAAACACATAAATTGCATCGGAACTAAATAAAAGAGGCACAATGCCGACTTAAGTACAAGAAGACTGACTCTTCTTACTGACTATGTTTTGAATCATTCCTGTGACACTAGTTATAGATTCCGATGCTTCACTCCAGGTTTACTGTATCCCTTGGACCTTCTTATTGACGATGAAACACCGAAATTGCATTGGAATTAAATACAAAAGGCACAATGCCGACTTAAGTACATGAGGACTGACTCTCCTTCCTGACTATGCTTTGAATCATTCCTGTGACACTAGTAATAGATTCCGATGCTTCACTTCAGGTTTACTGTATCCCTCTGAACTTCTTATTGACGATGAAACACAGAAATTGCATCGGAATTAAATACAAAAGGCACAATGCCGACTTAAGTACAAGAAGACTGACTCTTCTTACTGTCTATGATTTGAACCATTCCTGTGACACTAGTTATAGATTCCGATGCTTCACTCCAGGTTTACTGTATCCCTTGGACCTTCTTATTTACGATGAAACTCAGAAATTGCATCGGAATTAAATACAAAAGGCACAATGCCGACTATAGTACAAGAAGACTGACTCTTCCCACTGACTATGTTTTGAACCATTCCTGTGACACTAGTTATAGATTCCGATGCTTCACTTCAGGATTACTGTATCCCTTGGACCATCTTATTAACGATGAAAAACATAAATTGCATCGGAAGTAAATACAAAAGGCGCAATGCCGACTTAAGTACAAGAAGACTGACTCTTCCTACTGTCTATGTTTTGAACCATTCCTGTGACACTTGTTATAGATTCCGATGCTTCACTTCAGGTTTACTGTATCCCTCTGACTTTCGTATTGACGATGAAACACAGAAATTGCACCGGAATTAAATAAAAAAGGCACAATGCCGACTTAAGGACAAGAAGACTGACTCTTCTTACTGTCTATGTTTTGAACCATTCCTGTGACACTAGATATAGATTCCGATGCTTCACTTTAGGTTTACTGAATCCCTCTGAGTTTCTTATTGACGATGAAAGACAGAAATTGCACCGGAATTAAATACAAAAGGCACAATGCCGACTTAAGTACAAGAAGACTGACTGTTCCCACTGTCTATGTTTTGAACCATTCCTGAGACACTAGTTGAAGATTCCGATGCTTCACTTCAGGTTTACTGTATCCCTCACCTTCTTATTGACGATGAAACACTGAAATTGCACCGGAATTAAATACAAAAGGCACAATGCCGACTTAAGTACAAGATGACAGACTCTTCTTACTGTCTATGTTTTGAACCATTCCTGTGACACTAGCTATAGATTCCGATGCTTCACTTCATTTTTACTGTATGCCTCTGACCTTATTGACGATGAAACACAGAAATTGCGTCGGAATTAAATACAAAAGGCACAATACCGACTTAAGTACAAGAAGACTGACTCTTCTTACTGTCTATGTTTTGAACCACTCCTGTGAGACTAGATATAGATTCCGATGCTTCACTCCAGGTTTACTGTATCCCTTGGACTTTCTTATTGACGATGAAACACAGAAATAGCACGGAATTAAATACAAAAGCAGAATGCCGACTTAAGTACAAAAAGACTGACTCTTCTTACTGACTATGTTTTGAACCATTCCTGTGACACTAGTTATAGATTCCGATGCTTCACTTCAGTTTACTGTATCCCTCTGACCTTCTTATTGACGATGAAACACAGAAATTGGATCGTAATTAAATAGAAAAGGCACAATGCCGACTTAAGTACAAGAAGACTGACTCTTCTTAATGTCTATGCTTTGAACCATTCCTGTGACACTAGTTATAGATTCCGATGCTTGGCTTCAGGTTTACTGTATCCCTTGGAGCTTCTTATTGACGATGAAACACAGAAATAGCATGGGAATTTAATACACAAGGCACAATGCCGACTCAAGTACAAGAAGACTGACTCTTCTGACTGTCTATGTTGTGAACCATTCATGTGACACTAGTTATAGTTTCCGATGCCGCACATGAGGTTTACTCTATCGGTCTGACCTTCTTATTGACGATGAAACACAGAAATTGCATCGGAATTAAATACAAAATGCACAATGCCGACTTATGTACAAGAAGACTGACTCTTCTTACTGTCTATATTTTGAACCATTCCTGTGACACTAGTTATAGATTCCGATGCTTCCCTCCAGGTTTACTGTATCCCTTGGACCTTTTTATTGACGATGAAATTCAGAAATTGCATCGCAATTAAATAGAAAAGGCACAATGCCGACTAAAGTAGAAGAAGACTGACTCTTCTCACTGACTATGTTTTGAACCATTCCTGTGACACTAGTTATAGATTCCGATGCTTCACTTCAGGATTACTGTATCCCTTGGAGCATCTTATTGACGATGAAACACAGAAATAGCATCGGAATTTAATACACAACGCACAATGCCGACTAAAGTACATGAAGACTGACTAATCTTAATGTCTATGTTTTGAACCATTTCTGTGACACTAGTTATAGATTCCGACGCTTCACTTCAGGTTTACTGTTTACCTTGGACCTTCTTATTAACGATGAAACAATTAAATGCATCGGAATTAAATACAAAAGGCACAATGCCGACTTAAGTACATGAAGACTGATTCTTCTTACTGACTATACATTTGGACCATTCCTATGACACTAGTTATAGATTCCGATGATTCACTTCAGGTTTACTGTATCCCTTGGACCTTCTTATTGACGATGAAACACGGAAATTGCATCGGAATTAAATACAAATGGCACAATGCCGACTTAAGTACAAGAAGGCTGACTCTTCTTACTGTCTATGTTTTGAACCATTCCTGTGACACTAGTTATAGATTCCGATGCTTCACTCGAGGTTTACTGTATCCCTTGCACCTTCTTATTGACGATGAAACACAGAAATGGTACCAGAATTAAATACAAAAGGCACAATGCCGACTTAAGGACAAGAAGACGACTCTTCTTACTGACTATGTTTTGAACCATTCCTGTGACACTAGTTATAGATTCCGATGCTTCACTTCAGGTTTGCTGTATCCCTCTGACCTTCTTATTGACGATGAAACACAGAAATTGCACCGGAATTAAATACAAAAGGCACAATGCCGACTGAAGTACAAGAAGACAGACTCTTCTTACTGTCTATGTTTTTAACCATTCCATTGACACTAGTTATAGATTCCGATGCTTCACTCCAGGTTTACTGTATCCCTTGGACCTTCTTACTGACGATGAAACACCGAAATTGCATTGGAATTAATTACAAAAGGCACAAAGCTGACTTAAGTACATGAGGACTGCCTCTCCTTACTGACTATGCTTTGAATCATTCCTGTGACACTAGTTATAGATTCCGATGCTTCACTTCAGGTTTACTGTATCCCTCTGACCTTCTTATTGACGATGAAACACAGAAATTGCATCGGAATTAAATACAAAAGGCACAATGCCAACTTATGTACAAGAAGACTGACTCTTCTTACTGTCTATATTTTGAACCATACCTGTGACACTAGTTATAGATTCCGATGCTTCCCTCCAGGTTTACTGTATCCCTTGGACCTTTTTATTGACGATGAAATTCAGAAATTGCATCGGAATTAAATAGAAAAGGCACAATGCCGACTAAAGTAGAAGAAGACTGACTCTTCTCACTGACTATGTTTTGAACCATTCCTGTGACACTAGTTATAGATTCCGATGCTTCACTTCAGGATTACTGTATCCCTTGGACCTTCTTCTTGACGATGAAACACATAAATTGCATCGGAACTAAATACAAAAGGCAGAATGCCGACCTAAGTACAAGAAGACTGACTCTTCTTACTGTCTATGTTTTGAATCATTCCTGTGACACTAGTTATAGTTTCCGATGCTTCACTCCAGGTTTACTGTATCCCTTGGACCTTCTTATTGACGATGAAACACCGAAATTGCATTGGAATTAAGTACAAAAGTAACACAATGCCGACTTCAGTACGTGAGGACTGACTCTCCTTACTGACTATGCTTTGAATGATTCCTGTGACACTAGTTATAGATTCCGATGCTTCACTTCAGGTTTACTGTATCCCTCTGAACTTCTTATTGACGATGAAACACAGAAATTGCATCGGAATTAAACACAAAAGGCACAATGCCGACTTAAGTACAAGAAGACTGACCCTTCTTACTGTCTATGATTTGAACCATTCCTGTGACACTAGTTATAGATTCCGATGCTTCACTCCAGGTTTACTGTATCCCTTGGACCTTCTTATTGACGATGAAACTCAGAAATTGCATCGGAATTAAATACAAAAGGCACAATGCCGACTTAAGTACAAGAAGACTGACTCTTCCTACTGTCTATGTTTTGAACCATTCCTGTGACACTTGTTATAGATTCCGATGCTTCACTTCAGGTTTACTGTATCCCTCTGACTTTCGTATTGAGGATGAAACACAGAAATTGCACCGGAATTAAATAAAAAAGGCACAATGCCGACTTAAGGACAAGAAGACTGACTCTTCTTACTGTCTATGTTTTGAACCATTCCTGTGACACTAGATACAGATTCCGATGCTTCACTTTAGGTTTACTGTATCCCTCTGAGTTTCTTATTGACGATGAAAGACAGAAATTGGACCGGAATCAAATACAAAAGGCAATATGCCGACTTAAGTACAAGATGACTGACTGTTCCCACTGTCTATGTTTTGAACCATTCCTGAGACACTAGTTGAAGATTCCGATGCTTCACTTCTGGTTTACTGTATTCCTCACCTTCTTATTGACAATGAAACACTGAAATTGCACCTGAATTAAATACAAAAGGCACAATGATGACTTAAGTACAAGAAGACAAACTCTTCTTACTGTCTATGTTTTGAACCATTCCTGTGACACTAGCTATAGATTCCGATGCTTCACTTCATTTTT
The DNA here is from genome assembly GCF_023864345.2 of Schistocerca serialis cubense. Lineage (NCBI taxonomy): Eukaryota > Metazoa > Arthropoda > Insecta > Orthoptera > Acrididae > Schistocerca > Schistocerca serialis. The sequence continues at coordinate 6,293,653 of NC_064645.1, forward strand.
ACTGTATGCCTCTGACCTTATTGACGATGAAACACAGAAATTGCATCGGAATTAAATACAAAAGGCACAATACCGACTTAAGTACAAGAAGACTGACTCTTCTTACTGTCTATGTTTTGAATCAGTCCAGTGACACTAGTTATAGATTCCGATGCTTCACTCGAGGTTTACTGTATCCCATGGACCTTCTTATTGACGATGAAACACCGAAATTGCATTGGAATTAAATACAAAAGGCACCATGCCGACTTAAGTACATGAGGACTGACTCTCCTTACTGACTATGCTTTGAACCATTCCTGTGACACTAGTTAAGGATTCCGATGCTTCACTTCCGGTTTAGTGTATCCCTCTGAACTTCTTATTGACGATGAAACACAGAAATTGCATCGGAATTAAATACAAAAGGCACAATGCCGACTTAAGTACAAGAAGACTGACTCTTCTAACTGCCTATGATTTGAACCATGTCTGTGACACTAGTTATAGATTCCGATGCTTCACTCCAGGTTTAGTGTATCCCTTGGACCTTCTTATTGACGATGAAACACAGAAATTACATCGGAATTAAATAGAAAAGGCACAATGGCGGCTTAAGTACAAGAAGACTGACTCTTCTTACTGTCTATGTTTTGAACCATTCCTGTGACACTAATTTTGGATTCCGATGCTTCACTTCAGGTTTACTGTATCCCTCTGACCTTCTTATTGACGATGAAACACAGAAATTTCATCAGAATTAAATACATAAGGCACAATGCCGACTTAAGTACAAGAAGACTGACTGTTCCCACTGTCAATGCTTTGAACCATGCCTGAGACACTAGTTGAAGATTCCGATGCTTCACTTCAGGTTTACTGTATCCCTCTGACCTTCTAATTGACGATGAAACACTGAAATTGCACCGGAATTAAATACAAAAGGCACTATGCCGACTTAAGTACAAGAAGACAGAACCATCTTACTGTCTATGCTTTGAACCATTCCTGTGACACTAGTTATAGATTCCGATGCATCACTCCAGGTTTACTGTATCCCTTGGACCTTCTTATTGACGATAATACACTGAAATTGCATCGGAATTAAATAGAAAAGGCACTATGCCGACTTAAGTACAAGATGACTGACTCTTCTTACTGACTATGGTTTGAACAATTCCTGTGTCACTAGTTATAGATTCCGATGCTTGACTTCAGGTTTACTGTATCCCTTGGACCTTCTTATTGACGATGAAACACAGAAATTGCATCGGAATTAAATACAAAAGGCACAATGCCGACTTAAGTACAAGAAGACTGACTCTTCCTACTGTCTATGTATTGAACCATTCCTGTGACACTAGCCATAGATTCCGATGCTTCACTTCAGGTTTACTGTATCCCTCTGACTTTCGTATTGACGATGAAACACAGATATTGCATCGGAATTAAAAAAAAAAGGCACAATGCTGACTTAAGTACAAGAAGACTGACTCTTCTTACTGTCTTTGTTTTGAACCATTCCTGTGACACTAGCTATAGATTCCGATGCTTCACTCCAGGTTTACTGTATTCCTTGGACCTTCTTATTGATGATGAAACTCAGAATTTGCATCGGAATTAAATACAAAAGGCACAATGCCGACTATAGTACAAGAAGACTGACTCTTCTCACTGACTATGTTTTGAACCATTCCTGTGACACTAGTTATAGATTCCGTTGCTTCACTTCAGGTTTACTGTATCCCTTGGACCTTCTTATTAACGATGAAACACATAAATTGCATCGGAATTAATAACAAAAAGCACAATGCCGACTTAAGTACAAGAAGACTGACTCTTCCTACTGTCTATGATTTGAATCATTCCTGTGACACTAGTTATAGATTCCGATGCTTCACTTCAGGTTTACTGTATCCCTCTGACTTTCGTATTGACGATGAAACACAGAAATTGCACCGGAATTAAATAAAAAAGGCACAATGCCGACTTAAGTACAAAAAGACTGACTCTTCTTACTGACTATGTTTTGAACCATTCCTGTGACACTAGTTATAGATTCCGATGCTTCACTTCAGTTTACTGTATCCCTCTGACCTTCTTATTGACGATGAAACACAGAAATTGGATCATAACTAAATAGAAAAGGCACAATGCCGACTTAAGTACAAGAAGACTGACTCTTCTTACAGTCTATGCTTTGAACCATTCCTTTGACACTAGTTATAGATTCCGATGCTTGGCTTCAGGTTAACTGTATCCCTTGGAGCTTCTTATTGACGATGAAACACAGAAATAGCATCGGAATTTAATACACAAGGCACAATGCCGACTCAAGTACAAGAAGACTGACTCTTCTGACTGTCTATGTTGTGAACCATTCATGTGACACTTGTTATAGTTTCCGATGCCGCACATCAGGTTTACTGTATCGGTCTGACCTTCTTATTGACGATGAAACACAGAAATTGCATCGGAATTAAATACAAAATGCACAATGCCGACTTAAGTACATGAAGACTGACTAATCTTACTGTCTATATTATGAACCATTTCTGTGACACAAGTTATAGATTCCGATGCTTCACTTCAGGTTTACTGTTTACCTTGGACTTTCTTATTAACGATGAAACAATGAAATAGCATCGGAATTAAATACAAAAGGCACAATGCCGATTTAAGTACATTAAGACTGATTCTTGTTACTGACTATGTTTTGAACCATTCCTGTGACACTAGTTATAGATTCCGATGATTCACTTCAGATTTACTGTATCCCTTGGACCTTCTTATTGACGATGAAGCACAGACATTGCATCGGAATTAAATACAAATGGCACAATGCCGACTTAAGTACAAGAAGGCTGACTCTTCTTACTGTCTATGTTTTGAACCATTCCTGTGACACTAGTTATAGATTCCGATGCTTCACTCCAGGTTTACTGTATCCCTTGCACCTTCTTATTGACGATGAAACACAGAAATGGGACCGGAATTAAATACAAAAGGCACAATGCCGACTTAAGGACAAGAAGACGACTCTTCTTACTGACTATGTTTTGAACCATTCCTGTGACACTAGTTATAGATTCCGATGCTTCACTTCAGGTTTACTGTATCCCTCTGACCTTCTTATTGACGATGAAACACCGAAATTTCATTGGAATTAAATACAAAAGGCACAATGCCGACTTAAGTACATGAGGACTGACTCTCCTTACTGCCTATGCTTTGAATCATTCCTGTGACACTAGTTATAGATTCCGATGCTTCACTTCAGGTTTACTGTATCCTTCTGACCTTCTTATTGACGATGAAACACAGAAATTGCATCGGAATTAAATACAAAAGGCACAATGCCGACTTATGTACAAGAAGATTGACTCTTCTTGCTGTCTATATTTTGAACCATTCCTGTGACACTAGTTATAGATTCCGATGCTTCCCTCCAGGTTTACTGTATCCCTTGGACCTTTTTATTGACGATGAAATTCAGAAATTGCATCGGAATTAAATAGAAAAGGCACAATGCCGACTAAAGTAGAAGAAGACTGACTCTTCTCACTGACTATGTTTTGAACCATTCCTGTGACACTAATTATAGATTCCGATGCTTCACTTCAGGATTACTGTATCCCTTGGACCTTGTTATTGACGATGAAACTCATAAATTGCATCGGAACTAAATAAAAAAGGCACAATGCCGACTTAAGTACAAGAAGACTGACTCTTCTTACTGTCTATGTTTTGAATCATTCCTGTGACACTAGTTATAGATTCCGATTCTTCACTCCAGGTTTACTGTATCCCTTGGACCTTCTTATTGACGATGAAACAACGAAATTGCATTGGAATTAAATACAAAAGGCACAATGCCGACTTAAGTACATGAGGACTGACTCTCCTTCCTGACTATGCTTTGAATCATTCCTGTGACACTAGTTATAGATTCCGATGCTTCACTTCAGGTTTACTGTATCCCTCTGAACTTCTTATTGACGATGAAACACAGAAATTGCATCGGAATTAAATACAAAAGGCACAATGCCAACTTAAGTACAAGAAGACTGACTCTTCTTACTGTCTATGATTTGAACCATTCCTGTGACACTAGCTATAGATTCCGATGCTTCACTTCATTTTTACTGTATGCCTCTGACCTTATTGACGATGAAACACAGAAATTGCATCGGAATTAAATACAAAAGGCACAATACCGACTTAAGTACAAGAAGACTGACTCTTCTTACTGTCAATGTTTTGAATCAGTCCAGTGACACTAGTTATAGATTCCGATGCTTCACTCGAGGTTTACTGTATCCCTTGGACCTTCTTATTGACGATGAGACACCGAAATTGCATTGGAATTAAATACAAAAGGCACCATGCCGACTTAAGTACATGAGGACTGACTCTCCTTACTGACTATGCTTTGAACCATTCCTGTGACACTAGTTATGGATTCCGATGCTTCACTTCCGGTTTAATGTATCCCTCTGAACTTCTTATTGACGATGAAACACAGAAATTGCATCGGAATTAAATACAAAAGGCACAATGCCGACTTAAGTACAAGAAGACTGACTCTTCTTACTGTCTATGATTTGAACCATGTCTGTGACACTAGTTATAGATTCCGATGCTTCACTCCAGTTTTAGTGTATCCCTTGGACCTTCTTATTGACGATGAAACACAGAAATTACATCGGAATTAAATAGAAAAGGCACAATGGCGGCTTAAGTACAAGAAGACTGACTCTTCTTACTGTCTATGTTTTGAACCATTCCTGTGACACTAATTTTGGATTCCGATGCTTCACTTCAGGTTTACTGTATCCCTCTGACCTTCTTATTGACGATGAAACACAGAAATTTCATCGGAATTAAATACATAAGGCACAATGCCGACTTAAGTACAAGAAGACTGACTGTTCCCACTGTCTATGCTTTGAACCATGCCTGAGACACTAGTTGATGATTCCGATGCTTCACTTCAGGTTTACTGTATCCCTCTGACCTTCTTATTGACGATGAAACACTGAAATTGCACCGGTATTAAATACAAAAGGCACAATGCCGACTTAAGTACAAGAAGACAGAACCTTCTTACTGTCTATGCTTTGAACCATTCGTGTGACACTAGTTATAGATTCAGATGCATCACTCCAGGTTTACTGTATCCCTTGGACCTTCTTATTGACGATAATACACTGAAATTGCATCGGAATTAAATAGAAAAGGCACTATGCCGACTTAAGTACAAGATGACTGACTCTTCTTACTGACTATGTTTTGAACAATTCCTGTGTCACTAGTTATAGATTCCGATGCTTGACTTCAGGTTTACTGTATCCCTTGGACCTTCTTATTGACGATGAAACACAGAAATTGCATCGGAATTAAATACAAAAGGCACAATGCCGACTTAAGTACAAGAAGACTGACTCTTCCTACTGTCTATGTTTTGAACCATTCCTGTGACACTAGCCATAGATTCCGATGCTTCACTTCAGGTTTACTGTATCCCTTGGACCTTCTTATTAACGATGAAACACATAAATTGCATCGGAATTAATAACAAAAGGCACAATTCCGACTTAAGTACAAGAAGAATGACTCTTCCTACTGTCTATGATTTGAATCATTCCTGTGACACTAGTTATAGATTCCGATGCTTCACTTCAGGTTTACTGTATCCCTCTGACTTTCGTATTGACGATGAAACACAGAAATTGCACCGGAATTAAATAAAAAAGGCACAATGCCGATTTAAGGACAAGAAGCCTGACTCTTCTTACTGTCTATGTTTTGAACCATTCCTGTGACACTAGATATAGATTCCGATGCTTCACTTTAGGTTTACTGTATCCCTCTGAGTTTCTTATTGACGATGAAAGACAGAAATTGGACCGTAATTAAATACAAAAGGCACAATGCCGACTTAAGTACAAGAAGACTGACTGGTCTCACTGCCTATGTTTTGAACCATTCCTGAGACACTGGTTGAAGATTCCGATGCTTCACTTCAGGTTTACTGTATCCCTCACCTTCTTATTGACGATGAAACACTGAAATTGCACCGGAATTAAATACAAAAGGCACAATGCCGACTCAAGTACAAGAAGACTAACTCTTCTGACTGTCTATGTTGTGAACCATTCATGTGACACTTGTTATAGTTTCCGATGCCGCACATCAGGTTTACTCTATCGGTCTGACCTTCTTATTGACGATGAAACACAGAAATTGCATCGGAATTAAATACAAAATGCACAATGCCGACTTAAGTACATGAAGACTGACTAATCTTACTGTCTATATTTTGAACCATTTCTGTGACACAAGTTATAGATTCCGATGCTTCACTTCAGGTTTACTGTTTACCTTGGACTTTCTTATTAACGATGAAACAATGAAATTGCATCGGAATTAAATACAAAAGGCACAATGCCGATTTAAGTACATGAAGACTGATTCTTCTTACTGACTATGTTTTGAACCATTCCTGTGACACTAGTTATAGATTCCGATGATTCACTTCAGGTTTACTGTATCCCTTGGACCTTCTTATTGACGATGAAGCACAGAAATTGCATCGGAATTAAATACAAATGGCACAATGCCGACTTAAGTACAAGAAGACGACTCTTCTTACTGACTATGATTTGAACCATTCCTGTGACACTAGTTATAGATTCCGATGCTTCACTTCAGGTTTACTGTATCCCTCTGACCTTCTTATTGACGATGAAACACGGAAATTGCCTCGGAATTAAATAGAAAAGGCACAATGCCGACTTTAGTACAAGAAGACAGACTCTTCTTACTATCTATGTTTTGAACCATTCCATTGACACTAGTTATAGATTCCGATGCTTCCCTCCAGGTTTACTGTATCCCTTGGACCTTCTTATTGACGATGAAACACCGAAATTTCATTGGAATTAAATACAAAAGGCACAATGCCGACTTATGTACAAGAAGACTGACTCTTCTTACTGTCTATATTTTGAACCATTTTGTGGCACTAGTTATAGATTCCTATGCTTCCCTCCAGGTTTACTGTATCCCTTGGACCTTTTTATTCACGACGAAATTCAGAAATTGCATCGGAATTAAATAGAAAAGGCACAATGCCGACTAAAGTAGAAGAAGACTGACTCTTCTCACTGACTATGTTTTGAACCATTCCTGTGACACTAGTTATAGATTCCGATGCTTCACTCCAGGTTTACTGTATCCCTTGCACCTTCTTATTGACGATGAAACACAGAAATGGGACCGGAATTAAATACAAAAGGCACAATGCCGACTTAAGGACAAGAAGACGACTCTTCTTACTGACTATGATTTGAACCATTCCTGTGACACTAGTTATAGATTCCGATGCTTCACTTCAGGTTTACTGTATCCCTCTGACTTTCGTATTGACGATGAAACACAGAAATTGCACCGGAATTAAATAAAAAAGGCACAATGCCGACTTAAGGACAAGAAGACTGACTCTGCTTACTGTCTATGTTTTGAACCATTCCTGTGACACTAGATATAGATTCCGATGCTTCACTTTAGGTTTACTGTATCCCTCTGAGTTTCTTATTGACGATGAAAGACAGAAATTGGACCGGAATTAAACACAAAAGGCACAATGCCGACTTAAGTACGACTGACTGTTCCCACTGTCTATGTTTTGAACCATTCCTGAGACACTAGTTGATGATTCCCATGCTTCACTTCAGGTTTACTGTATCCCTCACCTTCTTATTGACGATGAAACACTGAAATTGCACCGGAATTAAATACAAAAGGCACAATGCCGACTTAAGTACAAGAAGACAGACTTTTCTTACTGTCTATGTTTTGAACCATTCTTGTGACACTAGATATAGATTCCGATGCTTCACTTCATTTTTACTGTATGCCTCTGACCTTATTGACGATGAAACACAGAAATTGCATCGGAATTCAATACAAAAGGCACAATACCGACTTAAGTACAAGAAGACTGACTCTTCTTACTGTCTATGTTTTGAACCACTCCTGTGAGACTAGATATAGATTCCGATGCTTCACTTCAGGTTTACTGTATCATTTGGACCTTCTTATTGACGATGAAACACAGAAATTACATCGGAATTAAATACAAAAGGCACAATGCCGACTTAAGTACAAAAGGACTGACTCTTCTTACTGACTATGTTTTGAACCATTCCTGTGACACTAGTTATAGATTCCGATGCCTCACTTCAGTTTACTGTATCCCTCTGACCTTCTTATTGACGATGAAACACAGAAATTGGATCATAATTAAATAGAAAAGGCACAATGCCGACTTAAGTACAAGAAGACTGACTCTTCTTACAGTCTATGCTTTGAACCATTCCTGTGACACTAGTTATAGATTCCGATGCTTAGCTTCAGGTTTACTGTATCCCTTGGAGCTTCTTATTGACGATGAAACACAGAAATAGCATTGGAATGTAATACACAAGGCACAATACCGACTCAAGTACAAGAAGACTGACTCTTCTGACTGTCTATGATGTGAACCATTCATGTGACACTACTTATAGTTTCCGATGCCGCACATCAGGTTTACTGTATCGTTCTGACCTTCTTATTGACGATGAAACACAGAAATTGCATCGGAATTAAATACAAAATGCACAATGCCTACTTAAGTACATGAAGCCTGACTAATCTTACTGTCTATGTTTTGAACCATTTCTGTGACACTAGTTATAGATTCCGATGCTTCACTTCAGGTTTACAGTTTACCTTGGACTTTCTTATTAACGATGAAACAATGAAATTGCATCGGAATTAAATACAAAAGGCACAATGCCGACTTAAGTACATGAAGACTGATTCTTCTTACTGACTATGTTTTGGACCATTCCTGTGACACTAGTTATAGATTCCGATGATTCACTTCAGGTTTACTGTATCCCTTGGACCTTCTTATTGACGATGAAACACGGAAATTGCATCGGAATTAAATACAAATGGCACAATGCCGACTTAAGTACAAGAAGGCTGACTCTTCTTACTGTCTATGTTTTGAACCATCCCTGTGACACTAGTTATAGATTCTAATGCTTCACTCGAGGTTTACTGTATCCCTTGCACCTTCTTATTGACGATGAAACACAGAGATGGCACCCGAATTAAATACAAAAGGCACAACGCCGACTTAAGTACAAGAAGACAGACTCTTCATACTGTCTATGTTTTGAACCATTCCATTGACACTAGTTATAGATTCCGATGCTTCACTCCAGGTTTACTGTATCCCTTGGACCTTCTTATTGACGATGAAACACCGAAATTGCATTGGAATTAATTACAAAAGGCACAACGCCGACTTAAGTACATGAGGACTGACTCTCCTTACTGACTATGCTTTGAATCATTCCTGTGACACTAGTTATAGATTCCGATGCTTCACTTCAGGTTTACTGTATCCCTCTGACCTTCATATTGACGATGAAACACAGAAATTGCATCGGAATAAAATACAAAAAGCACAATGCCGACTTATGTACAAGAAGACTGACTCTTCTTACTGTCTATATTTTGAACCATTCCTGTGACACTAGTTATGGATTCCGATGCTTCCCTCCAGGTTTACTGTATCCCTTGGACCTTTTTATTGACGATGAAATTCAGAAATTGCATCGGAATTAAATAGAAAAGGCACAATGCCGACTAAAGTAGAAGAAGACTGACTCTTCTCACTGACTATGTTTTGAACCATTCCTGTGACACTAGTTATAGATTCCGATGCTTCACTTCAGGATTACTGTATCCCTTGGACCTTCTTATTGACGATGAAACACATAAATTGCATCGGAACTAAATACAAAAGGCACAATGCCGACTTAAGTACAAGAAGACTGACTCTTCTTACTGTCTATGTTTTGAATCATTCCTGTGACACTAGTTCTAGTTTCCGATGCTTCACTCCAGGTTTACTGTATCCCTTGGACCTTCTTATTGACGATGAAACACCGAAATTGCATTGGAATTAAATACAAAAGGCACAATGCCGACTTAAGTACATGAGGACTGACTCTCCTTACTGACTATGCTTTGAATGATTCCTGTGACACTGGTTATAGATTCCGATGCTTCACTTCAGGTTTACTGTATCCCTCTGAACTTCTTATTGACGATGAAACACAGAAATTGCATCGGAATTAAATACAAAAGGCACAATGCCGACTTAAGTACAAGAAGACTGACCCTTCTTACTGTCTATGATTTGAACCATTCCTGTGACACTAGTTATAGATTCCGATGCTTCACTCCAGGTTTACTGTATCCCTTGGACCTTCTTATTGACGATGAAACTCAGAAATTGCATCGGAATTAAATACAAAAGGCACAATGCCGACTTAAGTACAAGAAGACTGACTCTTCCTACTGTCTATGTTTTGAACCATTCCTGTGACACTTGTTATAGATTCCGATGCTTCACTTCAGGTTTACTGTATCCCTCTGACTTTCGTATTGACGATAAAACACAGAAACTGCACCGGAATTAAATAAAAAAGGCACAATGCCGACTTAAGGACAAGAAGACTGACTCTTCTTACTGTCTATGTTTTGAACCATTCCTGTGACACTAGATATAGATTCCGATGCTTCACTTCTGGTTTACTGTATCATTTGGACCTTCTTATTGACGATGAAACACAGAAATTACATCGGAATTAAATACAAAAGGCACAAAGCCGACTTAAGTACAAAAAGACTGACTCTTCTTACTGACTATGTTTTGAACCATTCCTGTGACACTAGTTATAGATTCCGATGCTTCACTTCAGTTTACTGTATCCCTCTGACCTTCTTATTGACGATGAAACAAAGAAATTAGATCATAATTAAATAGAAAAGGCACAATGCCGACTTAAGTACAAGAAGACTGACTCTTCTTACAGTCTATGCTTTGAACCATTCCTGTGACACTAGTTATAGATTCCGATGCCTGGCTTCAGGTTTACTGTATCCCTTGGAGCTTCTTATTGACGATGAAACACAGAAATAGCATCGGAGTTTAATACACAAGGCACAATGCCGACTCAAGTACAAGAAGACTGACTCTTCTGACTGTCTATGTTGTGAACCATTCATGTGACACTAGTTATAGTTTCCGATGCCACACATCAGGTTTACTGTATCGGTCTGACCTTCTTATTGTCGATGAAACACAGAAATTGCATCGGAATTAAATACAAAATGCACAATGCCGACTTAAGTACATGAAGACTGACTAATCTTACTGTCTATGTTTTGAACCATTTCTGTGACACTAGTTATAGATTCCGATGCTTCACTTCAGGTTTACTGTTTACCTTGGACCTTCTTATTAACGATGAAACAATGAAATTGCATCGGAATTAAATACAAAAGGCACAATGCCGACTTAAGTACATGAAGACTGATTCTTCTTACTGACTTTGTTTTGGACCATTCCTGTGACACTAGTTATAGATTCCGATGATTCACTTCAGGTTTACTGTATCCCTTGGACCTTCTTATTGACGATGAAACACAGAAATTGCATCGGAATTAAATACAAATGGCACAATGCCGACTTAAGTACAAGAAGGCTGACTCTTCTTACTGTCTATGCTTTGAACCATTCCTGTGACACTAGTTATAGATTCCGATGCTTCACTCCAGGTTTACTGTATCCCTTGCACCTTCTTATTGACGATGAAACACAGAAATTGCACCGGAATTAAATACAAAAGGCACAATGCCGACTTAAGGACAAGAAGACGACTCTTCTTACTGACTATGTTTTGAACCATTCCTGTGACACTAGTTATAGATTCCGATGCTTCACTTCAGGTTTACTGTATCCCTTGGACTATCTTATTAACGATGAAAAACATAAATTGCATCGGAAGTAAATACAAAAGGCACAATGCCGACTTAAGTACAAGAAGACTGACTCTTCCTACTGTCTATGTTTTCAACCATTCCTGTGACACTTGTTATAGATTCCGATGCTTCACTTCAGGTTTACTGTATCCCTCTGACTTTCGTATTGACGATGAAACACAGAAATTGCACCGGATTTAAATACAAAAGGCACAATGCCGACTTAAGGACAAGAAGACTGACTCTTCTTACTGTCTATGTTTTGAACCATTCCTGTGACACTAGTTATAGATTCCGATGCTTCACTTTCGGTTTACTATATCCCTCTGACTTTCTTATTGACGATGAAACACAGAAATTGCACCGGAATTACATACAAAAGGCACAATGCCGACTGAAGGACAAGAAGACTGACTAGTCTTACTGACTATGTTTTGAACCATTCCTGTGACACTAGTTATAGATTCCGATGCTTCACTCCAGGTTTAGTGTTTCCCTTGGACCTTCTTATTGACGATGAAACACCGAAATTGCATCGGAATTAAATAGAAAAGGCACAATGGCGACTTAAGTACAAGAAGACTGTCTCTTCTTACTGTCTAAGTTTTGAACCATTCCTGTGACACTAATTTTGGTTTCCGATGCTTCACTTCAGGTTTACTGTATCCCTCCGACCTTCTTATTGACGATGAAACACAGAAATTTCATCGGAGTTAAATACATAAGGCACAATGCCGACTTAAGTACAAGAAGACTGACTGTTTCCACTGTCTATGCTTTGAACCAATCCTGAGACACTAGTTGAAGATTCCGATGCTTCACTTCAGGTTTACTGTATCCCTCTGACTTTCTTATTGACGATGAAACACTGAAATTGCACCGGAATAAAATACAAAATGCACAATGCCGACTTAAGTACAAGAAGACAGACCCATCTTACTGTCTATGTTTTGAACCATTCCATTGACACTAGTTATAGATTCCGGTGCATCACTCCAGGTTTACTGTATCCCTTGGACCTTCTTATTGACGATAATACACTGAAATTGCATCGGAATTAAATAGAAAAGGCACAATGCCGACTTAAGTACAAGAAGACTGACTCTTCTTACTGTCTTTGTTTTGAACCATTCCTGTGACACTAGTTATAGATTCCGATGCTTCACTTCAGGTTTACTGTATCCCTTGGATCTTCTTATTAACGATGAAACACATAAATTGCATCGGAACTAATAACAAAAGGCACAATGCCGACTTAAGTACAAGAAGACTGACTCTTCCTACTGTCTAGGATTTGAACCATTTCTGTGACACTAGTTATAGATTCCGATGCTTCACTTCAGGTTTACTGTATCCCTCTGACTTTCGTATTGACGATGAAACACATATATTGCATCGGAATTAAATAAAAAAGGCACAATGCCGACTTAAGTACAAGAAGACTGACTCTTCCTACTGTCTATGATTTGAATCATTCCTGTGACACTAGTTATAGATTCCGATGCTTCACTTCAGGTTTACTGTATTCCTCTGACTTTCGTATTGACGATGAAACACAGAAATTGCACCGGAATTAAATAAAAAAGGCACAATGCCGACTTAAGGACAAGAAGACTGACTCTTCTTACTGTCTATGTTTTGAACCATTCCTGTGACACTAGATATAGATTCCGATGCTTCACTTTTGGTTTACTGTATCCCTCTGAGTTTCTTATTGACGATGAAAGACAGAAATTGGACCGGAATTAAATACAATAGGCACAATGACGACTTAAGTACAAGAAGACTGACTGTTCCCACTGTCTATGTTTTGAACCATTCCTGAGACACTAGTTGAAGATTCCGATGCTTCACTTCAGGTTTACTGTATCCCTCACCTTCTTATTGACGATGAAACACTGAAATTGCAACGGAATTAAATACAAAATGGAAAATACCGACTTAAGTACAAGAAGACAGACTCTTCTTACTGTCTATGTTTTGAACCATTCCTGTGACACTAGCTATAGATTCCGATGCTTCACTTCATTTTTACTGTACGCCTCTGACCTTATTAACGATGAAACACAGAAATTGCATCGGAATTAAATACAAAAGGCAGAATACCGATTTAAGTACAAGAAGACTGACTCTTCTTACTGTCTATGTTTTGAACCACTCCTGTGAGACTAGATATAGATTCCGATGCTTCACTTCAGGTTTACTGTATCATTTGGACCTTCTTATTGACGATGAAACACAGAAATTACATCGGAATTAAATACAAAAGGCACAATGCCGACTTAAGTACAAAAAGACTGACTCTTCTTACTGACTATGTTTTGAACCATTCCTGTGACACTAGTTATAGATTCCGATGCATCACTTCAGTTTACAGTATCCCTCTGACCTTCTTATTGACGATGAAACACAGAAATTGAATCATAATTAAATAGAAAAGGCACAATGCCGACTTAAGTACAAGAAGACTGACTCTTCTTACAGTCTATGCTTTGAAGCATTCCTGTGACACTAGTTATAGATTCCGATGCTTGGCTTCAGGTTTACTGTATCCCTTGGAGCTTCTTATTGACGATGAAACACAGAAAAAGCATCGGAATTTAATACACAAGGCACAATGCCGACTCAAGTACAAGAAGACTGACTCTTCTGGCTGTCTATGTTGTGAACCATTCATGTGACACTAGTTATAGTTTCCGATGCCGCACATCAGGTTTACTGTATCGGTCTGACCTTCTTATTGACGATGAAACACAGAAATTGCATCGGAATTAAATACAAAATGCACAATGCCGACTTAAGTACATGAAGACTGACTAATCTTACTGTCTATGTCTTGAACCATTTCTGTGACACTAGTTATAGATTCCGATGCTTCACTTCAGGTTTACTATTTACCTTGGACCTTCTTATTAACGATGAAACAATGAAATTGCATCGGAATTAAATACAAAAGGCACAATGCCGACTTAAGTACATGAAGACTGATTCTTCTTACTGACTATGTTTGAACCATTCCTGTGACACTAGTTATAGATTCCGATGATTCACTTCAGGTTTACTGTATCCCTTGGACCTTCTTATTGACGATGAAACACAGAAATTGCATCGGAATTAAATACAAATGGCACAATGCCGACTTAAGTACAAGAAGGCTGACTCTTCTTACTGTCTATGTTTTGAACCATTCCTGTGACACTAGTTATAGATTCCGATGCTTCACTCCAGGTTTACTGTATCCCTGGCACCTTCTTATTGACGATGAAACACAGAAATTGCACCGGAATTAAATACAAATTGCACAATGCCGACTTAAGGACAAGAAGACGACTCTTCTTACTGACTATGTTTTGAACCATTCCTGTGACACTAGTTATAGATTCCGTGCTTTACTTCAGGTTTACTGTATCCCTCTGACCTTCTTATTGACGATGAAACACGGAAATTGCCTCGGAATTTAATAGAAAAGGCACAATGCCGACTTTAGTACAAGAAGACTGACTTTTCTTACTGTCTATGTTTTGAACCACTCCTGAGACACTAGTTGAAGATTCCGATGCTTCACTTCAGGTTTACTGTATCCCTCTGACCTTCTTATTGACGATGAAACACAGAAATTGCACCGGAATTAAATACAAAAGGCACAATGCCGACTTAAGTACAAGAAGACAGACTCTTCTTACTGTCTATGTTTTGAACCATTCCTTTGACACTAGTTATAGATTCCGATGCTTCACTTCAGGTGTACTGTATCCCTTGGAACTTATTATTGACGACAATACACTGAAACTGCATCGGAATTAAATAGAAAAGGCACAATGCCGACTTAAGTACAAGAAGACTGACTCCTCTTACTGTCTATGTTTTGAACCATTCCTGTGACACTAGTTATAGCTTCCGATGCTTCAGGTTTAGTGTATCCCTTGGACCTTCTTATTGACGATGAAACACAGAAATTGCTTCGGAATTAAATACATAAGGCACAATGCCGACATAAGTACAAGAAGACTGACTCTTCTTACTGACTATGTTTTGAACCATTCCTGTGTCACTAGTTATAGATTCCGATGCTTGACTTCA
Organism: Schistocerca serialis cubense; assembly: GCF_023864345.2. Taxonomy (NCBI): domain Eukaryota; kingdom Metazoa; phylum Arthropoda; class Insecta; order Orthoptera; family Acrididae; genus Schistocerca; species Schistocerca serialis. Next base: position 6,309,604 of record NC_064645.1, read on the forward strand.
GGTTTACTGTATCCCTTGGACCTTCTTATTGACGATGAAACACAGAAATTGCATGGGAATTAAATACAAAAGGCACAATGCCGACTTAAGTACAAGAAGACTGACTCTTCCTACTGTCTATGTTTTGAACGATTCCTGTGACACTAGCTATAGATTCCGATTCTTCACTTCATTTTTACTGTATCCCTCTGACCTTATTGACGATGAAACACAGAAATTGCAACGGAATAAAATACAAAAGGCACAATACCGACATAAGTACAAGAATACTGACTCTTCTTACTGTCTATGTTTTGAACCACTCCTTTGACACTAGTTATAGATTCCGATGCTTCACGTCAGGTTTACTCTATCATTTGGACCTTCTTATTGGCGATGAAACACAGAAATTACATCGGAATTAAATACAAAAGGCACAATGCCGACTTAAGTACAAAAAGACTGACTCTTCTTATTGACTATGTTTTGCACCATTACTGTGACACTGGTTATAGATTCCGATGCTTCACTTCAAGTTTACTGTATCCCTCTGACCTTCTTATTGACGATGAAACACAGAAATAGGATCGGAATTAAATTGAAAAGGCACAATGCCGACTTAAGTACATGAAGACTGACTCTTCTTACTGTCTATGCTTTGAACCATTCCTGTGACACTAGTTACAGATTCCGATGCTTGATTTCAGGTTTACTGTATCCCTTGGACCTTCTTATTGACGAAGAAACTCAGAAATAGCATCGGAATGTAATACAAAAGGCACAATGCCGACTCAAGTACAAGAAGACTGACTCTTCTGACTGTCTATGTTGTGATCCATTCCTGTGCCACTAGTTATAGATTCCGATGCCTCACTTCAGGTTTACTGTATCGGTCTGACATTCTTATTGACGATGAAACACAGAAATTGCATCGGAATTAAATACAAAATGCACAATGCCGACTTAAGTACATGAAGAATGACTCATCTTACTGTCTATGTTTTTAACCATTTCTGTGACACTAGTCATAGATTCCGATGCTTCACTTCAGGGTTACTGTATCCCTCTGACCTTCTTATTGACGATGAAACACAGAAATTGCATCGGATCTAAATACAAAAGGCACAATGCCGACTTAAGTACAAGACGACAGACTCTTCTTACTGTCTATGTTTTGAACCATTCCATTGACACTAGATATAGATTACGATGCTTCACTCCAGGTTTACTGTATCCCTTGGACCTTCTTATTGACGATAATACACTGAAATTGCATCGCAATTAAATACAAAAGGCACAATGCCGACTTAAGTACAAGAAGACTGACTCGTCTTACTGTCTATGTTTTGAACCATATCTGTGACACTAGTTATAGCTTCCGATGCTTCACTCAAGGTTTAGTGTATCCCTTGGACCTTCTTATTGACGATGAAACCCAGAAATTGCATCGGAATTAAATAGAAAAGGCACTATGCCGACTTAAGTGCAAGATGACAGACTCTTCTTACTGACTATGTTTTGAACCATTCCTGTGTCACTAGTTATAGATTCCGATGCTTGACTTCAGGTTTACTGTATCCCTTGGACCTTCTTATTGACGATGAAACACAGAAATTGCATCGGAATTAAATACAAAAGGCACAATGCCGACATAAGTACAAGGAGACTGACTCTTCCTACTGTCTATGTTTTGAACGATTCCTGTGACACTAGCTATAGATTCCGATGCTTCACTTCATTTTTACTGTATACCTCTGACCTTATTGACGATGAAACACAGAAATTGCATCGGAATTAAATACAAAAGGCGCAATACCGACTTAAGTACAAGAAGTCTGACTTTTCTTACTGTCTATGTTTTGAACCACGCCTGTGACACTAGATACAGATTCCGATGCTTCACTCCAGGTTTACTGTATCCCTTGGACCTTCTTATTGACGATAATACACTGAAATTGCATCGGAATTAAACAGAAAAGGCACAATGCCGACTTAAGTACAAGTAGACTGACTCGTCTTACTGTCTATGTTTTGAACCATTCCTGTGACTCTAGTTATAGCTTCCGATGCTTCACTCCAGGTTTAGTGTATCCCTTGGACCTTCTTATTGACGATGAAACACAGAAATTACATCGGAATTAAATCCAAAGGCACAATGCCGACTTAAGTACAAAAAGACTGAGTCTTCTTACTGACTATGTTTTGAACCATTCCTGTGACACTAGTTATAGATTCCGATTCTTCACTTCAGGTTTACTGTATCCCTCTGACCTTCTTATTGACGATGAAACACAGAAAATTGATCGGAATTAAATGGAAAAGGCACAATGCCGACATAAGTACAAGAAGACTGACACTTCTTACTGTCTATGCTTTGAACCATTCCTGTGACACTAGTTATATTCCGATGCTTGACTTCAGGTTTACTGTATCCCTTGGACCTTCTTATTGACGATGAAACACAGAAATAGCATCGGAATTTAATACAAAAGGCACAATGCCGACTCAAGTACAAGAAGACTGACTCTTCTGACTGTCTATGATGTGAACCATTCCTGTGACACTAGTTATAGATTCCGATGCCTCACTTCAGGTTTACTGTATCGGTCTGACCTTCTTATTGACGATGAAACACAGAAATTGCATCGGAATTAAACACAAAATGCACAATGCCGACTTAAGTACATGAAGACTGACTCATCTTACTGTCTATGTTTTGAACCATTTCTGTGACACTAGTTATAGATTCCGACGCTTCACTTCAGGGTTACTGTATCCCTCTGAAATTCTTATTGACGTTGAAACACAGAAATTGCATCGGAATTGAATACAAAAGGCACAATGCCGACTTACGTACAAGAAGACTGACTCTTCTTTCCGTCTATGCTTTGAACCATTCCTGTGACACTAGTTATGGATTCCGATGCTTCACTTCAGGTTTACTGTATCCCTTGAACCTTCTTATTGACGATGAAACACAGAAATTGCCTCGGAATTAAATACAAAAGGACAATGCCGATTAAAGTAGAAGAAGACTGACTCTTCCCTCTGTGTATGTTTGAACCATTGCATTGACTCTAGTTTTAGATTCTGATGCTTCATTTCAGGTTTACTGTTTCCCTTGGACCTTCTTATTAGCGATGAAACAATGAAATTGCATTGGAATTAAATACAAAAGGCACAATGCCGACTTAAGTACATGACGACTGATTCTTCTTACTGACTATGTATTGAATCATTCCTGTGGCACTAGTTATATATTCCGATGCTTCACTTTAGGTTTAATGTATCCCTTGGACCTTCTTATTGACGATGAAACACAGAAATTGCATCGGAATTAAATACAAAAGGCACAAGGCCGACTTAAGTACAAGAAGGCTGACTCTTCTTACTGTCTATGTTTTGAACCATTCCAGTGACTCTAGTTATAGATTCCGATGCTTCACTCCAGGTTTACTGTATCCCTTGCACCTTCTTATTGACGATGAAACACAGGAATTGCATCGGAATTAAATACAAATTGCACAATGACTACTTAAGTACAAGAAGACTGACTCTTCCTACTGTCTATGTTTTGAACCATTCCTGTGACACTAGCTATAGATTCCGATTCTTCACTTCATTTTTACTGTATCCGTCTGACCTTATTGACGATGAAACACAGAAATTGCTTCGGAATTATATACAGAAGGCACAATACCGACTTAAGTACAAGAAGACTGACTCTTCTTACTGTCTATGTTTGAACCACTCCTGTGACACTAGATATAGGATCCGATGCTTCACTTCAGGTTTACTGTATAATTTGGACCTTCTTATTGACGATGAAACACAGATATTACATCGGAATTAAATACAAAAGGCACAATGCCGACTTAAGTACAAAATGACTGACTCTTCTTACTGACTATGTTTTGAACCATTCCTGTGACACTAGTTATAGATTCCGATGCTTCACTTCAGGTTTACTGTATCCCTCTGACCTTCTTATTGACGATGAAACACAGAAATTGGATCGGAATTAAATAGAAAATGCACAATGCCGACTTAAGTGCAAGAAGACTGACTCTTCTTACTGTCTATGTTTTGAACCATTCCTGTGACACTAGTTATTGATTCCGATGATTCACACCAGGTATACTGTATCCCTTGGACCTTCTTAATGACGATGAAACACCGAAATTGCAACGGAATTAAATAGAAAAGGCACAATGCCGACTTAGGTACAAGAAGAAAGACTCTTGTTACTGACTATGTTTTGAACAATTGCTGTGACACTAGTTATGGATTCCGATGCTTCACTTCATTTTTACTGTATACCTTGGACCTTCTTATTAACGATGAAACACAGAAATTGCATCGGAATTTAATACAAAAGGCACAATTCCGACTGAAGTAGAAGAAGACTGACTCTTCTGAGTGTCTATGTTGTGAACCATTCCAGTGACACTAGTTATAGATTCCGATGCCTCACTTCAGGTTTACTGTATCGGTCTGACTTTGTTATTGACGATGAAACACAGATATTACATCGGAATTAAATACAAAAGGCACAATGCCGACTTAAGTACAAAAAGACTGACTCTTCTTACTGACTATGTTTTGAACCATTCCTGTGGCAATAGTTATAGATTCCGATGCTTCACTTCAGGTTTACTGCATCCCTCTGACCTTTTTATTGACGATGAAACACAGAAATTGGATCGGAATTAAATAGAAAATGCACAATGCCGACTTAAGTGCAAGAAGACTGACTCTTCTTACTGTCTATGTTTAGAACCATTCCTGTGACACTAGTTATAGATTCCGATGATTCACACCAGGTATACTGTATCCCTTGGACCTTCTTAATGACGATGAAACACCGAAATTGCAACGGAATTAAATAGAAAAGGCACAATGCCAACTTAGGTACAAGAAGACTGACTCTTGTTACTGACTATGTTTTGAACCATTCCTGTGACACTAGTTATGCATTCCGATGCTTCACCTCATTTTTAATGTATACCTTGGACCTTCTTATTAACGATGAAACACAGAAATTGCCTCGGAATTAAATACAAAAGGCACAATGCCGACTTAAGTACAAGAAGACTGACTCTTCCTACTGTCTATGTTTGAACCATTCCATTGACACTAGTTATAGATTCCGATGCTCCACCTTAGGTTTACTGTTTCCCTTGGACCTTCATATTAACGATGAAACAATGAAATTGCATCGGAATTAAATACAAAAGGCACAATGCCGACTTAAGTACATCAAGACTGATTCTTCTTACTGACTATGTTTTGAACCATTCCTGTGACACTAGCTATAGATTCCGATGCTTCACTTCAGGTTTACTGTATCCCTCTGACGTTCGTATTGACGATGAAACACAGAAATTGCACCGGAATTAAATACAAAAGGCACAATGCCGACTTAAGGACAAGAAGACTGACTCTTCTTAGTGTCTATGCTTTGAACCATTCCTGTGACACTAGTTAATGATTCCGATGCATCACTCCAGGTTTACTGTATCCCTTGGACCTTCTTATTGACAATAATACACTGAAATTGCATCGGAATTAAATACAAAAGGCACAATGCCGACTATAGTACAAGAAGACTGACTCTTCTCACTGACTATGCTTTGAACCATTCCTGTGACACTAGTTATAGATTCCGATGCTTCACTTCAGGTTTACTGTATCCCTTGGACCTTCTTATTAACGATGAAACACATAAATTGCATCGGAATTAATTACAAAATTCACAATGCCGACTTAAGGACAAGAAGACTGACTCTTCTTACTGTCTATGTTTTGAACCATTCCTGTGACACTAGATATAGATTCCGATGCTTCACTTTAGGTTTACTGTATCCCTCTGAGTTTTTAATTGACGATGAAAGACAGAAATTGCACCGGAATTAAATTCAAAAGGCACAATGCCGACTTAAGGGCAAGAAGACTGACTCTTCTTACTGACTATGTTTTGAACCATTCCTGTGACACTAGTTATAGATTCCGATGCTTCACTTCAGGTTAACTGTATCCCTTGGACCTTCTTATAGACGATGAAACACAGAAATTGCATCGGAATTAGATACAAAAGGCATAATTTCGGCTTAAGTACATGAAGACTGACTCTTCCTACTCTCTATGATTTGAACCATTCCTGAGACATTAATTTTTGATTCCGATGCTTCACTTCAGGTTTACTGTATCCCTCTGACGTTCTTATTGACGATGAAACACAGAAATTGCATCAGAATTAAATACATAAGGCACAATGCCGACTTAAGTACAAGAAGACTGACTGTTCCCACTGTCTATGTTTTGAACCATTCCTGAGACACTAGTTGAAGATTCCGATGCTTCACTTCAGGTTTACTGTATCCCTCACCTTCTTATTGACGATGAAACACTGAAATTGCATCGGAATTAAATACAAAAGGCACAATGCCGACTTAAGTACAAGAAGAAAGACTCTTCTTACTGTCTATGTTTTGAACCATTCCTGTGACACTAGCTATAGATTCCGATGCCTCACTTCATTTTTACTGTATGCCTCTGACCTTATTGACGATGAAACACAGAAATTGCATCGGAATTAGATACAAAAGGCACAATACCGACTTAAGTACAAGAAGACTGACTCTTCTTACTGTCTATGTTTTGAACCACTCCTGTGAGACTAGATATAGATTCCGATGCTTCACTTCAGGTTTACTGTATCATTTGGACCTTCTTATTGACGATGAAACACAGAAATTACATGGGAATTAAATAGAAAAGGCACAATGCCGACTTAAGTACAAAAAGACTGACTCTTCTTACTGACTATGTTTTGAACCATTCCTGTGACACTAGTTATAGATTCCGATGCTTCACTTCAGTTTACTGTATCCCTCTGACCTTCATATTGACGATGAAACACAGAAATTGGATCATAATTAAATAGAAAAGGCACAATGCCGACTTAAGTACAAGAAGACTGACTCTTCTTACAGTCTATGCTTTGAACCATTCCTGTGACACTAGTTATAGATTCCGATGCTTGGCTTCAGGTTTACTGTATCCCTTGGACCTTCTTATTGACGATGAAACACAGAAATAGCATCGAAATTTAATACACAAGGCACAATGCCGACTCAAGTACAAGATGACGGACTCTCCTGACTGTCTATGTTTTGAACCATTCATGTGACACTAGTTATAGTTTCCGATGCCGCACATCAGGTTTACTGTATCGGTCTGACCTTCTTATTGACGATGAAACACAGAAATTGCATCGGAATTAAATACAAAATGCACAATGCCGACTTAAGTACATGAAGACTGACTAATCCTACTGTCTATGTTTTGAACCATTTCTGTGACACTAGTTATAGATTCCGATGCTTCACTTCAGGGTTACTGTATCCCTCTGACCTTCTTATTGACGATGAAACACAGAAATTGCATCGGAATTAAATACAAAGGGCACAATGCCGACTTAAGTACAAGAAGACTGACTCTTCATTCTGTCTATGTTTTGAACCATTCCTGTGACACTAGTTATAGATTCCGATGCTTCACTTCAGGTTTACTGTATCCCTTGGACCTTCTTATTGACGATGAAACACAGAAATTGCCTCGGAATTAAATTCAAAAGTACAATGCCGACTTAAGTACATGAAGACTGAATCTTCCTACGGTCTATGTTTGAACCATTCCATTGACACTAGTTATAGATTCTGATGCTTCACTTCAGGTTTACTGTATTCCTTGGACCTTCTTATTAACGATGAAACAATGAAATTGCATCGGAATTAAATACAAAAGGCACAATGCCGACTTAAGTACATGAAGACTGATTCTTCTTACTGACTATGTTTTGAACCATTCCTGTGACACTAGTTATAGATTCCGATGCTTCACTTCAGGTTTACTGTATCCCTTGGACCTTCTTATTGCCGATGAAACACAGAAATTGCATCGGAAATAAATACAAATGGCACAATGCCGACTTAAGTACAAGAAGGCTGACTCTTCTTACTGTCTATGTTTTGAACCATTCCTGTGACACTAGTTATAGATTCCGATGCTTCACTCCAGGTTTACTGTATCCCTTGCACCTTCTTATTGACGATGAAACATAGAAATTGCACCGGAATTAAATACAAAAGGCACAATGCCGACTTAAGGACAAGAAGACGACTCTTCTTACTGACTATGTTTTGAACCATTCCTGTGACACTAGTTATAGAGTCCGATGCTTCACTTCAGGTTTACTGTATCCCTCTGACCTTCTTATTGACGATGAAACACGGAAATTGCCTCGGAATTAAATAGAAAAGGCACAATGCCGACTTTAGTACAAGAAGACTGACTTTTCTTACTGGCTATGTTTTGAACCATTCCTGTGACACTAGTAAAAGATTCCGATGCTTCACTCCAGGATTAGTGTATCCCTTGGACCTTGTTATTGACGATGAAACACAGAAATTGCATCGGAATTAAATAGAAAAGGCACAATGCCGAATTAAGTACAAGAAGACTGACTCTTCTTACTGACTATGTTTTGAACCATTCCTGTGTCACTAGTTCTAGATTCCGATGCTTCCTTCAGGTTTACTCTATCCCTTGGACCTTCTTATTGACGACGAAACTCCGAAATTGCATCGGAATTAAATACAAGAGGCATAATGCCGAATTAAGTACAAGAAGACTGACTCTTCCTACTGTCTATGATTTGAACCATACCTGTGACACTAATTTTAGATTCCGATGCTTCATTTCAGTTTTACTGTATCCCTGTGACCTTCTTATTGACGATGAAACACAGAAATTGCTTCGGAATTAAATACATAAGGCACAATGCCGACATAAGTACAGGAAGACTGACTGTTCCCACTGTCTATGTTTTGAACCATTCCTGAGACACTAGTTGAAGATTCCGATGCTTCACTTCAGGTTTATTGTATCCCCCTGACCTTCTTATTGACGATGAAACACAGAAATTGCACCGGAATGAAATACAAAAGGCACAATGCCGACTTACGTACAAGAAGACAGACTCTTCTTACTATCTATGTTTTGAACCATTCCATTGACACTAGTTATAGATTCTGATGCTTCACTTCAGGTGTACTGTATCCCTTGGAACTTCTTATTGACGATAATACACTGAAATTGCATCGGAATTAAATAGAAAAGCCACAATGCCGACTTAAGTACAAGGAGACTGACTCTTCTTACTGTCTATGTTTTGAACCATTCCTGTGACACCAGTTATAGCTTCCGGTGCTTCAGGTTTAGTGTATCCCTTGGACCTTCTTATTGACGATGAAACACAGAAATTGCATCGGAATTAAATACAAAAGGCATAATGCCAACTTAAGTACAAGATGACTGACTCTTCTTACTGACTATGATTTGCACCATTCCTGTGACACTAGATATAGATTCCGATGCTTCACGTCAGGTTTACTCTATCATTTGGACCTTCTTATAGGCGATGAAACACAGAAATTACATCGGAATTAAATACAAAAGGCACAATGCCGACTTAAGTACAAAAAGACTGACTCTTCTTACTGACTATGATTTGCACCATTCCTGTGACACTGGTTATAGATTCCGATGCTTCACTTCAGGTTTACTGTATCCCTCTGTCCTTCTTATTGACGATGAAACACAGAAATTGGATGGGAATTAAATTGAAAAGGCACAATGCCGACTTAAGTACAAGAAGACTGACTCTTCTTACTGTCTATGCTTTGAACCATTCCTGTGACACTAGTTACAGATTCCGATGCTTGATTCAGGTTTACTGTATCCCTTGGACCTTCTTATTGACGATGAAACACAGACATAGCATCGGAATGTAATACAAAAGGCACAATGCCGACTCAAGTACAAGAAGAGTGACTCTTCTGACTGTCTATGTTGTGAACCATTCCAGTGCCACTAGTTATAGATTCCGATGCCTCACTTCAGGTTTACTGTATCGGTCTGACATTCTTATTGACGATGAAACACAGAAATTGCATCGGAATTAAATACAAAATGCACAATGCCGACTTAAGTACATGAAGACTGACTCATCTTACTGTCTATGTTTTGAACCATTTCTGTGACACTAGTCATAGATTCCGATGCTTCACTTCAGGGTTACTGTATCCCTCTGACCTTCTTATTGACGATGAAACACAGAAATTGCATCGGAATTAAATAGAAATGGCACAATGCCGACTTAAGTACAAGAAGACTGACTCTTCTTACTGACTATGTTTTGAACCATTCCTGTGACACTAGTTCTAGATTCCGATGCTTCCTTCAGGTTTACTCTATCCCTTGGACCTTCTTATTGACGATGAAACTCCGAAATTGCATCGGAATTAAATACGAGAGGCATAATGCCGAATTAAGTACAAGAAGACTGACTCTTCCTACTGTCTATGATTTGAACCATACCTGTGACACTAATTTTAGATTCCGATGCTTCATTTTAGTTTTACTGTATCCCTCTGACCTTCTTATTGACGATGAAACACAGAAATTGCTTCGGAATTAAATACATAATGCACAATGCCGATATAAGTACAAGAAGACTGACTGTTCCCACTGTCTATGTTTTGAACCATTCCTGAGACACTAGTTGAAGATTCCGATGCTTCACTTCAGGTTTACTGTATCCCCCTGACCTTCTTATTGACGATGAAACACAGAAATTGCACCGGAATTAAATACAAAAGGCACAATGCCGACTTACGTACAAGAAGACAGACTCTTCTTACTGTCTATGTTTTGAACCATTCCATTGACACTAGTTATAGATTCTGATGCTTCACTTCAGGTGTACTGTATCCCTTGGACCTTCTTATTGTCGAAAATACACTGAAATTGCATCGGAATTAAATAGAAAAGCCACAATGCCGACTTAAGTTCAGGAGACTGACTCTTCTTACTGTCAATGTTTTGAACCATTCATGTGACACTAGTTATACCTTCCGATGCTTCAGGTTTAGTGTATCCCTTGGACCTTCTTATTGACGATGAAACACAGAAATTGCATCGGAATTAAATACAAAAGGCACAATGCCGACTTAAGTACAAGAAGACTGACTCTTCCTACTGTCTATGTTTTGAACCATTCCTGTGACACTAGATATAGATTCCGATGCTTCACGTCAGGTTTACTCTATCATTTGGACCTTCTTATAGGCGATGAAACACAGAAATTACATCGGAATTAAATACAAAAGGCACAATGCCGACTTAAGTACAAAAAGACTGACTCTTCTTACTGACCATGATTTGCACCTTTCCTGTGACACTGGTTATAGATTCCGATGCTTCACTTCAGGTTTACTGTATCCCTCTGTCCTTCTTATTGACGATGAAACACAGAAATTGGATAGGAATTAAATTGAAAAGGCACAATGCCGACTTAAGTACAAGAACACTGACTCTTCTTACTGTCTATGCTTTGAACCATTCCTGTGACACTAGTTACAGATTCCGATGCTTGACTTCAGGTTTACTGTATCCCTTGGACCTTCTTATTGACGATGAAACACAGAAATAGCATCGGAATGTAATACAAAAGGCACAATGCCGACTCAAGTACAAGAAGACTGACTCTTCTGACTGTCTATGTTGTGAACCATTCCAGTGCCACTAGTTATAGATTCCGATGCCTCACTTCAGGTTTACTGTATCGGTCTGACATTCTTATTGACGATGAAACACAGAAATTGCATCGGAATTAAATACAAAATGCACAATGCCGACTTAAGTACATGAAGACTGACTCATCTTACTGTCTATGTTTTGAACCATTTCTGTGACACTAGTCATAGATTCCGATGCTTCACTTTAGGGTTAATGTATCCCTCTGACCTTCTTATTGACGATGAAACACAGAAATTGCATCGGAATTAAATACAAAAGGCACAATGCCGACTTAAGTACAAGAAGACTGACTATTCTTTCTGTCTATGTTTTCAACCATTCCTGTGACACTAGTTATGGATTCCGATGCTTCACTTCAGGTTTACTGTATCCCTTGTACCCTCTTATTGACGATGAAACACAGAAATTGCCTCGGATTTAAATACAAAAAGCACAATGCCGACTTACGTACAAGAAGACTGACTCTACTTACTGTCTATGTTTGAAACATTCCTTTGACACTAGTTATTGATTCCGATGCCTCACTTCAGGTTTACTGTATCCCTTGGACCTTCTTATTAACGATGAAACAATGAAATTGCATCGGAATTAAATACAAAAGGCACAATGCCGACTTATGTTCAAGAAGACTGATTCTTCTTACTGACTATGTATTGAACCATTCCTGTGACACTAGTTATAGATTCCGATGCTTCACTTCAGGTTTACTGTATCACTTGGACCTTCTTATTGACGATGAAACATAGAAATTGCATCGGAATTAAATACAAAAGGCATAATGCCGACTTACGTACAAGAAGGCTGACTCTTCTTACTGTCTACGTTTTGAACCATTCCTGTGACACTAGTTATAGATTCCGATGCTTCCCTCCAGGTTTACTGTATCCCTCTGCCCTTCTTATTGACGATGAAACACAGAAATTGGATCGGAATTAAATAGAAAAGGCACAATGCCGACATAAGTACAACAAGACTGACTCTTCTTACTGCCTATGTTTTGAACCATTCCTGTGACACTAGTTACAGATTCCGATGCTTGACTTCAGGTTTACTGTATCCCTCTGACCTTCTTATTGACGATGAAACACAGATATTGGATCGAAATTAAATAGAAAAGGCACATTGCCAACTTCAGTACAAGAAGACTGACTCTTCTTACTGTCTATGTTTTGAACCATTCCTCTGACACTAGTTATAGATTCCGATGCTTGACTTCAGGTTTACTGTTTCCCTCTGACCTTCTTATTGACGATAATACACAGAAATTGGATCGGAATTAAATACAAAAGTCACAATGCCTACTTAAGTACAAGAAGACAGACTCTTCTTACTGTCTATGTTTCGAACCATTCCATTGACACTAGTTATAGATTACGATGCTTAACTCCAGGTTTACTGTATCCCTTGGACCTTCTTATTGACGATAATACACTTAAATTGCATCGGAATTAAATAGAAAAGGTACAATGCCGACTTAAGTACAAGAAGACTGACTCGCCTTACTGTCTATGTTTTGAACCATTTCTGTGACACTAGTTATAGCTTCCGATGCTTCACTCCAGGTTTAGTGTATCCCTTGGACCTTCTTATTGACGATGAAACCCAGAAATTGCATCGGAATTAAATAGAAAAGTCCCTTTGGTGACTTAAGTACAAGATGACTGACTCTTCTTACAGACTATGTTTTGAACCATTCCTGTGTCACTAGTTATAGATTCCGATGCTTGACTTCAGGTTTACTGTATCCCTTGGACCTTCTTATTGACGATGAAACACAGAAATTGCATCGGAATTAAATACAAAAGGCAAAATGCCGACTTAAGTACAAGAAGACTGACTCTTCCTACTGTCTATGTTTAAAACGATTCCTGTGACACTAACTATAGATTCCGATGCTTCACTTCATTTTTACTGTATCCCTCTGACCTTATTGACGATGAAACACAGAAATTGCATCGGAATTAAATACAAAAGGCACAATACCGACTTAAGTACAAGAAGTCTGACTTTTCTTACTGTCTATGTTTTGAGCCACTCCTGTGACACTAGATACGGATTACGATTCTTCACTCCAGGTTTACTGTATCCCTTGGACCTTCTTATTGACGATAATACACAGAAATTGGATCGGAATTAAATAGAAAAGGCACAATGCCGACTTAAGTACAAGAAGACTGAGTCTTCTTACTGTCTATGCTTTGAACCATTCCTGTGACACTAGTTATAGATTCCGATGCTTGACTTCAGGTTTACTGTATCCCTTGGACCTTCTTATTGACGATGAAACACAGAAATAGCATCGGAATTTAATACAAAAGGCACAATGCCGACTCAAGTACAAGAAGACTGACTCTTCTGACTGTCTATGTTTTGAACCATTTCTGTGACACTAGTTATAGCTTCCGATGCTTCACTCCAGGTTTAGTGTATCCCTTGGACCTTCTTATTGACGATGAAACCCAGAAATTGCATCGGAATTAAAAAGAAAAGTCCCTTTGGTGACTTAAGTACAAGATGACTGACTCTTCTTACAGACTATGTTTGTGAACCATTCCTGTGACACTAGTTATAGATTCCGATGCCTCACTTCAGGTTTACTGTATCGGTCTGACCCTCTTATTGACGATGAAACACAGAAATTGCATCGGAATTAAATACATAAGGCACAATACCGACTTAAGTACAAGAATACTGACTCTTCTTACTGTCTATGTTTAGAACCACTCCTATGACACTAGATATAGATTCGATGCTTCACTTCAGGTTCACTGTATCATTTGGACCCTCTTATTGACGATGAAACACAGAAATTACATCGGAATTAAATACAAAAGGCACAATGCCGACTTAAGTACAAAAAGACTGACTCTTCTTACTGACTATGATTTGAACCATTCCTGTGACACTAGTTATGGATTCCGATGCTTCACGTCAGGTTTACTGTATCTCCTGGACCTTCTTATTGACGATGAAACACTGTCTATGTTTGAACCATTGCATTGACTCTAGTTATAGATTCCGATGCTTCATTTCAGGTTTACTGTTTCCCTTGGACCTACTTATTAACGATGAAACAATGAAATTGCATCGGAATTAAATACAAAAGGTACAATGCCGACTTAAGTACATGAAGACTGATTCTTCTTACTGACTATGTATTGAATCATTCCTGTGACACTAGTCATATATTCCGATGCTTCACTTTAGGTTTAATGAATCCCTTGGACCTTCTTATTGACGATGAAACACAGAAATTGCATCGGAAATAAATACAAAAGGCACAATGCCGACTTAAGTACAAGAAGGCTGACTCTTCTTACTGTGTATGTTTTGAACCATTCCTGTGACTCTAGTTATAGATTCCGATGCTTCACTCCAGGTTTACTGTATCCCTTGCACCTTCTTATTGACGATGAAACACAGGAATTGCATCGGAATTAAATACAAAAGGCACAATGCCGACTTAAGTACAAGAAGATTGACTCTTCCTACTGTCTATGTTTTGAACCATTCCTGTGACACTAGCTATAGATTCCGATTCTTCACTTCATTTTTACTGTATCCGTCTGACCTTATTGACGATGAAACACAGAAATTGCATCGGAATTATATACAAAAGGCACAATACCGCCTTAAGTACAAGAAGACTCACTCTTCTTACTGTCTATGTTTTGAACCACTCCTATGACACTTGATATAGGATCCGATGCTTCACTTCAGGTTTACTGTATAATTTGGACCTTCTTAATGACGATGAAACCCAGAAATTACATCGGAATTAAATACAAAAGGCACAATGCCGACTTAACTACAAAAAGGCTGACTCTTCTTACTGACTATGTTTTAAACCATTCCTGTGACACTAGTTATAGATTCCGATGCTTCACATCAGGTTTACTGTATCCCTCTGACCTTCTTATTGACGATGAACACAGAAATTGGATCGGAATTAAATAGAAAATGCACAATGCCGACTTAAGTGCAAGAAGACTGACTCTTCTTACTGTCTATGTTTTGAACCATTCCTGTGACACTAGTTATAGATTCCGATGCTTCACACCAGGTATACTGTATCCCTTGGACCTTCTTAATGACGATGTAACACCGAAATTGCAACGGAATTAAATAGAAAAGGCACAATGCCGACTTAGGTACAAGAAGACTTACTCTTGTTACTGACTATGTTTTGAACCATTCCTGTGACACTATTTATGGATTCCGATGCTTCACTTCATTTTTACTGTATACCTTGGATCTTCTTATTAACGATGAAACACAGAAATTGCATCGGAATTAAATACAAAAGGCACAATGCCGACTTAAGGACAAGAAGACTGACTCTTCTTACTTACTATTTTTTGAACCATTCCAGTGACACTAGTTATAGATTCCGATGCTTCACTTCATGTTCACTGTATCCCTCTAACCCTCTTATTGACGATGAAACACAGAAATTGCATCGGAATTAAATCGAAAAGGCACAATGGCGACTTAAGTACAAGAAGACTGACTCTTCTCATTGACTATGTTTTGAACCACTCCTGTGACACCAGTTATAGATTCCGATGCTTCACTTCAGGTTTACTGTATCCCTTGGACCTTCGTATTGACGACGAAACGCAGAAATAGCATCGGAATTTAATACAAAAAGCACAATGCCGACTCAAGTAGAAGAAGACTGACTCTTCTGAGTGTCTATGTTGTGAACCATTCCAGTGACACTAGTTATAGATTCCGATGCCTCACTTCAGGTTTACTGTATCGGTCTGACCTTCTTATTGACGATGAAACACAGAAATTGCTTCGGAATTAAATACAAAATGCACAATGCCGACTTAAGTACATGAAGACTGACTCATCTTACTGTCTATGATTTGAACCATTCCTGTGACACTAGATATAGGATCCGATGCTTCACTTCAGGTTTACTGTATAATTTGGACCTTCTTAATGACGATGAAACCCAGAAATTACATCGGAAATTAATACAAAAGGCACAATGCCGACTCAAGTACAAGAAGACTGACTCTTCTGACTGTCTATGTTTTGAACCATTCCTGTGACACTAGTTATAGATTCCGATGCCTCCATTCAGGTTTACTGTATCGGTCTGACCTTCTTATTGACGATGAAACACAGATATAGGATCGGAATTAAATTCAAAATGCACAATGCCGACATAAGTAATGGAAGACTGACTCTTATTTCTGTCTATGATTTGAACCATTCCTGTGACACTAGTTATGGTTTCCGATGCTTCACTTCAGGTTTACTGTATCCCTCTGACCCTCTTATTAACGTTGAAACAAAGAAACTGCATCGGAATTAAATACAAAAGGCACAATGCCGACTTAAGTAAATGAAGACTGACTCTTCTTACTGTCTATGTTTTGAACCGTTCCTGTGACACTAGTTATAGATTCCGATGCTTCACTTCTGGGTTACTGTATCCCTCTGACCTTCTTATTGACGATGAAACACAGAAATTGCATCGGAACTAAATACAAAAGGCACAATGCCGACTTAAGGACTAGAAGACTGAATCTTATTTCTGTCTATGTTTTGAACCATTCCTGTGACACTAGTTATGGATTCCGATGCCTCACTTCTGGTTTACTGTATCCCTCTGACCCTCTTATTAACGATGAAACAAAGAAGCTGCATCGGAATTAAATACAAAAGGCACAATGCCGACTTAAGTACAAGAAGAGTGACTCTTCTTACTGACTATGTTTGAACCATTCCTGTGACACTAGTTATAGATTCCGATGCTTCACTTCAGGTTTACTGTATCCCTCTGACCTTCTTATTGACGATGAACACAGAAATTGGATCGGAATTAAATAGAAAATGCACAATGCCGACTTAAGTGCAAGAAGACTGACTCTTCTTACTGTCTATGCTTTGAACCATTCCTGTGACACTAGTTATAGATTCCGACGCTTCACTTCAGGTTTACTGTATCCCTTGGACTTTCTTATTAACGATGATACACATAAATTGCATCGGAATTAAATACAAAAGGCACAATGCCGAATTAAGTACAAGAAGACTGACTCTTCTTACTGTCTATGTTTGGAACCATTCCCGTGACACTAGTTATAGATTCCGATGCTTCACTTCAGGTTTACTGTATCCCTTGGACCTTCTTATTGGCGATGAAACACAGAAATGGCATCGGAATTAAATACAAAAGGCACAATGCCGACTTAAGTACAAAAAGGCTGGCTCTTTCTACTGACTATGTTTTGAACCATTCCCGTGACACTAAGTATAGATTCCGATGCTTCACTTCAGGTTTACTGTATCCCTTGGACGTTCTTATTGGCGACGAATCACAGAAATTGCATCGGAATTAAATCGAAAAGGCACAATGCCGACTTAAGTACAAGAAGACTGACTCTTCCTACTGTCTATGTTTTGAACCATTCCTGAGACACTAGTTATAGATTCCGATGCTTCACCTCCGGTTATCTGTATCCCTTTGACCTTCTTATTGACGATGAATCACAGAAATTGCATCGGAATTAAATAGAAAAGGCACAATGCTGACTTAAGTACAAGAAGACTGACTCTTCTTACTGTCTATGTTTTGGACCATTCCTGTGACGCTAGTTACAGATTCCGATGCTTCACTTCAGGTTTACTGAATCCCTTGGACCTTCTTATTGGCGATGAAACACAGAAATTGCATCGCAATTAAATAGAAAATGCACAATGCCGACTTAAGTACAAGAAGACTGATTGTCCTTTCTGACTATGTTATGAACCATTCCTGTGATTCTAGTTATAGATTCCGACGCTTCGCCTCAGGTTTACTGTATCCCTCTCACCTTCTTACTGACGATGAAACACAGAAATTGGATCGGAATTAAATAGAAAAGTCACAATGCCGACTTAAGTACAAGAAGACTGACTCTTCTTACTGTCTATGTTTTGAACTATTCCTGTGACACTAGTTATAGATTCCGATGCTTCACTCCAGGTTTACTGTATCCCTTGGTACTTCTTATTGACGATGAAACTCAGAAATTGCATCGGAATTAAATAGAAAAAGCACAATGCCGACTTAAGTACAAGAAGACCGACTCTTCTCACTGACTATGTTTTGAACCATTCCTGTGACACTAGTTATAGATTCCGATGCTTCACTTCAGGTTTACTGTATCCCTTGGACCTTCTTATTGACGATGAATCACATAAATTGCATCGGAATTAAATACAAAAGGCACAATGCCGACTTAAGTACAAGATGACTGACTCCACCTACTGTCTATGTTATGAACCATTCCTGTGACACTAGTTATGGATTCCGATGCTTCACTTAAGGTTTACTGTATCCCTTGGACCTTCTTATTGGCGATGAAACACAGAAATGGCATCGGAATTAAATACAAAAGGCACAATGCCGACTTAAGTACAAGATGACTGCCTCTTCTTACTGACTATGTTTTGAACCATTCCTGTGACACTAGTTATAGATTCCGATGCTTCACTCCAGGTTTACTGTATAGCTTGGACCTTGTTATTGACGATGAAACACCGAAATTGCATCAGAATTAAATACAAAAGGCACAATGCCGACTTAAGTACATGAAGACTGACTCTCCTTGCTGACTATGTTTTGAACCATTCCTGTGACACTAGTTATAGATTCCGATGCTTCACTTCAGGTTTACTGTATCCGTTGGACCTTCTTATTGACGATGAAACACAGAAATTGCATCGCAATTAAATACAAAAGGCATAATGCCGACTTAAGTACAAGAAGACTGACTCTTCTTACTGATTATATTTTGAACCATTCCTGTGACACTAGTTATTGATTCCGATGCTTCACTTCAGGTTTACTGTATCCCTTGGATCTTCTTATTGATAATGAAACACAGAAATTGCATCGGAAATAATACAAAAAGCACAATGCCGACTTAAGTACAAAAAGACTGACTCTTTCTACTGACTTTGTTTTGAACCATTCCCGTGACACTAAGTATAGATTCCGATGCTTCACTTCAGGTATACTGTATCCCTTGGACGTTCTTATTGACGATGAAACACAGAAATTGCATCGGAATTAAATACAAAAGGCACAATGCAGACTTCAGTTCAAGAAGACTGACTATTCTTACTGTCTATGCTTTGAACCATTCCTGTGACATTAATTTAAGATTCCGATGCTTCACTTCGGGTTTACTGTATCCTTTGCACCTTCTTATTGGCGACGAGACACAGAAATTGCATCGAAATGAAGTAGAAATGGCACAATGCCGACTTAAGTACAAGAAGACTGACTCTTCCTACTGTCTATGTTTTGAACCATTCCTGTGACACTAGTTATAGATTCCGTTGCTTCACCTCCGGTTATCTGTATCCCTCTGACCTTCTTATTGACGATGAAACATAGAAATTGCATCGGAATTAAATACAAAAGGCACAATGCCGACTTAAGTACAAGAAGACTGACTCTTCTTACTGACTATGTTTTGAACCATTCCTGTGACACTAGTTATAGATTCCGATGCTTCACTCCAGGTTTACTGTATAGCTTGGACCTTCTTATTGACGATGAAACACCGAAATTGCATCGGAATTAAATACAAATGGCACAATGCCGACTTAAGTACATGAAGACTGACTCTCCTTGCCGACTATGTTTTGAACCATTCCTGTGACACTAGTTATAGATTCCGATGCTTCACTTCAGGATTACTGTATCCGTAGGACCTTCTTATTGACGATGAAACACAGAAATTGCATCGGAATTAAATACAAAAGGCATAATGCCGACTTAAGTACAAGAAGACTGACTCTTCTTACTGATTATATTTTGAACCATTCCTGTGACACTAGTTATTGATTCCGATGCTTCACTTCAGGTTTACTGTATCCCTTAGGCCTTCTTATTGACGATGAAACACAGAAATTGCATCGGACTTAAAGAGAAAAGGCACAATGCCGAATCAAGTACAAGAAGCCCGCTCTTCTAACTGACTATGTTTGGAACCATTCCTGTGACACTAGTTATAGATTCCGATGCTTCACTTCAGCTCTACTGTGTCCATCTGACCTTCTTATTAAAGATGAAACACAGAAATGGCATCGGAATTATATGCAAAAGGCACAATGCTGACTTAAGTACAAGAAAACTGACTCTTCTTACTGATTATATTTTGAACCATTCCTGTGACACTAGTTATAGATTCCGATGCTTCACTTCAGGTTTACTGTATCCCTTGGATCTTCTTATTGACGATGAAACACAGAAATTGCATCGGAATTAAATACAAAAGTCACAATGCCGACTTAGGTACAAGAAGACTGACTCTTCTTACTGTCTATGTTTGAACCATTCCTGTGACGCTATTTATGGATTCCGATGCTTCACTTCAGGTTTACTGTATCCCTTGGACCTTCTTATTGATGACGAAACACAGAAATTGCATCGGAATTAAATAGAAAAGGCACAATGCCGACTTATGTACAAGAAGACTGCCTCTTCCTACTGTCTATGTTTTGAACCATTCCTGTGACACTAGTTATGGATTCCGATGCTTCACTTCAGGTTTACTGAATCCCTTGGACCTTCTTATTGACGATGAAACACAAAAATTGCATCGGAATTAAATACAAAAGGCACAATGCCGACTTAAGTAGAAGAAGACTGACTCTTCTTACTGTCTATGCTTTGACCCATTCCTGTGACACTAGTTATAGATTCCGATGCTCCACTCCAGATTTACTGTATGGCTTGGACCTTCTTATTGACGATGAAACACCGAAATTGCATCGGAATTAAATACAAAAGGCACAATGCCGACTTAAGTACATGAAGACTGACTCTCCTTGCTGACTATGTTTTGAACCATTCCTGTGACACTAGTTATAGATTCCCATGCTTCACTTCAGGTTTACTGTATCCCTCTGACTTTCTTAGTGACGATGAAACACAGAAATTGAATTGGAATTAAATACAAAAGGCACAATGCCGACTTAAGTACAAGAAGACTGACTATTCTTACTGTCTATGTTTTGAACCATTCCTGTGACACTAGTTATAGATTCCAATGCTTCACTCCAGGTTCACTGTATCCCTTGGTACTTCTTATTGACGATGAAATTCAGAAATTGCATCGGAATTAAATAGAAAAGGCACAATGCCGACTTAAGTACAAGAAGACAGACTCTTCTCACTGACTATGCTTTGAACCATTCCTGTGACACTAGTTATAGATTCCGATGCTTCACTTCAGGTTTACTGTATCCCTTGGACCTTCTTATTGACGATGAAACACATAAATTGCATCGGAATTGAATACAAAAGGCACAATGCCGACTTAAGTACAAGATGACTGACTCCTCCTACTGTCTATGTTTTGAACCAATCCTGTGACACTAGTTATAGATTCCGATGCTTCACTTCAGGTTTACTGCATCCCTTGGACCTTCTTATTGGCGATGAAACACAGAAATTGCATCGGAATTAAATACAAAAGGCACATTGCCGACTTAACTACAAGAAGACTGACTCTTCTTACTGACTATGTTTGAACCATTCCTGTGACACTAGTTATAGATTCCGATGCTTCACTTCAGGTTTACTGCATCCCTTGGACCTTCTTATTGGCGATGAAACACAGAAATTTCATCGGAATTAAATACAAAAGGCACATTGCCGACTTAAGTACAAGAAGACTGACTCTTCTTACTGTTTACGTTTTGAACCATTCCAGTGACGCTAGTTGTAGATTCCGATGCTTCACTTCAGGTTTATTGTATAACTTGGACCTTCTTATAGATGACGAAACACAGAAGTAGCGTCGGAATTAAATACAAAAGGCACAATGCCGACTTAAGTACATGAAGACTGACTCTCCTTGCTGACTATGTTTTGAACCATTCCTGTGACACTAGTTATAGATTCCGATGCTTCACTTCAGGTTTACTGTTTCCGTTGGAGCTTCTTATTGACGATGAAACACAGAAATTGCATCGGAATTAAATAAAAAAGGCATAATGCCGACTTAAGTACAAGAAGACTGACTCTTCATACTGATTATATTTTGAACCATACCTGTGACACTAGTTATTGATTCCGATGCTTCACTTCAGGTTTACTGTATCCCTTGGATCTTCTTATTGATGATGAAACACAGAAATTGCATCGGAAATAATACAAGAAGCACAATGCCGACTTAAGTACAAAAAGACTACCTCTTTCTACTGACTATGTTTTGAACCATTCCCGTGACACTAAGTATAGATTCCGATGCTTCACTTCTGGTTTACTGTATCCCTTGGACGTTCTTATTGACGATGAAACACAGAAATTGCATCGGAATTAAATACAAAAGGCACAATGCAGACTTCAGTACAAGAAGACTGACTATTCCTACTGTCTATGTTTTGAACCATTCCTGTGACATTAGTTACAGATTCCGATGCTTCACTTCAGGTTTACTGTATCATTTGCACCTTCTTATTGGCGACGAAACACAGAAATTGGTTCGGAATTAAACAGAAAAGGCACAATGCCGACTTAAGTACAAGAAGACTGACTCTTCCTACTGTCTATGTTTTCAGCCATTCCTGTGACATTAGTTACAGATGCCGATGCTTCACTTCAGGTTTACTGTATCTTTTGCACCTTCTTATTGGCGACGAAACACAGAAATTGCATCGGAATTAAACAGAAAATGCACAATGCCGACTTAAGTACAAGAAGACTGACTCTTCTTACTGTCTATGTTTTGAACCATTCCCGTGACACTAAGTATAGATTCCGACGCTTCACTTAAGGTTTACTGTATCCCTTAGGCCTTCTTATTGACGATGAAACACAGAAATTTTATCGGAATTAAAGAGAAAAGTTACAATGCCGAATCAAGTACAAGAAGACTGACTCTTCTAACTGACTATGTTTGGAACCATTCCTGTGTCACTAGTTATAGATTCCGATGCTTCACTTCAGGTTTACTGTATCCCTTGGACCTTCTGATTGATGACGAAACACAGAAATTGCATCGGAATTAAATAGAAAAGGCACAATGCCGACTTATGTACAAGAAGACTGCCTCTTCCAACTGTCTATGTTTTGAACCATTCCTGTGACACTAGTTAAGGATTCCGATGCTTCACTTCAGGTTTACTGTATCCCTTGGACCTTCTTATTGACAATGAAACACAGAAATTGCATCGGAATTGGATACAAAAGGCACAATGCCGACTTAAGTACAAGAAGACTGACTCTTCATACTGACTATATCTTGATCCATTCCTGTGACACTAGTTATAGATTCCGATGCTTCACTCCAGGTTTACTGTATAGCTTGGACCTTGTTATTGACGATGAAACACCGAAATTGCATCAGAATTAAATACAAAAGGCACAATGCCGACTTAAGTACATGAAGACTGACTCTCCTTGCTGACTATGTTTTGATCCATTCCTGTGACACTAGTTATAGATTCCGATGCTTCACTTCAGGTTTACTGTATCCGTTGGACCTTCTTATTGACGATGAAACACAGAAATTGCATCGGAATTAAATACAAAAGGCATAATGCCGACTTAAGTACAAGAAGACTGACTCTTCTTACTGATTATATTTTGAACCATTCCTGTGACACTAGTTATTGATTCCGATGCTTCACTTCAGGTTTACTGTATCCCTTGGATCTTCTTATTGATGATGAAACACAGAAATTGCATCGGAAATAATACAAAAAGCACAATGCCGACTTAAGTACAATAAGACTGACTCTTTCTACTGACTTTGTTTTGAACCATTCCCGTGACACTAAGTATAGATTCCGATGCTTCACTTCAGGTATACTGTATCCCTTGGACGTTCTTATTGACGATGAAACACAGAAATTGCATCGGAATTAAATACAAAAGGCACAATGCAGACTTCAGTTCAAGAAGACTGACTATTCTTACTGTCTATGCTTTGAACCATTCCTGTGACATTAATTTAAGATTCCGATGCTTCACTTCAGGTTTACTATATCCTTTGCACCTTCTTATTGGCGACGAGACACAGAAATTGCATCGAAATGAAGTAGAAATGGCACAATGCCGACTTAAGTACAAGAAGACTGACTCTTCCTACTGTCTATGTTTTGAACCATTCCTGTGACACTAGTTATAGATTCCGTTGCTTCACCTCCGGTTATCTGTATCCCTCTGACCTTCTTATTGACGATGAAATACAGAAATTGCATCGGAATTAAATACAAAAGGCACAATGCCGACTTAAGTACAAGAAGACTGACTCTTCTTACTGACTATGTTTTGAACCATTCCTGTGACACTAGTTATAGATTCCGATGCTTCACTCCAGGTTTACTGTATAGCTTGGACCTTCTTATTGACGATGAAACACCGAAATTGCATCGGAATTAAATACAAAAGGCACAATGCCGACTTAAGTACATGAAGACTGACTCTCCTTGCTGACTATGTTTTGAACCATTCCTGTGACACTAGTTATAGATTCCGATGCTTCACTTCAGGATTACTGTATCCGTTGGACCTTCTTATTGACGATGAAACACAGAAATTGCATCGGAATTAAATACAAAAGGCATAATGCCGACTTAAGTACAAGAAGACTGACTCTTCTTACTGATTATATTTAGAACCATTCCTGTGACACTAGTTATTGATTCCGATGCTTCACTTCAGGTTTACTGTATCCCTTAGGCCTTCTTATTGACGATGAAACACAGAAATTGCATCGGACTTAAAGAGAAAAGGCACAATGCCGAATCAAGTACAAGAAGCCCGCTCTTCTAACTGACTATGTTTGGAACCATTCCTGTGACACTAGTTATTGATTCCGATGCTTCACTTCAGCTCTACTGTGTCCATCTGACCTTCTTATTAAAGATGAAACACAGAAATAGCATCGGAATTATATGCAAAAGGCACAATGCTGACTTAAGTACAAGAAAACTGACTCTTCTTACTGACTATATTTTGAACCATTCCTGTGACACTAGTTATAGATTCCGATGCTTCAATTCAGGTTTACTGTATCCCTTGGACGTTCTTATTGACGATGAAACACATAAATTGCATCGGAATTAAATACAAAAGGCAAAATGCCGGCTTAAGTACAAGAAGACTGACTCTACTTACTGTCTATGTTTTGAACCATTCCTGTGACACTAGTTATGGATTCCGATGCTTCACTCCAGGTTTACTGTATCCCTTGGACCTTCTTGTTGACAATGAAACACAGAAATTGCATCGGAATTGGATGCAAAAGGCACAATGCCGACTTAAGTACAAGAAGACTGACTCTTCATACTGACTATATCTTGAGCCTTTCCAGTGACACTAGTTATAGATTTCGATGCTTCACTTCAGGTTTACTGTATCCCTTGGATCTTCTTATTGACGATGAAACACAGAAATTGCATCGGAATTAAATACAAAAGTCACAATGCCGACTTAAGTACAAGAAGACTGACTCTTCTTACTGTCTATGTTTGAACCATTCCTGTGACGCTATTTATAGATTCCGATGCTTCACTTCAGGTTTACTGTATCCCTTGGACCTTCTTATTGATGACGAAACACAGAAATTGCATCGGAATTAAATAGAAAAGGCACAATGCCGACTTATGTACAAGAAGACTGCCTCTTCCCACTGTCTATGTTTTGAACCATTCCTGTGACACTAGTTATGGATTCCGATGCTTCACTTCAGGTTTACTGAATCCCTTGGACCTTCTTGTTGACAATGAAACACAGAAATTGCATCGGAATTGGATGCAAAAGGCACAATGCCGACTTAAGTAGAAGAAGACTGACTCTTCTTACTGTCTATGCTTTGACCCATTCCTGTGACACTAGTTATAGATTCCGATGCTTCACTCCAGATTTACTGTATGGCTTGGACCTTCTTATTGACGATGAAACACCGAAATTGCATCGGAATTAAATACAAAAGGCACAATGCCGACTTAAGTACATGAAGACTGACTCTCCTTGCTGACTATGTTTTGAACCATTCCTGTGACACTAGTTATAGATTCCCATGCTTCACTTCAGGTTTACTGTATCCCTCTGACTTTCTTAGTGACGATGAAACACAGAAATTGAATTGGAATTAAATAGAAAAGGCACAATGCCGACTTAAGTACAAGAAGACTGACTATTCTTACTGTCTATGTTTTGAACCATTCCTGTGACACTAGTTATAGATTCCAATGCTTCACTCCAGGTTCACTGTATCCCTTGGTACTTCTTATTGACGATGAAATTCAGAAATTGCATCGGAATTAAATAGAAAAGGCACAATGCCGACTTAAGTACAAGAAGACAGACTCTTCTCACTGACTATGCTTTGAACCATTCCTGTGACACTAGTTATAGATTCCGATGCTTCACTTCAGGTTTACTGTATCCCTTGGACCTTCTGATTGACGATGAAACACATAAATTGCATCGGAATTGAATACAAAAGGCACAATGCCGACTTAAGTACAAGATGACTGACTCCTCCTACTGTCTATGTTTTGAACCAATCCTGTGACACTAGTTATAGATTCCGATGCTTCACTTCAGGTTTACTGCATCCCTTGGACCTTCTTATTGACGATGAAACACAGAAATAGCATCGGAATTAAATACAAAAGGCACATTGCCGACTTAAGTACAAGAAGACTGACTCTTCTTACTGACTATGTTTTGAACCATTCCTGTGACACTAGTTATAGATTCCGATGCTTCACTTCAGGTTTGCTGAATCCCTTGGATATTCTTATTGACGATGAAACACAGAAATTGCATCAGAATTAAATACAAAAGGCACAATGCCGACTTAAGTACAAGAAGACTGACTCTTCTTACTGTTTACGCTTTGAACCATTCCAGTGACGCTAGTTGTAGATTCCGATGCTTCACTTCAGGTTTATTGTATAACTTGGACCTTCTTATTGATGACGAAACACAGAAATAGCGTCGGAATTAAATACAAAAGGCACAATGCCGACTTAAGTACATGAAGACTGACTCTCCTTGCTGACTATGTTTTGAACCATTCCTGTGACACTAGTTAGGGATTCCGATGCTTCACTTCAGGTTTACTGTTTCCGTTGGAGCTTCTTATTGACGATGAAACACAGAAATTGCATCGGAATTAAATAAAAAAGGCATAATGCCGACTTAAGTACAAGAAGACTGACTCTTCTTACTGATTATATTTTAAACCATACCTGTGACACTAGTTATTGATTCCGATGCTTCACTTCAGGTTTACTGTATCCCTTGGATCTTCTTATTGATGATGAAACACAGAAATTGCATCGGAAATAATACAAAAAGCACAATGCCGACTTAAGTACAAAAAGACTGGCTCTTTCTACTGACTATGTTTTGAACCATTCCCGTGACACTAAGTATAGATTCCGATGCTTCACTTCTGGTTTTCTGTATCCCTTGGACGTTCTTATTGACGATGAAACACAGAAATTGCATCGGAATTAAATACAAAAGGCACAATGCCGACTTAAGTACAAGATGACTGACTATTCTTACTGTCTATGTTTTGAACCATTCCTGTGACACTAGTTATAGATTCCGATGCTTCACTCCAGGTTTACTGTATCCCTTGGTACTTCTTATTGACGATGAAACTCAGAAATTGCATCGGAATTAAATAGAAAAAGCACAATGCCGACTTAAGTACAAGAAGACCGACTCTTCTCACTGACTATGTTTTGAACCATTCCTGTGACACTAGTTATAGATTCCGATGCTTCACTTCAGGTTTACTGTATCCCTTGGACCTTCTTATTGACGATGAAACACATAAATTGCATCGGGATTAAATACAAAAGGCACAATGCCGACTTAAGTACAAGATGACTGACTCCACCTACTGTCTATGTTATGAACCATTCCTGTGACACTAGTTATGGATTCCGATGCTTCACTTCAGGTTTACTGTATCCCTTGGGCCTTCTTATTGGCGATGAAACACAGAAATGGCATCGAAATTAAATACAAAAGGCACAATGCCGACTTAAGTACAAGATGACTGACTCTTCTTACTGACTATGTTTTGAACCATTCCTGTGACACTAGTTATAGATTCCGATGCTTCACTCCAGGTTTACTGTATAGCTTGGACCTTGTTATTGACGATGAAACACCGAAATTGCATCAGAATTAAATACAAAAGGCACAATGCCGATTTAAGTACATGAAGACTGACTCTCCTTGCTGACTATGTTTTGAACCATTCCTGTGACACTAGTTATAGATTCCGATGCTTCACTTCAGGTTTACTGTATCCGTTGGACCTTCTTATTGACGATGAAACACAGAAATTGCATCGGAATTAAATACAAAAGGCATAATGCCGACTTAAGTACAAGAAGACTGACTCTTCTTACTGATTATATTTTGAACCATTCCTGTGACACTAGTTATTGATTCCGATGCTTCACTTCAGGTTTACTGTATCCCTTGGATCTTCTTATTGATGATGAAACACAGAAATTGCATCGGAAATAATACAAAAAGCACAATGCCGATTTAAGTACAAAAAGACTGACTCTTTCTACTGACTTTGTTTTGAACCATTCCCGTGACACTAAGTATAGATTCCGATGCTTCACTTCAGGTATACTGTATCCCTTGGACGTTCTTATTGACGATGAATCACAGAAATTGCATCGGAATTAAATACAAAAGGCACAATGCAGACTTCAGTTCAAGAAGACTGACTATTCTTACTGTCTATGCTTTGAACCATTCCTGTGACATTAATTTAAGATTCCGATGCTTCACTTCAAGTTTACTGTATCCTTTGCACCTTCTTATTGGCGACGAGACACAGAAATTGCATCGAAATGAAGTAGAAATGGCACAATGCCGACTTAAGTACAAGAAGACTGACTCTTCCTACTGTCTATGTTTTGAACCATTCCTGTGACACTAGTTATAGATTCCGTTGCTTCACCTCCGGTTATCTGTATCCCTCTGACCTTCTTATTGACGATGAAACACAGAAATTGCATCGGAATTAAATACAAAAGGCACAATGCCGACTTAAGTACAAGAAGACTGACTCTTCTTACTAACTATGTTTTGAACCATTCCTGTGACACTAGTTATAGATTCCGATGCTTCACTCCAGGTTTACTGTATAGCTTGGACCTTCTTATTGACGATGAAACACCGAAATTGCATCGGAATTAAATACAAAAGGCACAATGCCGACTTAAGTACATGAAGACTGACTCTCCTTGCTGACTATGATTTGAACCATTCCTGTGACACTAGTTATAGATTCCGATGCTTCACTTCAGGATTACTGTATCCGTTGGACCTTCTTATTGACGATGAAACACAGAAATTGCATCGGAATTAAATACAAAAGGCATAATGCCGACTTAAGTACAAGAAGACTGACTCTTCTTACTGATTATATTTTGAACCATTCCTGTGACACTAGTTATTGATTCCGATGCTTCACTTCAGGTTTACTGTATCCCTTAGGCCTTCTTATTGACGATGAAACACAGATATTGCATCGGACTTAAAGAGAAAAGGCACAATGCCGAATCAAGTACAAGAAGCCCGCTCTTCTAACTGACTATGTTTGGAACCATTCCTGTGACACTAGTTATAGATTCCGATGCTTCACTTCAGCTCTACTGTGTCCATCTGACCTTCTTATTAAAGATGAAACACAGAAATAGCATCGGAATTATATGCAAAAGGCACAATGCTGACTTAAGTACAAGAAAACTGACTCTTCTTACTGAGTATGTTTTGAACCATTCCTGTGACACTAGTTATAGATTCCGATGCTGCAATTCAGGTTTACTGTATCCCTTGGACGTTCTTATTGACGATGAAACACATAAATTGCATCGGAATTAAATACAAAAGGCAAAATGCCGGCTTAAGTACAAGAAGACTGACTCTACTTACTGTCTATGTTTTGAACCATTCCTGTGACACTAGTTATGGATTCCGATGCTTCACTCCAGGTTTACTGTATCCCTTGGACCTTCTTGTTGACAATGAAACACAGAAATTGCATCGGAATTGGATGCAAAAGGCACAATGCCGACGTAAGTACAAGAAGACTGACTCTTCATACTGACTATATCTTGAGCCTTTCCTGTGACACTAGTTATAGATTTCGATGCTTCACTTCAGGTTTACTGTATCCCTTGGATCTTCTTATTGACGATGAAACACAGAAATTGCATCGGAATTAAATACAAAAGTCACAATGCCGACTTAAGTACAAGAAGACTGACTCTTCTTACTGTCTATGTTTGAACCATTCCTGTGACGCTATTTATAGATTCCGATGCTTCACTTCAGGTTTACTGTATCCCTTGGACCTTCTTATTGATGACGAAACACAGAAATTGCATCGGAATTAAATAGAAAAGGCACAATGCCGACTTATGTACAAGAGGACTGCCTCTTCCTACTGTCTATGTTTTGAACCATTCCTGTGACACTAGTTATGGATTCCGATGCTTCACTTCAGGTTTACTGAATCCCTTGGACCTTCTTATTGACGATGAAACACAAAAATTGCATCGGAATTAAATACAAAAGGCACAATGCCGACTTAAGTAGAAGAAGACTGACTCTTCTTACTGTCTATGCTTTGACCCATTCCTGTGACACTAGTTATAGATTCCGATGCTTCACTCCAGATTTACTGTATGGCTTGGACCTTCTTATTGACGGTGAAACACCGAAATTGCATCGGAATTAAATACAAAAGGCACAATGCCGACTTAAGTACATGAAGACTGACTCTCCTTGCTGACTATGTTTCGAACGATTCCTGTGACACTAGTTATAGATTCCCATGCTTCACTTCAGGTTTACTGTATCCCTCTGACTTTCTTAGTGACGATGAAACACAGAAATTGCATCGGAATTAAATACAAAAGGCACAATGCCGACTTAAGTACAAGAAGACTGACTATTCTTACTGTCTATGTTTTGAACCATTCCTGTGACACTAGTTATAGATTCCAATGCTTCACTCCAGGTTCACTGTATCCCTTGGTACTTCTTATTGACGATGAAATTCAGAAATTGCATCGGAATTAAATAGAAAAGGCACAATGCCGACTTAAGTACAAGAAGACAGACTCTTCTCACTGACTATGCTTTGAACCATTCCTGTGACACTAGTTATAGATTCCGATGCTTCACTTCAGGTTTACTGTTTCCGTTGGAGCTTCTTATTGACGATGAAACACAGAAATTGCATCGGAATTAAATAAAATAGGCATAATGCCGACTTAAGTACAAGAAGACTGACTCTTCTTACTGATTATATTTTGAACCATACCTGTGACACTAGTTATTGATTCCGACGCTTCACTTCAGGTTTACTGTATCCCTTGGATCTTCTTATTGATGATGAAACACAGAAATTGCATCGGAAATAATACAAAAAGCACAATGCCCACTTAAGTACAAAAAGACTGGCTCTTTCTTCTGACTATGTTTTGAACCATTCCCGTGACACTAAGTATAGATTCCGATGCTTCACTTCTGGTTTACTGTATCCCTTGGACGTTCTTATTGACGATGAAACACAGAAATTGCATCGGAATTAAATACAAAAGGCACAATGCAGACTTCAGTACAAGAAGACTGACTATTCCTACTGTCTATGTTTTGAACCATTCCTGTGACATTAGTTACAGATTCCGATGCTTCACTTCAGGTTTACTGTATCATTTGCACCTTCTTATTGGCGACGAAACACAGAAATTGCTTCGGAATTAAACAGAAAAGGCACAATGCCGACTTAAGTACAAGAAGACTGACTCTTCCTACTGTCTATGTTTTGAACCATTCCTGTGACATTAGTTACAGATGCCGATGCTTCACTTCAGGTTTACTGTATCCTTTGCACCTTCTTATTGGCGACGAAACACAGAAATTGCATCGGAATTAAACAGAAAAGGCACAATGCCGACTTAAGTACAAGAAGACTGACTCTTCTTACTGTCTATGTTTTGAACCATTCCCGTGACACTAAGTATAGATTCCGACGCTTCACTTAAGGTTTACTGTATCCCTTAGGCCTTCTTATTGACGACGAAACACAGAAATTTTATCGGCATTAAAGAGAAAAGTCACAATGCCGAATCAAGTACAAGAAGACTGACTCTTCTAACTGACTATGTTTGGAACCATTCCTGTGTCACTAGTTATAGATTCCGATGCTTCACTTCAGGTTTACTGTATCCCTTGGACCTTCTGATTGATGACGAAACACAGAAATTGCATCGGAATTAAATAGAAAAGGCACAATGCCGACTTATGTACAAGAAGAGTGCCTCGTCCTACTGTCTATGTTTTGAACCATTCCTGTGACACTAGTTATGGATTCCGATGCTTCACTTCAGGTTTACTGTATCCCTTGGACCTTCTTATTGACAATGAAACACAGAAATTGCATCGGAATTGGATACAAAAGGCACAATGCCGACTTAAGTACAAGAAGACTGACTCTTCATACTGACTATATCTTGATCCATTCCTGTGACACTAGTTATAGATTCCGATGCTTCACTTCAGGTTCACTGTATCCCTTGGATCTTCTTATTGACGATGAAACACAGAAATTGCATCGGAATTAAATGCCGACTTAAGTACAAGAAGACTGACTCTTCTTACTGACTATGATTTGAACCATTCCAGTTATACTAGTTGTAGATTCCGATGCTTCACTTCAGGTTTACTGTATCCCTCTGACCTTCTTATTAACGATGAAACACCGATATTGCATCGGAATTAAATAGAGAAGGCACAATGCCGACTTAAGTACAAGAAGACCGACTCTTCCAACTGTCTATGTTTTGAACCATTCCTGTGACACTAGTTATAGATTCCGATGCTTCACCTCAGGTTCACTGTATCCCTCTGACCTTCTTATTGACTATGAAACACAGAAATTGCATCGGAATTAAATAGAAAAGGCACAATGCCGTCTTAAGTACAAGCAGACTGACTCTTCTTAGTGTCTATGTTTTGAACCATTCCTGTGACGCTAGTTACAGATTCCGTTGCTTCACTTCAGGTTTTCTGTATCCCTTGGACCTTCTGATTGATGACGAAACACAGAAATTGCATCGGAATTAAGTAGAAAAGGCACAATGCCGACTTATGTACAAGAAGACTGCCTCTTCCTACTGTCTATGTTTTGAACCATTCCTGTGACACTAGTTATGGATTCCGATGCTTCACTTCAGGTTTACTGTATCCCTTGGACCTTCTCATTGACAATGAAACACAAAAATTGCATCGGAATTGGATACAAAAGGCACAATGCCGACTTAAGTCCAAGAAGACTGACTCTTCTTACTGACAATGTGTTGAACCATTCCTGTGACACTATTTAGAGATTCCGATGCTTCACTTCAGGTTTACTGTATCCCTCTGACCTTCTTATTGTCGATTAAACACAGTAATTGCATCGGAATTAAATTGAAAAGGGCACAATGCCGACTTAAGTACAAGAAGACTGACTCTTCTTACTGACTATGTTTTGAACCATTCCTGTGACACTAGTTGTATATTCCGATGCTTCACTTCAGGTTTACTGCATCCCTAGGACCTTCTTATTGACGATGAAACACAGAAATTGCATCGGAACTAAATACAAAAGGCACAATGCCGACTTATGTATAAGATGACTGACTCTTCCTACTGTCTATGTTTTGAACCATTCTTGTGACATTATTTATGGATTCCAATGCTTCACTTCAGGTTTACTGTATCCTTTGGACATTCTTGTTGGCGACGAGAAACAGAAATTGCATCGGAATTGAATACAAAAGCCACAATGCCGACTTCAGTACAAGAAGACTGACTCATCTTACTGTCTATGTTGGACCTTCTTATTGACCACTAAACAACGAAATTGCATCGGAATTAAATACAAAAGGCACAATGCCGACTTAAGTACAAGATGGCTGACTCTTCTTACTGTCTATGATTTGAACCATTCCTGTGACACTAGTTATAGATTCCGATGCTTCACTCCAGGTTTACTGTATACCTTGGACCCTCTTATTGACGATGAAATACAGAAATTGGATCGGAATTAAATACAAAAGGCACAATGCCGACTTAAGGACAAGAAGACTGAATCTTCTTACTGCCTATTTTTTGAACCATTCCTGTGACACTAGTTATACATTCCGATGCTTCACTTCAGGTTTACTGAATCCCTCAGACCTTCTTATTGACGATGAAACACAGAAAATGCATCGGAATTAAATACAAAGGGCACAATGAGGACTTAAGTGCAAGAAGACTGACTCTTCTTACTGTCTATGTTTTGAACCATTCCTGTGACACTAGTTATAGATTCCGATGCTTCACACCAGGTATACTGTATCCCTTGGACCTTCTTAATGACGATGAAACACCGAAATTGCAACGGAATAAAATAGAAAAGGCACAATGCCGACTTAGGTACAAGAAGACTGACTCTTGTTACTGAGTATGTTTTAAACCATTCCTGTGACACTAGTTATGGATTCCGATGCTTCACTTCATTTTTATTGTGTACCTTGGACTTTTTTATTAACGATGAAACACAGAAATTGCATCGGAATTAAATACAAAAGGCACAATGCCGACTTAAGTACAAGAAGACCGACTCTTCTTACTGTCTATGTTTTCAACCATTCGTGTGAGACTAGTTATAGATTTCGATGCTTCACCTCCGGTTATCTGTATCCCTCTGACCTTCTTATTGAAGATGAAACACAGAAATTGCATCGGAATTAAATCGAAATGGCATAATGCCGACTTAAGTACAAGAAGACTGACTCTTCTCACTGACTATGTTTTGAACCACTCCTGTGACACTAATTATAGATTCCGGTGCTTCACTTCAGGTTTACTGTATCCCTTGGACCTTCTTATTAACGATGATACACACAAATTGCATCGGAATTAAATACAAAGGGCACAATGCCGACTTAAGTACAAGATGACTGACTCTTCCAACTGTCTATGTTTGGAACCATTCCTGTGACACTAGTTATAGATTCCGATGCTTCACTTCAGGTTTACTGAATCCCTTGGACCTTCTTATTGACGATGAAACACAAAAATTGCATCGGAATTAAATAGAAAAGGCACAATGCCGACTTAAGTACAGGAAGACTGACTCTTCTTACTGTCTATGTTTTGAACCATTCCTGTGACGCTAGTTACAGGTTCCGATGCTTCTCTTCAGGTTTACTGTATCCCTTGGACATTCTTATTGGCGATGAAACACAGAAATTGCATCGCAATTAAATAGAAAAAGCACAATGCCGACATAAGTACAAGAAGACTGATTGTCCTTACTGACTATGTTATCAACCATTCCGGTGATTCTAGTTATAGATTCCGACGCTTCACGTCAGGTTTACTGTATCCCTCTCACCATCTTACTGACGATGAAACACAGAAATTGCATCGGAATTAAATAGAAAAGTCACAATGCCGACTTAAGTACAAGAAGACTGACTCGTCTTACTGACTATGATTTGAACCATTCCTGTGACACCAGTTAGAGATTCCGATGCTTCACTTCAGGTTTACTGTATCCCTTGGACCTTCTTATTGACGATGAAATACAGAAATTGCATCGGAATTAAATACAAAAGGCACAATGCCGACTTAAGTAGAATATGACCGACCCTTCTTACTGTCTATGTTCTGAACCATTCATGTGACAAAAGTTCTAAATTCCGACGCTTCACTTCAGGTTTACTGTATCCCTCTGACCATCCTATTGACGATGAAACACAGAAATTGAATCGGAATTAAATACAAAAGGCACATTGCCGACTTAAGTACTAGAAGACTGACTCTTCTAACTGACTATGATTGGAACCATTCCTGTGACACTAGTTATAGATTCCGATGATTTACTTCAGGTCTACTGTGTCCCTCTGACCTTCTTATTGAAGATGAAACACAGAAATAGCATCGGAATTAAATACAAAAGGCACAATGCTGAATTAAGTACAAGAAGACTGACTCTTCTTACTGTCTATGCTTTGAACCATTCCTGTGACGCTAGTTATAGATTCCGATGCTTCACTTCAGGTTTACTGTATCCCTTGGACCTTCTTATTGATGACGAAACACAGAAATTGCATCGAAATTAAATAGAAAAGGCACAATGCCGACTTATGTACAAGAAGACTGCCTCTTCCTACTGTCTATGTTTTGAACCATTCCTGTGACACTAGTTATGGATTCCGATGCTTCACTTCAGGTTTACTGTATCCCTTGGACTTTCTTATTGACAATGAAACACAGAAATTGCATCGGAATTGAATACAAAAGGCACAATGCCGACTTATGTACAAGAAGACTGATCTTCATACTGACTATATCTTGATCCATTCCTGTGACACTAGTTATAGATGCCGATGCTTCACTTCAGGTTTACTGTATCCCTCTGACCTTCTTATTAACGATGGAACACCGATATTGCATCGGAATGAAATAGAAAAGGCACAATGCCGACTTAAGTACAAGAAGACCGACTCTTCCAACTGTCTATGTTTTGAACCATTCCTGTGACACTAGTTATAGATTCCGATGCTTCACCTCAGGTTCACTGTATCCCTCTGACCTTCTTATTGACGATGAAACACAGGAATTGCATCGGAATTAAATAGAAAAGGCACAATGCCGTCTTATGTACAAGCAGACTGACTCTTCTTAGTGTCTATGTTTTGAACCATTCCTGTGACGCTAGTTAAGGATTCCGATGCTTCACTTAAGGTTTACTGTATCCCTTGGACCTTCTTATTGACGATGAAACACAGAAATTGCATCGGAATTAAATACAAAATTCACAATGCCGACTTAAGTACAAGAAGACTGACTCTTCTTACTGACTATGTCTTGAACCATTCCTGTGACACTATTTGGAGATTCCGATGCTTCCCTTCAGGTTTACTGTATCCCTCTGACCTTCTTATTGTCGATTAAACACAGTAATTGCATCGGAATTAATTTGAAAAGGTTACAGCGCCGACTTAAGTACAAGAAGACTGACTCTTCTTACTGTCTATGTTTTGAACCATTCCGGTGACACTAGTTATAGATTCCGAAGCTCCACTTCAGGTATACTGTATCTCTTGGACCATCTTATTGACGATGAAACACAGAAGTTGCATCGGAATTAAATACAAAAGGCACAATGCCGTCTGAAGTACAAGAAGACTGACTCTTCTTACCGACTATGATTTGAACCATTCCTGTGACACTAGTTAGAGATTCCGATGCTTCACTTCAGGTTTACTGAATCCCTTGGACCTTCTTAATGACGATAAAACACAGATAGTGCATCGGAATTAAATACAAAAGGCCCAATGCCAACTTAAGTACAAGAAGACTGACTCTTCATATTGTGTATGTTTTGAACCATTCCTGTGACACTAGTTATAGATTCCGATGCTTCACTTCAGGGTTACTGTATCCCTCTGACCTTCTTTTTGACGATGAAACACAGAAATTGCCTCGGAATTAATTAGAAAAGGCACAATGCCGACTT
The DNA here is from genome assembly GCF_023864345.2 of Schistocerca serialis cubense. NCBI lineage: Eukaryota > Metazoa > Arthropoda > Insecta > Orthoptera > Acrididae > Schistocerca > Schistocerca serialis. The sequence continues at coordinate 6,347,835 of NC_064645.1, forward strand.
AAGTACAGGAAGACTGACTCTTCTTACTGACTATATCTTGATCCATTCCTGTGACACTAGTTATAGATTCCGATGCTTCACCTCCAGTTATCTGTATCCCTCTGACCTTCTTATTGACGATGAAACACAGAAATTGCATCGGAATTAAGTCGAAATGGCACAATGCCGACTTAAGTACAAGAAGACTGACTCTTCTCACTGACTATCTTTTGAACCACTCCTGTGACACTAGTTATAGATTCCGGTGCTTCACTTCAGGTTTACTGTATCCCTTGGACCTTCTTATTAACGATGATACACATAAATTGCATCGGAATTAAATACAAAAGGCACAATGCCGACTTAAGTACAAGAAGACTGACTCTTCCTACTGTCTATGTTTGGAACCATTCCTGTGACACTAGTTATAGATTCCGATGCTTCACTTCAGGTTTACTGAATCCCTTGGACCTTATTATTGACGATGAAACACAAAAATGCATCGGAATTAAATACAAAAGGCACAATGCCGACTTAAGTACAAGAAGACTGACTCTTCTTACTGTCTATGTTTTGAACCATTCCTGTGACACTAGTTATAGATTCCGATGCTTCACCTCCGGTTATCTGTATCCCTCTGACCTTCTTATTGACGATGAAACACAGAAATTGCATCGGATTTAAATAGAAAAGGCACAATGCCGACTTAAGGACAAGAAGACTGACTCTTCTTACTTTCTATGTTTTGAACCATTCCTGTGACGCTAGTTACAGGTTCCGATGCTTCACTTCAGGTTTACTGTATCCCTTGGACATTCTTATTGGCGATGAAACACAGAAATTGCATCGCAATTAAATAGAAAAAGCACAATGCCGACATAAGTACAAGAAGACTGATTGTCCTTACTGACTATTTTATCAACCATTCCTGTGATTCTAGTTATAGATTCCGACGCTTCACATCAGGTTTACTGTATCCCTCTCACCGTCTAACTGACGATGAAACACAGAAATTGCATCGGAATTAAATAGAAAAGTCACAATGCCGACTTAAGTACAAGAAGACTGACTCATCTTACTGACTATGTTTGAACCATTCCTGTGACACTAGTTATAGATTTCGATGCTTCATTTCTGGTTTACTGTATCCCTTTGGTCTTCTTATTGACGATGAAACACAGAAATAGCATCAGAATGAAATACAAAAGGCACAATACCGACTTAAGTACAAGAAGACTGACTCGTCTTACTGACTATGATTTGAACCATTCCTGTGACACCAGTTAGAGATTCCGATGCTTCACTTCAGGTTTACTGTATCCCTTGGACCTTCTTATTGACGATGAAATACATAAATTGCATCGGAATTAAATACAAAAGGCACAATGGCGACTTAAGTAGAATATGACCGACCCTTCTTACTGTCTACGTTCTGAACCATTCATGTGACAAAAGTTCTAGATTCCGACGCTTCACTTCAGGTTTACTGTATACCTCTGACCATCCTATTGACGATGAAACACAGAAATTGAATCGGAATTAAATACATAAGGCACATTGCCGACTTAAGTACAAGAAGACTGACTCTTCTTATTGACTATGTTGTGAACCATATCTGTGACACTAGTTATAGATTCCGATGCTTCACTTCAGCTTTACTGTATCCCTTGGACCTTCTTATTAACGATGAATTACTGAAATAGCATCGGAATTAAATATAAAAGGCACAATGCCGAATCAAGTACAAGAAGACTGACTCTTCTAACTGACTATGATTGGAACCATTCCTGTGACACTAGTTATAGATTCCGATGATTCACTTCAGGTCTACTGTGTCCCTCTGACCTTCTTATTGAAGATGAAACACAGAAATAGCATCGGAATTAAATACAAAATGCACAATGCTGACTTAAGTACAAGAAGACTGACTCTTCTTACTGTCTATGTTTTGAACCATTCCTGTGACGCTAGTTATAGATTCCGATGCTTCACATCAGGTTTACTGTATCCCTTGAACCTTCATATTGATGACGAAACACAGAAATTGCATCGGAATTAAATAGAAAAGGCACAATGCCGACTTAAGTACAGGAAGACTGACACTTCTTACTGACTATGATTTGAACCATTCAAGTGATACTAGTTGTAGATTCCGATGCTTCACTTGATGTTTACTGTATCCCTCTGACCTTCTTATTAACGATGAAACACCGATATTGCATCGGAATTAAATAGAAAAGGCACAATGCCGACTTAAGTACAAGAAGACTGACTCTTCTTACTGTCTATGTTTTGAACCATTCCTGTGACGCTAGTTACAGGTTCCGATGCTTCACTTCAGGTTTACTGTATCCCTTGGACATTCTTATTGGCGATGAAACACAGAAATTGCATCGCAATTAAATAGAAAAAGCACAATGCCGACATAAGTACAAGAAGACTGACTCTTCTTACTGACTATGTTTTGAACCATTCCTGTGACACTCGTTGTATATTCCGATGCTTCACTTCAGGTTTACTGCATCCCTAGGACCTTCTTATTGACGATGAAACACAGAAATTGCATCGGAACTAAATACAAAAGGCACAATGCCGACATATGTATAAGATGACTGACTCTTCCTACTGTCTATGTTTTGAACCATTCTTGTGACATTATTTATGGATTCCAATGCTTCACTTCAGGTTTACTGTATCCTTTGGACATTCTTATTGGCGACGAAAAACAGAAATTGCATCGGAATTAATTAGAAAAGGCACAATGCCGACTTAAGTACAAGAAGACTGACTCATCTTACTGTCTATGTTTTGAACCATTCCTGTGACACTAGTTATGGATTGCGATGCTTCACTTCAGGTTTACTGTAACCCTTGGACCTTCTTATTGACGATTAAACACAGATATTGTCTCGGAATTAAATACAAAAGGCACAATGCCGACATTAGTACAAGAAGACTGACTCTTCCTACTGTCTATGTTTGAACCATTCCATTGACAGTAGTTATAGACTCCGATGCTTCGCTTCAGGTTTACTGTTTCCCTTGGACCTTCTTATTGACCACTAAACAATGAAATTGCATCGGAATTAAATACAAAAGGCACAATGCCGACTTAAGTACATGAAGACTGACTCTTCTTACTAACTATGCTTTTAACCACTCCTGTGACACTAGTTGTAGATTCGGATGCTTCACTTCAGGTTTACTGTATCCCTTGGACCTTTTTATTGACGATGAAACACAGAAATTGCATTGGAATTAAATACAAAAGGCACAATGCCGACTTAAGTACAAGATGGCTGACTCTTCTTACTGTCTATCATTTGAACCATTCCTGTGACACTAGTTATAGATTCCGATGCTTCACTCCAGGTTTACTGTATACCTTGGACCTTCTTATTGACGATGAAATACAGAAATTGGATCGGAATTAAATACAAAAGGCACAATGCCGACTTAAGGACAAGAAGACTGAATCTTCTTACTGCCTATTTTTTGAACCATTCCTGTGACACTAGTTATACATTCCGATGCTTCACTTCAGGTTTACTGAATCCCTCAGACCTTCTTATTGACGATGAAACACAGAAAATGCATCGGAATTAAATACAAAAGGCACAATGCCGACTTAAGTGCAAGAAGACTGACTCTTCTTACTGTCTATGTTTTGAACCGTTCCTGTGACACTAGTTATAGATTCCGATGCTTCACACCAGGTATACTGTATCCCTTGGACCTTCTTAATGACGATGAAACACCGAAATTGCAACGGAATAAAATAGAAAAGGCACAATGCCGACTTAGGTACAAGAAGACTGACTCTTGTTACTGAGTATGTTTTAAACCATTCCTGTGACACTAGTTATGGATTCCGATGCTTCACTTCATTTTTACTGTATACCTTGGACTTTTTTATTAACGATGAAACACAGAAATTGCATCGGAATTAAATACAAAAGGCACAATGCCGACTTAAGTACAAGAAGACCGACTCTTCTTACTGTCTATGTTTTGAACCATTCGTGTGAGACTAGTTATAGATTTCGATGCTTCACCTCCGGTTATCTGTATCCCTCTGACCTTCTTATTGAAGATGAAACACAGAAATTGCATCGGAATTAAATGGAAAAGGCATAATGCCGACTTAAGTACAAGAAGACTGACTCTTCTCACTGACTATGTTTTGAACCACTCCTGTGACACTAATTATAGATTCCGGTGCTTCACTTCAGGTTTACTGTATCCCTTGGACCTTCTTATTAACGATGATACACACAAATTGCATCGGAATTAAATACAAAAGGCACAATGCCGACTTAAGTACAAGATGACTGACTCTTCCTACTGTCTATGTTTGGAACCATTCCTGTGACACTAGTTATAGATTCCGATGCTTCACTTCAGGTTTACTGAATCCCTTGGACCTTCTTATTGACGATGAAACACAAAAATTGCATCGGAATTAAATACAAAAGGCACAATGCCGACTTAAGTACAAGAAGACTGACTCTTCTTACTGTCTATGTTTTGAACCATTCCTGTGACACTAGTTATAGATTCCGATGCTTCACATCCGGTTATCTGTATCCCTCTGACCTTCTTATTGACGATGAAAGACAGAAATTGCATCGGAATTAAATAGAAAAGGCACAATGCCGACTTAAGTACAAGAAGACTGACTCTTCTTACTGTCAATGTTTTGAACCATTCCTGTGACGCTACTTACAGGTTCCGATGCTCACTTCAGGTTTACTGTATCCCTTGGACATTCTTATTGGCGATGAAACACAGAAATTGCATCGCAATTAAATTGAAAAAGCACAATGCCGACATAAGTACAAGAAGACTGATTGTCCTTACTGACTATGTTATCAACCATTCCGGTGATTCTAGTTATAGATTCCGACGCTTCACGTCAGGTTTACTGTATCCCTCTCACCATCTTACTGACGATGAAACACAGAAATTGCATCGGAATTAAATAGAAAAGTCACAATGCCGACTTAAGTACAAGAAGACTGACTCGTCTTACTGACTATGATTTGAACCATTCCTGTGACACCAGTTAGAGATTCCGATGCTTCACTTCAGGTTTACTGTATCCCTTGGACCTTCTTATTGACGATGAAATACAGAAATTGCATCGGAATTAAATACAAAAGGCACAATGCCGACTTAAGTAGAATATGCCCGACACTTCTTACTGTCTATGTTCTGAACCATTCATGTGACAAAAGTTCTAAATTCCGACGCTTCACTTCAGGTTTACTGTATCCCTCTGACCATCCTATTGACGATGAAACACAGAAATTGAATCGGAATTAAATACAAAAGGCACATTGCCGACTTAAGTACAAGATGACTGACTCTTCTAACTGACTATGATTGGAACCATTCCTGTGACACTAGTTATAGATTCCGATGATTCACTTCAGGTCTACTGTGTCCCTCTGACCTTCTTATTGAAGATGAAACACAGAAATAGCATCGGAATTAAATACAAAAGGCACAATGCTGACTTAAGTACAAGAAGACTGACTCTTCTTACTGTCTATGCTTTGAACCATTCCTGTGACGCTAGTTATAGATTCCGATGCTTCACTTCAGGTTTACTGTATCCCTTGGACCTTCTTATTGATGACGAAACACAGAAATTGCATCGAAATTAAATAGAAAAGGGACAATGCCGACTTATGTACAAGAAGACTGCCTCTTCCTACTGTCTATGTTTTGAACCATTCCTGTGACACTAGTTATGGATTCCGATGCTTCACTTCAGGTTTACTGTATCCATTGGACTTTCTTATTGACAATGAAACACAGAAATTGCATCGGAATTGAATACAAAAGGCACAATGCCGACTTATGTACAAGAAGACTGATCTTCATACTGACTATATCTTGATCCATTCCTGTGACACTAGTTATAGATGTCGATGCTTCACTTCAGGTTTACTGTATCCCTCTGACCTTCTTATTGACGATGAAACACAGAAATTGCATCGGAATTAAATAGAAAAGGCACAATGCCGTCTTATGTTCAAGCAGACTGACTCTTCTTAGTGTCTATGTTTTGAACCATTCCTGTGACGCTAGTTAAGGATTCCGATGCTTCACTTCAGGTTTACTGTATCCCTTGGACCTTCTTATTGACGATGAAACACAGAAATTGCATCGGAATTAAATACAAAATTCACAATGCCCACTTAAGTACAAGAAGACTGACTCCTCTTACTGACTATGTGTTGAACCATCCCTGTGACACTATTTGGAGATTCCGATGCTTCCCTTCAGGTTTACTGTATCCCTCTGACCTTCTTATTGTCGACTAAACACAGTAATTGCATCGGAATTAAATTGAAAAGGTTACAACGCCGACTTAAGTACAAGAAGACTGACTCTTCTTACTGTCTATGTTTTGAACCATTCCGGTGACACTAGTTATAGATTCCGATGCTCCACTTCAGGTATACTGTATCTCTTATACCTTCTTATTGACGATGAAACACAGAAGTTGCATCGGAATTAAATACAAAAGGCACAATGCCGTCTGAAGTACAAGAAGACTGACTCTTCTTAATGACTATGACTTGAACCATTCCTGTGACACTAGTTAGAGATTCCGATGCTTCACTTCAGGTTAACTGAATCCCTTGGACCTTCTTAATGACGATGAAACACAGATAGTGCATCGGAATTAAATACAAAAGGCCCAATGCCAACATAAGTACAAGAAGACTGACTCTTCCTATTGTGTATGTTTTGAACCATTCCTGTGACACTAGTTATAGATTCCGATGCTTCACTTCAGGGTTACTGTATCCCTCTGACCTTCTTTTTGACGATGAAACACAGAAATTGCATCGGAATTGAATAGAAAAGGCACAATGCCGACTTAAGTACAGGAAGACTGACTCTTCTTACTGACTATATCTTGATCCATTCCTGTGACACTAGTTATAGATTCCGATGCTTCACTTCAGGGTTACTGTATCCCTCTGACCTTCTTAATGACGATGAAACACCGAAATTGCAACGGAATTAAATAGAAAAGGCACAATGCCGACTTAGGTACAAGAAGACTGACTCTTGTTACTGAGTATGTTTTAAACCATTCCTGTGACACTAGTTATGGATTCCGATGCTTCACTTCATTTTTACTGTATACCTTGGACCTTTTTATTAACGATGAAACACAGAAATTGCATCGGAATTAAATACAAAAGGCACAATGCCGACATAAGTACAAGAAGACTGACTCTTCTTACTGTCTATGTTTTGAACCATTCCTGTGACACTAGTTATAGATTCCGATGCTTCACCTCCGGTTATCTGTATCCCTCTGACCTTCTTATTGACGATGAAACACAGAAATTGCATCGGAAATAAATCGAAATGGCACAATGCCGACTTAAGTACAAGAAGACTGACTCTTCTCACTGACTATCTTTTGAACCACTCCTGTGACACTAGTTACAGATTCCGGTGCTTCACTTCAGGTTTACTGTATCCCTTGGACCTTCTTATTAGCGATGATACACTTAAATTGCATCGGAATTAAATACAAAAGGCACAATGCCGACTTAAGTACAAGAAGACTGACTCTTCCTACTGTCTATGTTTGGAACCATTCCTGTGACACTAGTTATAGATTCCGATGCTTCACTTCAGGTTTACTGAATCCCTTGGACCTTATTATTGACGATGAAACACAAAAATGCATCGGAATTAAATACAAAAGGCACAATGCCGACTTAAGTACAAGAAGACTGACTCTTCTTACTGTCTATGATTTGAACCATTCCTGTGACACTAGTTATAGATTGCGATGGTTCACCTCCGGTTATCTGTATCCCTCTGACCTTCTTATTGACGATGAAACACAGAAATTGCATCGGATTTAAATAGAAAAGGCACAATGCCGACTTAAGTTCAAGAAGACTGACTCTTCTTACTGTCTATGTTTTGAACCATTCCTGTGACGCTAGTTACAGGTTCTGATGCTTCACTTCAGGTTTACTGTATCCCTTGGACATTCTTATTGGCGATGAAACACAGAAATTGCATCGCAATTAAATAGAAAAAGCACAATGTCGACATAAGTACAAGAAGACTGATTGTCCTTACTGACTATTTTATCAACCATTCCTGTGATTCTAGTTATAGATTCCGACGCTTCACGTCAGGTTTACTGTATCCCTCTCACCTTCTTACTGACGATGAAACACAGAAATTGCATCGGAATTAAATAGAAAAGTCACAATGCCGACTTCAGTACAAGAAGACTGACTCATCTTACTGACTATGTTTGAACCATTCCTGTGACACTAGTTATAGATTTCGATGCTTCATTTCAGGTTTACTGTATCCCTTTGGTCTTCTTATTGACGATGAAACACAGAAATAGCATCAGAATGAAATACAAAAGGCACAATACCGACTTAAGTACAAGAAGACTGACTCGTCTTACTGACTATGATTTGAACCATTCCTGTGACACCAGTTAGAGATTCCGATGCTTCACTTCAGGTTTACTGTATCCCTTGGACCTTCTTATTGACGATGAAATACAGAAATTGCATCGGAATTAAATACAAAAGGCACAATGCCGACTTAAGTAGAATATGACCGACCCTTCTTACTGTCTATGTTCTGAACCATTCATGTGACAAAAGTTCTAGATTCCGACGCTTCACTTCAGGTTTACTGTATACCTCTGACCATCCTATTGACGATGAAACACAGAAATTGAATCGGAATTAAATACATAAGGCACATTGCCGACTTAAGTACAAGAAGACTGACTCTTCTTATTGACTATGTTGTGAACCATATCTGTGACACTAGTTATAGATTCCGATGCTTCACTTCAGCTTGGACCTTCTTATTAACGATGAATTACTGAAATAGCATCGGAATTAAATATTAAAGGCACAATGCCGAATCAAGTACAAGAAGACTGACTCTTCTAACTGACTATGATTGGAACCATTCCTGTTACACTAGTTATAGATTCCGATGATTCACTTCAGGTCTACTGTGTCCCTCTGACCTTCTTATTGAAGATGAAACACAGAAATAGCATCGGAATTAGATACAAAAGGCACAATGCTGACTTAAGTACAAGAAGACTGACTCTTCTTACTGTCTATGTTTTGAACCATTCCTGTGACGCTAGTTATAGATTCCGATGCTTCACATCAGGTTTACTGTATCCCTTGAACCTTCTTATTGATGACGAAACACAGAAATTGCATCGGAATTAAATAGAAAAGGCACAATGCCGACTTAAGTACAAGAAGACTGACACTTCTTACTGACTATGATTTGAACCATTCAAGTGATACTAGTTGTAGATTCCGATGCTTCACTTGATGTTTACTGTATCCCTCTGACCTTCTTATTAACGATGAAACACCGATATTGCATCGGAATTAAATGGAAAAGGCACAATGCCGACTTAAGTACAAGAAGACCGACTCTTCCAACTGTCTATGTTTTGAACCATTCCTGTGACACTAGTTATAGATTCCGATGCTTCACCTCAGGTTCACTGTATCCCTCTGACCTTCTTATTGACGATGAAACACAGAAATTGCATCGGAATTAAATAGAAAAGGCACAATGCCCTCTTAAGTACAAGCAGACGGACTCTTCTTAGTGTCTATGTTTTGAACCATTCCTGTGACGCTAGTTACAGATTCCGATGCTTCACTTCAGGTTTACTGTATCCCTTGGACCTTCTTATTGACGATGAAACACAGAAATGGCATCGGAATTAAATAGAAAAGGCACAATGCCGACTTATGTATAAGATGACTCACTCTTCCTACTGTCTATGTTTTGAACCATTCCTGTGACATTATTTATGGATTCAATTGCTTCACTTCAGGTTTACTGTATCCTTTGGACCATCTTATTGGCGACGAATCACAGAAATTGCATCGGAAATAATTAGAAAAGGCACAATGCCGACTTAAGTACAAGAAGACTGACTCTTCTTACTGTCTTTGCATTGAACCATTCCTGTGACACTAGTTATAGATTCCGATGCCTCACCTCAGTTTCACTGAATCCCTCTGACCTTCTTATTGACGATGAAACACAGAAATTGCATCGGAATTAAATAGAAAAGGCACAATGCCGTCTTAAGTACATGAAGACTGACTCTTCTTACTGACTATACCTTGAACCATTCCTGTGACACTAGTTATAGATTCCGATGCTTCACTTCAGGGTTACTGTATCCCTCTGACCTTCTTTTTGACGATGAAACACAGAAATTGCATCGGAATTAAATAGAAAAGGCACAATGCCGACTTAAGTACATGAAGACTGACTCTTCTTAATGACTATGCTTTTAATCACTCCTGTGACATTAGTTGTAGATTCGGATGCTTCACTTCAGGTTTACTGTATCCTTTGGACCTTCTTAGTGACGATGAAACACAGAAATTGCATCGGAATTAAATACAAAAGGCACAATGCCGACTTAAGTGTAAGATGGCTGACTCTTCTTACTGTCTATGATTTGAACTATTCCTGTGACACTAGTTATAGATTCCGATGCTTCACTCCAGGTTTACTCTATACCTTGGACCTTCTTATTAACGATGATACACATAAATTGCATCGGAATTAAGTACAAATGGCACCATGCCAACTTAAGTACAAGAAGACTGACTCTTCCTACTGTCTATGTTTGGAACCATTCCTGTGACACTAGTTATAATTCTGTTGCTTCACTTCAGGTTTACTGAATCCCTTGGACCTTCTTATTGACGATGAAACACAAAAATTGCATCGGAATTAAATACAAAAGGCACAATGCCGACTTAAGTACTAGAAGACTGACTCTTCTTACTGTCTATGTTTTGAACCATTCCTGTGACACTAGTTATAGATTCCGATGCATCACCTCCGGTTATCTGTATCCCTCTGACCTTCTTATTGACGATGAAACACAGAAATTGCATCGGAATTAAATAGAAAAGGCACAATGCCGACTTAAGTACAAGAATACTGACTCTTCCTACTGTCTATGTTTCGAACCATTCCTGTGACGCTAATTACAGGTTCCGATGCTTCACTTCAGGTTTACTGTATCCCTTGGACACTCTTATTGGCGATGAAACACAGAAATTGCATCGCAATGAAACAGAAAAAGCACAATGCCGACATAAGTACAAGAAGACTGATTGTCCTTACTGACTATGTTATCAACCATTCCTGTGATTCTAGTTATAGATTCCGACGCTTCACGTCAGGTTTACTGTATCCCTCTCACCTTCTTACTGACGATGAAACACAGAAATTGCATCGGAATTAAATAGAAATGTCACAATGCCGACTTAAGTACAAGAAGACTGACACATCTTACAGACTATGTTTGAACCATTCCTGTGACACTAGTTATAGATTCCGATGCTTCACTTCAGGTTTACTGTATCCCTTTGGCCTTCTTATTGACGATGAAACACAGAAATAGCATCGGAATGAGATACAAAAGGCACAATACCGACTTAAGTACAAGAAGACTGACTCGTCTTACTGACTATGATTTGAACCATTCCTGTGACACCAGTCAGAGATTCCGATGCTTCATTTCAGGTTTATTGTATCCCTCTGACCTTCGTATTGACGATGAAACACAGTAATTGCATCGGACTTAATTTGAAAAGGGCACAATGCCGACTTAAGTACAACAAGACTGACTCTTCTTACTGTCTATGTTTTGAACCATTCCTGTGACATTAGTTATAGATTCCGATGCTTCACTTCAGGTTTACTGTATCCCTTGGACCTTCGTATTGACGATGAAATACAGAAATTGCATCGGAATTAAATACAAAAGGCACAATGCCGACTTAAGTAGAAGATGACCGACCCTTCTTACTGTCTATGTTCTGAACCATTCATGTGACAAAAGTTCTAGATTCCGATGATACACTTCAGGTTTACTGTATCCCTCTGACCATCCTATTGACGATGAAACACAGAAATTGAATCGGAATGAAATACAAAAGGCACAATGCCGACTTAAGTACAAGAAGACTGACTCTTCTTACTGACTATGTTTTGAACCATATCTGTGACACTAGTTAAAGATTCCGATGCTTCACTTCAGCTTTACTGTATCCCTTTGACTTTCTTAGTGAGGATGAAACACTGAAATAGCATCGGAATTAAATAGAAAAGGCACAATGCCGAATCAAGTACAAGAAGACTGACTCTTCTAACTGACTATGATTGGAACCATTCCTGTGACACTAGTTAAAGATTCCGATGATTCACTTCAGGGCTACTGTGTCCCTCTGACCTTCTTATTGAAGATGAAACACAGAAATAGCATCGGAATTAAATACAAAAGGCAAAATGCCTACTTAAGTACAAGAAAACCGACTCTTCTTACTGACTATGATTTGAACCATTCCTGTGACACTAGTTATAGATTCCGATGCTTCACGTCAGGTTTACTGTATCCCTCTGACCTTCTTTTTGACAATGAAACACAGAAATTGCATCGGAATTGAATAGAAAAGGCACAATGCCGACTTATGTACAAGAAGACTGACTCTTCAAACTGACTATACCTTGATCCATTCCTGTAACACTAGTTATAGATTCCGATGCTTCACTTCAGGTTTACTGTATCCCTTGGATCTCCTTATTGACGATGAAACACAGAAATTGCATCGGAATTAAATACAAAAGGCACAATGCCGACTTAAGTACAAGAAGACTGACTCTTCTAAATGACTATGATTTGAACCATTCCAGTGATACTAGTTGTAGATTCCGATGCTTCACTTCATGTTTACTGTATCCCTCTGACCTTCTTATTAACGATGAAACACCGATATTGCATCGGAATTAAATAGAAAAGGCACAATGCCGACTTAAGTACAAGAAGACCGACTCTTCCAACTGTCAATGTTTTGAACCATTCCTGTGACACTAGTTATAGGTTCCGATGCTTCACCTCAGGTTCACTGTATCCCTCTGACCTTCTTATTGACGATGAAACACAGAAATTGCATCGGAATTAAATAGAAAAGGCACAATGCCGTCTTAGGTACAAGCAGACTGACTCTTCTTAGTGTCTATGTTTTGAACCATTCCTGTGACGCTAGTTACAGATTCCGATGCTTCACTTCAGGTTTACTGTATCCCTTGGACCTTCTTATTGACGATGAAACACAGAAATTGCATCGGAATTAAATACAAAAGGAACAATGCCGACTTAAGTACAAGAAGACTGACTCTTCTTACTGACTATGTGTTGAACCATTCCTGTGACACTATTTGGAGATTCCGATGCTTCTCTTCAGGTTTACTGTATCCCTCTGACCTTCTTATTGTCGATTAAACACAGTAATTGCATCGGAATTAAATTGAAAAGGGCACAATGCCGACTTAAGTACAAGAAGACTGACTCTTCTTACTGTTTATGTTTTGAACCATTCCGGTGACACTAGTTATAGATTCCGATGCTCCACTTCAGGTTTACTGTATCTCTTGGACCTTCTTATTGACGATGAAACACAGAAGTTGCATCGGAATTAAATACAAAAGGCACAATGCCGACTTAAGTACAAGAAGACTGACTCTTCTTACCGACTATGCTTTGAACCATTCCTGTGACACTAGTTATAGATTCCGATGCTTCACTTCAGGTTTACTGTATCCCTCTGACCTTTTTATTGACGATGAAACACATAAATTGCATCGGAAATAATTACAAAAGGCACAATACGGACTGAAGTACATGTAGACTGAATCTTCCTACTGTCTAAGTTAAGAACCATTCCCGTGGCACTAGTTATAGATTCCGATGCTTCATATCAGGTTTACTGTATCCCTTGGACCTTCTTAATGACGCTGAAACACAGATAGTGCATCGGAATTAAGTACAAAAGGCACAATGCCAACTTAAGTACAAGAAGACTGACTCTTCCTATTGTCTATGTTTTGAACCATTCCTGTGTAACTAGTTATAGATTCCGATGCTTCACTTCAGGTTTACTGTATCCCTTGGACCTTCTTATTGACGATGAAACACAGCAATTGCATCGGAATTAAATACAAAAGGGACAATGCCTACTTAAGTACAAGAAGACTGACTCTTCTTACTGACTATGTTTTGAACCATTCCTGTGACACTAGTTATATATTTCCATGCTTCACTTCAGGTTTACTGCATCCCTAGGACCTTCTTATTGACGATGAAACACAGAAATTGCATCGGATCTAAATACAAAAGGCAATGCCGACTTATGTATAAGATGACTGACTCTTCCTACTGTCTATGATTTGAACCATTTCTGTGACATTAGTTATGGATTCCGATGCTTCACTTCTGGGTTACTGTATCCTTTGGGTCTTCTTATTGGCGACGAAACACAGAAATTGCATCGGAATTAAATAGAAAAAGCCCAATGCGGACTTAAGTACAAGAAGACTGACTCTTCCTACGGTCTATGATTTGAACCATTCCTGTGACACTAGTTAGAGATTCCGATGCTTCACTTCAGGTTTACTGTATCCCTCTGACCCTCTTATTGACGATGAAACACAGAAATTGCATCGGAATTAAATAGAATAGGCACATTGCCGACTTAAGTACAAGAAGACTGACTCTTCTTACTGACTATGTTTTGAACCAACCCTGTGACACTACTTGAAGATTCCGATGCTTCACTTCAGGTTAACTGTATCCCTCTGACCTTCTTATTGACGATGAAACACAGAAATTGCATCGGAACTAAATACAAAAGGCACAATACCGACTTTAGTACATGTAGACTGAATCTTCCTACTGTCTATGTTTTGAACCATTCCTGTGACACTAGTTATAGATTCCGTTGCTTCACTTCAGGTTTACTGTATAGCTTCGACCTTCTTAATGACAATGAAACACAGATAGTGCATCGGAATTAAATACAAAAGTCACAATGCCAACTTAAGTACAAGAAGACTAACTCTTCCAACTGTCTATGCTTTGAACCATTCCTGTGACACTAGTTATAGATTCCGATGCTTCACTTCAGGTTTACCGTATCCCTCTGACCTTCTTTTTGACGATGAAACACAGAAATTGCATCTGAATTAAATAGAAAACGCACAATGCCGACTTAGGTACAAGAAGACTGACCCTTCTTACTGACCATATCTTGACCCATTCCTGTGACACTAGTTATTGATTCCGATGCTTAACTTCAGGTTTACTGTATCCCTTGGACCATCTTATTGACGATGAAACATAGAAATTGCATCGGAATTAAATACAAAAGGTACAATGCCTACTTAAGTACAAGAAGACTGACACTTCTTACGGACTATGCTTTGAACCATTCCTGTGACACTAGTTGTAGATTCCGATGCTTCACTTTAGGTTTACTGTATACCTAGGACCTTCTAACTGACGATGAACCACAGAAATTGCATCGGAACTAAATACAAATGGCACAATGCCGACTTAAGTATAAGAAGACTGACTCTTCCTAATGTCTATGTTTTGAACCATTCCTGTGACATTAGTTATCGATTCCGAAGCTTCACTTCAGGGTTACTGTATCCTTTGGACCTTCTTATAGGCGACGAAACACAGAAATTGCATCGGAATTAAATACAAAAGGAACAATGCCGACTTAAGGATAAGAAGACTGACTCTTCTTACTGACTATGTTTTGAACCATTCCTCTGAAACTAGTTATAGATTCCGATGTTTCACTTCAAGTTTACTGTATCCCTCTGACCTTCGTATTGACGATGAAACACAGAAATTGCATCGGAAATAAATACAAAATGCACAATACCGACTTAAGTACATGTATACTGAATCTTCCTACTGTTTATGTTTGGAACCATTCCTGTGACACTAGTTATAAATTCCAATGCTTCATTTCAGGTTTACTGTATCCCTTGGACGTTCTTATTGACGATGAAACACAGAAATTGCATCGGAATTAAATAGAAAAGGCACAATGCCGACTTAAGTACAAGAAGCCTGACTCTTCTTACTGTCTATGTATTGAACCATTCCAGTGACACTAGTTATAGATTCCGATGCTTCATTTCAGGTTTACTGTATCCGTTGGACCTTCTTAACGACGATGAAACACAGACAGTGCATGGGAATTAAGTACAAAAGTCACAATGCCAACTTAAGTAAAAGAAGACTGACTCTTCCCACTGTCTATGATTTGAACCATTCCTGTGACACTAGTTATAGATTCCGATGCTTCACTTCAGGTTTACTGTATCCCTCTGACCTTCTTTTTGACGATGAAACACAGAAATTGCATCGGAATTAAATACAAAAGGCTCAATGCCGACTTAAGTACAAGAAGACTGACTCTTCTTACTGACTATATCTTGATCCATTCCTGTGACACTAGTTATAGATTCCGATGCTTCACTTCAGGTTTACTGTATCCCTTGGACCTTCTTATTGACGATGAAACACAGAAATTGCATCGGAATTAAATACAAAAGGTACAATACCTACTTAAGCATAAGAAGACTGACTCTTCCCACTGTCTATGATTTGACCATTCCTGTGACATTAGTTATGGATTCCGATGCTTCACTTCAGGGTTACTGTATCCTTTTGGTCTTCTTATTGGCGACGAAACACAGATATTGCATCGGAATTAAATAGAAAAAGCCCAATGCGGACTTAAGTACAAGAAGACTGACTCTTCCTACGGTCTATGATTTGAACCATTCCTGTGACACTAGTTATAGATTCCTATGCTTCACTTCAGGTTTACTGTATCCCTCTGACCCTCTTATTGACGATGAAACACAGAAATTGCATCGGAATTAAATAGAATAGGCACAATGCCGACTTAAGTACAAGAAGACTGACTCTTCTTACTGTCTATGTTTGAACCATTCCTGTGACACTAGTTATAGATTCCGATGCTCCACTTCATGTTTACTGTATCACTTGGACATTCTTATTGACGATGAAACGCAGAAATTGCATCGAAATTAAATACAAAAGGCACATTGCCGACTGAAGTACAAGAAGACTGACTCTTCTTACTGACTATGTTTTGAACCAACCCTTTGACACTAGTTGAAGATTCCGATGCTTCACTTCAGGTTAACTGTATCCCTCTGACCTTCTTATTGACGATGAAACACAGAAATTGCATCGGAAAAAAATACAAATGGCACAATACCGTCTTTAGTACATGTAGACTGAATCTTCCTATTGTCTATGTTTTGAACCATTCCTGTGACACTAGTTATAGATTCCGATGCTTCATTTCAGGTTTACTGTATAGCTTCAAACTTCCTAATGACGATGAAACACAGATAGTGCATCGGAATTAAATACAAAAGTCACAATGCCAACTTAAGTACAAGAAGACAGACTCTTCCTACTGTCTATTCTTTGTACCATTCCTGTGACACTAGTTATAGATTCCGATGCTTCACTTCAGGTTTACTGTATCCCTCTGACCTTCTTTTTGACGATGAAACACAGAAATTGCATCTGAATTAAATAGAAAACGCACAATGCCGACTTAGGTACAAGAAGACTGACTCTTCTTACTGACCATACCTTGATCCATTCCTGTGACACTAGTTATTGATTCCGATGCTTCACTTCAGGTTTACTGTATCCCTTGGACCTTCTTATTGACGATGAAACACAGAAATTGCATCGGAATTAAATACAAAAGGTACAATGCCTACTTAAGTACAAGAAAACTGACACTTCCTCCGGACTATGCTTTGAACCATTCCTGTGACATTAGTTGTAGATTCCGATGCTTCACTTCAGGTTTACTGTATCCCTAGGACCTTCTAATTGACGATGAACCACAGAAATTGCATCGGAACTAAATACAAAAGGCACAATGCCGACTTAAGTATAAGAAGACTGACTCTTCCTACTGTCTATGTTTTGAACCATTCCTGTGACATTAGTTATGGATTCCGAAGCTTCACTTCAGGGTTACTGTAGCGTTTGGATCTTCTTATTGGCGACGAAACACAGAAATTGCATCGGAATTAAATACAAAAGGCACAATGCCGACTTAAGGATAAGAAGACTGACTCTTCTTACTGACTATGTTTTGAACCATTCCTGTGACACTAGTTATAGATTCCGATGCTTCACTTCATGTTCACTGTATTCCTCGGACCCTCTTATTGACGATGAAACACTGAAATTGCATCGGAATTAAAACGAAAAGGCACAATGCCGACTTAAGTACAAGAGGACTGACTCTTCCTACGGTCTATGATTTGAACCATTCCTGTGACACTAGTTATAGATTCCGATGCTTCACTTCAGGTTTACTGAATCCCACTGACCATCGTATTGACGATGAAACACAGAAATTGCATCGCAAATAAATACAAAATGCACAATACCGACTTAAGTACATGTATACTGAATCTTCCTACTGTATATGTATGGAACCATTCCTGTGACACTAGTTATAAATTCCAATGCTTCATTTCAGGTTTACTGTATCCCTTGGACCTTCTTAATGACGATGAAACACAGGTAGTGCATCGGAATTAAATACAAAAGGCACAATGCCAACTTAAGTACAAGAAGACTGACTCTTCCTACTGTATATGCTTTTATCCATTCCTGTGACACTAGTTATGGATTCCGATGCTTCACTTCAGGTTTACTGTATCCCTCTGACCCTCTTTTTGACGATGAAACACAGAAATTGCATCGGAATTAAATAGGAAAGGCACAATGCCGACTTAAGTACAAGAAGACTGACTCTCCATACTGACTATATCTTGATCCATTCCTGTGACACTAGTTATATATTGCGATGCATCACTTCGGGTTTACTGTATCCCTTGGACCTTCTTATTGACGATGAAACACAGAAATTGCATCGGAATTAAAGACAAAAGGCCCAATGCCGACTTAAGTACAAGAAGACTGACTCTTCCTACTGTCTATGATTTGAACCATTCCTGTGACACTAGTTATAGATTCCGATGCTTCACTTCAGGTTTACTGTATCCCTCTGACCCTCTTATGGACGATGAAACACAGTAATTGCATCGGAATTAAATAGAAAAGGCACAATGCCGACTTAAGTACAAGAAAACTGACTCTTCTTAATGTCTATGTTTTCAACCATTCCTGTTACACTAGTTATAGATTCCGATGCTCCACTTCAGGTTTATTGTATCACTTGGACATTCTTATTGAGGATGAAACACAGAAATTGCATCGAAATTAAATACAAAAGACACAATGCCGACTTAAGTACAAGAAGACTGACTCTTCTTACTGACTATGATTTGAACCATCGCTGTGACACTAGTTATAATTTCCGATGCTTCATTTCAGGTTTACTGTATCCCTTCGACCTTCTTAATGACGATGAAACACAGATAGTGCATCGGAATTAAATACAAAAGGCACAATGCCAACTTAAGTACAAGAAGACTGACTCTTCCTACTGTCTATGTTTTGAACCGTTCATGTGACACTAGTTATAGATTCCGATGCTTCACTTCAGGTTTACTGTATATCCCTGACCTTCTTCTTGACGACGAAACACAGAAATTGCATCGGAATTGAATAGAAAAGGCACAATGCCGACTTAAGTGCAAGAAGACTGACTCTTCTTACTGACTATATCTTGATCCATTCCTGTGACAGTAGTTATTGATTCCTATGCTTCACTTCAGGTTTACTTTACCCCTTGGACCTTCTGATTGACGATGAAACACAGAAATTGCATCGGAATTAAATACAAAAGGTACAATGCCTACTTAAGTACAAGAAGACTGAGTCTTCTTACTGACTATGCTTTGAACCATTCCTGTGACACTAGTTCAGATTCCGATGCTTCACTTCAGGTTCACTGTATCCCTCTAACCTTCTTATTGACGATGTAGCACAGAAATTGCATCGGAATTAAATAGAAAAGGCACAATGCCGACTTCAGTACAAGCAGACTGACTCTTCTTAGTGTCTATGTTTTGAACCATTCCTGTGACGCTAGTTACAGATTCCGATGCTTCACTTCGGGTTTACTGTATCCCTTGGACCTTCTTATTGACGATGAAACACAGAAATTGCATCGGAATTAAATACAAAAGGCACAATGCCGACTTAAGTACAAGAAGACGGACTCATCTTACTGACTGCTTTGAACCGTTCCTGTGACACTAGTTATAGATGCCGATGCTTCACTTCAGGTTTACTGTATCCCTTGGACCTTCTTATTGACGATGAAACACAGAAATTGCATCGGAATTAAATACAAAAGGCACAATGCCGACTTAAGGACAAGTAGACTGACTCTTCTTACTGACTATGTTTTGAACCATTCCGGTGACACTAGTTATAGATTCCGTTGCATCACTTCATGTTCACTGTAACCCTCTGACCCTCTTATTGACGGTGAAGCACAGAAATTGCATCGGAATTAAATAGAAAAGGCACAATGCCGACTGAAGTACAAGAAGGCTGACTCTTCTTACTGTCTATGTTTTGGACCATTCCTGTGACACTAGTTATGGATTCCGATGCGTCTCGTCAGGTTTACTGAATCACTCTGACCATCTTTTTGACGATGAAACACAGAAATTGCATCGGAATTAAATAGAAAAGGCCCAATGCCGACTAAAGTACTAGAAGACTGATTCTTCTTACTGACTATGTTTTGAACCATTCCTGTGACACTAGTTATAGATTCCGATGCTTCGCTTCAGGTTTACTGTATCCCTTGGACCTTCTTATTGACGATGAAACACAGAAATTGAATCGGAACTAAATACAAATGGCACAATGCCGACTTAAGTATAAGAAGACTGAATCTTCCTACTGTCTATGTTTTGACCCATTCCTGTGACATTAGTTATGGATTCCGATGCTTCACTTCAGGGTTACTGTATCCTTTGGACCTTCTTATTGGCGACGAAACACAGAAATTGCATCGGAATTAAATACAAAAGGCACAATGCCGACTTAAGGACAAGTAGACTGACTCTTCTTACTGACTATGTTCTGAACCATTCCGGTGACACTAGTTATAGATTCCGTTGCATCACTTCATGTTCACTGTATCCCTCTGACCCTCTTATTGACGGTGAAACACAGAAATTACATCGGAATTAAGTAGAAAAGGCACAATGTCGACTTAATAACAAGAAGTCTGACTCTTCTTACTGTCTATGTTTGAACCATTCGTGTGACACTAGTTATAGATTCCGATGCTTCACTTCAAGTTAACTGTATCCCTCTGACCTTCTTATTGACGATGAAATACAGAAATTGCATCGGAAATAAATACAACAGGCACAATACCGACTTAAGTACATGTAGACGTAATCTTCCTACTGTCTATGTTTTGAACCATTCCTGTGACACTAGTTATAGATTCCGATGCTTCATTTCAGGATTACTGCATCCCTCGGACCTTCTTAATGACGATGAAACACAGAAATTGCATCGGAATTAAATACAAAAGGTACAATGCCTACTTAAGTACAAGAAGACTGAGTCTTCTTACTGTCTATGATTTGAACCATTCCTGTGACACTAGATATAGATTCCGATGCTTCATTTCAGGTATACTGTATCCCTTGGACCTTCTTAATGACGATCAAACACAGATAGTGCATCGGATTTAAATACAAAAGGCACAATGCCAACTTAAGTACAAGAAGAATGATCCTTCTTACTGACTATGTTTTGAACCATTCCTGTGACACTAGTTATAGATTGCGAAGCTTCACTTCTGGTTTAATGTATCCCTTGGAATGTCGTATTGATGATGAAACACAGAAATTTAATCGGAATTAAATACAAAAGGCACAATGCCGACTTACGTACAAGAAGACTGACTCTTCTTACTGACTATGTTTTGAACCATTCCTGTGACACTAGTTATGGATTCCGATGCTTCACTTCAGGTTTACTGTATCCCATGGACCTTCTCATTGACGATGAAACACAGAAATTGCATCGCAATTAGATACAAAAGGCACAATGCCGACTTAAGTACAACAAGACTGACTCTTCTTACTGACTACATCTTGATCCATACCTGTGACACTAGTTACAGATTCCGATGCTTCACTTCAGGTTTACTGTATCCCTTGGACCTTCTTATTGACGATGAAACACAGATATTGCATCAGAATTAAATACAAAAGAAATAATGCCGACTTAAGTACAAGAAGGCTGACTCTTCCTACTGTCTATGTTTTGAACCGTTCCTGTGACACTGGTTATAGTGTCCGATGCTTCACTCCAGGTTTACTGTATCCCTTGGACCTTCTTATTGACGATGAAACACAGAAATTGCATCGGAATTAAATAGAAAAGGCACAATGCCGACTTAAGTACAAGAAGACTGACTCTTCCTACTGTCTATGTTTTGAACCATTCCTGTGACACTAGTTATAGATTCTGATGCTTTACCTCAGGTTCACTGTATCCCTCTGACCTTATTGACGATGAAACACAGAAATTGCATCGGGATTAAATACAAAAGGCACAATGCCGTCTTAAGTACAAGCAGACTGACTCTTCTTAATGTCTATGTTTTGAACCATTCCTGTGACACTAGTTAAAGATTCCGATGCTTCACTTCAGGTTTACTGTATCCCTTGGACCCTCTTATTGACGATGAAACACAGAAATTGCATCGAAAATAAATACAAAAGGCACAATGCCGACTTAAGTACAACAAGACTGACACTTCTCACTGGATATGTTTTGAACCATTCCTGTGACACTAGTTATAGATTGCGATGCTTCACTTCAGGCTTACTGTATCCCTCTGACCTTCTTATTGACGATGAAACACAGAAATTGCATCGGAAATAAATACAAAAGGCACAATACCGACTTAAGTACATGTAGACGTAATCTTCCTACTGTCTATGTTTTGAACCATTCCTGTGACACTAGTTATAGATTCCGATGCTTCATTTCAGGATTACTGCATCCCTCGGACCTTCTTAATGACGATGAAACACAGATAGTGCATCGGAATTAAATACAAAAGGTACAATGCCAACTTAAGTAGAAGAAGACTGACTCTTCCTACTGTCTATGTTTTGAACCATTCCTGTGACACTAGTTATAGTTTCCGATGCGTCACCTCAGGTTCACTCTATCCCTTGGACCTTCTTTTTGACGATGAAACACAGAAATTGCAACGGAGTTAAATACACAAGGCACAATGCCGACTTAAGTACAAGAAGACTGACTCTTCTTACTGACTGTTTTTAACCATTCCTGTGACACTAGTTATAGATTACGATGCTTCACTTCAGGTTTACTGTGTCCCTCTGACCTTCTTATTAACGATGAAACACAGATATTGCATCGGAATTAAATACAAAAGGCACAATTCCGACTTAAGTACAAGAAGACTGACTCTTCTAACTGACTATGTTTTGAACCATTCCTGTGTCACTAGTTATAGTTTCCGATGCTTCACTTCTGGTTTACTGTATCCCTTGGACCTTCGTATTGACGATGAAACACAGAAATTGCATGGAATTAAATACAAAAGGCACAATGCCCAATGAAGTACTAGAAGACTGACTCATCTTACTGACTATGTTTTGAACCATTCCTGTGACACTAGTTATGGATTCCGATGCTTCACTTCAGGTTTACTGTATCCCTTGGACCTTCGTATTGACGACGAAACACTGAAATTGCATCGGTATTAAATACAAAAGGCACAGTGCCGACCTAAGTACGAGAAGACTGACTCCTCTTACTGACTATACCTTGATTCATTCCTGTGACACTAATTATAGATTCCGATGCTTCACTTCAGGTTTACTGTATCCCTTGGACATTCTTATTGACGATGAAACACATAAATTGCATCGGAATTAAATACAAAAGGCACAATGCCGACTAAAGGAAAAGAAGACTGGATCTTCTTACTGCCTTTTTTTTTGAACCATTCCTGTGACACTAGTTATAGATTCCGATGCTTCACTTTAGGTTTACTGTATCCCTCTGACCTTCTAATTGACGATGAAACACAGAAATGGCATCTGAATTAAATGCAAAAGGCACAATGCCGACTTAAGTGCAAGAAGACTGACTCTTCTTACTGTTTGTGTTTTGAACCATTCCTGTGACACTAGTTATAGATTCCGATGCTTCACACAAGGTTTACTGTATCCCTTGGACCTTCTTATTGACGATGAAACACCGAAATTGCATCGGAATTAAATAGAAAGGCACAATGCCGACTTAGGTACAAGAACTGTCTCTTCTTACTGTCTATGTTTTGAACCATTCCTGTGACACTAGTTATGGATTCCGATGCTTCACTTCAGGTTTACTGTATCCCTTGGACCTTCTTATTGACGATGAAACACAGAAATTGCTTCGGAATTAAATACAAAAGGCACAATGCCGACTTAAGTACAAGAACACTGACTCTTCTTACTGACTATATATTGATCCATTCCTGTGACACTAGTTACAGATTCGGATGCTTCACTTCAGGTTTACTGTATACCTTGGACCGTCTTATTGACGACGAAACACAGAAATTGCATCGGAATTGAATACAAAAGGCACAATGCCTACTTAAGTACAAGATGACTGGCTCTTCTTACTGAGTATGTTTTGAACCATTCCTGTGACACTAGTTGTAGATTCCGAGGCTTCACTTCAGGTTTACTGTATCCCTCTGACGTTCTTATTAACGATGAGACACAGATATTGCATCGGAATTAAATACAAAAGGCACAATGCTGACTTAAGTACAAGAAGACTGACTCTTCTTACTGACTATGTTTTGAACCATTCCTGTGACACTAGTTATAGATTACGATGCTTCACTTCCGGTTTACTGTATCCCTTGGACCTTCGTATTGACGTTGAAACACAGAAATTACATCGGAATTAAATAGAAAAGGCACACTGCCGTCTTAAGACAAGCAGACTGACTCTTCTTAGTGTCTATGTTTTGAACCATTCCTGTGACGCTAGTTAAAGTTTCCGATGCTTCACTTCAGGTTTACTGTATCCGTTGGACCTTCTTATTGACGATGAACCACAGAAATTGCATCGGAATTGAATACAAAAGGCACAATGCCTACTTAAGTACAAAATGACTGGCTCTTCTTACTGAGTATGTTTTGAACCATTCCTGTCACACTAGTTGTAGATTCCGAGGCTTCACATCAGGTTTACTGTATCCCTAGGACCTTCTTATTGACGATGAAACACAGAAATTGCATCGGAACTAAATACAAAAGGCACAATGCCGACTTAAGTATAAGAAGACTGACTCTTTACTGCTGTCTATGTTTGAACCATTCCTGTGACATTAGTTATAGATTCCGATGCTTCACTTCAGGGTTACTGTATCCTTTGCACCTTCTTATTGGCGACGAAACCCAGAAATTGCATCCTAATTAAATAGAAAATGCACAATGCCGACTTAAGTACAAGAAGACTGACTGTTCTTACTGTCTATGTTACGAACCATTGCTGTGACACTAGTTATAGATTCCGATGCTTCACCTCAGGTCCACTGTATCCCTCTGACCTTCTTATTGTCGATGAAACACAGAAATTGCATCGGAATTAATTGAAAAGCCACAATGTTGTCTTAAGTACAAGAAGACTGACTCTTCTTACTGTCTATGTTTGAACCATTCCAGTGACACTAGTTATAGTTTCCGATGCTCCACTTCAAGTTTACTGTATCTCTTGGACCTTCTTATTGACGATGAAACACAGAAATTTCACCGAAATTAAATACAAAAGGCACAATGCCGACTTAAGTACAAGAAGACTGACTCTTCTTACTGACTATGTTTTGAACCATTCGTGTGACACTAGTTATAGATTCCGATGCTTCACTTCAAGTTAACTGTTTCCCTCTGACCTTCTTATTGACGATGAAACACAGATATTGCATCGGAAATAAATACAACAGGCACAATACCGACTTAAGTACATGTAGACTGAATCTTCATACTGTCTATGTTTTGAACCATTCCTGTGACACTAGTTATAGATTCCGATGCTTCATTTCAGGTTTACTGTATCCCTTGGACCTTCTTAATGACGATGAAACACAGATAGTGCATCGGATTTAAATACAAAAGGCACAATGCCAACTTAAGTACAAGAAGTCTGACTCTTCTTACTGACTATGTTTGAACCATTCCTGTGACACTAGTTATGGATTCCGATGCTTCACTTCAGGTTTACTGTATCCCATGGACCTTCTCATTGACGATGAAACACAGAAATTGCATCGGAATTAGATACAAAAGGTACAATGCCGACTTAAGTACAACAAGACTGACTCTTCTTACTGACTACATCTTGATCCATACCTGTGACACTAGTTACAGATTCCGATGCTTCACTTCAGGTTTACTGTATCCCTTGGACCTTCTTATTGATGATGAAACACAGATATTGCATCGGAATTAAATATAAAAGAAACAATGCCGACTTAAGTACAAGAAGGCTGACTCTTCTTACTGTCTATGTTTTGAACCGTTCCTGTGACACTACTTATAGTGTCCGTTGCTTCACTCCAGGTTTACTGTATCCCTTGGACCTTCTTATTGACGATGAAACACAGATCTTGCATCGGAATTAAATAGAAAAGTCACAATGCCGACTTAAGTACAAGAAGACTGACTCTTCCTACTGTCTATGCTTTGAACCATTCCTGTGACACTAGTTATAGATTCCGATGCTTCACCTCAGGTTCACTGTATCCCTCTGACCTTATTATTGACGATGAAACACAGAAATTGCATCGGAATTAAATACAAAAGGCACAATGCCGTCTTAAGTACAAGCAGACTGACTCTTCTTAATGTCTATGTTTTGACCCATTCCTGTGACACTAGTTAACGATTCCGATGCTTAACTTCAGGTTTACTGTATCCCTTGGACCTTCTTATTGACGATGAAACACAGAAATTGCATCGAAAATAAATACAAAAGGCACAATGCCGACTTAAGTACAACAAGACTGACTCTTCTCACTGGATATGTTTTGAACCATTCCTGTGACACTAGTTATAGATTGCGATGCGTCACTTCAGGCTTATTGCATCCCTCTGACCTTCTTATTGACGATGAAACACAGAAATTGCATCGGAATTAAATACAAAAGGCACAATGCCGACTTAAGAAGACTTACCCTTCTTACTGACTATGATTTGAACCATTCCTGTGACACTAGTTTTGGATTCCGATGCTTCACTTCAGGTTTACTGTATCCCTTGGACCTTCTTATTGGCGATGAAACACAGAAATTTCATCGGAATTAAATACAAAAGGCATAATGTCGACTTAAGTACAAGAAGACTGACGCTTCTTACTGGATATGTTTTGAACCATTCCTGTGACACTAGTTATAGATTCCGATGCTTCACTTCAGGTTTAGTGTATCCCTCTGACCTTCTTATTGACGATGAAACACAGAAATTGCATCGGAAATAAATACAAAAGGCACAATACCGACTTAAGTACATGTAGACTGAATCTTCCTACTGTCTATGTTTTGAACCATTCCTGTGACACTAGTTATAGATTCCGATGCTTCATTTCAGGATTACTGCATCCCTCGGACCTTCTTAATGACGATTTCAGGTTTACTGTATCCCTCTGACCTTCTTATTGACGACGAAACACACAAATTGCATCGGAATTAAATACAAAAGGCAAAATGGCGACTTAAGTACAAGAAGACTGACTCTTCGTACTGACTGTTTTGAACAATTCCTGTGACACTAGATATAGATTCCGATGCTTCACTTCAGGTTTACTGTATCCCTCTGACGTTCTTATTAACGATGAAACGCAGAGATTGCATCGGAATTAAATACAAAAGGTACAATGCCGACTTAAGTACAAGAAGACTGACTCTTCTTACTGACTATGTTTTGAACCATTCCTGTGACACTAGTTATAGATTCCGATGCTTCACTTCTGGTTTACTGTATCCCTTGGACCGTCGTATTGATGATGAAACACAGAAATTTCATCGGAATTAAATACAAAAGGCACCATGCCGACTTACGTACAAGAAGACTGACTCTTCTTACTGACTATGATTTGAACCATTCCTGTGACACTAGTTATAGATTCCGATGCTTCACTTCAGGTTTACTGTATCCCTTGGACCTTCTTATTGACGATGAAACACAGAAATTGCATCGGAATTAAATACAAAAGAAACAATGCCGAATTAAGTACAAGTAGGCTGACTCTTCTTACTGCCTATGTTTTGAACCGTTCCTGTGACACTAGTTATAGAGTCCGATGCTTCACTCCAGGTTCACTGTATCCCTTGAACCTTCTCATTGACGATGAAACACAGAAATTACATCGCAATAAAATACAAAAGGCACAATGCTGACTTAAGGACAAGAAGCCTGAATCTTCTTACTGCCTATGTTTTGAACCAGTCCTGTGACACTAGTTATAGATTCCGATGCTTCACTTCAGGCTTACTGTATCCCTCTGACCTTCTTATTGACGACGAAACACAGAAATTGCATCGGAAATAAATACAAAAGGCACAATGCCTACTTAAGAGGACTTACTCTTCTTACTGACTATGTTTTGAACCATTCCTGTGACACTAGTTTTGGATTCCGATGCTTCACTTCAGGTTTACTGTATCCCTTGGACCTTCTAATTGACGATGAAACACAGAAATTGCATCGGAATTAAATACAAAATGCACAATGTCGACTTAAGTACAAGATGACTGACTCTTCTTACTGACTCTATCTTGATCCATTCCTGTGACACTAGTTATAGATTCCGATGCTTCACTTCGGGTTTACTGTATCCCTTGGACCTTCTTATTGACGATGAAACACAGAAATTGCATTGGAATTAAATACATAAGGCACAAAGCCGACATAAGTACAAGAAGACTGACTCTTCTTACTGACTATGATTTGAACCATTCCTGTTACACTAGTTGTAGATTCCGATGCTTCACTTCAGGTTTATTGTATCCCTCTGACCTTCTTATTAACGATGAAACACAGATATTGCATCGGATTGAAATACAAAATGCACAATGCCGACTTAAGTACAAGCAGACTGACTCTTCTTACTGACTATGTTTTGATCCATTCCTGTGATACTAGTTATTGATTCCGATGCTTCACTTCTGGTTTACTGTATCCCTTGGATCTTCGTATTGAAGACGAAACACAAAAATTGCATCGGAATTAAATACAAAAGGCACAATGCTGACTCAAGTACAAGAAGACTGACTCTTCCTACTGACAATGTTTGAACGAATCCTGTGACATTAGTTATTGTTTCCGATGCTTCACTTCAGGTTTACTGTATCCTTTCGACCTTCCTATTGGCGACGAAACACAGAAATTGCATCGGAACAAAATACAAAAGGCACAATGCCGACTTAAGTACAAGAAGACTGACTCTTCCTACTGTCTATGTTTGAACGAATCCTGTGACATTACTTGTAGATTCCGATGCTTCACTTCAGGTTTACTGTATCCTTTGGACCTTCCTATTGGCGACGAAACACAGAAATTGCATCGGAATTAAATAGAAAAGGCACAATGCCGACTTAAGTACAAGCAGACTGACTCTTCTCACTGGATATGTTTTGAACCATTCCTGTGACACTAGTTATAGATTCCGATGCTTCACTTTAGGTTCACTCTATCCCTTGGACCTTCTTATTGACGATAAAACACAGAAATTGCAACGGAGTTAAATACAAAATGCACATTGCCGACTTAAGTACAAGAACACTGACTCTTCTTACTGACTATATATTGATCCATTCCTGTAACACTAGATATAGATTCCGATGCTTCACTTCAGGTTTACTGTATCCCTCTGACGTTCTTATTAACGATGAAACGCAGATATTGCATCGGAATTAAATACAAAAGGCACAATGCCGACTTAAGTACATGAAGACTGACTCTTCTTACTGACTATGTTTTGAACCATTCCTGTGACACTAGTTATAGATTCCGATGCTTCACTTCTGGTTTACTGTATCCCTTGGACCGTCGTATTGACGATGAAACACAGAAATTGCATCGGAATTAGATACAAAAGGCACAATGCCGACTTAAGTACAAAAAGACTGACTCTTCTTACTGACTATATCTTGTTCCATTCCTGTGACACTAGTTATAGATTCCGATGCTTCACTTCAGGTTTACTGTATCCCTTGGACCTTCTTATTGACGATGAAGCACAGAAATTGCATCTGAATTAAATGCAAAAGGCACAATGCAGACTTAAGTGCAAGAAGACTGACTCTTCTTACTGTTTGTGTTTTGAACCATTCCTGTGACACTAGTTATAGATTCCGATGCTTCACACAAGGTTTACTGTATCCCTTGGACCTTCTTATTGACGATGAAACACCGAAATTGCATCGGAATTAAATAGAAAAGGCACAATGCCGACTTAGGTACAAGAACTGTCTCTTCTTACTGTCTATGTTTTGAACCATTCCTGTGACACTAGTTATGGATTCCGATGCTTCACTTCAGGTTTACTGTATCCCTGGGACCTTCTTATTGACGATGAAACACAGAAATTGCATCGGAATTAAATACAAAAGGCACAATGCCGACTTAAGTACAAGAACACTGACTCTTCTTACTGACTATATATTGATCCATTCCTGTGACACTAGTTACAGATTCGGATGCTTCACTTCAGGTTTACTGTATACCTTGGACCGTCTTATTGACGACGAAACACAGATATTGCATCGGAATTGAATACAAAATGCACAATGCCTACTTAAGTACAAGATGACTGGCTCTTCTTACTGAGTATGTTTTGAACCATTCCTGTGACACTAGTTGTAGATTCCGAGGCTTCACTTCAGGTTTACTGTATCCCTCTGACGTTCTTATTAACGATGAGACACAGATATTGCATCGGAATTAAATACAAAAGGCACAATGCTGACTTAAGTACAAGAAGACTGACTCTTCTTACTGACTATGTTTTGAACCATTCCTGTGACACTAGTTATAGATTACGATGCTTCACTTCCGGTTTACTGTATCCCTTGGACCTTCGTATTGACGATGAAACACAGAAATTAGATCGGAATTAAATAGAAAAGGCACAATGCCGTCTTAAGACAAGCAGACTGACTCTTCTTAGTGTCTATGTTTAGAACCATTCCTGTGACGCTAGTTAAAGTTTCCGATGCTTCACTTCAGGTTTACTGTATCCGTTGGACCTTCTTATTGACGATGAACCACAGAAATTGCATCGGAATTAAAGACAAAAGGCCCAATGCCGACTTAAGTACATGAAGACTGACTCTTCCTACTGTCTATGATTTGAACCATTCCTGTGACACTAGTTATAGATTCCGATGCTTCACTTCAGGTTTACTGTATCCCTCTGACCCTCTTATGGACGATGAAACACAGTAATTGCATCGGAATTAAATAGAAAAGGCACAATGCCGACTTAAGTACAAGAAGACTGACTCTTCATACTGACTATATCTTGATCCATTCCTGTGACACTAGTTATATATTGCGATGCATCACTTCGGGTTTACTGTATCCCTTGGACCTTCTTATTGACGATGAAACACAGAAATTGCATCGGAATTAAAGACAAAAGGCCCAATGCCGACTTAAGTACAAGAAGACTGACTCTTCCTACTGTCTATGATTTGAACCATTCCTGTGACACTAGTTATAGATTCCGATGCTTCACTTCAGGTTTACTGTATCCCTCTGACCCTCTTATGGACGATGAAACACAGTAATTGCATCGGAATTAAATAGAAAAGGCACAATGCCGACTTAAGTACAAGAAAACTGACTCTTCTTAATGTCTATGTTTTGAACCATTCCTGTGACACTAGTTATAGATTCCGATGCTCCACTTCAGGTTTATTGTATCACTTGGCCATTCTTATTGAGGATGAAACACAGAAATTGCATCGAAATTAAATACAAAAGACACAATGCCGACTTAAGTACAAGAAGACTGACTCTTCTTACTGACTATGATTTGAACCATCGCTGTGTCACTAGTTATAATTTCCGATGCTTCATTTCAGGTTTACTGTATCCCTTCGACCTTCTTAATGACGATGAAACACAGATAGTGCATCGGAATTAAATACAAAAGGCACAATGCCAACTTAAGTACAAGAAGACTGACTCTTCCTACTGTCTATGTTTTGAACCATTCCTGTGACACTAGTTATAGATTCCGATGCTTCACTTCAGGTTTACTGTATATCCCTGACCTTCTTCTTGACGACGATACACAGAAATTGCATCGGAATTGAATAGAAAAGGCACAATGCCGACTTAAGTGCAAGAAGACTGACTCTTCTTACTGACTATATCTTGATCCATTCCTGTGACAGTAGTTATTGATTCCTATGCTTCACTTCAGGTTTACTTTACCCCTTGGACCTTCTGATTGACGATGAAACACAGAAATAGCATCGGAATTAAATACAAAAGGTACAATGCCTACTTAAGTACAAGAAGACTGAGTCTTCTTACTGACTATGCTTTGAACCATTCCTGTGACACTAGTTCAGATTCCGATGCTTCACTTCAGGTTCACTGTATCCCTCTAACCTTCTTATTGACGATGTAGCACAGAAATTGCATCGGAATTAAATAGAAAAGGCACAATGCCGACTTCAGTACAAGCAGACTGACTCTTCTTAGTGTCTATGTTTTGAACCATTCCTGTGACGCTAGTTACAGATTCCGATGCTTCACTTCAGGTTTACTGTATCCCTTGGACCTTCTTATTGACGATGAAACACAGAAATTGCATCGGAATTAAATACAAAAGGCACAATGCCGACTTAAGTACAAGAAGACGGACTCATCTTACTGACTGCTTTGAACCGTTCCTGTGACACTAGTTATAGATGCCGATGCTTCACTTCAGGTTTACTGTATCCCTTGGACCTTCTTATTGACGATGAAACACAGAAATTGCATCGGAATTAAATACAAAAGGCACAATGCCGACTTAAGGACAAGTAGACTGACTCTTCTTACTGACTATGTTTTGAACCATTCCGGTGACACTAGTTATAGATTCCGTTGCATCACTTCATGTTCACTGTAACCCTCTGACCCTCTTATTGACGGTGAAGCACAGAAATTGCATCGGAATTAAATAGAAAAGGCACAATGCCGACTGAAGTACAAGAAGGCTGACTCTTCTTACTGTCTATGTTTTGGACCATTCCTGTGACACTAGTTATGGATTCCGATGCGTCTCGTCAGGTTTACTGAATCACTCTGACCATCTTTTTGACGATGAAACACAGAAATTGCATCGGAATTAAATAGAAAAGGCCCAATGCCGACTAAAGTACTAGAAGACTGATTCTTCTTACTGACTATGTTTTGAACCATTCCTGTGACACTAGTTATAGATTCCGATGCTTCGCTTCAGGTTTACTGTATCCCTTGGACCTTCTTATTGACGATGAAACACAGAAATTGAATCGGAACTAAATACAAATGGCACAATGCCGACTTAAGTATAAGAAGACTGAATCTTCCTACTGTCTATGTTTTGACCCATTCCTGTGACATTAGTTATGGATTCCGATGCTTCACTTCAGGGTTACTGTATCCTTTGGACCTTCTTATTGGCGACGAAACACAGAAATTGCTTCGGAATTAAATACAAAAGGCACAATGCCGACTTAAGGACAAGTAGACTGACTCTTCTTACTGACTATGTTCTGAACCATTCCGGTGACACTAGTTATAGATTCCGTTGCATCACTTCATGTTCACTGTATCTCTCCGACCCTCTTATTGACGGTGAAACACAGAAATTGCATCGGAATTAAGTAGAAAAGGCACAATGTCGACTTAATAACAAGAAGTCTGACTCTTCTTACTGTCTATGTTTGAACCATTCGTGTGACACTAGTTATAGATTCCGATGCTTCACTTCAAGTTAACTGTATCCCTCTGACCTTCTTATTGACGATGAAATACAGAAATTGCATCGGAAATAAATACAACAGGCACAATACCGACTTAAGTACATGTAGACTGAATCTTCCTACTGTCTATGATTTGAACCATTCCTGTGACACTAGATATAGATTCCGATGCTTCATTTCAGGTTTACTGTATCCCTTGGACCTTCTTAATGACGATCAAACACAGATAGTGCATCGGATTTAAATACAAAAGGCACAATGCCAACTTAAGTACAAGAAGAATGATCCTTCTTACTGACTATGTTTTGAACCATTCCTGTGACACTAGTTATAGATTGCGAAGCTTCACTTCTGGTTTAATGTATCCCTTGGAATGTCGTATTGATGATGAAACACAGAAATTGCATCGGAATTAAATAGAAAAGGCACAATGCCGACTTAAGTACAAGAAGACTGACTCTTCCTACTGTCTATGTTTTGAACCATTCCTGTGACACTAGTTATAGATTCTGATGCTTCACCTCAGGTTCACTGTATCCCTCTGACCTTATTGACGATGAAACACAGAAATTGCATCGGGATTAAATACAAAAGGCACAATGCCGTCTTAAGTACAAGCAGACTGACTCTTCTTAATGTCTATGTTTTGAACCATTCCTGTGACACTAGTTATAGATTGCGATGCTTCACTTCAGGCTTACTGTATCCCTCTGACCTTCTTATTGACGATGAAACACAGAAATTGCATCGGAAATAAATACAAAAGGCACAATACCGACTTAAGCACATGTAGACGTAATCTTCCTACTGTCTATGTTTTGAACCATTCCTGTGACACTAGTTATAGATTCCGATGCTTCATTTCAGGATTACTGCATCCCTCGGACCTTCTTAATGACGATGAAACACAGATAGTGCATCGGAATTAAATACAAAAGGTACAATGCCAACTTAAGTAGAAGAAGACTGACTCTTCCTACTGTCTATGTTTTGAACCATTCCTGTGACACTAGTTATAGTTTCCGATGCGTCACCTCAGGTTCACTCTATCCCTTGGACCTTCTTTTTGACGATGAAACACAGAAATTGCAACGGAGTTAAATACACAAGGCACAATGCCGACTTAAGTACAAGAAGACTGACTCTTCTTACTGACTGTTTTTAACCATTCCTGTGACACTAGTTATAGATTACGATGCTTCACTTCAGGTTTACTGTGTCCCTCTGACCTTCTTATTAACGATGAAACACAGATATTGCATCGGAATTAAATACATAAGGCACAATTCCGACTTAAGTACAAGAAGACTGACTCTTCTAACTGACTATGTTTTGAACCATTCCTGTGTCACTAGTTATAGTTTCCGATGCTTCACTTCTGGTTTACTGTATCCCTTGGACCTTCGTATTGACGATGAAACACAGAAATTGCATGGAATTAAATACAAAAGGCACAATGCCCAATGAAGTACTAGAAGACTGACTCTTCTTACTGACTATGTTTTGAACCATTCCTGTGACACTAGTTATGGATTCCGATGCTTCACTTCAGGTTTACTGTATCCCTTGGACCTTCGTATTGACGATGAAACACTGAAATTGCATCGGTATTAAATACAAAAGGCACAGTGCCGACCTAAGTACGAGAAGACTGACTCCTCTAACTGACTATACCTTGATTCATTCCTGTGACACTAATTATAGATTCCGATGCTTCACTTCAGGTTTACTGTATCCCTTGGACCTTCTTATTGACGATGAAACACATAAATTGCATCGGAATTAAATACAAAAGGCACAATGCCGACTAAAGGAAAAGAAGACTGGATCTTCTTACTGCCTATGTTTTGAACCATTCCTGTGACACTAGTTATAGATTCCGATGCTTCACTTTAGGTTTACTGTATCCCTCTGACCTTCTAATTGACGATGAAACACAGAAATTGCATCTGAATTAAATGCAAAAGGCACAATGCCGACTTAAGTGCAAGAAGACTGACTCTTCTTACTGTTTGTGTTTTGAACCATTCCTGTGACACTAGTTATAGATTCCGATGCTTCACACAAGGTTTACTGTATCCCTTGGACCTTCTTATTGACGATGAAACACCGAAATTGCATCGGAATTAAATAGAAAGGCACAATGCCGACTTAGGTACAAGAACTGTCTCTTCTTACTGTCTATGTTTTGAACCATTCCTGTGACACTAGTTATGGATTCCGATGCTTCACTTCAGGTTTACTGTATCCCTCTGACGTTCTTATTAACGATGAGACACAGATATTGCATCGGAATTAAATACAAAAGGCACAATGCTGACTTAAGTACAAGAAGACTGACTCTTCTTACTGACTATGTTTTGAACCATTCCTGTGACACTAGTTATAGATTACGATGCTTCATTTCCGGTTTACTGTATCCCTTGGACCTTCGTATTGACGTTGAAACACAGAAATTACATCGGAATTAAATAGAAAAGGCACAATGCCGTCTTAAGACAAGCAGACTGACTCTTCTTAGTGTCTATGTTTTGAACCATTCCTGTGACGCTAGTTAAAGTTTCCGATGCTTCACTTCAGGTTTACTGTATCCGTTGGACCTTCTTATTGACGATGAACCACAGAAATTTCATCGGAATTGAATACAAAAGGCACAATGCCTACTTAAGTACAAAATGACTGGCTCTTCTTACTGAGTATGTTTTGAACCATTCCTGTCACACTAGTTGTAGATTCCGAGGCTTCACATCAGGTTTACTGTATCCCTAGGACCTTCTTATTGACGATGAAACACAGAAATTGCATCGGAACTAAATACAAAAGGCACAATGCCGACTTAAGTATAAGAAGACTGACTCTTTACTGCTGTCTATGTTTGAACCATTCCTGTGACATTAGTTATAGATTCCGATGCTTCACTTCAGGGTTACTGTATCCTTTGCACCTTCTTATTGGCGACGAAACCCAGAAATTGCATCCTAATTAAATAGAAAATGCACAATGCCGACTTAAGTACAAGAAGACTGACTGTTCTTACTGTCTATGTTACGAACCATTGCTGTGACACTAGTTATAGATTCCGATGCTTCACCTCAGGTCCACTGTATCCCTCTGACCTTCTTATTGTCGATGAAACACAGAAATTGCATCGGAATTAATTGAAAAGCCACAATGTTGTCTTAAGTACAAGAAGACTGACTCTTCTTACTGTCTATGTTTGAACCATTCCAGTGACACTAGTTATAGTTTCCGATGCTCCACTTCAAGTTTACTGTATCTCTTGGACCTTCTTATTGACGATGAAACACAGAAATTTCACCGAAATTAAATACAAAAGGCACAATGCCGACTTAAGTACAAGAACACTGACTCTTCTTACTGACTATGTTTTAAACCATTCGTGTGACACTAGTTATAGATTCCGATGCTTCACTTCAAGTTAACTGTTTCCCTCTGACCTTCTTATTGACGATGAAACACAGAAATTGCATCGGAAATAAATACAACAGGCACAATACCGACTTAAGTACATGTAGACTGAATCTTCATACTGTCTATGTTTTGAACCATTCCTGTGACACTAGTTATAGATTCCGATGCTTCATTTCAGGTTTACTGTATCCCTTGGACCTTCTTAATGACGATGAAACACAGATAGTGCATCGGATTTAAATACAAAAGGCACAATGCCAACTTAAGTACAAGAAGTCTGACTCTTCTTACTGACTATGTTTGAACCATTCCTGTGACACTAGTTATGGATTCCGATGCTTCACTTCAGGTTTACTGTATCCCATGGACCTTCTCATTGACGATGAAACACAGAAATTGCATCGGAATTAGATACAAAAGGTACAATGCCGACTTAAGTACAACAAGACTGACTCTTCTTACTGACTACATCTTGATCCATACCTGTGACACTAGTTACAGATTCCGATGCTTCACTTCAGGTTTACTGTATCCCTTGGACCTTCTTATTGATGATGAAACACAGATATTGCATCGGAATTAAATATAAAAGAAACAATGTCGACTTAAGTACAAGAAGGCTGACTCTTCTTACTGTCTATGTTTTGAACCGTTCCTGTGACACTACTTATAGTGTCCGTTGCTTCACTCCAGGTTTACTGTATCCCTTGGACCTTCTTATTGACGATGAAACACAGATCTTGCATCGGAATTAAATAGAAAAGTCACAATGCCGACTAAAGTACAAGAAGACTGACTCTTCCTACTGTCTATGTTTTGAACCATTCCTGTGACACTAGTTATAGATTCCGATGCTTCACCTCAGGTTCACTGTATCCCTCTGACCTTATTATTGACGATGAAACACAGAAATTGCATCGGAATTAAATACAAAAGGCACAATGCCGTCTTAAGTACAAGCAGACTGACTCTTCTTAATGTCTATGTTTTGACCCATTCCTGTGACACTAGTTAACGATTCCGATGCTTAACTTCAGGTTTACTGTATCCCTTGGACCTTCTTATTGACGATGAAACACAGAAATTGCATCGAAAATAAATACAAAAGGCACAATGCCGACTTAAGTACAACAAGACTGACTCTTCTCACTGGATATGTTTTGAACCATTCCTGTGACACTAGTTATAGATTGCGATGCGTCACTTCAGGCTTATTGCATCCCTCTGACCTTCTTATTGACGATGAAACACAGAAATTGCATCGGAATTAAATACAAAAGGCACAATGCCGACTTAAGAAGACTTACCCTTCTTACTGACTATGATTTGAACCATTCCTGTGACACTAGTTTTGGATTCCGATGCTTCACTTCAGGTTTACTGTATCCCTTGGACCTTCTTATTGGCGATGAAACACAGAAATTTCATCGGAATTAAATACAAAAGGCATAATGTCGACTTAAGTACAAGAAGACTGACTCTTCTTACTGACTATGATTTGAACCATTCCTGTGACACTAGTTGTAGATTCCGATGCTTCACTTCAGGTTTATTGTATCCCTCTGCCCTTCTTATTAACGATGAAACACAGATATTGCATCGGAATTAAATACAAAAGGCACAATGCCAACTTAAGTACAAGCAGACTGACTCTTCTTACTGACTATGTTTTGATCCATTCCTGTGACACTAGTTATAGATTCCGATGCTTCACCTCAGGTTCACTGTATCCCTCTGACCTTCTTATTGACGATGAAACACAGAAATTGCATCGGAATTGGATAGAAAAGGCACAATGTCGTCTTAAGTACAAGCAGACTGACTCTT
This sequence comes from Schistocerca serialis cubense, assembly GCF_023864345.2. NCBI lineage: Eukaryota > Metazoa > Arthropoda > Insecta > Orthoptera > Acrididae > Schistocerca > Schistocerca serialis. The sequence goes on from NC_064645.1 coordinate 6,387,032, forward strand.
CTTCGTGTCTATGTTTTGAACCATTCCTGTGACACTAGTTAAAGATTCCGATGCTTCACTTCAGGTTTGCTGTATCCCTTGGACCTTCTTATTGACGATGAAACACAGAAATTGCATCGAAAATAAATACAAAAGGCACAATGCCGACCTAAGTACAACAAGACTGACGCTTCTTACTGGATATGCTTTGAACCATTCCTGTGACACTAGTTATAGATTCCGATGCTTCACTTCAGGTTTAGTGTATCCCTCTGACCTTCTTATTGACGATGAAACACAGAAATTGCATCGGAAATAAATACAAAAGGCACAATACCGACTTAAGTACATGTAGACTGAATCTTCCTACTGTCTATGTTTTGAACCATTCCTGTGACACTAGTTATAGATTCCGATGCTTCATTTCAGGATTACTGCATCCCTCGGACCTTCTTAATGACGATTTCAGGTTTACTGTATCCCTCTGACCTTCTTATTGACGACGAAACACACAAATTGCATCGGAATTAAATACAAAAGGCAAAATGGCGACTTAAGTACAAGAAGACTGACTCTTCGTACTGACTGTTTTGAACAATTCCTGTGACACTAGATATAGATTCCGATGCTTCACTTCAGGTTTACTGTATCCCTCTGACGTTCTTATTAACGATGAAACGCAGAGATTGCATCGGAATTAAATACAAAAGGTACAATGACGACTTAAGTACAAGAAGACTGACTCTTCTTACTGACTATGTTTTGAACCATTCCTGTGACACTAGTTATAGATTCCGATGCTTCACTTCTGGTTTACTGTATCCCTTGGACCGTCGTATTGATGATGAAACACAGAAATTTCATCGGAATTAAATACAAAATGCACAATGCCGACTTACGTACAAGAAGACTGACTCTTCTTACTGACTATGATTTGAACCATTCCTGTGACACTAGTTATAGATTCCGATGCTTCACTTCAGGTTTACTGTATCCCTTGGACCTTCTTATTGACGATGAAACACAGAAATTGCATCGGAATTAAATACAAAAGAAACAATGCCGAATTAAGTACAAGTAGGCTGACTCTTCTTACTGTCTATGTTTTGAACCGTTCCTGTGACACTAGTTATAGAGTCCGATGCTTCACTCCAGGTTCACTGTATCCCTTGAACCTTCTCATTGACGATGAAACACAGAAATTACATCGCAATAAAATACAAAAGGCACAATGCTGACTTAAGGACAAGAAGCCTGAATCTTCTTACTGCCTATGTTTTGAACCATTCCTGTGACACTAGTTATAGATTCCGATGCTTCACTTCAGGCTTACTGTATCCCTCTGACCTTCTTATTGACGACGAAACACAGAAATTGCATCGGAAATAAATACAAAAGGCACAATGCCTACTTAAGAGGACTTACTCTTCTTACTGACTATGTTTTGAACCATTCCTGTGACACTAGTTTTGGATTCCGATGCTTCACTTCAGGTTTACTGTATCCCTTGGACCTTCTAATTGACGATGAAACACAGAAATTGCATCGGAATTAAATACAAAAGGCACAATGTCGACTTAAGTACAAGATGACTGACTCTTCTTACTGACTCTATCTTGATCCATTCCTGTGACACTAGTTATAGATTCCGATGCTTCACTTCGGGTTTACTGTATCCCTTGGACCTTCTTATTGACGATGAAACACAGAAATTGCATTGGAATTAAATACATAAGGCACAAAGCCGACATAAGTACAAGAAGACTGACTCTTCTTACTGACTATGATTTGAACCATTCCTGTTACACTAGTTGTAGATTCCGATGCTTCACTTCAGGTTTATTGTATCCCTCTGACCTTCTTATTAACGATGAAACACAGATATTGCATCGGATTGAAATACAAAAGGCACAATGCCGACTTAAGTACAAGCAGACTGACTCTTCTTACTGACTATGTTTTGATCCATTCCTGTGATACTAGTTATTGATTCCGATGCTTCACTTCTGGTTTACTGTATCCCTTGGACCTTCGTATTGACGACGAAACACAAAAATTGCATCGGAATTAAATACAAAAGGCACAATGCTGACTCAAGTACAAGAAGACTGACTCTTCCTACTGACAATGTTTGAACGAATCCTGTGACATTAGTTATTGTTTCCGATGCTTCACTTCAGGTTTACTGTATCCTTTCGACCTTCCTATTGGCGACGAAACACAGAAATTGCATCGGAACAAAATACAAAAGGCACAATGCCGACTTAAGTACAAGAAGACTGACTCTTCCTACTGTCTATGTTTGAACGAATCCTGTGACATTAGTTGTAGATTCCGATGCTTCACTTCAGGTTTACTGTATCCTTTGGACCTTCCTATTGGCGACGAAACACAGAAATTGCATCGGAATTAAATAGAAAAGGCACAATGCCGACTTAAGTACAAGCAGACTGACTATTCTCACTGTATATGTTTTGAACCATTCCTGTGACACTAGTTATAGATTCCGATGCTTCACTTTAGGTTCACTCTATCCCTTGGACCTTCTTATTGACGATAAAACACAGAAATTGCAACGGAGTTAAATACAAAATGCACATTGCCGACTTAAGTACAAGAACACTGACTCTTCTTACTGACTATATATTGATCCATTCCTGTGACACTAGATATAGATTCCGATGCTTCACTTCAGGTTTACTGTATCCCTCTGACGTTCTTATTAACGATGAAACGCAGATATTGCATCGGAATTAAATACAAAAGGCACAATGCCGACTTAAGTACATGAAGACTGACTCTTCTTACTGACTATGTTTTGAACCATTCCTGTGACACTAGTTATAGATTCCGATGCTTCACTTCTGGTTTACTGTATCCCTTGGACCGTCGTATTGACGATGAAACACAGAAATTGCATCGGAATTAGATACAAAAGGCACAATGCCGACTTAAGTACAAAAAGACTGACTCTTCTTACTGACTATATCTTGTTCCATTCCTGTGTCACTAGTTATAGATTCCGATGCTTCACTTCAGGTTTACTGTATCCCTTGGACCTTCTTATTGACGATGAAGCACAGAAATTGCATCTGAATTAAATGCAAAAGGCACAATGCAGACTTAAGTGCAAGAAGACTGACTCTTCTTACTGTTTGTGTTTTGAACCATTCCTGTGACACTAGTTATAGATTCCGATGCTTCACACAAGGTTTACTGTATCCCTTGGACCTTCTTATTGACGATGAAACACCGAAATTGCATCGGAATTAAATAGAAAAGGCACAATGCCGACTTAGGTACAAGAACTGTCTCTTCTTACTGTCTATGTTTTGAACCATTCCTGTGACACTAGTTATGGATTCCGATGCTTCACTTCAGGTTTACTGTATCCCTGGGACCTTCTTATTGACGATGAAACACAGAAATTGCTTCGGAATTAAATACAAAAGGCACAATGCCGACTTAAGTACAAGAACACTGACTCTTCTTACTGACTATATATTGATCCATTCCTGTGACACTAGTTACAGATTCGGATGCTTCACTTCAGGTTTACTGTATACCTTGGACCGTCTTATTGACGACGAAACACAGATATTGCATCGGAATTGAATACAAAAGGCACAATGCCTACGTAAGTACAAGATGACTGGCTCTTCTTACTGAGTATGTTTTGAACCATTCCTGTGACACTAGTTGTAGATTCCGAGGCTTCACTTCAGGTTTACTGTATCCCTCTGACGTTCTTATTAACGATGAGACACAGATATTGCATCGGAATTAAATACAAAAGGCACAATGCTGACTTAAGTACAAGAAGACTGACTCTTCTTACTGACTATGTTTTGAACCATTCCTGTGACACTAGTTATAGATTACGATGCTTCACTTCCGGTTTACTGTATCCCTTGGACCTTCGTATTGACGATGAAACACAGAAATTAGATCGGAATTAAATAGAAAAGGCACAATGCCGTCTTAAGACAAGCAGACTGACTCTTCTTAGTGTCTATGTTTAGAACCATTCCTGTGACGCTAGTTAAAGTTTCCGATGCTTCACTTCAGGTTTACTGTATCCGTTGGACCTTCTTATTGACGATGAACCACAGAAATTGCATCGGAATTGAATACAAAAGGCACAATGCCTACTTAAGTACAAGATGACTGGCTCTTCTTACTGAGTATGTTTTGAACCATTCCTGTCACACTAGTTGTAGATTCCGAGGCTTCACATCAGGTTTACTGTATACCTAGGACCTTCTTATTGACGATGAAACACAGAAATTGCATCGGAACTAAATACAAAAGGCACAATGCCGACTTAAGTATAAGAAGACTGACTCTTTACTGCTGTCTATGTTTGAACCATTCCTGTGACATTAGTTATAGATTCCGATGCTTCACTTCAGGGTTACTGTATCCTTTGCACCTTCTTATTGGCGACGAAACCCAGAAATTGCATCCTAATTAAATAGAAAATGCACAATGCCGACTTAAGTACAAGAAGACTGACTGTTCTTACTGTCTATGTTTCGAACCATTGCTGTGACACTAGTTATAGATTCCGATGCTTCACCTCAGGTCCACTGTATCCCTCTGACCTTCTTATTGACGATGAAACACAGAAATTGCATCGGAATTAATTGAAAAGCCACAATGTTGTCTTAAGTACAAGAAGACTGACTCTTCTTACTGTCTATGTTTGAACCATTCCAGTGACACTAGTTATAGTTTCCGATGCTCCACTTCAGGTTTACTGTATCTCTTGTACCTTCTTATTGACGATGAAACACAGAAATTTCACCGAAATTAAATACAAAAGGCACAATGCCGACTTAAGTACATGAAGACTGACTCTTCTTACTGACTATGTTTTGAACTATTCGTGTGACACTAGTTATAGATTCCGATGCTTCACTTCAAGTTAACTGTTTCCCTCTGACCTTCTTATTGACGATGAAACACAGATAGTGCATCGGATTTAAATACAAAAGGCACAATGCCAACTTAAGTACAAGAAGTCTGACTCTTCTTACTGACTATGTTTGAACCATTCCTGTGACACTAGTTATGGATTCCGATGCTTCACTTCAGGTTTACTGTATCCCATGGACCTTCTCATTGACGATGAAACACAGAAATTGCATCGGAATTAGATACAAAAGGTACAATGCCGACTTAAGTACAACAAGACTGACTCTTCTTACTGACTACATCTTGATCCATACCTGTGACACTAGTTACAGATTCCGATGCTTCACTTCAGGTTTACTGTATCCCTTGGACCTTCTTATTGATGATGAAACACAGATATTGCATCGGAATTAAATACAAAAGAAACAATGCCGACTTAAGTACAAGAAGGCTGACTCTTCTTACTGTCTATGTTTTGAACCGTTCCTGTGACACTACTTATAGTGTCCGTTGCTTCACTCCAGGTTTACTGTATCCCTTGGACCTTCTTATTGACGATGAAACACAGATCTTGCATCGGAATTAAATAGAAAAGTCACAATGCCGACTTAAGTACAAGAAGACTGACTCTTCCTACTGTCTATGTTTTGAACCATTCCTGTGACACTAGTTATAGATTCCGATGCTTCACCTCCGGTTCACTGTATCCCTCTGACCTTATTATTGACGATGAAACACAGAAATTGCATCGGAATTAAATACAAAAGGCACAATGCCGTCTTAAGTACAAGCAGACTGACTCTTCTTAATGTCTATGTTTTGAACCATTCCTGTGACACTAGTTAACGATTCCGATGCTTAACTTCAGGTTTACTGTATACCTTGGACCTTCTTATTGACGATGAAACACAGAAATTGCATCGAAAATAAATACAAATGGCACAATGCCGACTTAAGTACAACAAGACTGACTCTTCTCACTGGATATGTTTTGAACCATTCCTGTGACACTAGTTATAGATTGCGATGCGTCACTTCAGGCTTATTGCATCCCTCTGACCTTCTTATTGACGATGAAACACAGAAATTGCATCGGAATTAAATACAAAAGGCACAATGCCGACTAAAGAAGACTTACCCTTCTTACTGACTATGATTTGAACCATTCCTGTGACACTAGTTTTGGATTCCGATGCTTCACTTCAGGTTTACTGTATCCCTTGGACCTTCTTATTGGCGATGAAACACAGAAATTTCATCGGAATTAAATACAAAAGGCATAATGTCGACTTAAGTACAAGAAGACTGACTCTTCTTACTGACTATGATTTGAACCATTCCTGTGACACTAGTTGTAGATTCCGATGCTTCACTTCAGGTTTATTGTATCCCTCTGCCCTTCTTATTAACGATGAAACACAGATATTGCATCGGAATTAAATACAAAAGGCACAATGCCAACTTAAGTACAAGCAGACTGACTCTTCTTACTGACTATGTTTTGATCCATTCCTGTGACACTAGTTATAGATTCCGATGCTTCACCTCAGGTTCACTGTATCCCTCTGACCTTCTTATTGACGATGAAACACAGAAATTGCATCGGAATTGGATAGAAAAGGCACAATGCCGTCTTAAGTACAAGCAGACTGACTCTTCTTCGTGTCTATGTTTTGAACCGTTCCTGTGACACTAGTCAAAGATTCCGATGCTTCACTTCAGGTTTGCTGTATCCCTTGGACCTTCTTATTGACGATGAAACACAGAAATTGCATCGAAAATAAATACAAAAGGCACAATGCCGACCTAAGTACAACAAGACTGACTCTTCTTACTGGATATGTTTTGAACCATTCCTGTGACACTAGTTATAGATTCCGATGCTTCACTTCAGGTTTAGTGTATCCCTCTGACCTTCTTATTGACGATGAAACACAGAAATTGCATCGGAAATAAATACAAAAGGCACAATACCGACTTAAGTACATGTAGACTGAATCTTCCTACTGTCTATGTTTTGAACCATTCCTGTGACACTAGTTATAGATTCCGATGCTTCATTTCAGGATTACTGCATGCCTCGGACCTTCTTAATGACGATTTCAGGTTTACTGTATCCCTCTGACCTTCTTATTGACGACGAAACACAGAAATTGCATCGGAATTAAATACAAAAGGCAAAATGGCGACTTAAGTACAAGAAGACTGACTCTTCGTACTGACTGTTTTGAACAATTCCTGTGACACTAGATATAGATTCCGATGCTTCACTTCAGGTTTACTGTATCCCTCTGACGTTCTTATTAACGATGAAACGCAGAGATTGCATCGGAATTAAATACAAAAGGTACAATGCCGACTTAAGTACAAGAAGACTGACTCTTCTTACTGACTATGTTTTGAACCATTCCTGTGACACTAGTTATAGATTCCGATGCTTCACTTCTGGTTTACTGTATATCTTGGACCGTCGTATTGATGATAAAACACAGAAATTTCATCGGAATTAAATACAAAAGGCACAATGCCGACTTACGTACAAGAAGACTGACTCTTCTTACTGACTATGTTTTGAACCATTCCTGTGACACTAGTTATAGATTCCGATGCTTCACTTCAGGTTTACTCTATCCCTTGGACCTTCTTATTGACGATGAAACACAGAAATTGCATCGGAATTAAATACAAAAGAAACAATGCCGAATTAAGTACAAGAAGGCTGACTCTTCTTACTGTCTATGTTTTGAACAGTTCCTGTGACACTAGTTATAGAGTCCGATGCTTCACTCCAGGTTCACTGTATCCCTTGAACCTTCTCATTGACGATGAAACACAGAAATTACATCGCAATAAAATACAAAAGGCACAATGCTGACTTAAGGACAAGAAGCCTGAATCTTCTTACTGCCTATGTTTTGAACCATTCCTGTGACACTAGTTATAGATTCCGATGCTTCACTTCAGGCTTACTGTATCCCTCTGACCTTCTTATTGACGTCGAAACACAGAAATTGCATCGGAAATAAATACAAAAGGCACAATGCCTACTTAAGAGGACTTACTCTTCTTACTGACTATGTTTTGAACCATTCCTGTGACACTAGTTTTGGATTCCGATGCTTCACTTCAGGTTTACTGTATCCCTTGGACCTTCTAATTGACGATGAAACACAGAAATTGCATCGGAATGAAATACAAAAGGCACAATGTCGACTTAAGTACAAGATGACTGACTCTTCTTACTGACTCTATCTTGATCCATTCCTGTGACACTAGTTATAGATTCCGATGCTTCACTTCGGGTTTACTGTATCCCTTGGACCTTCTTATTGACGATGAAACACAGAAATTGCATTGGAATTAAATACAAAAGGCACAAAGCCGACTTAAGTACAAGAAGACTGACTCTTCTTACTGACTATGATTTGAACCATTCCTGTTACACTAGTTGTAGATTCCGATGCTTCACTTCAGGTTTATTGTATCCCTCTGACCTTCTTATTAACGATGAAACACAGATATTGCATCGGATTGAAATACAAAAGGCACAATGCCGACTTAAGTACAAGCAGACTGACTCTTCTTACTGACTATGTTTTGATCCATTCCTGTGATACTAGTTATTGATTCCGATGCTTCACTTCTGGTTTACTGTATCCCTTGGACCTTCGTATTGACGACGAAACACAAAAATTGCATCGGAATTAAATACAAAAGGCACAATGCTGACTCAAGTACAAGAAGACTGACTCTTCCTACTGACAATGTTTGAACGAATCCTGTGACATTAGTTATTGTTTCCGATGCTTCACTTCAGGTTTACTGTATCCTTTCGACCTTCCTATTGGCGACGAAACACAGAAATTGCATCGGAACAACATACAAAAGGCACAATGCCGACTTAAGTACAAGAAGACTGACTCTTCCTACTGTCTATGTTTGAACGAATCCTGTGACATTAGTTGTAGATCCCGATGCTTCACTTCAGGTTTACTGTATCCTTTGGACCTTCCTATTGGCGACGAAACACAGAAATTGCATCGGAATTAAATAGAAAAGGCACAATGCCGACTTAAGTACAAGCAGACTGACTCTTCTCACTGGATATGTTTTGAACCATTCCTGTGACACTAGTTATAGATTCCGATGCTTCACTTTAGGTTCACTCTATCCCTTGGACCTTCTTATTGACGATAAAACACAGAAATTGCAACGGAGTTAAATACAAAATGCACATTGCCGACTTAAGTACAAGAACACTGACTCTTCTTACTGACTATATATTGATCCATTCCTGTGACACTAGATATAGATTCCGATGCTTCACTTCAGGTTTACTGTATCCCTCTGACGTTCTTAATAACGATGAAACGCAGATATTGCATCGGAATTAGATACAAAAGGTACAATGCCGACTTAAGTACAACAAGACTGACTCTTCTTACTGACTACATCTTGATCCATACCTGTGACACTAGTTACAGATTCCGATGCTTCACTTCAGGTTTACTGTATCCCTTGGACCTTCTTATTGATGATGAAACACAGATATTGCATCGGAATTAAATACAAAAGAAACAATGCCGACTTAAGTACAAGAAGGCTGACTCTTCTTACTGTCTATGTTTTGAACCGTTCCTGTGACACTACTTATAGTGTCCGTTGCTTCACTCCAGGTCTACTGTATCCCTTGGACCTTCTTATTGATGATGAAACACAGATCTTGCATCGGAATTAAATAGAAAAGTCACAATGCCGACTTAAGTACAAGAAGACTGACTCTTCCTACTGTCTATGTTTTGAACCATTCCTGTGACACTAGTTATAGATTCCGATGCTTCACCTCAGGTTCACTGTATCCCTCTGACCTTATTATTGACGATGAAACACAGAAATTGCATCGGAATTAAATACAAAAGGCACAATGCCGTCTTAAGTACAAGCAGACTGACTCTTCTTAATGTCTATGTTTTGAACCATTCCTGTGACACTAGTTAACGATTCCGATGCTTAACTTCAGGTTTACTGTATCCCTTGGACCTTCTTATTGACGATGAAACACAGAAATTGCATCGAAAATAAATACAAAAGGCACAATGCCGACTTAAGTACAACAAGATTGACTCTTCTCACTGGATATGTTTTGAACCATTCCTGTGACACTAGTTATAGATTGCGATGCGTCACTTCAGGCTTATTGCATCCCTCTGACCTTCTTATTGACGATGAAACACAGAAATTGCAACGGAATTAAATACAAAAGGCACAATGCCGACTTAAGAAGACTTACCCTTCTTACTGACTATGATTTGAACCATTCCTGTGACACTAGTTTTGGATTCCGATGCTTCACTTCAGGTTTACTGTATCCCTTGGACCTTCTTATTGGCGATGAAACACAGAAATTTCATCGGAATTAAATACAAAAGGCATAATGTCAACTTAAGTACAAGAAGACTGACTCTTCTTACTGACTATGATTTGAACCATTCCTGTGACACTAGTTGTAGATTCCGATGCTTCACTTCAGGTTTATTGTATCCCTCTGCCCTTCTTATTAACGATGAAACACAGATATTGCATCGGAATTAAATACAAAAGGCACAATGCCAACTTAAGTACAAGCAGACTGACTCTTCTTACTGACTATGTTTTGATCCATTCCTGTGACACTAGTTATAGATTCCGATGCTTCACCTCAGGTTCACTGTATCCCTCTGACCTTCTTATTGACGATGAAACACTGAAATTGCATCGGAATTGGATAGAAAAGGCACAATGCCGTCTTAAGTACAAGCAGACTGACTCTTCTTCGTGTCTATGTTTTGAACCATTTCTGTGACACTAGTTAAAGATTCCGATGCTTCACTTCAGGTTTATTGTATCCCTCTGCCCTTCTTATTAACGATGAAACACAGATATTGCATCGGATTGAAATACAAAAGGCACAATGCCGACTTAAGTACAAGCAGACTGACTCTTCTTACTGACTATGTTTTGATCCATTCCTGTGATACTAGTTATTGATTCCGATGCTTCACTTCTGGTTTACTGTATCCCTTGGACCTTCGTATTGACGACGAAACACAAAAATTGCATCGGAATTAAATACAAAAGGCACAATGCTGACTCAAGTACAAGAAGACTGACTCTTCCTACTGACAATGTTTGAACGAATCCTGTGACATTAGTTATTGTTTCCGATGCTTCACTTCAGGTTTACTGTATCCTTTCGACCTTCCTATTGGCGACGAAACACAGAAATTGCATCGGAACAAAATACAAAAGGCACAATGCCGACTTAAGTACAAGAAGACTGACTCTTCCTACTGTCTATGTTTGAACGAATCCTGTGACATTAGTTGTAGATCCCGATGCTTCACTTCAGGTTTACTGTATCCTTTGGACCTTCCTATTGGCGACGAAACACAGAAATTGCATCGGAATTAAATAGAAAAGGCACAATGCCGACTTAAGTACAAGCAGACTGACTCTTCTCACTGGATATGTTTTGAACCATTCCTGTGACACTAGTTATAGATTCCGATGCTTCACTTTAGGTTCACTCTATCCCTTGGACCTTCTTATTGACGATAAAACACAGAAATTGCAACGGAGTTAAATACAAAATGCACATTGCCGACTTAAGTACAAGAACACTGACTCTTCTTACTGACTATATATTGATCCATTCCTGTGACACTAGATATAGATTCCGATGCTTCACTTCAGGTTTACTGTATCCCTCTGACGTTCTTATTAACGATGAAACGCAGATATTGCATCGGAATTAGATACAAAAGGTACAATGCCGACTTAAGTACAACAAGACTGACTCTTCTTACTGACTACATCTTGATCCATACCTGTGACACTAGTTACAGATTCCGATGCTTCACTTCAGGTTTGCTGTATCCCTTGGACCTTCTTATTGATGATGAAACACAGATATTGCATCGGAATTAAATACAAAAGAAACAATGCCGACTTAAGTACAAGAAGGCTGACTCTTCTTACTGTCTATGTTTTGAACCGTTCCTGTGACACTACTTATAGTGTCCGTTGCTTCACTCCAGGTTTACTGTATCCCTTGGACCTTCTTATTGACGATGAAACACAGATCTTTTATCGGAATTAAATAGAAAAGTCACAATGCCGACTTAAGTACAAGAAGACTGACTCTTCCTACTGTCTATGTTTTGAACCATTCCTGTGACACTAGTTATAGATTCCGATGCTTCACCTCCGGTTCACTGTATCCCTCTGACCTTATTATTGACGATGAAACACAGAAATTGCATCGGAATTAAATACAAAAGGCACAATGCCGTCTTAAGTACAAGCAGACTGACTCTTCTTAATGTCTATGTTTTGAACCATTCCTGTGACACTAGTTAACGAATCCGATGCTTAACTTCAGGTTTACTGTATCCCTTGGACCTTCTTATTGACGATGAAACACAGAAATTGCATCGAAAATAAATACAAAAGGCACAATGCCGACTTAAGTACAACAAGACTGACTCTTCTCACTGGATATGTTTTGAACCATTCCTGTGACACTAGTTATAGATTGCGATGCGTCACTTCAGGCTTATTGCATCCCTCTGACCTTCTTATTGACGATGAAACACAGAAATTGCATCGGAATTAAATACAAAAGGCACAATGCCGACTTAAGAAGACTTACCCTTCTTACTGACTATGATTTGAACCATTCCTGTGACACTAGTTTTGGATTCCGATGCTTCACTTCAGGTTTACTGTATCCCTTGGACCTTCTTATTGGCGATGAAACACAGAAATTTCATCGGAATTAAATACAAAAGGCATAATGTCGACTTAAGTACAAGAAGACTGACTCTTCTTACTGACTATGATTTGAACCATTCCTGTGACACTAGTTGTAGATTCCGATGCTTCACTTCAGGTTTATTGTATCCCTCTGCCCTTCTTATTAACGATGAAACACAGATATTGCATCGGAATTAAATACAAAAGGCACAATGCCAACTTAAGTACAAGCAGACTGACTCTTCTTACTGACTATGTTTTGATCCATTCCTGTGACACTAGTTATAGATTCCGATGCTTCACCTCAGGTTCACTGTATCCCTCTGACCTTCTTATTGACGATGAAACACAGAAATTGCATCGGAATTGGATAGAAAAGGCACAATGCCGTCTTAAGTTCAAGCAGACTGACTCTTCTTCGTGTCTATGTTTTGAACCATTCCTGTGACACTAGTTAAAGATTCCGATGCTTCACTTCAGGTTTGCTGTATCCCTTGGACCTTCTTATTGACGATGAAACACAGAAATTGCATCGAAAATAAATACAAAAGGCATAATGCCGACCTAAGTACAACAAGACTGACTCTTCTTACTGGATATGTTTTGAACCATTCCTGTGACACTAGTTATAGATTCCGATGCTTCACTTCAGGTTTAGTGTATCCCTCTGACCTTCTTATTGACGATGAAACACAGAAATTGCATCGGAAATAAATGCAAAAGGCACAATACCGACTTAAGTACATGTAGACTGAATCTTCCTACTGTCTATGATTTGAACCATTCCTGTGACACTAGTTATAGATTCCGATGCTTCATTTCAGGATTACTGCATCCCTCGGACCTTCTTAATGACGATTTCAGGTTTACTGTATCCCTCTGACCTTCTTATTGACGACGAAACACAGAAATTGCATCGGAATTAAATACAAAAGGCAAAATGGTGACTTAAGTACAAGAAGACTGACTCTTCGTACTGACTGTTTTGAACAATTCCTGTGACACTAGATATAGATTCCGATGCTTCACTTCAGGTTTACTGTATCCCTCTGACGTTCTTATTAACGATGAAACGCAGAGATTGCATCGGAATTAAATACAAAAGGTACAATGCCGACTTAAGTACAAGAAGACTGACTCTTCTTACTGACTATGTTTTGAACCATTCCTGTGACACTAGTTATAGATTCCGATGCTTCACTTCTGGTTTACTGTATCCCTTGGACCGTCGTATTGATGATGAAACACAGAAATTTCATCGGAAATAAATACAAAAGGCACAAAGCCGACTTAAGTACAAGAAGACTGACTCTTCTTACTGACTATGATTTGAACCATTCCTGTTACACTAGTTGTAGATTCCGATGCTTCACTTCAGGTTTATTGTATCCCTCTGACCTTCTTATTAACGATGAAACACAGATATTGCATCGGATTGAAATACAAAAGGCACAATGCCGACTTAAGTACAAGCAGACTGACTCTTCTTACTGACTATGTTTTGATCCATTCCTGTGATACTAGTTATTGATTCCGATGCTTCACTTCTGGTTTACTGTATCCCTTGGACCTTCGTATTGACGACGAAACACAAAAATTGCATCGGAATTAAATACAAAAGGCACAATGCTGACTCAAGTACAAGAAGACTGACTCTTCCTACTGACAATGTTTGAACGAATCCTGTGACATTAGTTATTGTTTCCGATGCTTCACTTCAGGTTTACTGTATCCTTTCGACCTTCCTATTGGCGACGAAACACAGAAATTCCATCGGAACAAAATACAAAAGGCACAATGCCGACTTATGTACAAGAAGACTGACTCTTCCTACTGTCTATGTTTGAACGAATCCTGTGACATTAGTTGTAGATCCCGATGCTTCACTTCAGGTTTACTGTATCCTTTGGACCTTATTATTGGCGACGAAACACAGAAATTGCATCGGAATTAAATAGAAAAGGCACAATGCCGACTTAAGTACAAGCAGACTGACTCTTCTCACTGGATATGTTTTGAACCATTCCTGTGACACTAGTTATAGATTCCGATGCTTCACTTTAGGTTCACTCTATCCCTTGGACCTTCTTATTGACGATAAAACACAGAAATTGCAACGGAGTTAAATACAAAATGCACATTGCCGACTTAAGTACAAGAACACTGACTCTTCTTACTGACTATATATTGATCCATTCCTGTGACACTAGATATAGATTCCGATGCTTCACTTCAGGTTTACTGTATCCCTCTGACGTTCTTATTAACGATGAAACGCAGATATTGCATCGGAATTAGATACAAAAGGTACAATGCCGACTTAAGTACAACAAGACTGACTCTTCTTACTGACTACATCTTGATCCATACCTGTGACACTAGTTACAGATTCCGATGCTTCACTTCAGGTTTACTGTATCCCTTGGACCTTCTTATTGATGATGAAACACAGATATTGCATCGGAATTAAATACAAAAGAAACAATGCCGACTTAAGTACAAGAAGGCTGACTCTTCTTACTGTCTATGTTTTGAACCGTTCCTGTGACACTACTTATAGTGTCCGTTGCTTCACTCCAGGTTTACTGTATCCCTTGGACCTTCTTATTGACGATGAAACACAGATCTTTTATCGGAATTAAATAGAAAAGTCACAATGCCGACTTAAGTACAAGAAGACTGACTCTTCCTACTGTCTATGTTTTGAACCATTCCTGTGACACTAGTTATAGATTCCGATGCTTCACCTCCGGTTCACTGTATCCCTCTCACCTTATTATTGACGATGAAACACAGAAATTGCATCGGAATTAAATACAAAAGGCACAATGCCGTCTTAAGTACAAGCAGACTGACTCTTCTTAATGTCTATGTTTTGAACCATTCCTGTGACACTAGTTAACGAATCCGATGCTTAACTTCAGGTTTACTGTATCCCTTGGACCTTCTTATTGACGATGAAACACAGAAATTGCATCGAAAATAAATACAAAAGGCACAATGCCGACTTAAGTACAACAAGACTGACTCTTCTCACTGGATATGTTTTGAACCATTCCTGTGACACTAGTTATAGATTGCGATGCGTCACTTCAGGCTTATTGCATCCCTCTGACCTTCTTATTGACGATGAAACACAGAAATTGCATCGGAATTAAATACAAAAGGCACAATGCCGACTTAAGAAGACTTACCCTTCTTACTGACTATGATTTGAACCATTCCTGTGACACTAGTTTTGGATTCCGATGCTTCACTTCAGGTTTACTGTATCCCTTGGACCTTCTTATTGGCGATGAAACACAGAAATTTCATCGGAATTAAATACAAAAGGCATAATGTCGACTTAAGTACAAGAAGACTGACTCTTCTTACTGACTATGATTTGAACCATTCCTGTGACACTAGTTGTAGATTCCGATGCTTCACTTCAGGTTTATTGTATCCCTCTGCCCTTCTTATTAACGATGAAACACAGATATTGCATCGGAATTAAATACAAAAGGCACAATGCCAACTTAAGTACAAGCAGACTGACTCTTCTTACTGACTATGTTTTGATCCATTCCTGTGACACTAGTTATAGATTCCGATGCTTCACCTCAGGTTCACTGTATCCCTCTGACCTTCTTATTGACGATGAAACACAGAAATTGCATCGGAATTGGATAGAAAAGGCACAATGCCGTCTTAAGTTCAAGCAGACTGACTCTTCTTCGTGTCTATGTTTTGAACCATTCCTGTGACACTAGTTAAAGATTCCGATGCTTCACTTCAGGTTTGCTGTATCCCTTGGACCTTCTTATTGACGATGAAACACAGAAATTGCATCGAAAATAAATACAAAAGGCACAATGCCGACCTAAGTACAACAAGACTGACTCTTCTTACTGGATATGTTTTGAACCATTCCTGTGACACTAGTTATAGATTCCGATGCTTCACTTCAGGTTTAGTGTATCCCTCTGACCTTCTTATTGACGATGAAACACAGAAATTGCATCGGAAATAAAAGCAAAAGGCACAATACCGACTTAAGTACATGTAGACTGAATCTTCCTAGTGTCTATGTTTTGAACCATTCCTGTGACACTAGTTATAGATTCCGATGCTTCATTTCAGGATTACTGCATCCCTCGGACCTTCTTAATGACGATTTCAGGTTTACTGTATCCCTCTGACCTTCTTATTGACGACGAAACTCAGAAATTGCATCGGAATTAAATACAAAAGGCAAAATGGCGACTTAAGTACAAGAAGACTTACTCATCGTACTGACTGTTTTGAACAATTCCTGTGACACTAGATATAGATTCCGATGCTTCACTTCAGGTTTACTGTATCCCTCTGACGTTCTTATTAACGATGAAACGCAGAGATTGCATCGGAATTAAATACAAAAGGTACAATGCCGACTTAAGTACAAGAAGACTGACTCTTCTTACTGACTATGTTTTGAACCATTCCTGTGACACTAGTTATAGATTCCGATGCTTCACTTCTGGTTTACTGTATCCCTTGGACCGTCGTATTGATGATGAAACACAGAAATTTCATCGGAATTAAATACAAAAGGCACAATGCCGACTTACGTACAAGAAGACTGACTCTTCTTACTGACTATGTTTTGAACCATTCCTGTGACACTAGTTATAGATTCCGATGCTTCACTTCAGGTTTACTGTATCCCTTGGACCTTCTTATTGACGATGAAACACAGAAATTGCATCGGAATTAAATACAAAAGAAACAATGCCGAATTAAGTACAAGAAGGCTGACTCTTCTTACTGTCTATGTTTTGAACCGTTCCTGTGACACTAGTTATAGAGTCCGATGCTTCACTCCAGGTTCACTGTATCCCTTGAACCTTCTCATTGACGATGAAACACAGAAATTACATCGCAATAAAATACAAAAGGCACAATGCTGACTTAAGGACAAGAAGCCTGAATCTTCTTACTGCCTATGTTTTGAACCATTCCTGTGACACTAGTTATAGATTCCGATGCTTCACTTCAGGCTTACTGTATCCCTCTGACCTTCTTATTGACGTCGAAACACAGAAATTGCATCGGAAATAAATACAAAAGGCACAATGCCTACTTAAGAGGACTTACTCTTCTTACTGACTATGTTTTGAACCATTCCTGTGACACTAGTTTTGGATTCCGACGCTTCACTTCAGGTTTACTGTATCCCTTGGACCTTCTAATTGACGATGAAACACAGAAATTGCATCGGAATTAAATACAAAAGGCACAATGTCGACTTAAGTACAAGATGACTGACTCTTCTTACTGACTCTATCTTGATCCATTCCTGTGACACTAGTTATAGATTCCGATGCTTCACTTCGGGTTTACTGTATCCCTTGGACCTTCTTATTGACGATGAAACACAGAAATTGCATTGGAATTAAATACAAAAGGCACAAAGCCGACTTAAGTACAAGAAGACTGACTCTTCTTACTGACTATGATTTGAACCATTCCTGTTACACTAGTTGTAGATTCCGATGCTTCACTTCAGGTTTATTGTATTCCTCTGACCTTCTTATTAACGATGAAACACAGATATTGCATCGGATTGAAATACAAAAGGCACAATGCCGACTTAAGTACAAGCAGACTGACTCTTCTTACTGACTATGTTTTGATCCATTCCTGTGATACTAGTTATTGATTCCGATGCTTCACTTCTGGTTTACTGTATCCCTTGGACCTTCGTATTGACGACGAAACACAAAAATTGCATCGGAATTAAATACAAAAGGCACAATGCTGACTCAAGTACAAGAAGACTGACTCTTCCTACTGACAATGTTTGAACGAATCCTGTGACATTAGTTATTGTTTCCGATGCTTCACTTCAGGTTTACTGTATCCTTTCGACCTTCCTATTGGCGACGAAACACAGAAATTGCATCGGAACAAAATACAAAAGGCACAATGCCGACTTAAGTACAAGAAGACTGACTCTTCCTACTGTCTATGTTTGAACGAATCCTGTGATATTAGTTGTAGATCCCGATGCTTCACTTCAGGTTTACTGTATCCTTTGGACCTTCCTATTGGCGACGAAACACAGAAATTGCATCGGAATTAAATAGAAAAGGCACAATGCCGACTTAAGTACAAGCAGACTGACTCTTCTCACTGGATATGTTTTGAACCATTCCTGTGACACTAGTTATAGATTCCGATGCTTCACTTTAGGTTCACTCTATCCCTTGGACCTTCTTATTGACGATAAAACACAGAAATTGCAACGGAGTTAAATACAAAATGCACATTGCCGACTTAAGTACAAGAACACTGACTCTTCTTACTGACTATAAATTGATCCATTCCTGTGACACTAGATATAGATTCCGATGCTTCACCTAAGGTTTACTGTATCCCTCTGACGTTCTTATTAACGATGAAACGCAGATATTGCATCGGAATTAAATACAAAAGGCACAATGCCGACTTAAGTACAAGAAGACTGACTCTTCTTACTGACTATGTTTTGAACCATTCCTGTGACACTAGTTATAGATTCCGATGCTTCACTTCTGGTTTACTGTATCCCTTGGACCGTCGTATTGACGATGAAACACAGAAATTGCATCGGAATTAGATACAAAAGGCACAATGCCGACTTAAGTACTAAAAGACTGACTCTTCTTACTGACTATATCTTGTTCCATTCCTGTGACACTAGTTATAGATTCCGATGCTTCACTTCAGGTTTACTGTATCCCTTGGACCTTCTTATTGACGATGAAACACAGAAATTGCATCGGAATTAAATACAAAAGAAACAATGCCGAATTAAGTACAAGAAGGCTGACTCTTCTTACTGTCTATGATTTGAACCGTTCCTGTGACACTAGTTATAGAGTCCGATGCTTCACTCCAGGTTCACTGTATCCCTTGAACCTTCTTATTGACGACGAAACACAGAAATTACATCGCAATTAAATACATAAGGCACAATGCTGACTTAAGGACAAGAAGCCTGAATCTTCTTACTGCCTATGTTTTGAACCATTCCTGTGACACTAGTTATAGATTCCGATGCTTCACTTAAGGCTTACTGTATCCCTCTGACCTTCTTATTGACGTCGAAACACAGAAATTGCATCGGAATTAAATACAAAAGGCACAATGCCTACTTAAGAAGACTTACTCTTCTTACTGACTATGTTTTGAACCATTCCTGTGACACTAGTTTTGGATTTCGATGCTTCACTTCAGGTTTACTGTATCTCTTGGACCTTCTAATTGACGATGAAATACAGAAATTGCATCGGAATTAAATACAAAAGGCACAATGTCGACTTAAGTACAAGATGACTGACTCTTCTTTCTGACTCTATCTTGATCCATTCCTGTGACACTAGTTATAGATTCCGATGCTTCAGTTCGGGTTTACTGTATCCCTTGGACCTTCTTATTGACGATGAAACACAGAAATTGCAACGGAGTTAAATACAAAATGCACAAAGCCGACTTAAGTACAAGAAGACTGACTCTTCTTACTGACTGTTTTGAATCATTCCTGTGACACTAGTTATAGATTACGATGCTTCACTTCAGGTTTACTGTATCCCTCAGACCTTCTTATTAACAATGAAACACAGATATTGCATCGGAATAAATAGAAAAGACACAATGCCGTCTTAAGTACAAGCAGACTGACTCTTCTTAGTGTCTATATTTGATCCATTCCTGTGACGCTAGTTAAAGATTCCGATGCTTCACTTCAGGTTTACTGTATCCGTTGGACCTTCTTATTGACGATGAAACACAGAAATTGCATCGGAATTGAATACAAAAGGCACAATGCCTACTTAAGTACAAGATGACTGGCTCTTCTTACTGAGTATGTTTTGAACCATTCCTGTGACACTAGTTGTAGATTCCGAGGCTTCCCTTCAGGTATACTGTATCCCTAGGACCTTCTTATTGACGATGAAACACAGAAATTGCATCGGAACTAAATACAAAAGTCACAATGCCGACTTAAGTATAAGAAGACTGACTCTTTACTGCTGTCTATGTTTGAACCATTCCTGTGACATTAGTTATAGATTCCGATGCTTCGCTTCAGAGGTACTGTATCCTTTGGACCTTCTTATTGGCGACGAAACACAGAAATTGCATTCTAATTAAATAGAAAATGCACAATGCCGTCATAAGTACAAGAAGACTGACTGTTCTTACTGTCTATGCTTCGAACCATTGCTGTGACACTAGTTAGAGATTCCGATGCTTCACCTCAGGTCCACTGTATCCCTCTGACCTACTTATGGACGATGAAACACAGAAATTGCATCGGAATTAAATTGAAAAAGCACAATGCCGTCTTAAGTACAAGCAGACTGACTCTTCTTAGTGTCTATGTTTTGAACCATTCCTGTGACACTAGATATAGATTCCGATGCTTCACTTCAGGTTTACAGTATCCCTCTGACGTTCTTATTAACGATGAAACGCAGATATTGCATCGGAATTAAATACAAAAGGCACAATGCCGACTTAAGTACAAGAAGACTGACTCTTCTTACTGACTATGTTTTGAACCATTCCTGTGACACTAGTTATAGATTCCGATGCTTCACTTCTGGTTTACTGTATCCCTTGGACCGTCGTATTGACGTTGAAACACAGAAATTGCATCGGAATTAGATACAAAAGGCACAATGCCGACTTAAGTACAAAAAGACTGACTCTTCTTACTGACTATATCTTGTTCCATTCCTGTGACACTAGTTATAGATTCCGATGCTTCACTTCAGGTTTACTGTATCCCTTGGACCTTCTTGTTGACGATGAAACACAGGAATTGCATCGGAATTAAATACAAAAGAAACAATGCCGAATTAAGTACAAGAAGGCTGACTCTTCTTACTGTCTATGTTTTGAACCTTTCCTGTGACACTAGTTATAGAGTCCGATGCTTCACTCCAGGTTCTCTGTATCCCTTGAACCTTCTTATTGACGATGAAACACAGAAATTACATCGCAATTAAATACAAAAGGCACAATGCTCACGTAAGGACAAGAAGCCTGAATCTTCTTACTGCCTATGTTTTTAAACCATTCCTGTGACACTAGTTATAGATTCCGATGCTTCACTTCAGGCTTACTGTATCCCTCTGACCTTCTTATTGACGTCAAAACACAGAAATTGCATCGGAATTAAATACAAAAGGCACAATGCCTACTTAAGAAGACTTACTCTTCTTACTGACTATGTTTTGAACCATTCCTGTGACACTAGTTTTGGATTCCGATGCTTCACTTCAGGTTTACTGTATCCCTTGGACCTTCTAAATGACAATGAAATACAGAAATTGCATCGGAATTAAATACAAAAGGCACAATGTCGACTTAAGTACAAGATGACTGACTCTTCTTACTGACTCTATCTTGATCCATTCCTGTGACACTAGTTATAGATTCCGATGCTTCACTTCGGGTTTACTGTATCCCTTGGACCTTCTTATTGACGATGAAACACAGAAATTGCATTGGAATTAAATACAAAAGGCACAAAGCCGACTGAAGTACAAGAAGACTGACTCTTCTTACTGACTATGATTTGAACCATTCATGTGACACTAGTTGTAGATTCCGATGCTTCACTTCATGTTTATTCTATCCCTCTGACCTTCTTATTAACGATGAAACACAGATATTGCATCGGAATTAAATACAAAAGGCACAATGCCGACTTAAGTACAAGCAGACTGACTCTTCTTACTGACTATGTTTTGATCCATTCCTGTGACACTAGTTATAAATTCCAATGCTTCACTTCTGGTTTACTGTATCCCTTGGACCTTCTTATTAACGATGAAACACATATATTGCATCGGAATTAAATACAAAAGGCACAATGCCGACTTAAGTACAAGCAGACTGACTCTTCTTAGTGTCTATGATTTGAACCATTCCTGTGACGCTAGTTACAGATTCCGATGCTTCACTTCAGGTTTACTGTGTCCCTTGGACCTTCTTATTGACGATGAAACACAGATATTGCATCGGAATTAAATACAAAAGGCAAATTGGCGACTTAAGTATAAGAAGACTGACTCTTCTTACTGACTGTTTTGAACCATTCCTGTGACACTAGATATAGATTCCGATGCTTCACTTCAGGTTTACTGTATCCCTCTGACGTTCTTATTAACGATGAAACGCAGATATTGCATCGGAATTAAATACAAAAGGCACAATGCCGACTTAAGTACAAGAAGACTGACTTTTCTTACTGACTATGTTTTGAACATTTCCTGTGAGACTAGTTATAGATTCCGATGCTTCACTTCTGGTTTACTGTATCCCGTGGACCGTCGTATTGACGATGAAACACATAAATTGCATCGGAATTAGATACAAAAGGCACAATGCCGACTTAAGTACAAAAAGACTGACTCTTCTTACTGACTATAACTTGTTCCATTCCTGTGACACTAGTTATAGATTCCGATGCTTCACTTCAGGTTTACTGTATCCCTTGGACCTTCTTATTGACGATGAAACACAGAAATTGCATCGGAATTAAATACAAAAGAAACAATGCCGAATTAAGTACAAGAAGGCTGACTCTACTTACTGTCTATGTTTTGAACCGTTCCTGTGACACTAGTTATAGAGTCCGATGCTTCACTCCAGGTTCACTGTATCCCTTGAACCTTCTTATTGACGATGAAACACATAAATTACATCGCAATTAAATACATAAGGCACAATGCTGACTTAAGTACAAGATGACTGACTCTTCTTACTGACTCTATCTTGATCCATTCCTGTGACACTAGTTTTGGATTTCGATGCTTCACTTCGGGTTTACTGTATCCCTTGGACCTTCTAATTGACGATGAAATACAGAAATTGCATCGGAATTAAATACAAAAGGCACAATGTCGACTTAAGTACAAGATGACTGACTCTTCTTACTGACTCTATCTTGATCCATTCCTGTGACACTAGTTATAGATTCCGATGCTTCAGTTCGGGTTTACTGTATCCCTTGGACCTTCTTATTGACGATAAAACACAGAAATTGCAACGGAGTTAAATACAAAATGCACAATGCCGACTTAAGTACAAGAAGACTGACTCTTCTTACTGACTGTTTTGAACCATTCCTGTGACTTTAGTTATAGATTACGAAGCTTCACTTCAGGTTTACTGTATCCCTCAGACCTTCTTATTAACGATGAAACACAGATATTGCATCGGAATAAATAGAAAAGGCACAATGCCGTCTTAAGTACAAGCAGACTGACTCTTCTTAGTGTCTATGTTTTGAACCATTCCTGTGACGCTAGTTACAGATTCCGATGCTTCACTTCAGGTTTACTGTATCCGTTGGACCTTCTTATGGACGATGAAACACAGAAATTGCATCGGAATTGAATACAAAAGGCACAATGCCTACTTAAGTACAAGATGACTGGCTCTTCTTACTGAGTATGTTTTGAACCATTCCTGTGACACTAGTTGTAGATTCCGAGGCTTCCCTTCAGGTATACTGTATCCCTAGGACCTTCTTATTGACGATGAAACACAGAAATTGCATCGGAACTAAATACAAAAGTCACAATGCCGACTTAAGTACAAGAAGACTGACTCTTTACTGCTGTCTATGTTTGAACCATTCCTGTGACATTAGTTATAGATTCCGATGCTTCACTTCAGAGGTACTGTATCCTTTGGACCATCTTATTGGCGACGAAACACAGAAATTGCATTCTAATTAAATAGAAAATGCACAATGCCGACTTAAGTACAAGAAGACTGACTGTTCTTACTGTCTATGCTTCGAACCATTGCTGTGACACTAGTTATAGATTCCGATGCTTCACCTCAGGTCCACTGTATCCCTCTGACCTTCTTATGGACGATGAAACACAGAAATTGCATCGGAATTAAATTGAAAAGGCACAATGCCGTCTTAAGTACAAGCAGACTGACTCTTCTTAGTGTCTATGTTTTGAACCATTCCTGTGACGCTAGTTACAGATTCCGATGCTTCACTTCAGGTTTACTGTGTCCCTTGGACCTTCTTATTGACGATGAAACACAGATATTGCATCGGAATTAAATACAAAAGGCAAAATGGCGACTTAAGTACAAGAAGACTGACTCTTCTAACTGACTGTTTTGAACCATCCCTGTGACACTAGATATACATTCCGATGCTTCACTTCAGGTTTACTGTATCCCTCTGACGTTCTTATTAACGATGAAACGCAGATATTGCATCGGAATTAAATTTAAAAGGCACAATGCCGACTTAAGTACAAGAAGACTGACTCTTCTTACTGACTATGTTTTGAACCATTCCTGTGACACTAGTTATAGATTCCGATGCTTCACTTCTGGTTTACTGTATCCCTTGGACCGTCGTATTGACGATGAAACACAGAAATTGCATCGGAATTAGATACAAAAGGCACAATGCCGACTTAAGTACAAAAAGACTGACTCTTCTTACTGACTATATCTTGTTCCATTCCTGTGACACTAGTTATAGATTCCGATGCTTCACTTCAGGTTTACTGTATCCCTTGGACCTTCTTATTGACGATGAAACACAGGAATTGCATCGGAATTAAATACAAAAGAAACAATGCCGAATTAAGTACAAGAAGGCTGACTCTTCTTACTGTCTATGTTTTGAACCGTTCCTGTGACACTAGTTATAGAGTCCGATGCTTCACTCCAGGTTCTCTGTATCCCTTGAACCTTCTTATTGACGATGAAACACAGAAATTACATCGCAATTAAATACAAAAGGCACAATGCTGACTTAAGGACAAGAAGCCTGAATCTTCTTACTGCCTATGTCTTTAAACCATTCCTGTGACACTAGTTATAGATTCCGATGCTTCACTTCAGGCTTACTGTATCCCTCTGACCTTCTTATTGACGTCGAAACACAGAAATTGTATCGGAATTAAATACAAAAGGCACAATGCCTACTTAAGAAGACTTACTCTTCTTACTGACTATGTTTTGAACCATTCCTGTGACACTAGTTTTGGATTCCGATGCTTCACTTCAGGTTTACTGTATGACTTGGACCTTATAAATGACAATGAAATACAGAAATTGCATCGGAATTAAATACAAAAGGCACAATGTCGACTTAAGTACAAGATGACTGACTCTTCTTACTGACTCTATCTTGATCCATTCCTGTGACACTAGTTATAGATTCCGATGCTTCACTTCGGTTTTACTGTATCCCTTGGACCTTCTTATTGTCGATGAAACACAGAAATTGCATTGGAATTAAATACAAAAGGCACAAAGCCGACTTAAGTACAAGAAGACTGACTCTTCTTACTGACTATGATTTGAACCATTCCTGTGACACTAGTTGTAGATTCCGATGCTTCACTTCAGGTTTATTGTATCCCTCTGACCTTCTTATTAACGATGAAACACAGATATTGCATCGGAATTAAATACAAAAGGCACAATGCCGACTTAAGTACAAGCAGACTGACTCTTCTTACTGACTATGTTTTGATCCATTCCTGTGACACTAGTTATAGATTCCGATGCTTCACTTCTGGTTTACTGTATCCCTTGGACCCTCGTATTGCCGACGAAACACAAAAATTGCATCGGAATGAAATACAAAAGTCACAATGCTGACTCAAGTACAAGAAGACTGACTCTTCCTACTGACTATGTTTGAACGAATCCTGTGACATTAGTAATTGTTTCCGATGCTTCACTTCAGGTTTACTGTATCCCTTCGACCTTCCTATTGGCTACGAAACACAGAAATTGCATTCTAATTAAATAGAAAATGCACAATGCCGACTTAAGTACAAGAAGCCTGATTGTTCTTACTGTCTATGCTTCGAACCATTCCTGTGACACTAGTTATAGATTCCGATGCTTCACCTCAGGTCCACTATATCCCTCTGAACTTCTTACTGACGATGAAACACAGAAATGGCATCGGAATTAAATTGAAAAGGCACAATGCTGTCTTAAGTACAAGCAGACTGACTCTTCTTAGTGTCTATGATTTGAACCATTCCTGTGACGCTAGTTACAGATTCCGATGCTTCACTTCAGGTTTACTGTGTCCCTTGGACCTTCTTATTGACGATGAAACACAGATATTGCATCGGAATTAAATACAAAAGGCAAAATGGCGACTTAAGTATAAGAAGACTGACTCTTCTTACTGACTGCTTTGAACCATTCCTGTGACACTAGATATAGATTCCGATGCTTCGCTTCAGGTTTACTGTATCCCTCTGACGTTCTTATTAACGATGAAACGCAGATATTGCATCGGAATTAAATACAAAAGGCACAATGCCGACTTAAGTACAAGAAGACTGACTCTTCTTACTGACTATGTTTTTAACATTTCCTGTGACACTAGTTATAGATTCCGATGCTTCACTTCTGGTTTACTGTATCCCTTGGACCGTCGTATTGACGATGAAACACATAAATTGCATCGGAATTAGATACAAAAGGCACAATGCCGACTTAAGTACAAAAAGACTGACTCTTCTTACTGACTATATCTTGTTCCATTCCTGTGACACTAGTTATAGATTCCGATGCTTCACTTCATGTTTACTGTATCCCTTGGACCTTCTTATTGACGATGAAACACAGAAATTGCATCGGAATTAGATACAAAAGAAACAATGCCGAATTAAGTACAAGAAGGCTGACTCTTCTTACTGTCTATGTTTTGAACCGTTCCAGTGACACTAGTTATAGAGTCCAATGCTTCACTCCAGGTTCACGGTATCACTTGAACCTTCTTATTGACGATGAAACACAGAAATTACATCGCAATTAAATACAAAAGGCACAATGCTGACTTAAGGACAAGAAGCCTGAATCTTCTTACTGTCTATGTTTTTAAACCATTCCTGTGACACTAGTTATAGATTCCGATGCTTCACTTCAGGCTTACTGTATCCCTCTGACCTTCTTATTGACGTCGAAACACAGAAATTGCATCGGAATTAAATACAAAAGGCACAATGCCTACTTAAGAAGACTTACTCTTCTTACTGACTATGTTTTGAACCATTCCTGTGACACTAGTTTTGGATTCCGATGCTTCACTTCAGGTTTACTGTATCCCTTGGACCTTCTAAATGACAATGAAATACAGAAATTGCATCGGAATTAAATACAAAAGGCACAATGTCGACTTAAGAACAAGATGACTGACTCTTCTTACTGACTCTATCTTGATCCATTCCTGTGACACTAGTTATAGATTCCGATGCTTCACTTCGGGTTTACTGTATCCCTTGGACCTTCTTATTGACGATGAAACACAGAAATTGCATTAGAATGAAATACAAAAGGCACAAAGCCGACTTAAGTACAAGAAGACTGACTCTTCTTACTGACTATGATTTGAACCATTCCTGTGACACTAGTTGTAGATTCCGATGCTTCACTTCAGGTTTATTGTATCCCTCTGACCTTCTTATTAACGATGAAACACAGATATTGCATCGGAATTAAATACAAAAGGCACAATGCAGACTTAAGTACAAGCAGACTGACTCTTCTTACTGACTATGTTTTGATCCATTCCTGTGACACTAGTTATAGATTCCGATGCTTCACTTCTGGTTTACTGTATCCCTTGGACCTCCGTATTGACGAAGAAACACAAAAATTGCATCGGAAAGAAATACAAAAGTCACAATGCTGACTCAAGTACATGAAGACTGACTCTTCCTACTGACTATGTTTGAACGAATCCTGTGACATTAGTTATTGTTTCCGATGCTTAACTTCAGGTTTACTGTATCCCTTCGACCTTCCTATTGGCGACGAAACACAGAAATTGCATTCTAATTAAATAGAAAATGCACAATGCCGACTTAAGTACAAGAAGACTGATTGTTCTTACTGTCTATGCTTCGAACCATTGCTGTGACACTAGTTATAGATTCCGATGCTTCACCTCAGGTCCACTGTATCCCTCTGACCTTCTTATTGACGATGAAACACAGAAATGGCATCGGAATTAAATTGAAAAGGCACAATGCTGTCTTAAGTACAAGCAGACTGACTCTTCTTAGTGTCTATGATTTGAACCATTCCTGTGACGCTAGTTACAGATTCCGATGCTTCACTTCAGGTTTACTGTGTCCCTTGGACCTTCTTATTGACGATGAAACACAGATATTGCATCGGAATTAAATACAAAAGGCAAAATGGCGACTTAAGTATAAGAAGACTGACTCTTCATACTGACTATTTTGAACCATTCCTGTGACACTAGATATAGATTCCGATGCTTCACTTCTGGTTTACCGTATCCCTTGGAACGTCGTATTGACGATGAAACACATAAATTGCATTGGAATTAGATACAAAAGGCACAATGCTGACTTAAGTACAAAAAGACTGACTCTTCTTACTGACTATATCTTGTTCCATTCCTGTGACACTAGTTGTAGATTCCGATGCTTCACTTCAGGTTTACTGTATCCCTTGGACCTTCTTATTGACGATGAAACACAGAAATTGCATCGGAATTAAATACAAAGAAACAATGCCGAATTAAGTACAAGAAGGCTGACTCTTCTTACTGTCTATGTTTTGAACCGTTCCTGTGACACTAGTTATAGAGTCCAATGCTTCACTCCAGGTTCACTGTATCCCTTGAACCTTCTTATTGACGATGAAACACAGAAATTACATCGCAATTAAATACAAAGGGCACAATGCTGACTTAAGGACAAGAAGCCTGAATCTTCTTACTGCCTATGTTTTGAACCATTCCTGTGACACTAGTTATAGATTCCGATGCTTCACTTCAGGCTTACTGTATCCCTCTGACCTTCTTATTGACGTCGAAACACTGAAATTGCATCGGAATTAAATACAAAAGGCACAATGCCGACTTAAGTACAAGCAGACTGACTCTTCTTACTGTCTGTGTTTTGAACCATTCCTGTGACACCAGTTATAGATTCCGATGCTTCACACAAGGTTTACTGTATCCCTTGGACCTTATTATTGACGATGAAACACAGAAATTGCATCGAAAATAAATACAAAAGGCACAATGCCGACCTAAGTACAACAAGACTGACTCTTCTTACTGGATATGTTTTGAACCATTCCTGTGACACTAGTTATAGATTCCGATGCTTCACTTCAGGTTTAGTGTATCCCTCTGACCTTCTTGATGACGATGAAACACAGAAATTGCATCGGAAATAAATACAAAAGGCACAATACCGACTTAAGTACATGTAGACTGAATCTTCCTACTGTCTATGTTTTGAACCATTCCTATGTCACTAGTTATAGATTCCGATGCTTCACTTCTGGTTTACTGTATCCCTTGGACCTTCGTATTGACGATGAAACACAGAAATTGCATGCGAATAAAATACAAAAGGCACAATACCCAATGAAGTACAAGAAAACTGACTCTTCTTACTGACTATGTTTTGAACAATTCCTGTGACACTAGTTATGGATTCCGATCCTTCACTTCAGGTTTACTGTATCCCTTGGACCTTCGTATTGACGATGAAACACTGAAATTGCATCGGTATTAAATACAAAAGGCACAGTGCCGACCTATGTACGAGAAGACTGACTCCTCATACTGACTATACCTTGATTCAATCCTGTGACACTAGTTATAGATTCCGATGCTTCACTTCAGGTTTACTGTATCCCTTGGATCTTATTGTTGACGATGAAACACAGAAATTGCATCGGAATTATATACAAAAGGCACAATGCCGACTAAAGGGCAAGAAGACTGGATCTTCTTACTGCCTATGATTTGTACCATTCCTGTGACACTAGTTATAGATTCCGATGCTTCACTTCAGGTTTACTGTATCCCTCTGACCTTCTCATTGACGATGAAACACAGAAATTGCATCTTAATTAAATACAAAAGGCACAATGCCGACTTAAGTGCAAGAAGACTGACTCTCCTTACAGTCTATGTTTTGAACCATTCCTGTGACACTAGTTATAGATTCCGAAGCTTCACACAAGGTTTACTGTATCCCTGGGACCTTCTTATTGACGATGAAACACCGAAATTGCATCGGAATTAAATACAAAAGGCACAATGCCGACTTAAGTACAAGAACACTGACTCTTCTTACTGACTATATATTGATCCATTCCTGTGACACTAGTTATAGATTCGGATGCTTCACCTCAGGTTTACTGTATACTTTGGACCTTCTTATTGACGACCTAACACAGAAATTGCATCGGAATTAAATACAAAAGGCACAATGCCGACTTAAGTACAAGAAGACTGACTCTTCTTACTGACTATGATTTGAACAATTCCTGTGACACTAGTTGTAGATCCCGATGCTTCACTTCAGGTTTACTGTATCCCTCTGACGTTCTTATTAACGATGAAACACAGATATTGCATCGGAATTAAATACAAAAGGCACAATGTTGACTTAAGTACAAGAAGACTGACTCTTATTACTGACTATGTTTTGAACCATTCTTGTGACACTGGTTATAGATTACGATGCTTCACTTCCGGTTTACTGTATCCCTTGGACCTTCGTATTGACGATGAAACACAGAAATTGCATCGGAATTAAATAGAAAAGGCACAATGCCGTCTTAAGTACAAGCAGACTGACTCTTCTTAGTGTCTATGTTTTGAACCAATCCTGTGACGCTAATTAAAGATTCCGATGCTTCACTTCAGGTTTACTGTATCCGTTGGACCTTCTTATTGACGATGAAACACAGAAATTGCATCGGAATTGAATACAAAAGGCACAATGCCTACTTAAGTACAAGATGACTGGCTCTTCTTACTGAGTATGTTTTGAACCATTCCTGTGACACTAGTTGTAGATTCCGAGGCTTCACTTCAGGTTTACTGTATCCCTAGGACCTTCTTATTGACGATGAAACACAGAAATTGCATCGGAACTAAATACCAAAGGCACAATGCCGACTTAAGTATAAGAATACTGACTCTTTACTGCTGTCTATGTTGGAACCATTCCTGTGACATTAGTTGTAGATTCCGATGCTTCACTTCAGGGTTACTGTATCCTTTGGACCTTCTTATTGGCGACGAAACACAAAAATTGCATCGGAATTAAATAGAAAATGCACAATGCCGACTTAAGTACAAGAAGACTGACTGTTCTTACTGTCTATGTTACGAACCATTGCTGTGACACTAGTTATAGATTCCGATGCTTCACCTCAGGTCCACTGTATCCCTCTGACCTTCTTATTGACGATGAAACACAGAAATTGCATCGGAATTAAATAGAAAAGGCACAATGCCGCCTTAAGTACAAGCAGACTGACTCTTCTTAGTGTCAATGTTTTGAACCATTCCTGTGACGCTAGTTACAGATTCCGATGCTTCACTTCAGGTTTACTGTGTCCCTTGGACCTTCTTATTGACGATGAAAGACAGATATTGCATCGGAATTAAATACAAAAGGCAAAATGGCGACTTAAGTATAAGAAGACTGACTCTTCTTACTGACTGCTTTGAACCATTCCTGTGACACTAGATATAGATTCCGATGCTTCACTTCAGGTTTACTGTATCCCTCTGACGTTCTTATTAACGATGAAACGCAGATATTGCATCGGAATTAAATACAAAAGGCACAATGCCGACTTAAGTACAAGAAGACTGACTCTTCTTACTGACTATGTTTTGAACATTTCCTGTGACACTAGTTATAGATTCCGATGCTTCACTTCTGGTTTACTGTATCCCTTGGACCGTCGTATTGACGATGAAACACATAAATTGCATCGGAATTAGATACAAAAGGCACAATGCCGACTTAAGTACAAGAAGACTGACTCTTCTTACTGACTATATCTTGTTCCATTCCTGTGACACTAGTTATAGATTCCGATGCTTCACTTCAGGTATACTGTATCCCTTGGACCTTCTTATTGACGATGAAACACAGAAATTGCATCGGAATTAAATACAAAAGAAACAATGCCGAATTAAGTACAAGAAGGCTGACTCTTCTTACTGTCTATGTTTTGAACCGTTCCTGTGACACTAGTTATAGAGTCCGATGCTTCACTCCAGGTTCACTGTGTCCCTTGAACCTTCTTATTGACGATGAAACACAGAAATTACATCGCAATTAAATACAAAAGGCACAATGCTGACTTAAGGACAAGAAGCCTGAATCTTCTTACTGCCTATGTTTTGAACCATTCCTGTGACACTAGTTGTAGATTCCGATGCTTCACTTCGGGTTTACTGTATCCCTTGGACCTTCGTATTGACGATGAAACACAGAAATTGCATGCGAATTAAATACAAAAGGCACAATACCCAATGAAGTACAAGAAGACTGACTCTTCTTACTGACTATGTTTTGAACCATTCCTGTGACACTAGTTATAGATTCCGATGCTTCACTTCTGGTTTACTGTATCCTTCGGACCTTCGTATTGACGACGAAACACACAAATTGCATCGGAATTAAATACAAAAGGCAAAATGCTGACTCAAGTACAAGAAGTCTGACTCTTCCTACTGACCATGTTTGAACGAATCCTGTGACATTAGTTATTGTTTCCGATTCTTCACTTCAGGTTTACTGTATCCTTTCGACCTTTCTATTGGCGACGAAACACAGAAATTGCATCGGAACAAAATACAAAAGGCACAATGCCGACTTAAGTACAAGAAGACTGACTCTTCCTACTGTCTATGTTTGAACGAATCCTGTGACATTAGTTGTAGATTCCGATGCTTCACTTCAGGTTTACTGTATCCCTCTGACGTTCTTATTAACGATGAAACGCAGATATTGCATCGGAATTAAATAAAAAAGGCACAATGCCCACTTAAGTACAAGAAGACTGACTCTTCTTACTGACTTTTTGTTTTGAACCATTCCTGTGACACTAGTTATAGATTCCGATGCTTCACTTCTGGTTTACTGTATCCCTTTGGACCGTCGTATTGACGATGAAACACAGAAATTGCATCGGAAATAGATACAAAAGGCACAATGCCGACTTAAGTACAAAAAGACTGACTCTTCTTACTGACTATATCTTGTTCCATACCTGTGACACTAGTTATAGATTCCGATGCTTCACTTCAGGTTTACTGTATCCCTTGGACCTTCTTATTGACGATGAAACACAGAAATTGCATCGGAATTAAATACAAAAGAAACAATGCCGAATTAAGTACAATATGGCTGACTCTTCTTACTGTCTATGTTTTGAACCGTTCCTGTGTCACTAGTTATAGAGTCCGATGCTTCAATCCAGGTTCACTGTATCCCTCTGACCTTCTTATTGACGTCGAAACTCAGAAATTGCATCGGAATTAAATACAAAAGGCACAATGCCTACTTAAGAAGACTTACTCTTCTTACTGACTATGTTTTGAACCATTCCTGTGACACTAGTTTTGGATTCCGATGCTTCACTTCAGGTTTACTGTATCCCTTGGACCTTCTAATTGACGATGAAATACAGAAATTGCATCGGAATTAAATACAAAAGGCACAGTGCCGACCTAAGTACGAGAAGACTGACTCCTCTTACTGACTATACCTTGATTCATTCCTGTGACACTAGTTATAGATTCCGATGCTTCACTTCAGGTTTACAGTACCCCTTGGACCTTATTGTTGACGATGAAACACAGAAATTGCATCGGAATTAAATACAAAAGTCACAATGCCGACTAAAGGACAAGAAGACTGGATCTTCTTACTGCCTATGTTTTGAACCATTCCTGTGACACTAGTTATAGATTCCGATGCTTCACTTCAGGTTTATTGGATCCCTCTGACCTTCTTATTAACGATGAAACACAGATATTGCATCGGAATTAAATACAAAAGGCACAATGTTGACTTAAGTACAAGAAGACTGACTCTTATTACTGACTATGTTTTGAACCATTCTTGTGACACTGGTTATAGATTACGATGCTTCACTTCCGGTTTACTGTATCCCTTCGTATTGACGATGAAACACAGAAATTGCATCGGAATTAAATAGAAAATTCACAATGCCGTCTTAAGTACAAGCAGACTGACTCTTCTTAGTGTCTATGTTTTGAACCAATCCTGTGACGCTAATTAAAGATTCCGATGCTTCACTTCAGGTTTACTGTATCCGTTGGACCTTCTTATTGACGATGAAACACAGAAATTGCATCGGAATTGAATACAAAAGGCACAATGCCTACTTAAGTACAAGATGACTGGCTCTTCTTACTGAGTATGTTTTGAACCATTCCTGTGACACTAGTTGTAGATTCCGAGGCTTCACTTCAGGTTTACTGTATCCCTAGGACCTTCTTATTGACGATGAAACACAGAAATTGCATCGGAACTAAATACCAAAGGCACAATGCCGACTTAAGTATAAGAATACTGACTCTTTACTGCTGTCTATGTTGGAACCATTCCTGTGACATTAGTTGTAGATTCCGATGCTTCACTTCAGGGTTACTGTATCCTTTGGACCTTCTTATTGGCGACGAAACACAAAAATTGCATCGGAATTAAATAGAAAATGCACAATGCCGACTTAAGTACAAGAAGACTGACTGTTCTTACTGTCTATGTTACGAACCATTGCTGTGACACTAGTTATAGATTCCGATGCTTCACCTCAGGTCCACTGTATCCCTCTGACCTTCTTATTGACGATGAAACACAGAAATTGCATCGGAATTAAATAGAAAAGCACAATGCCGCCTTAAGTACAAGCAGACTGACTCTTCTTAGTGTCAATGTTTTGAACCATTCCTGTGACGCTAGTTACAGATTCCGATGCTTCACTTCAGGTTTACTGTGTCCCTTGGACCTTCTTATTGACGATGAAACACAGAAATTGCATCGGAATTAAATACAAAAGGCAAAATGGCGACTTAAGTACAAGAAGACTGACCCTTCTTACTGACTATGTTTTGAACCATTCCTGTGACACTAGTTATAGATTCCGATGCTTTACTTCTGGTTTACTGTATACCTTGGACCGTCGTATTGACGATGAAACACAGAAATTGCATCGGAATTAGATACAAAAGGCACAATGCCGACTTAAGTACAAGAAGACTGACTCTTCTTACTGACTATATCTTGTTCCATTCCTGTGACACTAGTTATAGATTCCGATGCTTCACTTCAGGTTTACTGTATCCCTTGGACCTTCTTATTGACGATGAAACACAGAAATTGCATCGGAATTAAATACAAAAGAAACAATGCCGAATTAAGTACAAGAAGGCTGACTCTTCTTACTGTCTATGTTTTGAACCGTTCCTGTGACACTAGTTATAGAGTCCGATGCTTCACTCCAGGTTCACTGTGTCCCTTGAACCTTCTTATTGACGATGAAACACAGAAATTACATCGCAATTAAATACAAAAGGCACAATGCTGACTTAAGGACAAGAAGCCTGAATCTTCTTACTGCCTATGTTTTGAACCATTCCTGTGACACTAGTTGTAGATTCCGATGCTTCACTTCGGGTTTACTGTATCCCTTGGACCTTCGTATTGACGATGAAACACAGAAATTACATGCGAATTAAATACAAAAGGCACAATACCCAATGAAGTACAAGAAGACTGACTCTTCTTACTGACTATGTTTTGAACCATTCCTGTGACACTAGTTATAGATTCCGATGCTTCACTTCTGGTTTACTGTATCCTTCGGACCTTCGTATTGACGACGAAACACACAAATTGCATCGGAATTAAATACAAAAGGCAAAATGCTGACTCAAGTACAAGAAGTCTGACTCTTCCTACTGACCATGTTTGAACGAATCCTGTGACATTAGTTATTGTTTCCGATTCTTCACTTCAGGTTTACTGTATCCTTTCGACCTTTCTATTGGCGACGAAACACAGAAATTGCATCGGAACAAAATACAAAAGGCACAATGCCGACTTAAGTACAAGAAGACTGACTCTTCCTACTGTCTATGTTTGAACGAATCCTGTGACATTAGTTGTAGATTCCGATGCTTCACTTCAGGTTTACTGTATCCCTCTGACGTTCTTATTAACGATGAAACGCAGATATTGCATCGGAATTAAATAAAAAAGGCACAATGCCCACTTAAGTACAAGAAGACTGACTCTTCTTACTGACTTTTTGTTTTGAACCATTCCTGTGACACTAGTTATAGATTCCGATGCTTCACTTCTGGTTTACTGTATCCCTTTGGACCGTCGTATTGACGATGAAACACAGAAATTGCATCGGAAATAGATACAAAAGGCACAATGCCGACTTAAGTACAAAAAGACTGACTCTTCTTACTGACTATATCTTGTTCCATACCTGTGACACTAGTTATAGATTCCGATGCTTCACTTCAGGTTTACTGTATCCCTTGGACCTTCTTATTGACGATGAAACACAGAAATTGCATCGGAATTAAATACAAAAGAAACAATGCCGAATTAAGTACAATATGGCTGACTCTTCTTACTGTCTATGTTTTGAACCGTTCCTGTGTCACTAGTTATAGAGTCCGATGCTTCAATCCAGGTTCACTGTATCCCTCTGACCTTCTTATTGACGTCGAAACTCAGAAATTGCATCGGAATTAAATACAAAAGGCACAATGCCTACTTAAGAAGACTTACTCTTCTTACTGACTATGTTTTGAACCATTCCTGTGACACTAGTTTTGGATTCCGATGCTTCACTTCAGGTTTACTGTATCCCTTGGACCTTCTAATTGACGATGAAATACAGAAATTGCATCGGAATTAAATACAAAAGGCACAGTGCCGACCTAAGTACGAGAAGACTGACTCCTCTTACTGACTATACCTTGATTCATTCCTGTGACACTAGTTATAGATTCCGATGCTTCACTTCAGGTTTACAGTATCCCTTGGACCTTATTGTTGACGATGAAACACAGAAATTGCATCGGAATTAAATACAAAAGTCACAATGCCGACTAAAGGACAAGAAGACTGGATCTTCTTACTGCCTATGTTTTGAACCATTCCTGTGACACTAGTTATAGATTCCGATGCTTCACTTCAGGTTTATTGTATCCCTCTGACCTTCTTATTAACGATGAAACACAGATATTGCATCGGAATTAAATACAAAAGGCACAATGCAGACTTAAGTACAAGCAGACTGACTCTTCTTACTGACTATGTTTTGATCCATTCCTGTGACACTAGTTATAGATTCCGATGCTTCACTTCTGGTTTACTGTATCCCTTGGACCTCCGTATTGACGAAGAAACACAAAAATTGCATCGGAAAGAAATACAAAAGTCACAATGCTGACTCAAGTACATGAAGACTGACTCTTCCTACTGACTATGTTTGAACGAATCCTGTGACATTAGTTATTGTTTCCGATGCTTAACTTCAGGTTTACTGTATCCCTTCGACCTTCCTATTGGCGACGAAACACAGAAATTGCATTCTAATTAAATAGAAAATGCACAATGCCGACTTAAGTACAAGAAGACTGATTGTTCTTACTGTCTATGCTTCGAACCATTGCTGTGACACTAGTTATAGATTCCGATGCTTCACCTCAGGTCCACTGTATCCCTCTGACCTTCTTATTGACGATGAAACACAGAAATGGCATCGGAATTAAATTGAAAAGGCACAATGCTGTCTTAAGTACAAGCAGACTGACTCTTCTTAGTGTCTATGATTTGAACCATTCCTGTGACGCTAGTTACAGATTCCGATGCTTCACTTCAGGTTTACTGTGTCCCTTGGACCTTCTTATTGACGATGAAACACAGATATTGCATCGGAATTAAATACAAAGAAACAATGCCGAATTAAGTACAAGAAGGCTGACTCTTCTTACTGTCTATGTTTTGAACCGTTCCTGTGACACTAGTTATAGAGTCCAATGCTTCACTCCAGGTTCACTGTATCCCTTGAACCTTCTTATTGACGATGAAACACAGAAATTACATCGCAATTAAATACAAAGGGCACAATGCTGACTTAAGGACAAGAAGCCTGAATCTTCTTACTGCCTATGTTTTGAACCATTCCTGTGACACTAGTTATAGATTCCGATGCTTCACTTCAGGCTTACTGTATCCCTCTGACCTTCTTATTGACGTCGAAACACAGAAATTGCATCGGAATTAAATACAAAAGGCACAATGCCGACTTAAGTACAAGCAGACTGACTCTTCTTACTGTCTGTGTTTTGAACCATTCCTGTGACACCAGTTATAGATTCCGATGCTTCACACAAGGTTTACTGTATCCCTTGGACCTTATTATTGACGATGAAACACAGAAATTGCATCGAAAATAAATACAAAAGGCACAATGCCGACCTAAGTACAACAAGACTGACTCTTCTTACTGGATATGTTTTGAACCATTCCTGTGACACTAGTTATAGATTCCGATGCTTCACTTCAGGTTTAGTGTATCCCTCTGACCTTCTTGATGACGATGAAACACAGAAATTGCATCGGAAATAAATACAAAAGGCACAATACCGACATAAGTACATGTAGACTGAATCTTCCTACTGTCTATGTTTTGAACCATTCCTATGTCACTAGTTATAGATTCCGATGCTTCACTTCTGGTTTACTGTATCCCTTGGACCTTCGTATTGACGATGAAACACAGAAATTGCATGCGAATAAAATACAAAAGGCACAATACCCAATGAAGTACAAGAAAACTGACTCTTCTTACTGACTATGTTTTGAACAATTCCTGTGACACTAGTTATGGATTCCGATCCTTCACTTCAGGTTTACTGTATCCCTTGGACCTTCGTATTGACGATGAAACACTGAAATTGCATCGGTATTAAATACAAAAGGCACAGTGCCGACCTATGTACGAGAAGACTGACTCCTCATACTGACTATACCTTGATTCAATCC
Source organism: Schistocerca serialis cubense (assembly GCF_023864345.2). Classification (NCBI taxonomy): domain Eukaryota; kingdom Metazoa; phylum Arthropoda; class Insecta; order Orthoptera; family Acrididae; genus Schistocerca; species Schistocerca serialis. Next base: position 6,426,652 of record NC_064645.1, read on the forward strand.
TGTGACACTAGTTATAGATTCCGATGCTTCACTTCAGGTTTACTGTATCCCTTGGATCTTATTGTTGACGATGAAACACAGAAATTGCATCGGAATTATATACAAAAGGCACAATGCCGACTAAAGGGCAAGAAGACTGGATCTTCTTACTGCCTATGATTTGTACCATTCCTGTGACACTAGTTATAGATTCCGATGCTTCACTTCAGGTTTACTGTATCCCTCTGACCTTCTCATTGACGATGAAACACAGAAATTGCATCTTAATTAAATACAAAAGGCACAATGCCGACTTAAGTGCAAGAAGACTGACTCTCCTTACAGTCTATGTTTTGAACCATTCCTGTGACACTAGTTATAGATTCCGAAGCTTCACACAAGGTTTACTGTATCCTTGGGACCTTCTTATTGACGATGAAACACCGAAATTGCATCGGAATTAAATACAAAAGGCACAATGCCGACTTAAGTACAAGAACACTGACTCTTCTTACTGACTATATATTGATCCATTCCTGTGACACTAGTTATAGATTCGGATGCTTCACTTCAGGTTTACTGTATACTTTGGACCTTCTTATTGACGACCTAACACAGAAATTGCATCGGAATTAAATACAAAAGGCACAATGCCGACTTAAGTACAAGAAGACTGACTCTTCTTACTGACTATGATTTGAACAATTCCTGTGACACTAGTTGTAGATCCCGATGCTTCACTTCAGGTTTACTGTATCCCTCTGACGTTCTTATTAACGATGAAACACAGATATTGCATCGGAATTAAATACAAAAGGCACAATGTTGACTTAAGTACAAGAAGACTGACTCTTATTACTGACTATGTTTTGAACCACTCTTGTGACACTGGTTATAGATTACGATGCTTCACTTCCGGTTTACTGTATCCCTTGGACCTTCGTATTGACGATGAAACACAGAAATTGCATCGGAATTAAATAGAAAAGGCACAATGCCGTCTTAAGTACAAGCAGACTGACTCTTCTTAGTGTCTATGTTTTGAACCAATCCTGTGACGCTAATTAAAGATTCCGATGCTTCACTTCAGGTTTACTGTATCCGTTGGACCTTCTTATTGACGATGAAACACAGAAATTGCATCGGAATTGAATACAAAAGGCACAATGCCTACTTAAGTACAAGATGACTGGCTCTTCTTACTGAGTATGTTTTGAACCATTCCTGTGACACTAGTTGTAGATTCCGAGGCTTCACTTCAGGTTTACTGTATCCCTAGGACCTTCTTATTGACGATGAAACACAGAAATTGCATCGGAACTAAATACCAAAGGCACAATGCCGACTTAAGTATAAGAATACTGACTCTTTACTGCTGTCTATGTTGGAACCATTCCTGTGACATTAGTTGTAGATTCCGATGCTTCACTTCAGGGTTACTGTATCCTTTGGACCTTCTTATTGGCGACGAAACACAAAAATTGCATCGGAATTAAATAGAAAATGCACAATGCCGACTTAAGTACAAGAAGACTGACTGTTCTTACTGTCTATGTTACGAACCATTGCTGTGACACTAGTTATAGATTCCGATGCTTCACCTCAGGTCCACTGTATCCCTCTGACCTTCTTATTGACGATGAAACACAGAAATTGCATCGGAATTAAATAGAAAAGGCACAATGCCGCCTTAAGTACAAGCAGACTGACTCTTCTTAGTGTCAATGTTTTGAACCATTCCTGTGACGCTAGTTACAGATTCCGATGCTCACTTCAGGTTTACTGTGTCCCTTGGACCTTCTTATTGACGATGAAACACAGAAATTGCATCGGAATTAAATACAAAAGGCAAAATGGCGACTTAAGTACAAGAAGACTGTTTCTTCTTACTGACTGTTTTGAACCATTCCTGTGACACTAGATATAGATTCCGATGCTTCACTTCAGGTTTACTGTATCCCTCTGACGTTCTTATTAACGATGAAACGCAGATATTGCATCGGAATTAAATACAAAAGGCACAATGCCGACTTAAGTACAAGAAGACTGACTCTTCTTACTGACTAAGTTTTGAACCATTCCTGTGACACTAGTTATAGATTCCGATGCTTTACTTCTGGTTTACTGTATACCTTGGACCGTCGTATTGACGATGAAACACAGAAATTGCATCGGAATTAGATACAAAAGGCACAATGCCGACTTAAGTACAAGAAGACTGACTCTTCTTACTGACTATATCTTGTTCCATTCCTGTGACACTAGTTATAGATTCCGATGCTTCACTTCAGGTTTACTGTATCCCTTGGACCTTCTTATTGACGATGAAACACAGAAATTGCATCGGAATTAAATACAAAAGAAACAATGCCGAATTAAGTACAAGAAGGCTGACTCTTCTTACTGTCTATGTTTTGAACCGTTCCTGTGACACTAGTTATAGAGTCCGATGCTTCACTCCAGGTTCACTGTGTCCCTTGAACCTTCTTATTGACGATGAAACACAGAAATTACATCGCAATTAAATACAAAAGGCACAATGCTGACTTAAGGACAAGAAGCCTGAATCTTCTTACTGCCTATGTTTTGAACCATTCCTGTGACACTAGTTGTAGATTCCGATGCTTCACTTCGGGTTTACTGTATCCCTTGGACCTTCGTATTGACGATGAAACACAGAAATTGCATGCGAATTAAATACAAAAGGCACAATACCCAATGAAGTACAAGAAGACTGACTCTTCTTACTGACTATGTTTTGAACCATTCCTGTGACACTAGTTATAGATTCCGATGCTTCACTTCTGGTTTACTGTATCCTTCGGACCTTCGTATTGACGACGAAACACACAAATTGCATCGGAATTAAATACAAAAGGCAAAATGCTGACTCAAGTACAAGAAGTCTGACTCTTCCTACTGACCATGTTTGAACGAATCCTGTGACATTAGTTATTGTTTCCGATTCTTCACTTCAGGTTTACTGTATCCTTTCGACCTTTCTATTGGCGACGAAACACAGAAATTGCATCGGAACAAAATACAAAAGGCACAATGCCGACTTAAGTACAAGAAGACTGACTCTTCCTACTGTCTATGTTTGAACGAATCCTGTGACATTAGTTGTAGATTCCGATGCTTCACTTCAGGTTTACTGTATCCCTCTGACGTTCTTATTAACGATGAAACGCAGATATTGCATCGGAATTAAATAAAAAAGGCACAATGCCCACTTAAGTACAAGAAGACTGACTCTTCTTACTGACTTTTTGTTTTGAACCATTCCTGTGACACTAGTTATAGATTCCGATGCTTCACTTCTGGTTTACTGTATCCCTTTGGACCGTCGTATTGACGATGAAACACAGAAATTGCATCGGAAATAGATACAAAAGGCACAATGCCGACTTAAGTACAAAAAGACTGACTCTTCTTACTGACTATACCTTGTTCCATACCTGTGACACTAGTTATAGATTCCGATGCTTCACTTCAGGTTTACTGTATCCCTTGGACCTTCTTATTGACGATGAAACACAGAAATTGCATCGGAATTAAATACAAAAGAAACAATGCCGAATTAAGTACAATATGGCTGACTCTTCTTAGTGTCTATGATTTGAACCATTCCTGTGACGCTAGTTACAGATTCCGATGCTTCACTTCAGGTTTACTGTGTCCCTTGGACCTTCTAATTGACGATGAAACACAGATATTGCATCGGAATTAAATACAAAAGGCAAAATGGCGACTTAAGTATAAGAAGACTGACTCTTCATACTGACTATTTTGAACCATTCCTGTGACACTAGATATAGATTCCGATGCTTCACTTCAGGTTTACTGTATCCCTCTGACGTTCTTATTAATGATGAAACGCAGATATTGCATCGGAATTAAATACAAAAGGCACAATGCCGACTTAAGTACAAGAAGACTGACTCTTCTTACTGACTATGTTTTGAACCATTCCTGTGACACTAGTTATAGATTCCGATGCTTCACTTCTGGTTTACCGTATCCCTTGGACCATCGTATTGACGATGAAACACATAAATTGCATTGGAATTAGATACAAAAGGCACAATGCTGACTTAAGTACAAAAAGACTGACTCTTCTTACTGACTATATCTTGTTCCATTCCTGTGACACTAGTTGTAGATTCCGATGCTTCACTTCAGGTTTACTGTATCCCTTGGACCTTCTTATTGACGATGAAACACAGAAATTGCATCGGAATTAAATACAAAGAAACAATGCCGAATTAAGTACAAGAAGGCTGACTCTTCTTACTGTCTATGTTTTGAACCATTCCTGTGACACTAGTTATAGATTCCGATGCTTCACTTCAGGCTTACTGTATCCCTCTGACCTTCTTATTGACGTCGAAACACAGAAATTGCATCGGAATTAAATACAAAAGGCACAATGCCGACTTAAGTACAAGCAGACTGAATCTTCTTACTGTCTGTGTTTTGAACCATTCCTGTGACACCAGTTATAGATTCCGATGCTTCACACAAGGTTTACTGTATCCCTTGGACCTTATTATTGACGATGAAACACAGAAATTGCATCGAAAATAAATACAAAAGGCACAATGCCGACCTAAGTACAACAAGACTGACTCTTCTTACTGGATATGTTTTGAACCATTCCTGTGACACTAGTTATAGATTCCGATGCTTCACTTCAGGTTTAGTGTATCCCTCTGACCTTCTTGATGACGATGAAACACAGAAATTGCATCGGAAATAAATACAAAAGGCACAATACCGACTTAAGTACATGTAGACTGAATCTTCCTACTGTCTATGTTTTGAACCATTCCTATGTCACTAGTTATAGATTCCGATGCTTCACTTCTGGTTTACTGTATCCCTTAGACCTTCGTATTGACGATGAAACACAGAAATTGCATGCGAATAAAATACAAAAGGCACAATACCCAATGAAGTACAAGAAAACTGACTCTTCTTACTGACTATGTTTTGAACAATTCCTGTGACAGTAGTTATGGATTCCGATCCTTCACTTCAGGTTTACTGTATCCCTTGGACCTTCGTATTGACGATGAAACACTGAAATTGCATCGGTATTAAATACAAAAGGCACAGTGCCGACCTATGTACGAGAAGACTGACTCCTCATACTGACTATACCTTGATTCAATCCTGTGACACTAGTTATAGATTCCGATGCTTCACTTCAGGTTTACTGTATCCCTTGGATCTTATTGTTGACGATGAAACACAGAAATTGCATCGGAATTATATACAAAAGGCACAATGCCGACTAAAGGGCAAGAAGACTGGATCTTCTTACTGCCTATGGTTTGTACCATTCCTGTGACACTAGTTATAGATTCCGATGCTTCACTTCAGGTTTACTGTATCCCTCTGACCTTCTCATTGACGATGAAACACAGAAATTGCATCTTAATTAAATACAAAAGGCACAATGCCGACTTAAGTGCAAGAAGACTGACTCTCCTTACAGTCTATGTTTTGAACCATTCCTGTGACACTAGTTATAGATTCCGAAGCTTCACACAAGGTTTACTGTATCCCTGGGACCTTCTTATTGACGATGAAACACCGAAATTGCATCGGAATTAAATACAAAAGGCACAATGCCGACTTAAGTACAAGAACACTGACTCTTCTTACTGACTATATATTGATCCATTCCTGTGACACTAGTTATAGATTCGGATGCTTCACTTCAGGTTTACTGTATACTTTGGACCTTCTTATTGACGACCTAACACAGAAATTGCATCGGAATTAAATACAAAAGGCACAATGCCGACTTAAGTACAAGAAGACTGACTCTTCTTACTGACTATGATTTGAACAATTCCTGTGACACTAGTTGTAGATCCCGATGCTTCACTTCAGGTTTACTGTATCCCTCTGACGTTCTTATTAACGATGAAACACAGATATTGCATCGGAATTAAATACAAAAGGCACAATGTTGACTTAAGTACAAGAAGACTGACTCTTATTACTGACTATGTTTTGAACCATTCTTGTGACACTGGTTATAGATTACGATGCTTCACTTCCGGTTTACTGTATCCCTTGGACCTTCGTATTGACGATGAAACACAGAAATTGCATCGGAATTAAATAGAAAAGGCACAATGCCGTCTTAAGTACAAGCAGACTGACTCTTCTTAGTGTCTATGTTTTGAACCAATCCTGTGACGCTAATTAAAGATTCCGATGCTTCACTTCAGGTTTACTGTATCCGTTGGACCTTCTTATTGACGATGAAACACAGAAATTGCATCGGAATTGAATACAAAAGGCACAATGCCTACTTAAGTACAAGATGACTGGCTCTTCTTACTGAGTATGTTTTGAACCATTCCTGTGACACTAGTTGTAGATTCCGAGGCTTCACTTCAGGTTTACTGTATCCCTAGGACCTTCTTATTGACGATGAAACACAGAAATTGCATCGGAACTAAATACCAAAGGCACAATGCCGACTTAAGTATAAGAATACTGACTCTTTACTGCTGTCTATGTTGGAACCATTCCTGTGACATTAGTTGTAGATTCCGATGCTTCACTTCAGGGTTACTGTATCCTTTGGACCTTCTTATTGGCGACGAAACACAAAAATTGCATCGGAATTAAATAGAAAATGCACAATGCCGACTTAAGGACAAGAAGACTGGATCTTCTTACTGCCTATGTTTTGAACCATTCCTGTGACACTAGTTATAGATTCCGATGCTTCACTTCAGGTTTACTGTATCCCTCTGACCTTCTCATTGACGATGAAACACAGAAATTGCATCTGAATTAAATACAAAAGGCACAATGCCGACTTAAGTATAAGAAGACTGACTCTTTACTGCTGTCTATGTTTGAACCATTCCTGTGACATTAGTTTTAGATTCCGGTGCTTCACTTCAGGGTTACTGTATCCTTTGGACCTTCTTATTGGCGACGAAACACAGAAATTGCATCGGAATTAAATAGAAAATGCACAATGCCGACTTAAGTACAAGAAGACTGACTCTTCTTACTGTCTATGTTTCGAACCATTGCTGTGACACTAGTTATATATTCCGATGCTTCACCTCAGGTCCACTGTATCCCTCTGACCTTCTTATTGACGATGAAACACAGAAATTGCATCGGAATTAAATAGACAAGGCACAATGCCGACTTAAGTACAAGAAGACTGACTCTTCTTACTGACTATGATTTGAACAATTCCTGTGACACTAGTTGTAGATTCCGAGGCTTCACTTCTGGTTTACTGTATCCCTTGGACCGTCGTATTGATGATGAAACAGAAATTTCATCGGAATTGAATACAAAAGGCACAATGCCGATTACGTACAAGAAGACTGACTCTTCTTACTGCCTATGTTTTGAACCATTCCTGTGACACTAGTTATGGATTCCGATGCTTCACTTCAGGTTTACTGTATCCCATGGACCTTCTTATTGACGATGAAACACAGAAATTGCATCGGAATTAGATACAAAAGGCACAATGCCGACTTAAGTACAACAAGACTGACTCTTCTCACTGACTATACCTTGATCCATTCCTGTGACACTAGTTATAGATTCCGATGCTTCACTTCAGGTTTACTGTATCCCTTGGACCTTCTTATTAACGATGAAACACAGATATTGCATCGGAATTAAATACAAAAGAAACAATGCCGAATTAAGTACAAGAAGGCTCACTCTTCTTACTGTCTATGCTTTGAACCGTTCCTGTGACACTAGTTATAGAGTCCGATGCTTCACTCCAGGTTTACTGTATCCCTTGGACCTTCTTATTGACGATGAAACACAGAAATTACATCGCAATTAAATACAAAAGGCATAATGCTGACTTAAGGACAAGAAGACTGAATCTTCTTACTGCCTATGTTTTGAACCATTCCTGTGACACTAGTTATAGATTCCGATGCTTCACTTCAGGCTTACTGTATCCCTCTGACCTTCTTATTGACGATGAAACACAGAAATTACGTCGGAATTAAATACAAAAGGCACAATGCCTACTTAAGAAGACTTACTCTTCTTACTGACTATGTTTTGAACCATTCCTGTGACACTAGTTTTGGATTCCGATGCTTCACTTCAGGTTTACTGCATCCCTTGGACCTTCTAATTGACGATGAAACACAGAAATTGCATCGGAATTAAATACAAAAGGCACAATGTAGACTTAAGTACAAGATGACTGACTCTTCTTACTGACTCTATCTTGATCCATTCCTGTGACACTAGTTTTGGATTCCGATGCTTCACTTCAGGTTTACTGCATCCCTTGGACCTTCTAATTGACGATGAAACACAGAAATTGCATCGGAATTAAATACAAAAGGCACAATGTAGACTTAAGTACAAGATGACTGACTCTTCTTACTGACTCTATCTTGATCCATTCCTGTGACACTAGTTATAGATTCCGATGCTTCACTTCTGGTTTACTGTATCCCTTGGACCTTCGTATTGACGACGAAACACAAAAATTGTATCGGAATTAAATACAAAAGGCACAATGCTGACTCAAGTACAAGAAGACTGACTCTTCCTACTGACTATGTTTGAACGAATCCTGTGACATTAGTTATTTTTTCCGATGCTTCACTTCAGGTTTACTGTATCCTTTGGACCTTCGTATTGGCGACGAAACACAGAAATTGCTTCGGAATTAAATAGAAAAAGCACAATGCCGTCTTAAGTACAAGCAGACTGACTCTTCTCACTGGATATGTTTGAACCATTCCTGTGACACTAGTTATAGATTCGGATGCTTCACTTCATTTTTACTGTATACCTTGGACCTTCTTATTGACGACGAAACACAGAAATTGCATCGGAATTAAATACAAAAGGCACAATGCCGACTTAAGTACAAGAAGACTGACTCATCTTACTGACTATGATTTGAACAATTTCTGTGACACTAGTTGTAGATCCCGATGCTTCACTTCAGGTTTACTTTATCCCTATGACGTTCTTTTTAACGATGAAACACAGATATTGCATCGGAATTAAATACAAAAGGCACAATGCTGACTTAAGTACAAGGAGACTGACTCTTCTTACTGACTATGTTTTGAACCATTCCTGTGACACTAGTTATAGATTACGATGCTTCACTTCCGGTTTACTGTATCCCTTGGACCTTCGTATTGACGATGAAACACAGAAATTGCATCGGAATTAAATAGAAAAGGCACAATGACGTCTTAAGTACAAGCAGACTGACTCTTCTTAGTGTCTATGTTTTGAACCATTCCTGTGACGCTAGTTAAAGATTCCGATGCTTCACTTCTGGTTTACTGTATCCGTTGGACCTTCTTATTGACGATGAAACACAGAAATTGCATCGGAATTGAATACAAAAGGCACAATGCCTACATCAGTACAAGATGACTGGCTCTTCTTACTGAGTATGTTTTGAACCATTCCTGTGACACTAGTTATAGATTCCGATGCTTCACTTCAGATTTACTGTATCCCTCTGACCTTATTATTGACGATGAAACACAGAAATTGCATCGGAAATAAATACAAAAGGCACAATACCGGCTTAAGTACATGCAGACTGAATCTTCCTACTGTCTATGTTTTGAACCAATCCTGTGACACTAGTTACAGATTCCGATGCTTCATTTCAGGATGACTGCATCCCTTGGACCTTCGTAATTACGATGAAACACAGATAGTGCATCGTAATTAAATACAAAAGGTACAATGCCAACTTAAGTAGAAGAAGACAACCCCTTCCTACTCTCCATGTTTTGAACCATTTCTGTGACACTAGTTATAGATTCCGATGCATCACTTTAGGTTTACTGTATCCCTTGGACCTTCTTATTGACGATGAAACACAGAAATTGCATCGGAATTAAATACAAAAGGCACAATGCCGACTTAAGTACAAGAAGGCTGACTCTTCATACTGTCTATGTTTTGAACCATTCCTTTGACACTAGTTATAGATTCCGATGCTTCACTCCTGGTTTACTGTATCCCTTCGACCTTATTATTGACGATGAAACACAGAAATTGCATCAGAATTAAATACAAAAGGCACAACGCCGACTTAAGGACAAGAAGACTGGATCTTCTTACTGCCTATGTTTTGAACCATTCCTGTGACACTAGTTATAGATTCCGATGCTTCACTTCAGCTTTACTGTATCCCTCCGACCTTCTCATTGACGATGAAACACAGAAATTGCATCTGAATTAAATACAAAAGGCACTATGCCGACTTAAGTGCAAGAAGACTGACTCTTCTTACTGCCTATGTTTTGAACCATTGCTGTGACACTAGTTATAGATTCCGATGCATCACTTCAGGTTTACTGTATCCGTTGGACCTTCTTATTGACGATGAAACACAGAAATTGCATCGGAATTGAATACAAAAGGCACAATGCCTACTTAAGTACAAGATGACTGGCTCTTCTTACTGAGTATGATTTGAACCATTCCTGTGACACTAGTTGTAGATTCCGAGGCTTCACTTCAGGTTTACTGTATCCCTAGGACCTTCTTATTGACGATGAAACACAGAAATTGCATCGGAAATAAATACAAAAGGCACAATGCCGACTTAAGTATAAGAAGACTGAGTCTTTACTGCTGTCTATGTTTGAACCATTCCTGTGACATTAGTTATAGATTCCGATGCTTCACTTCAGGGTTACTGTATCCTTTGGACCTTCTTATTGACGACGAAACACAGAAATTGCATCGGAATTAAATAGAAAATGCACAATGCCGACTTAAGTACAAGAAGACTGACTCATCTTACTGTCTATGCTTCGAACCATTGCTGTGACACTAGTTATATATTCCGATGCTTCACCTCAGGTCCACTGTATCCTTCTGACCTTCTTATTCACGATGAAACACAGAAATTGCATCGGACTTAAATAGACAAGGCACAATGCCGACTTAAGTACAAGAAGACTGACTCTTCTTACTGACTATGATTTGAACAATTCCTGTGACACTAGTTGTAGATTCCGATGCTTCACTTCTGGTTTACTGTATCCCTTGGACCGTCGTATTGATGATGAAACACAGAAATTTCATCGGTATTGAATACAAAAGGCACAATGCCGACTTACGTACAAGAAGACTGACTCTTCTCACTGACTATGTTTTGAACCATTCCTGTGACACTAGTTATGGATTCCGATGCTTCACTTCAGGTTTACTGTATCCCATGGACCTTCTTATTGACGATGAAACACAGAAATTGCATCGGAATTAGATACAAAAGGCACAATGCCGACTTAAGTACAACAAGACTGACTCTTCTTACTGACTATATCTTGATCCATTCCTGTGACACTAGTTATAGATTCCGATGCTTCACTTCAGGTTTACTGTATCCCTTGGACCTTCTTATTCACGATGAAACACAGAAATTGCATCGGAATTAAATACAAAAGAAACAATGCCGAATTAAGTACAAGAAGGCTGACTCTTCTTACTGTCTATGTTTTGAACCGTTCCTGTGACACTAGTTATAGAGTCCGATGCTTCACTCCTGGTTTACTGTATCCCTTGGACCTTCTTATTGACGATGAAACACAGAAATTACATCGCAATTAAATACAAAAGGCACAATGCTGACTTAAGGACAAGAAGACTGAATCTTCTTACTGCCTATGTTTTGAACCATTCCTGTGACACTAGTTATAGATTCCGATGCTTCACTTCAGGCTTACTGTATCCCTCTGACCTTCTTATTGACGATGAAACTCACAAATTGCATCGGAATTAAATACAAAAGGCACAATGCCTACTTAAGAAGACCTACACTTCTTACTGACCATGTTTTGAACCATTCCTGTGACACTAGTTTTGGATTCCGATGCTTCACTTCAGGTTTACTGTATCCCTTGGACCTTCTAATTGACGATGAAACACAGAAATTGCATCGGAATTAAATACAAAAGGCACAATGCTGACTCAAGTACAAGAAGACTGACTCTTCCTACTGTTTATGTTTGAACGAATCCTGTGACATTAGTTATTGTTTCCGATGCTTCACTTCAGGTTTACTGAATCCTTTCGACCTTCTTATTGGCGACGAAACACAGAAATTGCATCGGAACAAAATACAAAAAGCACAATGCCGACGTAAGTACAAGAAGACTGACTCTTCCTACTGTCTATGTTTGAACGAATCCTATGACATTAGTTATAGATTCCGATGCTTCACTTCAGGTTTACTGTATCCTTTGGACCTTCCTATTGGCGATGAAACACAGAAATTGCATCGGGATTAAATACAAAACGCACAATGCCGACTTAAGTACAAGAAGACTGACTCTTCTTACTGACTATGATTTTAACCATTCCTGTGACACTAGTTGTAGATCCCAATGCTTCACTTCAGGTTTACCGTATCCCTCTGACGTTCTTATTAACGATGAAACACAGATATTGCATCGGAATTAAATACAAAAGGTACAATGCTGACTTAAGTACAAGATGACTGGCTCTTCTTACTGAGTATGTTTTGAACCATTCCTGTGACACTAGTTGTAGATTCCGAGGCTTCACTCAGGTTTACTGTATCCCTCTGACCTTCTTATTGACGATGAATCACAGAAATTGCATCGGAACTAAATACAAAAGGCACAATGCCGACTTAAGTATAAGAGGACTGACTCTTTACTGCTGTCTATGTTTGAACCATTCCTGTGACATTTGTTATAGGTTCCGATGCTTCACTTCAGGGTTACTGTATCCTTTGGACCTTCTTATTGGCGACGAAACACAGAAATTTCATCGGAATTAAATAGAAAATGCGCAATGCCGACTTAAGTACAAGAAGACTGACTCTTCTTACTGTCTATGTTTCGAACCATTGCTGTGACACTAGTTATATATACCGATGCTTCACCTCAGGTCCACTGTATCCCTCTGACCTTCTTATTGACGATGAAACACAGAAATTGCATCGGAATTAAATAGAAAAGGCAGAATGCCGTCTTAAGTACAAGAAGACTGACTCTTCTTACTGACTATGATTTGAACAATTCCTGTGACACTAGTTGTAGATTCCGATGCTTCAATTCTGGTTTACTGTATCCCTTGGACCGTCGTATTGATGATGAAACACAGAAATTTCATCGGAATTGAATACAAAAGGCACAATGCCGACTTACGTACAAGAAGACTGACTCTTCTTACTGACTATGTTTTGAACCATTCCTGTGACACTAGTTATGGATTCCGATGCTTCACTCCTGGTTTACTGTATCCCTCGGACCTTCTTATTGGCGATGAAACACAGAAATTGCATCGGAATTAAATACAAAAGGCACAATGCCTACTTAAAAGACTTACTCTTCTTACTGACTATGTTTTGAACCATTCCTGTGACACTAGTTTTGGATTCCGATGCTTCACTTCAGGTTTACTGTATCCCTTGGACCTTCTAATTGACGATGAAACACAGAAATTGCATCGGAATTAGATACAAAAGGCACAATGCCGACTTAAGTACAACAAGACTGACTCTTCTTACTGACTATATCTTGATCCATTCCTGTGACACTAGTTATAGATTCCGATGCTTAACTTCAGGTTTACTGTATCACTTGGACCTTCTCATTGACGATGAAACACAGAAACTGCATCGGAATTAAATACAAAAGAAACAATGCCGAATTAAGTACAAGAAGGCTGACTCTCCTTACTGTCTATGTTTTGAACCGTTCCTGTGACACTAGTTATAGAGTCCGATGCTTCACTCCTGGTTTACTGTATCCCTTGGACCTTCTTATTGACGATGAAACACAGAAATTGCATCGCAATTAAATACAAAAGACACAATGCTGACTTAAGGACAAGAAGACTGAATCTTTTTACTGCCTACGTTTTGAACCATTCCTGTGACACTAGTTATAGATTCCGATGCTTCACTTGAGGCTTACTGTATCCCTCTGACCTTCTTATTGACGATGAAACACAGAAATTGCATCGGAATTAAATACAAAAGGCACAATGCCTACTTAAAAGACTTACTCTTCTTACTGACTATGTTTTGAACCATTCCTGTGACACTAGTTTTGGATTCCGATGCTTCACTTCAGGTTTACTGTATCCCTTGGACCTTCTAATTGACGATGAAACACAGAAATTGCATCGGAATTAAATACAAAAGGCACAATGTCGACTTAAGTACAAGATGACTGACTCTTCTTACCGACTCTATCTTGATCCATTCCTGTAACACTAGTTATAGATTCCGATGCTTCACTTCGGGTTTACTGTATCCCTTGGACCTTCTTATTGACGATGAAACACAGAAATTGCATCGGAATTAAATACAAAAGGCACAATGCCGACTTAAGTACAAGCAGTCTGACTCTTCTTACTGACTATGTTTTGATCCATTCCTGTGACACTAGTTATAGATTCCGATGCTTCACTTCTGGTTTACTGTATCCCTTGGACCTTCGTATTGACGACGAAACACAAAAATTGCATCGGAATTAAATACAAAAGGCACAAATCTGACTCAAGTACAAGAAGACTGACTCTTCCTACTGACTATGTTTGAACGAATCCTGTGACACTAGTTATAGATTCCGATGCTTCACTTCAGGTTTACTGTATCCTTTCGACCTTCCTATTGGCGACGAAACACAGAAATTGCATCGGAACAAAATACAAAAGGCACAATGCAGGCTTAAGTACAAGAAGACTGACTCTTCCTACTGTCTATGTTTGAACGAATCCTGTGACATTAGTTATAGATTCCGATGCTTCACTTCAGTTTTACTGTATCCTTTGGACCTTCCTATTGGCGACGAAACACAGAAATTGCATCGGAATTAAATAGAAAAGGCACAATGCCGACTTAAGGACAAGAAGACTGAATCTTTTTACTGCCTATGTTTTGAACCATTCCTGTGACACTAGTTATAGATTCCGATGCTTCACTTCAGGCTTACTGTTTCCCTCTGACCTTCTTATTGACGATGAAACACAGAAATTGCATCGGAATTAAATACAAAAGGCACAATGCCTACTTAAAAGACTTACTCTTCTTACTGACTATGTTTTGAACCATTCCTGTGACACTAGTTTTGGATTCCGATGCTTCACTTCAGGTTTACTGTATCCCTTGCACCTTCTAATTGACGATGAAACACAGAAATTGCATCGGAATTAGATACAAAAGGCACAATGCCGACTTAAGTACAACAAGACTGACTCTTCTTACTGACTATATCTTGATCCATTCCTGTGACACTAGTTATAGATTCCGATGCTTAACTTCAGGTTTACTGTATCACTTGGACCTTCTCATTGACGATGAAACACAGAAATTACATCGCAATTAAATACAAAAGGCATAATGCTGACTTAAGGACAAGAAGACTGAATCTTCTTACTGCCTATGTTTTGAACCATTCCTGTGACACTAGTTATAGATTCCGATGCTTCACTTCAGGCTTACTGTATCCCTCTGACCTTCTTATTGACGATGAAACACAGAAATTGCATCGGAATTAAATACAAAAGGCACAATGCCTACATAAGAAGACTTACTCTTCTTACTGTCTATGTTTTGAACCACTCCTGTGACACTAGTTATAGTTTACGATGCTTCACATCCGGTATACTGTATCCCTTGGACCTTCGTATTGACGATGAAACACAGAAATTGCATCGGAAGTAAATAGAAAAGGCACAATGCCGTCTTAAGTACAAGCAGACTGACTCTTCTTAGTGTCTATGTTTTGAACCATTCCTGTGACGCTGGTTAAAGATTCCGATGCTTCACTTCAGGTTTACTGTATCCGTTGGACCTTCTTAGTGACGATGAAACACAGAAATAGCATCGGAATTGAATACAAAAGGCACAATGCCTACTTAAGTACAAGATGACTGGCTCTTCTTACTGACTATGTTTTGAACCATTCCTGTGACACTAGTTGTAGACTCCGAGGCTTCACTTCAGGTTTACTGTATCCATCTGACCTTCTTATTGACGATGAAACACAGAAATTGCATCGGAACTAAATACAAAAGGCACAATGCCGACTTAAGTATAAGAAGACTGACTCTTTACTGCTGTCTATGTTTGAACCATTCCTGTGACATTAGTTATAGATTCCGATGCTTCACTTCAGGGTTACTGTATCCTTTGGACCTTCTTATTGGCGTCGAATCACAGAAATTGCATCGGAATTAAATAGAAAATGCACAATGCCGACTTAAGTACAAGAAGCCTGACTCTTCTTACTGTCTATGTTTCGAACCACTGCTGTGGCACTAGTTATATATTCCGATTCTCCACCTCAGGTCCACTGTATCCCTCTGACCTTCTTATTGACGATGAAACACAGAAATTGCATTGGAATTAAATAGAAAAGGCACAATGCCGACTTAAGTACAAGAAGACTGACTCTTCTTACTGACTATGATTTGAACAATTCCTGTGACACTAGTTGTAGATTCGGATGCTTCACTTCTGGTTTACTGTATCCCTTGGACCGTCGTATTGATGATGAAACACAGAAATTTCATCGGAATTGAATACAAAAGGCACAGTGCCGACTTACGTACAAGAAGGCTGACTCTTCTTACTGACTATGTTTTGAACCATTCCTGTGACACTAGTTATGGATTCCGATGCTTCACTTCAGGTTTACTGTATCCCATGGACCTTCTTATTGACGATGAAACACAGAAATTGCATCGGAATTAGATACAAAAGGCACAATGCCGACTTAAGTACAACAAGACTGACTCATCTTACTGACTATATCTTGATCCATTCCTGTGACACTAGTTATAGATTCCGATGCTTCACTTCAGGTTTACTGTATCCCTTGGACCTTCTTATTGACGATGAAACACAGAAACTGCATCGGAATTAAATACAAAAGAAACAATGCCGAATTAAGTACAAGAAGGCTGACTCTTCTTACTGTCTATGTTTTGAACTGTTCCTGTGACACTAGTTATAGAGTCCGATGCTTCACTCCAGGTTTACTGTATCCCTTGGACCTTCTTATTGACGATCAAACGCAGAAATTACATCGCAATTAAATACAAAAAACACAATGCTGACTTAAGGACAAGAGGACTGAATCTTCTTCCTGCCTATGATTTGAACCATTCCTGTTACACTAGTTATAGATTCCGATGCATCACTTCAGGCTTACTGTATCGCTCTGACCTTCTTATTGACGATGAAACAAAGAAATTGCATCGGAATTAAATACAAAAGGCACAATGCCTACTTAAGAAGACTTACTCTTCTTACTGACTATGTTTTGAAACGTTCCTATGACACTAGTTTTGGATTCCGATGCTTCACTTCAGGTTTACTGTATCCCTTGGACCTTCTAATTGACGATGAAACACAGAAATTGCATCGGAATTAAATACAAAAGGCACAATGTCGACTTAAGTACAAGATGACTGACTCTTCTTACTGACTCTACCTTGATCCATTCCTGTGAAACTAGTTATAGATTCCGATGCTTCACTTCGGGTTTACTGTATCCCTTGGACCTTCTTATTGACGATGAAACACAGAAATTGCATCGGAATTAAATACAAAAGGCACAATGCCGACTTAAGTACAAGAAGACTGACTCTTCTTACTGACTATGTTTTGAACCATTCCTGTGACACTAGTTGTAGATTCCGATGCTTCACTTCAGGTTTATTGTATCCCTCTGACCTTCTTATTAACTATGAAACACAGATATTGGATCGGAATTAAATACAAAAGGCACAATGCCGACTTAAGTACAAGCAGACTGACTCTTCTTACTGACTATGTTTTGATCCATTCCTGTGACACTAGTTATAGATTCCGATGCTTCACTTCTGGTTTACTGTATCCCTTGGGCCTCCGTATTGACGACGAAACACAAAAATTGCATCGGAATTAAATACAAAAGGCACAATGCTGACTCAAGTACAAGAAGACTGACTCTTCCTACTGACTATGTTTGAACGAATCCTGTGACATTAGTTATTGTTTCCGATGCTTCACTTCAGGTTTACTGTATCCTTTCGACCTTCCAATTGGCGACGAAACACAGACATTGCATCGGAACAAAATACAAAAGGCACAATGCCGACTTAAGTAAAAGAAGACTGACTCTTCCTACTGTCTATGTTTGAACGAATCCTGTGACATTAGTTATAGTTTCCGATGCTTTATTTCAGGTTTACTGTATACTTTGGACCTTCCTAATGGCGACGAAACACAGAAGTTGCATCGCAATTAAATAGAAAAGGCACAATGCCGACTTAAGTACAAGAAGACTGACTCTTCCTACTGTCTATGATTTGAACCATTCCTGTGACACTAGTTATAGATCCCAATGCTTCACTTCAGGTTTACCGTATCCCTCTGACGTTCTTATTAACGATGAAACACAGATATTGCATCGGAATTAAATACAAAAGGTACAATGCTGACTTAAGTACAAGAAGACTGACTCTTCTTACTGACTATGTTTTGAACCACTCCTGTGACACTAGTTATAGATTACGATGCTTCACTTCCGGTATACTGTATCCCTTGGACCTTCGTATTGACGATGAAACACAGAAATTGCATCGGAATTAAATAGAAAAGGCACAATGCCGTCTTAAGTACAAGCAGACTGACTCTTCTTAGTGTCTATGTTTTGAACCATTCCTGTGACGCTAGTTAAAGATTCCGATGCTTCACTTCAGGTTAACTGTATCCGTTGGACCTTCTTATTGACGATGAAACACAGAAATTGCATCGAAATTGAATACAAAAGGCACAATGCCTACTTAAGTACAAGATGACTGGCTCTTCTTACTGAGTATGTTTTGAACCATTCCTGTGACACTAGTTGTAGACTCCGAGGCTTCACTTCAGGTTTACTGTATCCATCTGACCATCTTATTGACGATGAAACACAGAAATTGCATCGGAACTAAATACAAAAGGCACAATGCCGACTTAAGTATAAGAAGACTGACTCTTTACTGCTGTCTATGTTTGAACCAATCCTGTGACATTAGTTATAGATTCCGATGCTTCACTTCAGGGTTACTGTATCCTTTGGACCTTCTTATTGGCGACGAAACACAGAAATTGCATCGGAATTAAATAGAAAATGCACAATGCCGACTTAAGTACAAGAAGACTGACTCTTCTTACTGTCTATGTTTCGAACCATTGCTGTGACACTAGTTATATATTCCGATGCTTCACCTCAGGTCCACTGTATCCCTCTGACCTTCTTATTGACGATGAAACACAGAAATTGCATCGGAATTAAATAGAAAAGGCACAATGCCGACTTAAGTACATGAAGACTGACTCATCTTACTGACTATGATTTGAACAATTCCTGTGACACTAGTTGTAGATTCCGATGCTTCACTTCTGGTTTACTGTATCCCTTGGACCGTCGTATTGATGATGAAACACAGAAATTTCATCGGAATTGAATACAAAAGGTACAGTGCCGACTTACGTACAAGAAGACTGACTCTTCTTACTGACTATGTTTTGAACCATTCCTGTGACACTAGTTATGGATTCCGATGCTTCACTTCAGGTTTACTGTATCCCATGGACCTTCTTATTGACGATGAAACACAGAAATTGCATCGGAATTAGATACAAAAGGCACAATGCCGACTTAAGTACAAGAAGACTGACTCATCTTACTGACTATGATTTGAATAATTTCTGTGACACTAGTTGTAGATCCCGATGCTTCACTTCAGGTTTACTTTATCCCTATGACGTTCTTTTTAACGATGAAACACAGATATTGCATCGGAATTAAATACAAAAGAACCAATGCCGAATTAAGTACAAGAAGGCTGACTCTTCTTACTGTCTATGTTTTGACCCGTTCCTGTGACACTAGTTATAGAGTCCGATGCTTCACTCCAGGTTTACTGTATCCCTTGGACCTTCTTATTGACGATGAAACACAGAAATTACATCGCAATTAAATACAAAAGACACAATGCCGACTTAAGGACAAGAAGACTGAATCTTCTTCCTGCCTATGTTTTGAACCATTCCTGTGACACTAGTTATAGATTCCGATGCATCACTTCAGGCTTACTGTATCGCTCTGACCTTCTTATTGACGATGAAACACAGAAATTGCATCGGAATTAAATACAAAAGGCACAATGCCTACTTAAGAAGACTTACTCTTCTTACTGACTATGCTTTGAACCATTCCTGTGACACTAGTTTTGGATTCCGATGCTTCACTTCAGGTTTACTGTATCCCTTGGACCTTCTAATTGACGATGAAACACAGAAATTGCATCGGAATTAAATACAAAAGGCACAATGTCGACTTAAGTACAAGATGACTGACTCTTCTTACTGACTCTATCTTGTTCCATTCCTGTGACACTAGTTATAGATTCCGATGCTTCTCTTCTGGTTTACTGTATCCCTTGGACCTTCTTATTGACGATGAAACACAGAAATTGCATCGGAATTAAATACAAAAGGCACAATGCCGACTTAAGTACAAGAAGACTGACTCTTCTTACGGACTATGATTTGAACCATTCCTGTGACACTAGTTGTAGATTCCGATGCTTCACTTCAGGTTTATTGTATCCCTCTGACCTTCTTATTAACTATGAAACACAGATATTGCATCGGAATTAAATACAAACGGCACAATGCCGACTTAAGTACAAGCAGACTGACTCTTCTTACTGACTATGTTTTGATCCATTCCTGTGACACTAGTTATAGATTCCGATGCTTCACTTCTGGTTTACTGTATCCCTTGGACCTTCGTATTGACGACGAAACACAAAAATTGCATCGGAATTAAATACAAAAGGCACAATGATGACTCAAGTACAAGAAGACTGACTCTTCCTACTGACTATGTTTGAACGAATCCTGTGACATTAGTTATTGTTTCCGATGCTTCACTTCAGGTTTACTGTATCCTTTCGACCTTCCTATTGGCGACGAAACACAGAAATTGCATCGAAAGAAAATACAAAAGGCACAATGCCGACTTAAGTACAAGAAGACTGACTCTTCCTACTGTCTATGTTTGAACGAATCCTGTGACATTAATTATGGATTCCGATGCTTCACTTCAGGTGTACTGTATCCTTTGGACCTTCCTATTGGCGACGAAACACAGAAATTGCATCGGAAATAAATAGAAAAGGCACAATGCCGACTTAAGTACAAGAAGACAGACTCTTCCTACTGTCTATGATTTGAACCATTCCTGTGACACTAGTTATAGATTCCGATGCTTCACCTCAGGCTCACTGTATCCCTCTGAAATTCTTATTGACGATGAAACACAGAAATTACATCGGAATTAAATAGAAAAGGCACAATGCCGTCTTAAGTACAAGCAGACTGACTCTTCTTAATGTCTATGTTTTGAACCATTCCTGTGACACTAGTTAAAGATTCCGATGCTTCACTTCAGGTTTACTGTATCCCTTGGACCTTCTTATTGACGATGAAACACAGAAAATGCATCGAAAATAAATACAAGAGGCACATGCCGACTTAAGTACAACAAGACTGACTCTTCTCACTGGATATGTTTTGAACCATTCCTGTCACACAAGTTATAGATTCCGATGCTTCACTTCAGGTTTAGTGTATCCCACTGACCTTCTTATTGACGATGAAACACAGAAA
Organism: Schistocerca serialis cubense; assembly: GCF_023864345.2. Taxonomy (NCBI): domain Eukaryota; kingdom Metazoa; phylum Arthropoda; class Insecta; order Orthoptera; family Acrididae; genus Schistocerca; species Schistocerca serialis. The sequence goes on from NC_064645.1 coordinate 6,448,337, forward strand.
TTGTATCGGAAATAAATACAAAAGGCACAATACCGGCTTAAGTACATGTAGACTGAATCTTCCTACTGTCAATGTTTTGAACCATTCCTGTGACACTAGTTACAGATTTCGATGCTTCATTTCAGGATTACTGCATCCCTTGGACCTTCGTAATGACGATGAAACACAGATAGTCCATCGGAATTTAATACAAAAGGTACAATGCCAACTTAAGTAGAAGAAGATTGACTCTTCTTACTGGATATGTTTTGAACCATTCCTGTGACCTTCTTATTAACGATGAAACACACAAATTGCATCGGAATTAAATACAAAAGGCACAATGCCGACTTAAGTACAAGAAGACCGACTCTTCCTACTGACTACGTTTTGAAACATTCCTGTGACACTAGTCATAGATTCCGATGCTTCACTTCAGGTTTACTGTATCCCTCTGACCTTCTTATTGACGATGAATCAAGGAAATTGCATCGGAATTAAATACAAAAGAAACATAGCAGACATAAGTACATGTAGACTGACTTTTCCTAATGTTTATGATTTGAACCATTCCTGTGACACTAGTTATAGATTCCGATGGTTCATTTCAGGCTTACTGTATCCCTTGGACCTTCTTATTGACGATGAATCAAGGAAATTGCATCGGAATTAAATACAAAAGGCACATAGCAGACATAAGTATATGTAGACTGACTTTTCCTAATGTCTATGATTTGAACCATTCCTGTGACACTAGTTATAGATTCCGATGCTTCACTCTAGGTTTACTGTATCCCTTGGACCTTCTTATTTACGATGAAACACAGAAATTGCATCGGAATTAAATGCAAAAGGCACAATGCCGACTTAAGTACAAGATGACTAACTTATCTTACTGTCTATGTTTTGAACCATTCCTGCGTCACTACTTATAGATTTCGTTCCTTCACTTCAGGTTTACTGTATCCCTCCGACCTTCTTATTGTCGATAAAACACAGAAATTACATCGGAATTAAATACAAAAGGCACAATGCCGACTTAAGTACAAGAAGACTGACACTTCTTCTGTCAATGTTTTGAACCATTCCTGTGTCACCACTTATAGAGTTCGTTGCTTCACTTCAGGTTTACTGTATCCCTCCGACCTTCTTATTGTCGATAAAACACAGAAATTACATCGGAATTAAATACAAAAGGCACAATGCCGAATTAAGTACAAGAAGACTGACTCTTCCTACTGTCTATGTTTTGAACCATTCCTGTGACACTAGATATAGATTCCGATGCTTCACTCTAGGTTTACTGTATCCCTTGGACCTTCTTATTGACGATGAAACACAGAAATTGCATCGGAATTAAATAAAAAATGCACAATGCCGACTTAAGAACAAGAAGACTGACTCTTCTTACTGTCTATGCTTTGAACCACTCCTGTGACACTAGTTACAGATTCAGATGCTTCACTCCAGGTTTACTGTATCCCTTGGACCTTCTTATTTACGATGAAACACAGAAATTGCATCGGAATTAAATACAAAAGGCACAATGCCGACTTAAGTAAAAGAAGACTGGCTCTTCTTACTGACTATGCTTTGAACCATTCCTGTGACACTAGTTACAGATTCAGATGCTTCACTCCAGGTTTACTGTATCCCTTGGACCTTCTTATTTACGATGAAACACAGAAATTGCATCGGAATTCAATACAAAAGGCACAATGCCGACTTAAGTACAAGAAGACTGGCTCTTCTTACTGACTATGCTTTGAACCATTCCTGTGACACTAGTTATAGATTCCGATGCCTCTCTTCAGATTCACTGTATCCCTTGAACCTTCTTATTGACGATGAAACACACAAATTACATCGGAATTAAATACAAAAGGCACAATGCAGACATAACTACAAGAAGACTGACTCTACTTACTGACTATGTTTTGAACCTTTCCTGTAACACTAGTTATGGTTTCCGATGCTTCACTTCGGGTTTACTGTATCCCTCTGACCTTCTTATTGACACAGAAATTGCATCGGAATTAAATACAAAAGGCACAAAGCAGACTTAAGTACATGTAGACTGACTTTTCCTAATGTCTATGTTTTGAACCATTCCTGTGACACTAGTTATAGATTCCGATGGTTCATTTCAGGTTTACTGTATCCCTTGGACCTTCTTATTGACGATGAAACAAAGAAATTGCATCGTAATTAAATTCAAAAGGCACAATGCCGACTTTAGTACAAGAAGACTGACTCCTCAAACTGTCTACGTTTTGAACCATTAATGTGACACTAGTTGTAGATTCTGATGCTTCACTTCAGGTTCACTGTATCCCTCTGACCTTCTTATTGACGATGAAACACAGTAATTGCATCGGAATTAAATACAAAAGGCACAATGCAGACATAACTACAAGAAGACTGACTCTACTTACTGACTATGTTTTGAACCATTCCTGTGACACTAGTTATAGATTCCGATGCTTAACTACAGGATAACTGTATCCCACTGACCTTCTTAGTGACGATGAAACACAGAAATGGCATCGGAATGAAATACAAAAGGCACAATGCCGACTTAAGTGCAAGAAGACTGACTCTTCTTACTGACTATGTTTTGAACCATTCCTGTGACACTAGTTATAGATTCTGATGCTTCACTTCAGGTTTACTGTATCCCTTGGACCTTCTTATTGGCGATGAAACACAGAAATTGCATCGGAATTTAATACAAAAAGCATAATGACGACTTAAGTACAAGAAGACTGAGTCATCTTACTGTCTATGTTTTGAACCATTCCTGTGACACTAGTTATAGATCCCGATGTTTCACTCCAGATTTACTGTATCCCTTGGACCTTCATATTGACGATGAAACACAGAAATAGCATCGGAATTAAATACAAAAGGCAAAATGCCGACTTAAGTACAAGAAGACTGAATATACTTTCTGACTGTGTTTTGAACCATTCCTGTGACACCACTTATAGATTCCGATGCTTCACTTCACATTTACTGTATCCCTCTGACCTTCTAATTGACGATAAAACACAGAAATTACATCGGAATTAAATACATAAGGCACAATGCCGACTTAAGTACAAGAAGACTGACTCTTCTTACTGTCTATGTTTTGAACCATTCCTGTGACACTAGATATAGATTCCGATGCTTCACTCTAGGTTGACTGTATCCCTTGGACCTACTTATTGACGAAGAAACACAGAAATTGCGTCGGAATTAAATACAAAAGGCACAATGCCGAATTAAGTACAAAAAGACTGATTCTTCTTACTGTCTATGCTTTGAACCATTCCTGTGACACTAGTTACAGATTCCGATGCTTCACTCCAGGTTTACTGTATCCCTTGGACCTTCTAATTGACGATGAAACACAGAAATTGCATCGGAATTCAATACAAAAGGCACAGTGCCGACTTAAGTAAAAGAAGACTGGCTCTTCTTACTGACTATGCTTTGAACCATTCCTGTGACACTAGTTATAGATTCCGATGTTTCACATCAGGTTTACTGAATCCCTCTGAGCTTCTTATTGACGATGAATCACAAAATTGCATCGGAATTAAATACAAAAGGCACAAAGCAGACATAAGTACATGTAGACTGACTTATCCTAATGTCTATGATATGAACAATTCCTGTGACACTAGTTATAGATTCCGATGGTACATTTTAGGTTTTCTGTATCCCTTGGACATTCTTATTGACGATGAAACACAGAAATTGCATCGGAATTAAATAGAAAAGGCACAATACCGACTTCAGTACGAGAAGACTGACTCTTCCAACTGTCTACGTTTCGAACCATTCCTGTGACACTAGTTATAGATTCCGATGCTTCACTTCAGTTTACTGTATCCCTCTGACCTTCTTATTGACGATGAAACACAGAAATTGCATCGGAATTAAATACAAAAGGCACAATGCTAACTTAACTACAAGAAGACTGACTCTTCTTACTGACTATGTTTTGAACCATTCCTGCGACACTAGTTATAGATTCCGATGCTTAACTTCAGGATAACTGTATCCTACTGACCTTCTTAGTGACGATGAAGCACAGAAATTGCATCGAAATTAAATACAAAAGGCACAATGCCGACTTAGGTACAAGAAGACTGACTCTTCTTACTGACTATGTTTTGAACCATTCCTGCGACACTAGTTATAGATTCCGATGCTTAACTTCAGGATAACTGTATCCCACTGACCTTCTTAGTGACGATGAAACACAGAAATTCCATCGGAATTAAATACAAAAGGCACAATGCCGACTTAAGTACAAGAAGACTGACTCTTCTTACGGACTATGATTTGAACCATTCCTGTGACACTAGTTGTAGATTCCGATGCTTCACTTCAGGTTTATTGTATCCCTCTGACCTTCTTATTAACTATGAAACACAGATATTGCATCGGAATTAAATACAAAAGGCACAATGCCGACTTAAGTACAAGCAGACTGACTCTTCTTACTGACTATGTTTTGATCCATTCCTGTGACACTAGTTATAGATTCCGATGCTTCACTTCTGGTTTACTGTATCCCTTGGACCTTCGTATTGACGACGAAACACAAAAATTGCATCGGAATTAAATACAAAAGGCACAATGATGACTCAAGTACAAGAAGACTGACTCTTCCTACTGACTATGTTTGAACGAATCCTGTGACATTAGTTATTGTTTCCGATGCTTCACTTCTGGTTTACTGTATCCTTTCGACCTTCCTATTGGCGACGAAACACAGAAATTGCATCGAAACAAAATACAAAAGGCACAATGCCGACTTAAGTACAAGAAGACTGACTCTTCCTACTGTCTATGTTTGAACGAATCCTGTGACACTAGTTATAGATTCCGATGCTTCACTTCAGGTTTACAGTATCCCTTGGACCTTATTGTTGACGACGAAACACAGAAATTGCATCGGAATTGAATAGAAAAGGCACAATGCCGACGTAAGTACAAGAAGACTGACTCTTCCTACTGTCTATGATTTGAACCATTCCTGTGACACTAGTTATAGATTCCGATGCTTCACCTCAGGATAACTGTATCCCACTGACCTTCTTAGTGACGATGAAACACAGAAATTCCATCGGAATTAAATACAAAAGGCACAATGCCGACTTAAGTACAAGAAGACTGACTCTTCTTACGGACTATGATTTGAACCATTCCTGTGACACTAGTTGTAGATTCCGATGCTTCACTTCAGGTTTATTGTATCCCTCTGACCTTCTTATTAACTATGAAACACAGATATTGCATCGGAATTAAATACAAAAGGCACAATGCCGACTTAAGTACAAGCAGACTGACTCTTCTTACTGACTATGTTTTGATCCATTCCTGTGACACTAGTTATAGATTCCGATGCTTCACTTCTGGTTTACTGTATCCCTTGGACCTTCGTATTGACGACGAAACACAAAAATTGCATCGGAATTAAATACAAAAGGCACAATGATGACTCAAGTACAAGAAGACTGACTCTTCCTACTGACTATGTTTGAACGAATCCTGTGACATTAGTTATTGTTTCCGATGCTTCACTTCTGGTTTACTGTATCCTTTCGACCTTCCTATTGGCGACGAAACACAGAAATTGCATCGAAACAAAATACAAAAGGCACAATGCCGACTTAAGTACAAGAAGACTGACTCTTCCTACTGTCTATGTTTGAACGAATCCTGTGACACTAGTTATAGATTCCGATGCTTCACTTCAGGTTTACAGTATCCCTTGGACCTTATTGTTGACGACGAAACACAGAAATTGCATCGGAATTGAATAGAAAAGGCACAATGCCGACGTAAGTACAAGAAGACTGACTCTTCCTACTGTCTATGATTTGAACCATTCCTGTGACACTAGTTATAGATTCCGATGCTTCACCTCAGGTTCACTGTATCCCTCTGAAATTCTTATTGACGATGAAACACAGAAATTACATCGGAATTAAATAGAAAACGCACAATGCCGTCTTAAGTACAAGCAGACTGACTCTTCTTAATGTCTATGTTTTGAACCATTCCTGTGACACTAGTTAAAGATTCCGATGCTTCACTTCAGGTTTACTGTATCCCTTGGACCTTCTTATTGACGATGAACCACAGAAAATTCATCGAAAATAAATACAAAAGGCACAATGCCGACTTAAGTACAACAAGACTGACTCTTCTCACTGGATATGTTTTGAACCATTCCTGTCACACTAGTTATAGATTCCGATGCTTCACTTCAGGTTTAGTGTATCCCACTGACCTTCTTATTGACGATGAAACACAGAAATTGCATCGGAAATAAATACAAAAGGCACAATACCGGCTTAAGTACATGTAGACTGAATCTTCCTACTGTCAATGTTTTGAACCATTCCTGTGACACTAGTTACAGATTCCGATGCTTCATTTCAGGATTACTGCAGCCCTTGGACCTTCGTAATGACGATGAAACACAGATAGTCCATCGGAATTTAATACAAAAGGTACAATGCCAACTTAAGTAGAAGAAGATTGACTCTTCTAACTGGATATGTTTTGAACCATTCCTGTGACACTAGTTATAGATTCCGATGCTTCACCTCAGGTTTACTGTATCCATCTGACCTTCTTATTGACGATGAAACACAGAAATTGCATCGGAAATAAATAAAAACGGCACAATGCCGACTTAAGTATCAGAAGACTGACTCTTCTTACTGTCTATGTTTTGAACCATTCCTGTGACCTTCTTATTAACGATGAAACACACAAATTGCATCGGAATTAAATACAAAATGCACAATGCCGACTTAAGTACAAGAAGACTGACTCTTCCTACTGACTACGTTTTGAAACATTCCTGTGACACTAGTCATAGATTCCGATGCTTCACTTCAGGTTTACTGTATCCCTCTGACCTTCTTATTGACGATGAATCAAGGAAATTGCATCGGAATTAAATACAAAAGAAACATAGCAAACATAAGTACATGTAGACTGACTTTTCCTAATGTTTATGATTTGAACCATTCCTGTGACACTAGTTATAGATTCCGATGGTTCATTTCAGGCTTACTGTATCCCTTGGACCTTCTTATTGACGACGAATCAAGGAAATTGCATCGGAATTAAATACAAAAGGCACATAGCAGACATAAGTATATGTAGACTGACTTTTCCTAATGTCTATGATTTGAACCATTCCTGTGACACTAGTTATAGATTCCGATGCTTCACTCTAGGTTTACTGTATCCCTTGGACCTTCTTATTTACGATGAAACACAGAAATTGCATCGGAATTAAATGCAAAAGGCACAATGCCGACTTAAGTACAAGATGACTAACTTATCTTACTGTCTATGTTTTGAACCATTCCTGCGTCACTACTTATAGATTTCGTTCCTTCACTTCAGGTTTACTGTATCCCTCCGACCTTCTTATTGTCGATAAAACACAGAAATTACATCGGAATTAAATACAAAAGGCACAATGCCGACTTACGTACAAGAAGACTGACACTTCTTCTGTCTATGTTTTGAACCATTCCTGTGTCACTACTTATAGATTTCGTTGCTTCACTTCAGGTTTACTGTATCCCTCCGACCTTCTTATTGTCGATAAAACACAGAAATTACATCGGAATTAAATACAAAAGGCACAATGCCGAATTAAGTACAGGAAGACTGACTCTTCCTACTGTCTATGTTTTGAACCATTCCTCTGACACTAGATATAGATTCCGATGCTTCACTCTTGGTTTACTGTATCCCTTGGACCTTCTTATTGACGATGAAACACAGAAATTGCATCGGAATTAAATAAAAAATGCACAATGCCGACTTAAGAACAAGAAGACTGACTCTTCTTACTGTCTATGCTTTGAACCATTCCTGTGACACTAGTTACAGATTCAGATGCTTCACTCCAGGTTTACTGTATCCCTTGGACCTTCTTATTTACGATGAAACACAGAAATTGCATCGGAATTAAATACAAAAGGCACAATGCCGACTTAAGTTCAAGAAGACTCTCTCTTCTTACTGACTATGTTTTGAACCATTCCTGTGACACTAGTTATAGATTCTGATGCTTCACTTCAGGTTTACTGTATCCCTTGGACCTTCTTATTGGCGTGAAACTCAGAAATTGCATCGGAATTAAATACAAAAGCACAATGCCGACTTAAGTACAAGAAGACGGACTCTTCTTACTGACTATGTTTTGAACCATTCCTGTGACACTTGTTATAGATTCCGATGCTTCACTTCAGGTTTACTGTATCCCTTGGACATTCCTATTGACGATGGGACACAGAAATCGCATCGGAATTAAATAGAAAAAGCACAATGCCGACTTGAGTACAAAAAGGCTGTCTCTTCCTACTCTCTATGTTTTGAATCATTCCTGTGACACTAGTTTTTTTATTCCGATGCTTCACTTGAGGTTTACTGTATCCCTCGGACCTTCTTATGGACGGTGAAACACAGAATTTGCATCCTAATAAAATACAAAAGGCAAAATCCCGACTTAAGTACAAGAAGACTGAATCTTCCAACTCTCTATGTTTTGTACCATTCCTGTGACACTAGTTATAGTTTCCGATGCTTCACTCCAGGTTTACTGTATCCCTTGGACCTTCTTATTTACGATGAAACACAGAAATTGCATCGGAATTAAATCCAAAAGGCACAATGCCGACTTAAATAAAAGAAGACTGGCTCTTCTTACTGACTATGCTTTGAACCATTCCTGTGACACTAGTTACAGATTCAGATGCTTCACTCCAGGTTTACTGTATCCCTTGGACCTTCTTATTTACGATGAAACACAGAAATTGCATCGGAATTCAATACAAAAGCCACAATGCCGACTTAAGTACAAGAAGACTGGCTCTTCTTACTGACTATGCTTTGAACCATTCCTGTGACACTAGTTATAGATTCCGATGCTTCACTTCAGATTCACTGTATCCCTTGAACCTTCTTATTGACGATGAAACACACAAATTACATCGGAATTAAATACAAAAGGCACAATGCCGACTTGAGTACAAGAAGACTGACTCTTCTTACTGACTATGTTTTGAACCTTTCCTGTAACACTAGTTATGGTTTCCGATGCTTCACTTCGGGTTTACTGTATCTCTCTGACCTTCTTATTGACACAGAAATTGCATCGGAATTAAATACAAAAGGCACAAAGCAGACTTAAGTACATGTAGACTGATTTTTCCTAATGTCTATGTTTTGAACCATTCCTGTGACACTAGTTATAGATTCCGATGGTTCATTTCAGGTTTACTGTATCCCTTGGACCTTCTTATTGACGATGAAACAAAGAAATTGCATCGTAATTAAATACAAAAGGCACAATGCCGACTTTAGTACAAGAAGACTGACTCCTCAAACTGTCTACGTTTTGAACCATTAATGTGACACTAGTTGTAGATTCCGATGCTTCACTTCAGGTTCACTGTATCCCTCTGACCTTCTTATTGACGATGAAACACAGTGATTGCATCGGAATTAAATACAAAAGGCACAATGCAGACATCACTACAAGAAGACTGACTCTACTTACTGACTATGTTTTGAACCATTCCTGTGACACTAGTTATAGATTCCGATGCTTAACTACAGGATAACTGTATCCCACTGACCTTCTTAGTGACGATGAAACACAGAAATGGCATCGGAATGAAATACAAAAGGCACAATGCCGACTTAAGTGCAAGAAGACTGACTCTTCTTACTGACTATGTTTTGAACCATTCCTGTGACACTAGTTATAGATTCTGATGCTTCACTTCAGGTTTACTGTATCCCTTGGACCTTCTTATTGGCGATGAAACACAGAAATTGCATCGGAATTTAATACAAAAAGCATAATGACGACTTAAGTACAGGAAGACTGAGTCATCTTACTGTCTATGTTTTGAACCATTCCTGTGACACTAGTTATAGATCCCGATGTTTCACTCCAGATTTACTGTATCCCTTGGACCTTCATATTGACGATGAAACACAGAAATAGCATCGGAATTAAATACAAAAGGCAAAATGCCGACTTAAGTACAAGAAGACTGAATATACTTTCTGACTATGTTTTGAACCATTCCTGTGACACCACTTATAGATTCCGATGCTTCACTTCACATTTACTGTATCCCTCTGACCTTCTAATTGACGATAAAACACAGAAATTACATCGGAATTAAATACATAAGGCACAATGCCGACTTAAGTACAAGAAGACTGACTCTTCTTACTGTCTATGTTTTGAACCATTCCTGTGACACTAGATATAGATTCCGATGCTTCACTCTAGGTTGACTGTATCCCTTGGACCTACTTATTGACGGAGAAACACAGAAATTGCGTCGGAATTAAATACAAAAGGCACAATGCCGAATTAAGTACAAAAAGACTGATTCTTCTTACTGTCTATGCTTTGAACCATTCCTGTGACACTAGTTACAGATTCCGATGCTTCACTACAGGTTTACTGTATCCCTTGGACCTTCTAATTGACGATGAAACACAGAAATTGCATCGGAATTCATTACAAAAGGCACAGTGCCGACTTAAGTAAAAGAAGACTGGCTCTTCTTACTGACTATGCTTTGAACCATTCCTGTGACACTAGTTATAGATTCCGATGCTTCACATCAGGTTTACTGTATCCCTCTGAGCTTCTTATTGACGATGAATCACAGAAATTGCATCGGAATTAAATACAAAAGGCACAAAGCAGACATAAGTACATGTAGACTGACTTATCCTAATGTCTATGATATGAACAATTCCTGTGACACTAGTTATAGATTCCGATGGTACATTTTAGGTTTACTGTATCCCTTGGACATTCTTATTGACGATGAAACACAGAAATTGCATCGGAATTAAATAGAAAAGGCACAATACCGACTTCAGTACGAGAAGACTGACTCTTCCAACTGTCTACGTTTCGAACCATTCCTGTGACACTAGTTATAGATTCCGATGCTTCACTTCAGTTTACTGTATCCCTCTGACCTTCTTATTGACGATGAAACACAGAAATTGCATCGGAATTAAATACAAAAGGCACAATGCTAACTTAACTACAAGAAGACTGACTCTTCTTACTGACTATGTTTTGAACCATTCCTGCGACACTAGTTACAGATTCCGATGCTTAACTTCAGGATAACTGTATCCCACTGACCTTCTTAGTGACGATGAAACACAGAAATTGCATCGAAATTAAATACAAAAGGCACAATGCCGACTTAGGTACAAGAAGACTGCCTCTTCTTACTGACTATGTTTTGAACCATTCCTGTGACACTAGTTATAGATTCCGATGCTTCACTCCAGGTTTACTGTATCCCTTGGACCTTCATATTGACGATGAAACACAGAAATTGCATCGGAATAAAATACAAAAGTTACAATGCCGACTTAACTACAATAAGACTGACTCTTCTTCTGCCTATGCTTTGAACCATTCCTGTGTCACTGGTTATAGATTTCGATGCTTCACTTCACGTTTACTGTATCCCTTGGACCTTCTTATTGACGATGATACACAGAAATTGCATCGAAATTAAATACAAAAGGCACAATGCCGACTTAAGTACAAAAGACTGACTCTTCTAACTGACTATGTTTTGAACCATTCCTGTGACACTAGTTATAGATTCCGATGCTTCACTTCAGGTTTACTGTATCCCTCTGACCTTCTTATTGACGATGAAACACAGAAATTGCATCGTAATTAAATAAATAATGCACAATGTCGACTTAAGAACAATAAGACTGACTCTTCTTACTGTCTATGCTTTGAATCATTCCTGTGACACTAGTTACAGATTCAGATGCTTCACTCCAGGTTTACTGTATCCCTTGGACCTTCTTATTTACAATGAAACACAGAAATTGCATCGGAATTAAATACAAAAGGCGCAATGCGGACTTAAGTACAAGTAGACTGGCTCTTCTTACTGACTATGCTTTGAACCATTCCTGTGACACTAGTTATAGATTCCGATGCTTCGCTTCAGTTTCACTGTATCCCTTGGACCTTCTTACTGACGATGAAACCCAGAAATTGCATCGGAATTAAATAGAAAAGGCCAAATGCCGGCTTAAGTACAAGAAGACTGACTCTTCCCACTGACTATGATTTGAACCATTCCTGTGACAATAGTTATAGATTCCGATGCTTCACTTCAGGTTTACTATATCCTTCTGCCATTCTTATTGACGATGAAACACAGAAATTGCATCGGAATTAAATATAACAGGCACAATGCCGACTTAAGTACAAGAAGACTGAATCTCCCAACTCTCTATGTTTTGTACCAATCCTGTGACACTAGATATAGTTTCCGATGCTTCACTTCAGGTTTACTGTATCCCTTGGACCTTCTTATTGGCGATGAAACACAGAAATTGCATCGGAATTAAATACAAAAGCACGATGCCGACTTAAGTACAAGAAGACGGACTCTTCTTACTGACTATGTTTTGAACCATCCTGTGACACTAGTTATAGATTCCGATGCTTCACTTCAGGTTTACTGTATCCCTTGGACATTCCTATTGACGATGAGACACAGATATCGCATCGGAATTAAATAGAAAAAGCACAATGCCGACTTAAGTACAAAAAGACTGACTCTTCCTACTCTCTATATTTTGAACCATTCCTGTGACACTAGTTTGTTATTCCGATGCTTCACTTGACGTTTACTGTATCCCTCGGACCTTCTTATGGACGGTGAAACACAGAAATTGCATCGGAATAAAATACAAAATGCACAATCCCGACTTAAGTACAAGAAGACTGAATCTCCCAACTCTCTATGTTTTGTACCAATCCTGTGACACTAGATATAGTTTCCGATGCTTCACTTCAGGTTTACTGAATCCCTCTGACCATCTTATTGACGATGAAAAACAGAAATTGCATCGGAATGAAATAGAGAAGGTACAATACCGACTTAAGTACAAGAAGACTGACTCATCCTACTGTCTATGTTTGAACCATTCCTGTGACACTAGTTATAGATTCCGATGCTTCACTTCAGGTTTACTCTATCCCTTGGACCTTCTTATTAACGAAGAAACACACAAATTGCATCGGAATCAGATAAAAAAGGCACAATGCCGACTTAAGTACAAGAAGACTGACTCTTCTTACTGACTATGTTTTGAACCAATCCTGTGACACTAGTTATGGATTCCGATGCTTCACTTCAGGTTTACTGTGTCTCTCTGACCTTGTTATTGACGATAAATCACAGAAATTGCATCGGAATTAAATACAATAGGCACAACGCAGACTTAAGTACATGTAGACTGACTTTTCCTAATGTCTATGTTTTGAACCATTCCTGTGACACTAGTTACAGATTCCGATGGTTCATTTCAGGTATACTGTATCCCTTGGACCTCCTTATTGACGATGAAACACAGAAATTGCATCGGAATTAAATACAATAGCACAATGCCGACTTTAGTACAAGAAGACTGACTCTTCCAACTGTCTACGTTATGAACCATTCCTGTGACACTAGTTATAGATTCCGATGCCTCACTTCAGATTTACTGTATCCCTGTGACCTTCGTATTGACGATGAAACACAGAAATTGCATCGGAATTAAATAGAAAAGGCACAATGCCGACTTAACTACAAGAAGACTGACTCTTCTTACTGACTATGTTTTGAACCATTCCTGTGACACTAGTTATAGATTCCGATGCTTAACTTCAGGATATCTGTATCCAACTGACCTTCTTAGTGACGATGAAAGACAGAAATTGCATCGTAATTAAATACAAAAGGCACATTGCCGACTTAAGTACAAGAAGACTGACTCTTCTTACTGACTATGTTTTGAACCATTCCTGTGACACTAGTTATAGATTCTGATGCTTCACTTAAGGGTTTACTGTATCCCTTGGACCTTCTTATTGGCGATGAAACACAAAAATTGCATCGGAATTAAATACAAAAAGCACAATGCCGAATTAAGTACAAGAAGACTGACTCATCTTACTGTCTATGTTTTGAACCATTCCTGTGACACTAGTTATAGATTCCGATGCTTCACTCCAGGGTTACTGTATCTCTTGGACCTTCATATTGACGATGAAACACAGAAATTGCATCGGAATTAAATACAACAAAGCACAATGCCGACTTAAGTACAAGAAGACAGACTCTACTTACTGAATATGTTTTGAACCATTCCTGTGACACAAGTTATAGATTCCGATGCTTCACTTCACATTTACTGTATCCCTCTGACCTTCTAATTGACGATAAAACACAGAAATTACATCGGAATTAAATGCATATGGCGCAATGCCGACTTAAGTACAAGAAGACTGAATCTTCTTACTGTCTATGTTTTGAACCATTCCTGTGACACTAGATATAGATTCCGATGCTTTACTCTAGGTTTCCTGTATCCCTTGGACATACTTATTGACGATGAAACACAGAAATTGCATCGGAATTAAATAAAAAATGCACAATGCCGACTTAAGTACAAGAAGACTGACTCTTCTTACTGTCTATCTTTTGAACCATTCCTGTGACACTAGTTACAGATTCCGATGCTTCACTCCAGGTTTAGTGTCTCCCTTGGACCTTCTTATTGACGATGAAACACAGAAATTGCATCGGATTTAAATACATAAGGCACAATGCCGACTTAAGTACAAGAAGACTGGCTCTTCTTACTGACTATGCTTTGAACCATTCCTGTGACACTAGTTGAAAATTCCGATGCTTCACTTCAGGTTCACTGTAACCCTTGGACCAACTTATTGACGATGAAACACAGAAATTGCATCGGAATTAAATAGAAAAGGCACAATGCCGACTTTTGTACAAGAAGACTGACTCTTCATACTGTCTACGTTTTGAACCATTCCTGTGACAGTAGTTATAGATTTCGATGCTTCACTTCCGGTTTACTGTATCCCTCTGCTCTTCTTATTGACGATGAAATACAGAAAATGCATCGGAATTAAAAACAAATGCAGAATGCCGACTTAAGTACAAAAAGACTGACTCCGCTTACTGTCTCTGATTTGAACCATTCCTGTGATACTAGTTATAGATTTCGATGCTTCACTTCAGGTTTACTGAATCCCTTGGACCTTCTTATTGGCGATGAAACACAGAAATTGCATCGGATTTAAATACAACATGCACAATGCCGACTTAAGTACAAGAAGACGGACTCTTCTTACTGACTATGTATTGAATCATTCCTGTGACACTAGTTATGGATTCCAATGCTTCACTTCAGGTTTACTGTATCCCTCTGACCTTCTTATTGACGATAAAACACAGAAATTGCATCGGAATTAAATACAAAATTCACAATGCCGACTTAAGTACAAGAAGACTGACTCTTCTTACTGCCTATGATTTGAACCATTCCTGTGACACTAGTTACAGATTCCGATGCTTCACTCCAGGTTTAGTGTCTCCCTTGGACCTTCTTATTGACGATGAAACACAGAAATTGCATCGGATTTAAACACTAAAGGCACAATGCCGACATAAGTACAAGAAGACTGGCTCTTCTTACTGACTATGCTCTGAACCATTCCTGTGACACTAGTTGAAAATTCCGATGCTTCACTTCAGGTTCACTGTAACCCTTGGACCTACTTATTGACGATGAAACACAGAAATTGCATCGGAATTAAATAGAAAAGGCACAATACCGACTTAAGTACAAGAAGACTGACTCTTCATACTGTCAACGTTTTGAACCATTCCTGTGACACTAGTTATAGATTCCGATGCTTCACTTCAGATTCACTGTATCCCTTGGACCTTCTTATTGACGATGAAACACAGAAATTGCATCGGAATTAAATAGAAAAGGCACAATGCCGACTTAAGTACAAGAAGGCTGGCTCTTCTTACTGACTATGCTTTGAACCATTCCTGTGACACTAGTTATAGATTCCGATACTTCACTTCCGTTTCACTGTATCCTTGGACCTTCTTATTGACGATGAAACACAGAAATTGCATCGGAATTAAAGAGAAAAGGCACAATGCCGACTTAAGTACAAGAAGAATGACTCTTCCTACTGTCTATGTTTTGAAACATTCCTGTGACACTAGTTATAGATTCCGATGCTTCACTTCAGGTTTTACTGTATCCCTTGGAGCTTCTTATTAACGATGAAACACACAAATTGCATTGGAATCAGATAAAAAAGGCACAATGCCGACTTAAGTACAAGAAGACTGACTCTTCTTACTGACTATGTTTTGAACCATTCCTGTGACACTAGTAATAGATTCCGATGGTTCATTTCAGGTTTACTGTATCCCTTGGACCTTCTTATTGACGATGAAACAAAGAAATTGCATCGTAATTAAATACAAAAGGCACAATGCCGACTTTAGTACAAGAAGACTGACTCCTCAAACTGTCTACATTTGGAACCATTCCTGTGACACTAGTTATAGATTCCGATGCTTCACTTCAGGTTCACTGTATCCCTCTGACCTTCTTATTGACGTTGAAACACAGTAATTGCATCGGAATTAAATACAAAAGGCACAATGCCGACATAACTACAAGAAGACTGACTCTACTTACTGACTATGTTTTGAACCATTCCTGTGACACTAGTTATAGATTCCGATGCTTAACTACGGGATAACTGTATCCCACTGACCTTCTTAGTGACGATGAAACACAGAAATGGCATCGGAATGAAATACAAAAGGCACAATGCCGACTTAAGTGCAAGAAGACTGACTCTTCTTACTGACTATGTTTTGAACCATTCCTGTGACACTAGTTATAGATTCTGATGCTTCACTTCAGGTTTACTGTATCCCTCTGAGCTTCTTATTGACGATGAATCACAGAAATTGCATCGGAATTAAATACAAAAGGCACAAAGCAGACATAAGTACATGTAGACTGACTTTTCCTAATGTCTATGATATGAACCATTCCTGTGACACTAGTTATAGATTCCGATGGTTCATTCCAGGTTTACTGTATCCCTTGGACATTCTTATTGACGATGAAACACAGAAATTGCATCGGAATTAAATAGAAAAGGCACAATACCGACTTCAGTACGAGAAGACTGACTCTTCCAACTGTCTACGTTTCGAACCATTCCTGTGACACTAGTTATAGATTCCGATGCTTCACTTCAGTTTACTGTATCCCTCTGACCTTCTTATTGACGATGAAACACAGAAATTGCATCGGAATTAAATACAAAAGGCACAATGCTAACTTAACTACAAGAAGACTGACTCTTCTTACTGACTATGTTTTGAACCATTCCTGCGACACTAGTTATAGATTCCGATGCTTAACTTCAGGATAACTGTATCCCACTGACCTTCTTAGTGACGATGAAACACAGAAATTGCATCGAAATTAAAAACAAAAGGCACAATGCCGACTTAGGTACAAGAAGACTGACTCTTCTTACTGACTATGTTTTGAACCATTCCTGTGACCCTAGTTATAGATTCCGATGCTTCACTCCAGGTTTACTGTATCCCTTGGACCTTCATATTGACGATGAAACACAGAAATTGCATCGGAATTAAATACAAAAGGCACAATGCCGACTTAACTACAATAAGACTGACTCTTCTTCTGCCCATGCTTTGAACCATTCCTGTGTCACTGGTTATAGATTTTGATGCTTCACTTCACGTTTACTGTATCCCTTGGACCTTCTTATTGACGATGAAACACAGAAATTGCATCGGAATTAAATACAAAAGGCACAATGCCGACTTAAGTACAAAAGACTGACTCTTCTAACTGACTATGTTTTGAACCATTCCTGTGACACTAGTTATAGATTCCGATGCTTCACTTCAGGTTTACTGTATCCCTCTGACCTTCTTATTGACGATGAAACACAGAAATTGCATCGGAATTAAATAAATAATGCACAATGTCGACTTAAGAACAATAAGACTGACTCTTCTTACTGTCTATGCTTTGAACCATTCCTGTGACACTAGTTACAGATTCAGATGCTTCACTCCAGGTTTACTGTATCCCTTGGACCTTATTATTTACGATGAAACACAGAAATTGCATCGGAATTAAATACAAAAGGCACAATGCGGACTTAAGTACAAGAAGACTGGCTCTTCTTACTGACTATGCTTTGAACCATTCCTGTGACACTAGTTATAGATTCCGATGCTTCACTTCAGTTTCACTGTATCCCTTGGACCTTCTTACTGACGATGAAACCCAGAAATTGCATCGGAATTAAATAGAAAATGCCAAATGCCGGCTTAAGTACAAGAAGACTGACTCTTCCCACTGACTATGATTTGAACCATTCCTGTGACAATAGTTATAGATTCCGAAGCTTCACTTCAGGTTTACTGTATCCTTCTGCCCTTCTTATTGACGATGAAACACAGAAATTGCATCGGAATTAAATACAAAAGCATGATGCCGACTTAAGTACAAGAAGACGGACTCTTCTTACTGACTATGTTTTGAACCATCCTGTGACACTAGTTATAGATTCCGATGCTTCACTTCAGGTTTACTGTATCCCTTGGACATTCCTATTGACGATGAAACACAGATATCGCATCGGAATTAAATAGAAAAAGCACAATGCCGACTTAAGTTCCAAAAAGACTGACTCTTCCTACTCTCTATATTTTGAACCATTCCTGAGACACTAGTTTGTTATTCCGATGCTTCACTTGACGTTTACTGTATCCCTCGGACCTTCTTATGGACGGTGAAACACAGAAATTGCATCGGAATAAAATACAAAAGGCACAATGCCGACTTAAGTACAAGAAGACTGAATCTCCCAACTCTCTATGTTTTGTACCAATCCTGTGACACTAGATATAGTTTCCGATGCTTCACTTCAGGTTTACTGTATCCCTCTGACCATCTTATTGACGATGAAAAACAGAAATTGCGTCGGAATGAAATAGAGAAGGTACAATACCGACTTAAGTACAAGAAGACTGACTCATCCTACTATCTATGCTTTGAACCATTCCTGTGACACTAGTTATAGATTCCGATGCTTAACTTCAGGATAACTGTATCCCACTGACCTTCTTAGTGACGATGAAACACAGAAATTGCATCGAAATTAAATACAAAAGGCACAATGCCGACTTAGGTACAAGAAGACTGACTCTTCTTACTGACTATGTTTTCAACCATTCCTGTGACACTAGTTATAGATTCCGATTCTTCACTCCAGGTTTACTGTATCCCTTGGACCTTCATATTGACGATGAAACACAGAAATTGCATCGGAATTAAATACAAAAGGCACAATGCCGACTTAACTACAATAAGACTGACTCTTCTTCTGCCTATGCTTTGAAACATTCCTGTGTCACTGGTTATAGATTTTGATGCTTCACTTCACGTTTACTGTATCCCTTGGACCTTCTTATTGACGATGAAACACAGAAATTGCATCGGAATTAAATACAAAAGGCACAATGCCGACTTAAGTACAAAAGACTGACTCTTCTAACTGACTATGTTTTGAACCATTCCTGTGACACTAGTTATAGATTCCGATGCTTCACTTCAGGTTTACTGTATCCATCTGACATTCTTATTGACGATGAAACACAGAAATTGCATCGGAATTAAATAAATAATGCACAATGTCGACTTAAGAACAATAAGACTGACTCTTCTTACTGTCTATGCTTTGAACCATTCCTGTGACACTAGTTACAGATTCAGATGCTTCACTCCAGGATTACTGTATCCCTTGGACATTCTTATTTACGATGAAACACAGAAATTGCATCGGAAGTAAATACAAAAGGCACAATGCGGACTTAAGTACAAGAAGACTGGCTCTTCTTACTGACTATGCTTTGAACCATTCCTGTGACACTAGTTATAGATTCCGATGCTTCACTTCAGTTTCACTGTATCCCTTGCACCATCTTACTGACGATGAAACCCAGATATTGCATCGGAATTAAATAGAAAAGGCCAAATGCCGGCTTAAGTACAAGAAGACTGACTCTCCCCACTGTCTATGATTTGAACCATTCCTGTGACAATAGTTATAGATTCTGATGCTTCACTTCAGGTTTACTGTATCCTTCTGCCCTTCTTATTGACGATGAAACACAGAAATTGCATCGGAATTAAATACAAAAGCATGATGCCGACTTAAGTACAAGAAGACGGACTCTTCTTACTGACTATGTTTTGAACCATCCTGTGACACTAGTTATAGATTCCGATGCTTCACTTCAGGTTTACTGTATCCCTTGGACATTCCTATTGACGATGAGACACAGATATCGCATCGGAATTAAATAGAAAAAGCACAATGCCGACTTAAGTACAAAAAGACTGACTCTTCCTACTCTCTATATTTTGAACCATTCCTGTGACACTAGTTTGTTATTCCGATGCTTCACTTGACGTTTACTGTATGCCTCGGACCTTCTTATGGACGGTGAAACACAGAAATTGCATCGGAATAAAATACAAAAGGCACAATGCCGACTTAAGTACAAGAAGACTGAATCTCCCAACTCTCTATGTTTTGTACCAATCCTGTGACACTAGATATAGTTTCCGATGCTTCACTTCAGGTATACTGTATCCCTCTGACCATGTTATTGACGATGAAAAACAGAAATTGCATCGGAATGAAATAGAGAAGGTACAATACCGACTTAAGTACAAGAAGACTGACTCATCCTACTGTCTATGTTTTGAACCATTCCTGTGACACTAGTTATAGATTCCGATGCTTCACTTCAGGTTTACTGTTTCCCTTGGACCTTCTTATTAACGATGAAACACACAAATTGCATCGGAATTATATAAAAAAGGCACAATGCCGACTTAAGTACAAGAAGACTGACTCTTCTTACTGACTATGTTTTGAACCAATCCTGTGACACTAGTTATGGATTCCGATGCTTCACTTCAGGTTTACTGTGTCCCTCTGACCTTGTTATTGACGATGAATCACAGAAATTGCATCGGAATTAAATACAATAGGCACAACGCAGACTTAAGTACATGTAGACTGACTTTTCCTAATGTCTATGTTTTGAACCATTCCTGTGACACTAGTTACAGATTCCGATGGTTCATTTCAGGTATACTGTATCCCTTGGACCTCCTTATTGACGATGAAACACAGAAATTGCATCGGAATTAAATGCAAATGCACAATGCCGACTTTAGTACAAGAAGACTGACTCTTCCAACTGTCTACGTTATGAACCATTCCTGTGACACTAGTTATAGATTCCGATGCCTCACTTCAGATTTACTGTATCCCTGTGACCTTCGTATTGACGATGAAACACAGAAATTGCATCGGAATTAAATAGAAAAGGTACAATGCCGACTTAACTACAAGAAGACTGACTCTTCTTACTGACTATGTTTTGAACCATTCCTGTGACACTAGTTATAGATTCCGATGCTTCACTTCAGGTTTACTGTATCCCTCTGACCTTCTTATTGACGATGAAACACAGAAATTGCATCGGAATTAAATAAATAATGCACAATGTCGACTTAAGAACAATAAGACTGACTCTTCTTACTGTCTATGCTTTGAACCATTCCTGTGACACTAGTTACAGATTCAGATGCTTCACTCCAGGTTTACTGTATCCCTTGGACCTTATTATTTACGAAGAAACACAGAAATTGCATCGGAATTAAATACAAAAGGCACAATGCGGACTTAAGTACAAGAAGACTGGCTCTTCTTACTGACTATGCTTTGAACCATTCCTGTGACACTAGTTATAGATTCCGATGCTTCACTTCAGTTTCACTGTATCCCTTGGACCTTCTTACTGACGATGAAACCCAGAAATTGCTTCGGAATTAAATAGAAAAGGCCAAATGCCGGCTTAAGTACAAGAAGACTGACTCTTCCCACTGACTATGATTTGAACCATTCCTGTGACAATAGTTATAGATTCCGATGCTTCACTTCAGGTTTACTGTATCCTTCTGCCCTTCTTATTGACGATGAAACACAGAGATTGCATCGGAATTAAATACAAAAGCATGATGCCGACTTAAGTACAAGAAGACGGACTCTTCTTACTGACTATGTTTTGAACCATCCTGTGACACTAGTTATAGATTCCGATGCTTCACTTCAGGTTTACTGTATCCCTTGGACATTCCTATTGACGATGAGACACAGATATCGCATCGGAATTAAATAGAAAAAGCACAATGCCGACTTAAGTTCCAAAAAGACTGACTCTTCCTACTCTCTATATTTTGAACCATTCCTGTGACACTAGTTTGTTATTCCGATGCTTCACTTGACGTTTACTGTATCCCTCGGACCTTCTTATGGACGGTGAAACACAGAAATTGCATCGGAATAAAATACAAAAGGCACAATGCCGACTTAAGTACAAGAAGACTGAATCTCCCAACTCTCTATGTTTTGTACCAATCCTGTGACACTAGATATAGTTTCCGATGCTTCACTTCAGGTTTACTGTATCCCTCTGACCATCTTATTGACGATGAAAAACAGAAATTGCATCGGAATGAAATAGAGAAGGTACAATACCGACTTAAGTACAAGAAGACTGACTCATCCTACTATCTATGCTTTGAACCATTCCTGTGACACTAGTTATAGATTCCGATGCTTAACTTCAGGATAACTGTATCCCACTGACCTTCTTAGTGACGATGAAACACAGAAATTGCATCGAAATTAAATACAAAAGGCACAATGCCGACTTAGGTACAAGAAGACTGACTCTTCTTACTGACTATGTTTTCAACCATTCCTGTGACACTAGTTATAGGATCCGATTCTTCACTCCAGGTTTACTGTATCCCTTGGACCTTCATATTGACGATGAAAGACAGAAATTGCATCGGAATTAAATACAAAAGACACAATGCCGACTTAACTACAATAAGACTGACTCTTCTTCTGCCTATGCTTTGAAACATTCCCGTGTCACTGGTTACAGATTTTGATGCTTCACTTCACGTTTACTGTATCCCTTGGACCTTCTTATTGACGATGAAACACAGAAATTGCATCGGAATTAAATACAAAAGGCACAATGCCGACTTAAGTACAAAAGACTGACTCTTCTAACTGACTATGTTTTGAACCATTCCTGTGACACTAGTTATAGATTCCGATGCTTCACTTCAGGTTTACTGTATCCCTCTGACCTTCTTATTGACGATGAAACACAGAAATTGCATCCGAATTAAATAAATAATGCACAATGTCGACTTAAGAACAATAAGACTGACTCTTCTTACTGTCTATGCTTTGAACCATTCCTGTGACACTAGTTACAGATTCAGATGCTTCACTCCAGGATTACTGTATCCCTTGGACATTCTTATTTACGATGAAACACAGAAATTGCATCGGAAGTAAATACAAAAGGCACAATGCGGACTTAAGTACAGGAAGACTGGCTCTTCTTACTGACTATGCTTTGAACCATTCCTGTGACACTAGTTATAGATTCCGATGCTTCACTTCAGTTTCACTGTATCCCTTGCACCTTCTTACTGACGATGAAACCCAGAAATTGCATCGGAATTAAATAGAAAAGGCCAAATGCCGGCTTAAGTACAAGAAGACTGACTCTCCCCACTGTCTATGATTTGAACCATTCCTGTGACAATAGTTATAGATTCTGATGCTTCACTTCAGGTTTACTGTATCCTTCTGGTCTTCTTATTGACGATGAAACACAGAAATTGCATCGGAATTAAATACAAAAGCATGATGCCGACTTAAGTACAAGAAGACGGACTCTTCTTACTGACTATGTTTTGAACCATCCTGTGACACTAGTTATAGATTCCGATGCTTCACTTCAGGTTTACTGTATCCCTTGGACATTCCTATTGACGATGAGACACAGATATCGCATCGGAATTAAATAGAAAAAGCACAATGCCGACTTAAGTACAAAAAGACTGACTCTTCCTACTCTCTATATTTTGAACCATTCCAGTGACACTAGTTTGTTATTCCGATGCTTCACTTGACGTTTACTGTATGCCTCGGACCTTCTTATGGACGGTGAAACACAGAAATTGCATCGGAATAAAATACAAAAGGCACAATGCCGACTTAAGTACAAGAAGACTGAATCTCCCAACTCTCTATGTTTTGTACCAATCCTGTGACACTAGATATAGTTTCCGATGCTTCACTTCAGGTATACTGTATCCCTCTGACCATGTTATTGACGATGAAAAACAGAAATTGCATCGGAATGAAATAGAGAAGGTACAATACCGACTTAAGTACAAGAAGACTGACTCATCCTACTGTCTATGTTTTGAACCATTCCTGTGACACTAGTTATAGATTCCGATGCTTCACTTCAGGTTTACTGTTTCCCTTGGACCTTCTTATTAACGATGAAACACACAAATTGCATCGGAATTAAATAAAAAAGGCACAATGCCGACTTAAGTACAAGAAGACTGACTCTTCTTACTGACTATGTTTTGAACCAATCCTGTGACACTAGTTATGGATTCCGATGCTTCACTTCAGGTTTACTGTGTCCCTCTGACCTTGTTATTGACGATGAATCACAGAAATTGCATCGGAATTAAATACAATAGGCACAACGCAGACTTAAGTACATGTAGACTGACTTTTCCTAATGTCTATGTTTTGAACCATTCCTGTGACACTAGTTACAGATTCCGATGGTTCATTTCAGGTATACTGTATCCCTTGGACCTCCTTATTGACGATGAAACACAGAAATTGCATCGGAATTAAATGCAAATGCACAATGCCGACTTTAGTACAAGAAGACTGACTCTTCCAACTGTCTACGTTATGAACCATTCCTGTGACACTAGTTATAGATTCCGATGCCTCACTTCAGATTTACTGTATCCCTGTGACCTTCGTATTGACGATGAAACACAGAAATTGCATCGGAATTAAATAGAAAAGGTACAATGCCGACTTAACTACAAGAAGACTGACTCTTCTTACTGACTATGATTTGAACCATTCCTGTGACACTAGTTATAGATTCCGATGCTTAACTTCAGGATATCTGTATCCCACTGACCTTCTTAGTGACGATGAAACACAGAAATTACATCGTTATTGAATACAAAAGGCACATTGCCGACTTAAATACAAGAAGACTGACTCTTCTTACTGACTATGTTTTGAACCATTCCTGTGACACTAGTTATAGACTCCGAACCTTCACTTCAGTTTCACTGTATCCCTTGGGCCTTCTAATTGACGATGAAACACACAAATAGCATCGGAATAAAATACAAAATTCACAATTCCGACTTAAGTACAAGAAGACTGACTCTTCTTACTGCCTATGATTTGAACCATTCCTGTGACACTAGTTACAGATTCCGATGCTTCACTCCAGGTTTAGTGTCTCCCTTGGACCTTCTTATTGACGATGAAACACAGATATTGCATCGGATTTAAATACAAAAGGCACAATGCCGACTTAAGTACAAGAAGACTGGCTCTTCTAACTGACTATGCTTTGAACCATTCCTGTGACACTAGTTGAAAATTCCGATGCTTCACTTCAGGTTCACTGTATCCCTCTGACCTTCTTATTGACGATAAAACACAGAAATTGCATCGGAATTAAATACAAAAGGCACAATACCGACTTAAGTACAAGAAGACTGACTCTTCTTACTGTCAATGTTTTGAACCATTCCTGTGACACTAGTTATAGATTCCGATGCTTCACTCCAGGTTTAATGTATCCCTTGGACCTTCTTATTCACGATGAAACACAGAAATTGCATCAGAATTAAATTGAAAAGGCACAATGCCGACTTAAGTACAAGAAGACTGACTCTTCTTATTGACTATGTTTGGAACCATTGCTGTGACACTAGTTATAGATTCCAATGCTTCACTTCAGGTTTAGTGTATCCCTTGGACCATCCTATCGACGATGAGACACAGAAATCGCATCGGAATTAAATAGAAAAAGCACAATGCCGACTTAAGTTCAAGAAGACTGACTCATCCTACTTTCTATGTTGTGAACCATTCCTGTGACACCAGTTTTTTATTCCGATGCTTAACTTAAGGTTTACTGTATCCCTCTGACCTTCTTATTGACGATGAAACACAGAAATTGCATCGGAATTAAATAGAAACGGCACAATGCCGACTTAACTACAAGAAGACTGACTCTTCTTACTGACTATATTTTGAACCATTCCTGTGACACTAGTTATAGATTCCGATGCTTAATTTCAGGATTACTGTATACCACTGACATTCTTAGTGACGATGAAACACAGAAATTGCATCGGAATTAAATACAAAAGGCACAATGCCGACTTAAGTACAAGAAGACCGACTCTTCTTACTGTCTATGTTTTGAACCATCCCTGTGACACTAGTTATGGATTCCGTTGCTTCACTCCAGGTTCACTGTATCCCTTGGACCTTCTTATTGACGATGAAACAGCGAAATTGCATCATAATTAAATAGAAAAGGCACAATGATAACTTAAGTACAAGAAGACTGACTCTTCTTACTGACTATGTTTTGAACCATTCCTGTGACACTAGTCATAGATTCCGATGCTTAACTTCACGATTACTGTATCCCTCTGACCTTCTTATTGACGATGAAATACAGAAATTGCATCGGAATTAAATACATAAGGCACAATGCCGACTTAAGTACAAGATGACTGACTCCTCTTACTGTCTATGTTTTGAACCATCCCTCTGACACTAGTTATGGATTCCGATGCTTCACTCCAGGTTCACTGTATCCCTTGGACCTTCTTATTGACGATGAGACACAGAAATTGCATCGGAATTAAATACAATAGGCTCAATGCCGACTAAAGTACAAGAAGACTGACTCTTCGTACTGTCTATGTTTTGAACCATTCCTGTGACACTAGTCATAGATTCCGATGCTTCACTTCAGGTTTACTGTATCCCTCTTACCTTCGTATTGACTATGAAACACAGATATTGCTTCGGAATTAAATACAAAAGTCACAATACCGACTTAAGTACAAGAAGACTGACTCTTCTTACTGACTATGTTTTTAACCATTCCTGTGACACTAGTCATAGATTCCGATGCTTAACTTCAGGATTACAATATCCCTCTGACCTTTTTATTGACGATGAAACACAGAAATTGCATCGGCCTTAAATACAAAAGGCACAATGCCGACTTAAGTACAAGATGACTGACTCTTCTTACTGTCTATGTTTTGAACCATCCCTGTGACACTAGTTATAGATTCCGATGCTTCACTCCAGGTTTACTGTATGCCTTGGACCATCTTGTTGACGATGAAACACAGAAATTGCATCAGAAGTAAATAGAAAATGCACAATGATGACTTAAGTACAAGAAGCCAGACTCTTCTTACTGATTATTTTTTGAACCATTCTTGTGACGCTAGTTATAGTTTCCGATGCTTCACTTCAGGTTTACTGTATCCCTTGGACCTTCTTATTGACGATGAAACACAGAAATTGCATCGGAATTAAATACAAAATACACAATGCCGACTTAAGTACAAGAAGACTGACTCTTCTTACTGACTATGTTTTGAACCATTCCTGTGACAGTAGTTATGGACTCCGATGCTTCACTCCAGTTTTACTGTATCCCTTGGACCTTCTTATTGACGATGAAACACAGAAATTACATCGGAATTAAATTCAAAATGTACAATGCCGATTGAAGTAAAAGAAGTCTGACTCTTCTTACTGTCTATGCCTTGAACCATTAATGTGACACTAGTTATAGATTACGATGCTTCACTCCAGGTTTATTGTATTCCTTGGACCTTCTTATTGACGATGAAACAGAGAAATTGCATCATATTTATATAGAAAAGGCACAATGATAACTTAAGTACAAGAAGACTGACTCTTCTTACTGACTATGTTTTCAACCATTCCTGTGACACTAGTCATAGATTCCGATGCTTCAGTTCAGAATTACTGTTTACCTCTGACCTTCTTATTGACGATGAAACACAGAAATTGCATCGGAATTAAATACAAAAGGCACAATGCCGACTTAAGAACGTGTAGACTGACTTTTCCTACTGTCTATGTTTTGAACCATTCCTGTGGCACTTGTTATAGATTCCGATGGTTCATTTCTGGTTTACTCTATCCCTTGGACCTTATTGACGATGAAACACAGAAATTGCATCGGAATTAAATACAATAGGCCCAATGCCGACTTAACTACAAGAAGACTGACTCTTCCAACTGTCTATGTTTTGAACAATTCCTGTGACACTAGTTATAGATTCCGATGCTTCACTTCAGGTTTTCTTTATCCCTCTGACCGTCGTATTGACGAAGAAAAACAGAAATTGCATCGGAATTAAAAAGAAAAGGCACAATGCCGACTTAAGTACTAGAAGACTGACTCTTCCTACTGTCTATGTATTGAACTATTCCTGTGACACTAGTTATAGATTCCGATGCTTCACTTCAGGTTTACTGTATCCCTTGGACTTTATTATTGACGATGAAACACAGAAATTGCATCGGAATTAAATACAAAAGGCACAATGAGTACTTAACTACAAGAAGACTGACTCTTCTTACTGATAATGCTTTGAACCATTCCTGTGACTCTAGTTATAGATTCCGATGCTTAACTTCATGATTACTGTATCCCTCTGACCTTCTTAGTGACGATGAAACACAGAAATTGCATCGGAATTAAATACAAAATGCACAATGCTGACTTAAGTACAAGAAAACTGACTCATCTTACTGGCTATGTTTTGAACCGTCCCTGTGACGCTAGTTATTGATTCCGAAGCTTCACTCCAGGTTTACTGTATCCCTTGGACCTTCTTATTGACGATGAAACACAAAAATTGCATCGGAATTAAATACAAATGGCACAATGCCGAATTGAGTACAAGAAGATTGACTCTTCTTACTGTCTATGTTTTGAACCATTCCTGTGACACTAGTTATGGTCTCCGATGCTTCACTCCAGGTTTACTGTATCCCTTGGACCTTCTTATTGACGATGAAACACAGAAATTGCATCGGAATTAAATTCAAAAGGTACAATGCCGAATGAAGTAAAAGAAATCTGACTCTTCTTACTGTCTATGTTTTGAACCATTAATGTGACACTAGTTATAGATTACGATGCTGCACTCCAGGTTTACTGTATTCCTTGGACCTTCTTATTGACGATGAAACAGAGAAATTGCATCATAATTAAATAGAAAAGGCACAATGACAACTTAAGTACAAGAAGACTGACTCTTTTTACTGACTATGTTTTGAACCATTCCTGTGACACTAGTTATAGATTCCGATGCTTCACATCAGGTTTACTGTATCCCTCTGACCTTCGTATTAACGACGAAACACAGAAATTGCATTGGAATTAATACAAAAGGCACAATGCCGAATTAAGTACAATAATACTGACTCTTCTTACTGTCTATGCTTTGAACCATTCCTGAGACACTAGTTATAGACTCCGATGCTTCACTCCAGGTTTACTGTTTCCCTTGGACATTCTTACTGACGATGAAACACAGAAATTGCAATGGAATTAAATACAAAAGGCACAATGCCGACTTAAGTAAAAGAAGTCTGACTATTCTTACTGTCTATGTTTTGAACCATTCCTGTGACGCTAGTTATAGTTTCCGATGCTTCACTTCAGGTTTACTGTATCCTTGGACCTTCTTGTTGACGTTGAAACACAGAAATTGCATCGGAATTAAATAGAAAAGGCACAATGCCGACTTAAGTACAAGAATACTGACTCATCTTACTGTCTATGTTTTGGACCGTCCCTGTGACACTAGTTATTGATTCCGATGCTTCACTCCAGGTTTACTGTATCCCTTGGACCTTCTTATTGACGATGAAACACAGAAATTGCATGGGAATTAAATACAAAAAGCACAATGCCGACTTAAGTCAAAGAAGACTGACTCTTCTTACTGACTATGTTTTGAACCATTCCTGTGACACTAGTTATAGATTCCGATGCTTCACTTCAGGTTAACTGTATCCCTCTCACCCTCTTATTGACGATGAAACACAGAAATTGCATCGGAATTAAATACAAATGGCTTAATGCCGAATTGAGTACAAGAAGATTGACTCTTCTTACTGTCTATGTTTTTAACCATTCCTGTGACACTAGTTTTGGACTCTGATGCTTCACTCCAGGTTTACTGTATCCCTTGGACCTTTTTATTGACGATGAAACAGAGAAATTGCATCATAATTAAATAGAAAAGGCACAATGATAACTTAAGTACAAGAAGACTGACTCTTCTTACTGACTATGTTTTGAACCATTCCTGTGACACTAGTCATAGATTCCGATGCTTAACTTCAGGATTACTGTATCCCTCTGACCTTCTTATTGACGATGAAACACAGAAATTGCATCGGAATTAAATACAAAAGGCACAATGCCGACTTAAGTACAAGAAGACTGACTCTTTTTCTGTCTATGATTTGAACCGACCCTGTGACACTAGTTATGGATTCCGATGCTTCACTCCGGGTTCACTGTATCCCTTGGACCTTCTTATTGACGATGAAACACAGAAATTGCATCGGAATTAAATACAATAGGCTCAATGCCGACTAAAGTACAAGAAGACTGACTCTTCCTACTGTCTATGTTTTGAACCATTCCTGTGACTCTAGTCATAGATTCCGATGCTTCATTTCAGGTTTACTGTATCCCTCTTACCTTCGTATTGACTATGAAACACAGAAATTGCATCGGAATTAAATACAAAAGGCACAATACCGACTTAAGTACAAGAAGACTGACTCTTCTTACTGACTATGTTTTTAACCATTCCTGTGACACTAGTCATAGATTCCGATGCTTAACTTCCGGATTACTGTACCCCTCTGACCTTTTTATTGACGACGAAACACAGAAATTGCATCGGCCTTAAATACAAAAGGCACAATGCCGACTTAAGTACAAGGAGACTGACTCTTCTTACTGTCTATGTTTTGAACCATCTCTGTGACACTAGTTATAGATTCCGATGCTTCAGTCCAGGTTTACTGTATGCCTTGGACCATCTTATTGACGATGAAACACAGAAATTGCATCAGAATTAAATAGAAAATGCACAATGATGACTTAAGTACAAGAAGACTGACTCTTCTTACTGATTATTTTTTGAACCATTCCTGTGACGCTAGTTATAGTTTCCGATGCTTCAGTTCAGGTTTACTGTTTCCCTTGGACCTTCTTATTGACGTTGAAACACAGAAATTGCGTCGGAATTAAATAGAAAAGGCACAATGCCGACTTAAGTACAAGAATACTGACTCATCTTACTGTCTATGTTTTGAACCATCCCTGTGACACTAGTTATAGATTCCGATGCTTCACTTCAGGTTTACTGCATCCCTCTGACCCTCTTATTGACGATGAAACACAGAAATTGCATCGGAATTAAATACAAATGGCACAATGCCGAATTGAGTACAAGAAGATTGACTCTTCTAACGTCTATGTTTTGAACCATTCCTGTGACACTAGTTATGGACTCCGATGCTTCACTCCAGGTTTACTGTATCCCTTGAACCTTCTTATTGACGATGAAACACAGAAATTGCATCGGAATTAAATACAAAAGGTACAATGCCTACTTAAGGATATGTAGACTGACTTTTCCCACTGTCTATGTTTTGAAACATTCCTGTGACACTTGTTATAGATTCCGATGGTTCATTTCTGGTTTACTGTATCCCTTGGACCTTCTTATTGACGATGAAACACAGAAATTGCATCGGAATTAAATACAAAAGGCACAATGCCGACTTAAGTACAAGAAGACTGACTCTTCTTACTGACTATGCTTTGAACCATTCCTGTGACTCTAGTTATAGATTCCGATGCTTAACTTCATGATTACTGTATCTCTCTGACCTTCTTAGTGACGATGAAACACAGAAATTGCATCGGAATTAAATACAAAAAGCACAATGCCGACTTAAGTACAAGAAAACCGACTCATCTTACTATCTATGTTTTGAACCGTAACTGTGACGCTAGTTATAGATTCCGCTGCTTCAGTACAGGTTTACTGTATCCCTTGGACCTTCTTATTAACGATGAAACACAGAAATGGCATCGGAATTAAATACAAAAGGGACAATACCGACTTAAGTACAAGAAGACTGACTCTTCTTACTGACTATGATTTGAACCATTCCTGTGACAGTAGTCATAGATTGCGATGCTTAACTTCAGGATTTCTGTATCCCTCTGACCTTCTTATTGACGATGAAACACAGAAATTGTATCGGAATTAAATACAAAAGGCACAATGCCGACTTAAGTACAAGAAGACTGACTCTTCCTACTGTCTATGTTTTGAACCATTACTGTGACACTAGTTATAAATTCCGTTGCTTCACTTCAGGTTTACTGTATCCCTTGGACCTTCTTATTGACGATGAAACACAGAAATTGTATCGGAATTAAATACAAAACTCACAATGCCGACTTAAGTACCAGATTTCTGACTCTTCTTACTGACAATGTTTTGAACCATTCCTGTGACACTAGTTATTAATTCCGTTGCTTCACTTCAGGTTTACTGTATCCCTTGGAAATTCTTATTGACGATGAAACACAGAAATTTCATCGGAATTAAATACAAAAGGCACAATGCCGACTTAAGTACAAGAAGACTGACCCTTCTTACTGTCTATGTTTTGAACCATCCCTGTGACACTAGTTATGGATTCCGATGCTTCACTCCAGGTTCACTGTATCCCTTGGACCTTCTTATTGACGATGAAACACAGAAATTGCATCGGAAATAAATACAATAGGCTCAATGCCGACTAAAGTACAAGAAGACTGACTCTTCCTACTGTCTATGTTTTGAACCATTCCTGTGACACTAGTCATAGATTTCGATGTTTCACTTCAGGTTTACTGTATTCCTCTTACCTTCGTATTGACTATGAAACACAGAAATTGCATCGGAATTAAATACAAAAGGCAAAATACCGACTTAAGTACAAGAAGACTGACTCTTCTTACTGACTATGATTTGAACCATACCTGTGACAGTAGTCATAGATTGCGATGCTTAACTTCAGGATTTCTGTATCCCTCTGACCTTCTTATTGACGATGAAACACAGAAATTGTATCGGAATTAAATGCAAAAGGCACAATGCCGACTTAAGTACAAGAAGACTGACTCTTCTTACTGTCTATGTTTTGAACCATCCCTGTGACACTAGTTATAGATTCCGATGCTTCACTCCAGGTTTACTGTATCCCTTGGACCTTCTTATTGACGATGAAACACAGAAATTGCATCGGAATTAAATACAAAAGGCACAATGCAGAATTAAGTACAAAAAGACTGACTCTTCTTACTGTCTATGTTTTGAAACATGTCTGTGACACTAGTTATAGATTCCGATGCTTCACTCCAGGTTCACTGTATCCCTTGGACCTTCTTATTGACGATGAAACACAGAAATTGCATCGGAATTAAATACAATAGGCTCAATGCCGACTAAAGTACAAGAAGACTGACTCTTCCTACTGTTTATGTTTTGAACAATTCCTGTGACACTAGTCACAGATTCCGATGCTTCACTTCAGGTTTACTGTATCCCTCTTACCTTCGTATTGACTATGAAAAACAGATATTGCATCGGAATTATATACAAAAGGCACAATACCGACTTAAGTACAAGAAGACTGACTCTTCTTACTGACTATGTTTTTAACCATTCCTGTGACACTAGTCATAGATTCCGATGCTTAACTTCAGGATTACTGTATCCCTCTGACCTTTTTATTGACGATGAAACACAGAAATTGCATCGGCCTTAAATACAAAAGGCACAATGCCGACTTAAGTACAAGAAGACTGACTCTTCTTACTGTCTATGTTTTGAACCATTCCTGTGACACTAGTTATAGATTCCGATGCTTCACTCCAGGTTTACTGTATGCCTTGGACCATCTTATTGACGATGAAACACAGAAATTGCATCAGAATTAAATAGAAAATGCACAATGATGACTTAAGTACAAGAAGACTGACTCTTCTTACTGATTATTTTTTGAACCATTCCTGTGACGCTAGTTATAGTTTCCGATGCTTCAGTTCAGGTTTACTGTATCCCTTGGACGTTCTTATTGACGTTGAAACACAGAAATTGCGTCGGAATTAAATAGAAAAAGCACAATGCCGACTTCAGTACAAGAATACTGACTCATATTACTGTCTTTGTTTTGAACCATCCCTGTGACACTAGTTATAGATTCCGATGCTTCACTTCAGGTTTACTGTATCCCTCTGACCCTCTTATTGATGATGAAACACAGAAATTGCATCGGAATTAAATACAAATGGCACAGTGCCGAATTGAGTACAAGAAGATTGACTCTTCTTACTGTCTATGTTTTGAACCATTCCTGTGACACTAGTTATGGACTCCGATGCTTCACTCCAGGTTTACTGTATCCCTTGAACCTTCTTATTGACGATGAAACACAGAAATTGCATCGGAATTAAATACAAAAGGCACAATGCCGACTTAAGTACATGTAGACTGACTTTTCCTACTGTCTATGCTTTGAACCATTCCTATGACACTTGTTATAGATTCCGATGGTTCATTTCTGGTTTACAATATCCCTTGGACCTTCTTATTGACGATGAAACACAGAAATTGCATCGGAATTAAATACAAAAGGCACAATGCCGACTTAAGTACAAGAAGACTGACTCTTCCAACTGTCTATGTTTTGAACAATTCCAGTGACACTAGTTATAGATTCCGATGCTTGAATTCAGGTTTAATTTATCCCTCTGACCGTCGTATTGACGAACAAACACAGAAATTGCATCGGAATTAAATAGAAATGGCACAATGCCGACTTAAGTACTAGAAGACTGACTCTTTCTACTGTCTATGTTTTGAACCATTCCTGTGATACTAGTTATAAATTCCGATGCTTCACATCAGGTTTACTGTATGCCTTGGACTTTCTTATTGACGATGAAACACAGAAATTGCATCGGAATTAAATACAAAAGGCACAATGCCGACTTAACTACAAGAAGACGGACTCTTCTTACTGACTATGCTTTGAACCATTCCTGTGACTCTAGTTATAGATTCCGATGCTTAACTTCATGATTACTGTATCTCTCTGACCTTCTTAGTGACGATGAAACACAGAAATTGCATCGGAATTAAATACAAAAAGCACAATGCCGACTTAAGTACAAGAAAACTGACTCATCTTACTATTTATGTTTTGAACCGTCCCTGTGACGCTAGTTATAGATTCCGCTGCTTCACTACAGGTTTACTGTATCCCTTGGACCTTCTTATTAACGATGAAACACAGAAATTGCATTGGAATTAAATACTAAAGGGACAATACCGACATAAGTACAAGGAGACTGACTCTTCCTACTGACTATGATTTGAACCATTCCTGTGACACTAGTCATAGATTCCGCTGCTTAACTTCAGGGTTTCTGTATCCCTCTGACCTTCTTATTGACGATGAAACACAGAAATTGTATCGGAATTAAATGCAAAAGGCACAATGCCGACTTAAGTACAAGAAGGCTGACTCTTCCTACTGTCTATGTTTTGAACCAGTACTGTGACACTAGTTATAAATTCCGTTGCTTCACTTCAGGTTTTCTGTATCACTTGGACCTTCTTATTGACGATGAAACCCAGAAATTGTATCGGAATTAAATACAAAACTCACAATGCCGACTTAAGTACCAGAAGTCTGACTCTTCTTACTGACTATGATTTGAACCATTCCTGTGACACTAGTTATAAATTCCGTTGCTTCACTTCAGGTTTTACTGTATCCCTTGGACCTTCTTATTGACGATGAAACACAGAAATTTCATCGGAATTAAATACAAAAGGCACAATGCCGACTTAAGTACAAGAAGACTGACTCTTCTTACTGTCTATGTTTTGAACCATCCCTGTGACACTAGTTATGGATTCCGATGCTTCACTCCTGGTTCACTGTATCCCTTGGACCTTCTTATTGACGATGAAACACAGAAATTGCGTCGGAATTAAATACAATAGTCTCAATGCCGACTAAAGTACAAGAAGCCTGACTCTTCCTACTGTCCATGTTTTGAACCATTCCTGTAACACTAGTCATAGATTCCGATGCTTCACTTCTGGTTTACTGTATTCCTCTTACCTTCGTATTGACTTTGAAACACAGAAATTGCATCGGAATTAAATACAAAAGGTAAAATACCAACTTAAGTACAAGAAGACTGACTCTTCTTACTGACTATGTTTTTAACCATTCCTGTGACACTAGTCATAGATTCCGATGCTTAACTTGAGGATTACTGTATCCCTCTGACCTTTTTATTGACGATGAAACACAGAAATTGCATCGGCCTTAAATACAAAAGGCACAATGCCGACTTAAGTACAAGAAGATTAACTCTTCTTACTGTCTATGTTTTGAACCATCCCTGTGACACTAGTTATAGATTCCGATGCTTCACTCCAGGTTTACTGTATGCCTTGGACCATCTTATTGACGTTGAAACACAGAAATTGCGTCGGAATTAAGTAGAAAAGGCACAATGCCGACTTAAGTACAAGAATACTGACTCATCTTACTATCTATGTTTTGAACCATCCCTGTGACACAAGTTATTGATTCCGATGCTTCACTCCAGGTTTACTGTACCCCTTGGACCTTCTTATTGACGATGAAACACAGAAATTGCATCGGAATTAAATACAAAAAGCACAATGCCGACTTAAGTACAAGAAGGCTGACTCTTCTTACTGACTATGTTTTGAACCTTTCCTGTGACACTAGTTATAGATTCCAATGCTTCACTTCAGGACAACTATATCCCTCTGACCCTCTTATTGACGATGAAACACAGAAATTGCATCGGAATTAAATACAAATGGCACAATGCCGAATTGAGTACAAGAAGATTGACTCTTCTTACTGTCTATGTTTTGAACCATTCCTGTGACACTAGTTATGGACTCCGATGCTTCTCTCCAGGTTTACTGTATCCCTTGGACCTTCTTATTGACGATGAAAAACATAAAATTGCATCGGAATTAAATTGAAAAGGTACAATGCCGAATGAAGTAAAAGAAGTCTGACTCTTCTTACTGTCTATGTTTTGAACCATTAATGTGACACTAGTTATAGATTACGATGCTTCACTCCAGGTTTACTGTATTCCTTGGACCTTCTTATTGACGATGAAACAGAGAAATTGCATCTTAATTAAATAGAAAAGGCACAATGATAACTTAAGTACAAGCAGACTGACTCTTCTTACTGACTATGTTTTGAACCATTCCTGTGACACTAGTCATAGATTCCGATGCTTCACTTCAGGATTACTGTATCCCTCTGACCTTCTTATTGACGATGAAACACAGAAATTGCATCGGAATTAATACAAAAGGCACAATGCCGACTTAAGTACATGTAGACTGACATTTCCTACTGTCTATGTTTTGAACCATTACTGTGACACTTGTTATAGATTCCGATGGTTCATTTCTGGTTTACTGTATCCCTTGGACCTTCTTATTGACGGTGAAACACAGAAATTTCATCGGAATTAAATACAAAAGGCACAATGCCGACTTAAGTACAAGAAGACTCACTCTTCCAACTGTCTATGTTTGAACAATTCTTGTGACACTAGTTACAGATTCCGATGCTTCACTTCAGGTTTACTTTATCCCTCTGACCGTCGTATTGACGAAGAAGCACAGAAATTGCATCGGAATTAAATAGAAAAGGCACAATGCCGACTTAAGTACTAGAAGACTGACTCCTCCTACTGTCTATGTTTTGAACCATTCCTGTGATACTAGTTATAGATTCCGATGCTTCACTTCAGGTTTACTGTATTCCTCTTACCTTCGTATTGACTTTGAAACACAGAAATTGCATCGGAATTAAATACAAAAGGTAAAATACCAACTTAAGTACAAGAAGACTGACTCTTCTTACTGACTATGTTTTTAACCATTCCTGTGACACTAGTCATAGATTCCGATGCTTAACTTGAGGATTACAGTATCCCTCTGACCTTCTTAGTGACGATGAAACACAGATATTGCATCGGAATTAAATACAAAAAGCACAATGCCGACTTAAGTACAAGAAAACTGACTCATCTTACTATCTATGTTTTGAACCGTCCCTGTGACGCTAGTTATAGATTCCGCTGCTTCACTACAGGTTTACTGTATCCCTTGGACCTTCTTATTAACGATGAGACACAGAAATTGCATCGGAATTAAATACAAAAGGGACAATACCGACTTAAGTACAAGAAGACTGACTCTTCTTACTGACTATGATTTGAACCATTCCTGTGACACTAGTCATAGATTCCGATGCTTAACTTCAGGATTTCTGTATCCCTCTGACCTTCTTATTGACGATGAAACACAGAAATTGTATCGGAATTAAATACAAAAGGCACAATGCCGACTTAAGTACAAGAAGACTGACTCTTCTTACTGTCTATGTTTTGAACCATCCCTGTGACACTAGTTATAGATTCCGATGCTTCACTCCAGATTTACTGTGTCCCTTGGACCTTCTTATTGACGATGAAACACAGAGATTGTATCGGAATTAAATACAAAACTCACAATGCCGACTTAAGTTCCAGAAGTCTGACTCTTCTTACTGACTATGTTTTGAACCATTCCTGTGACACTAGTTATAAATTCCGTTGCTTCACTTCAGGTTTACTGTATCCCTTGGACCTTCTTTATGACGATGAAACACAGAAATTGCGTCGGAATTAAATACAAAAGGCACAATGCGGAATTAAGTACAAGAAGACTGACTCTTCTTACTGTCTATGTTTTGAAACGTTTCTGTGACACTAGTTATAGATTCCGATGCTTCACTCCAGGTTTACTGTATCCCTTGGACCTTCTTATTGACGATGAAACACAGAAATTGCATCGGAATTAAATACAAAAGGCACAATGCCGACTTAAGTACATGTAGACTGACTTTTCCTACTGTCTATGTTTTGAACCATTTCTGTGACACTAGTTATAGATTCCGATGGTTCATTTCTGGTTTACTGTATCCCTTGGACCTTCTTATTGACGATGAAACACAGAAATTGCATCGCAATTAAATACAAAAGACACAATGCCGACTTAAGTACAAGAAGACTGACTCTTCCAACTGTCTATGTTTTAAGCATTCCTGTGACACTAGTTATAGATTCCGATGCTTCACTTCAGGTTTACTTTATCCCTCTGACCGTCGTATTGGCGAAGAAACACAGAAATGGCATCGGAATTAAATAGAAATGGCACAATGCCGACTTAAGTACCACAAGACTGACTCTTCCTACTGTCTATGTTTTGAACCATTCCTGTGACACTACTTATAGATTCCGATGCTTCACTTCAGGTTTACTGTATCCCTTGGACCTTCTTATTGACGATGAAACAAAGAAATTGCATCGGATTTAAATACAAAAGGCACAATGCTGACTTAAGTACAAGAAGACTGACTCTTCTTACTGACTATGATTTGAGCCATTCCTGGGACACATAAATTTCGATGATTCACTTCAGGTTTACTGTATCCCTTGGACCTTCTTATTAACGTTGAAACACAGAAATTGCATCGGAATTAAATACAAAAGGCACAATACCGACTTAAGTACAAGAAGACTGACTCTTCTTACTGACTATGTTTTGAACCATTCCTGTAACACTAGTCATACAATCCGATGCTTAACTTCAGGATTACTGTATCCCTCTGACCTTCTTATTGACGATGAAACACAGAAATTGCATCGGAAATAAATACAAAAGACACAATGCCGACTTAAGTACAAGAAGACTGACTCTTCTTACTGTCTATGTTTTGAACCATCCCTGTGACACTAGTTATAGATTCCGATGCTTCACTCCAGGTTTACTGTATCCCTTGGACCTCCTTATTGACGATGAAACAGAGAAATTGTATCGGAATTAAATACAAAACTCACAATGCCACTTAAGTACCAGAAGTCTGACTCTTCTTACTGACTATGTTTTGAACCATTCCTGTGACACTAGTTATAGACTCCTATGCTTCACATCAGGTTTACTGTATCCCTCTGACCTTCTTATTGACGATGAAACAGTGAAATTGCATCGGAATTAAATACAAAAGGCTCAATGCCGACTTAAGTACAAGAAGACTGACTCTTCTTACTGTCTATGTTTTGAACCATTCCTGTGACACTAGTTATAGATTCCGATGCTTCACATCAGGTTTACTGTATCCCTCTGACTATCTTATATACGATGAAACACAGAAATTGCATCGGAATTAAATACAAAAGGCACAATGCCGAATTGAGTACAAGAAGATTGACTCTTCTTACTGTCTATGTTTTGAACCATTCCTGTGACACTAGTTATGGACTCCGATGCTTCACTCCAGGTTTACT
Source organism: Schistocerca serialis cubense (assembly GCF_023864345.2). Lineage (NCBI taxonomy): Eukaryota > Metazoa > Arthropoda > Insecta > Orthoptera > Acrididae > Schistocerca > Schistocerca serialis. The sequence continues at coordinate 6,488,899 of NC_064645.1, forward strand.
GTATCCCTTGAACCTTCTTATTGACGATGAAACACAGAAATTGTATCGGAATTAAATACAAAAGGCACAATGCCGACTTAAGTACATGTAGACTGACTTTTCCTACTGTCTATGTTTTGAACCATTCCTATGACACTTGTTATAGATTCTGATGGTTCATTTCTGGTTTACTATATCCCTTGGACCTTCTTATTGACGATGAAACACAGAAATCGCATCGGAATTAAATACAAAAGGCACAATGCCGACTTAAGTACAAGAAGACTGACTCTTCCAACTGTCTATGTTTTGAACAATTCCTGTGACACTAGTTATAGATTCCGATGCTTGAATTCAGGTTTAATTTATCCCTCTGACCGTCGTATTGACGAACAAACACAGAAATTGCATCGGAATTAAATAGAAATGGCACAATGCCGACTTAAGTACTAGAAGACTGACTCTTTCTACTGTCTATGTTTTGAACCATTCCTGTGATACTAGTTACAGATTCCGATGCTTCACTTCAGGTTTACTGTATGCCTTGGCCTTTCTTATTGACGATGAAACACAGAAATTGCATCGGAATTAAATACAAAAGGCACAATGCCGACTTAACTACAAGAAGACTGACTCTTCTTACTGACTATGCTTTGAACCATTCCTGTGACTCTAGTTATAGATTCCGATGCTTAACTTCATGATTACTGTATCTTTCTGACCTTCTTAGTGACGATGAAACACAGAAATTGCATCGGAATTAAATACAAAAAGCACAATGCCGACTTAAGTACAAGAAAAATGACTCATCTTACTATTTATGTTTTGAACCGTCCCTGTGACGCTAGTTATAGATTCCGCTGCTTCACTACAGGTTTACTGTATCCCTTGGACCTTCTTATTAACGATGAAACACAGAAATTGCATTGGAATTAAATACAAAAGGGACAATACCGACATAAGTACAAGGAGACTGACTCTTCTTACTGACTATGATTTGAACCATTCCTGTGACACTAGTCATAGATTCCGATGCTTAACTTCAGGATTTCTGTATCCCTCTGACCTTCTTATTGACGATGAAACACAGAAATTGTATCGGAATTAAATACAAAAGGCACAATGCCGACTTAAGTACAAGAAGACTGACTCTTCCTACTGTCTATGTTTTGAACCAGTACTGTGACACTAGTTATAAATTCCGTTGCTTCACTTCAGGTTTTCTGTATCACTTGGACCTTCTTATTGACGATGAAACCCAGAAATTGTATCGGAATTAAACACAAAACTCTCAATGCCGACTTAAGTACCAGAAGTCTGACTCTTCTTACTGACTATGTTTTGAACCATTCCTGTGACACTAGTTATAAATTCCGTTGCTTCACTTCAGGTTTACTGTATCCCTTGGACCTTCTTATTGACAATGAAACACAGAAATTTCATCGGAATTAAATACAAAAGGCACAATGCCGACTTAAGTACAAGAAGACTGACTCTTCTTACTGTCTATGTTTTGAACCATCCCTGTGACACTAGTTATGGATTCCGATGCTTCACTCTATGTTCACTGTATCCCTTGGACCTTCTTATTGACGATGAAACACAGAAATTGCATCGGCCTTAAATACAAAAGGCACAATGCTGACTTAAGTACAAGAAGACTGACTCTTCTTACTGTCTATGTTTTGAACCATCCCTGTGACACTAGTTATAGATTCCGATGCTTCACTCCAGGTTTACTGTATGCCTTGGACCATCTTATTGACGTTGAAACACAGAAATTGCGTCGGAATTAAATAGAAAATGCACAATGCCGACTTAAGTACAAGAATACTGACTCATCTTACTTTCTATGTTTTGAACCATCCCTGTGACACAAGTTATTGATTCCGATGCTTCACTCCAGGTTTACTGTATCCCTTGGACCTTCTTATTGACGATGAAACACAGAAATTGCATCGCAATTAAATACAAAAGACACAATGCCGACTTAAGTACAAGAAGACTGACTCTTCCAACTGTCTATGTTTTAAGCATTCCTGTGACACTAGTTATAGATTCCGATGCTTCACTTCAGGTTTACTGTATCCCTTGGACCTTCGTATTGACGATGAAACAAAGAAATTGCATCGGATTTAAATACAAAAGGCACAATGCTGACTTAAGTACAAGAAGACTGACTCTTCTTACTGACTATGATTTGAGCCATTCCTGGGACACATAAATTTCGATGATTCACTTCAGGTTTACTGTATCCCTTGGACCTTCTTATTAACGTTGAAACACAGAAATTGCATCGGAATTAAATACAAAAGGCACAATACCGACTTAAGTACAAGAAGACTGACTCTTCTTACTGACTATGTTTTGAACCATTCCTGTAACACTAGTCATACAATCCGATGCTTAACTTCAGGATTACTGTATCCCTCTGACCTTCTTATTGACGATGAAACACAGAAATTGCATCGGAAATGAATACAAAAGACACAATGCCGACTTAAGTACAAGAAGACTGACTCTTCTTACTGTCTATGTTTTGAACCATCCCTGTGACACTAGTTATAGATTCCGATGCTTCACTCCAGGTTTACTGTATCCCTTGGACCTCCTTATTGACGATGAAACAGAGAAATTGTATCGGAATTAAATACAAAACTCACAATGCCACTTAAGTACCAGAAGTCTGACTCTTCTTACTGACTATGTTTTGAACCATTCCTGTGACACTAGTTATAGACTCCTATGCTTCACATCAGGTTTACTGTATCCCTCTGACCTTCTTATTGACGATGAAACAGTGAAATTGCATCGGAATTAAATACAAAAGGCTCAATGCCGACTTAAGTACAAGAAGACTGACTCTTCTTACTGTCTATGTTTTGAACCATTCCTGTGACACTAGTTATAGATTCCGATGCTTCACATCAGGTTTACTGTATCCCTCTGACTATCTTATATACGATGAAACACAGAAATTGCATCGGAATTAAATACAAAAGGCACAATGCCGAATTGAGTACAAGAAGATTGACTCTTCTTACTGTCTATGTTTTGAACCATTCCTGTGACACTAGTTATGGACTCCGATGCTTCACTCCAGGTTTACTGTATCCCTTGAACCTTCTTATTGACGATGAAACACAGAAATTGTATCGGAATTAAATACAAAAGGCACAATGCCGACTTAAGTACATGTAGACTGACTTTTCCTACTGTCTATGTTTTGAACCATTCCTATGACACTTGTTATAGATTCCGATGGTTCATTTCTGGTTTACTATATCCCTTGGACCTTCTTATTGACGATGAAACACAGAAATTGCATCGGAATTAAATACAAAAGGCACAATGCCGACTTAAGTACAAGAAGACTGACTCTTCCAACTGTCTATGTTTTGAACAATTCCTGTGACACTAGTTATAGATTCCGATGCTTGAATTCAGGTTTAATTTATCCCTCTGACCGTCGTATTGACGAACAAACACAGAAATTGCATCGGAATTAAATAGAAATGGCACAATGCCGACTTAAGTACTAGAAGACTGACTCTTTCTACTGTCTATGTTTTGAACCATTCCTGTGATACTAGTTACAGATTCCGATGCTTCACTTCAGGTTTACTGTATGCCTTGGCCTTTCTTATTGACGATGAAACACAGAAATTGCATCGGAATTAAATACAAAAGGCACAATGCCGACTTAACTACAAGAAGACTGACTCTTCTTACTGACTATGCTTTGAACCATTCCTGTGACTCTAGTTATAGATTCCGATGCTTAACTTCATGATTACTGTATCTTTCTGACCTTCTTAGTGACGATGAAACACAGAAATTGCATCGGAATTAAATACAAAAACACAATGCCGACTTAAGTACAAGAAAACTGACTCATCTTACTATTTATGTTTTGAACCGTCCCTGTGACGCTAGTTATAGATTCCGCTGCTTCACTACAGGTTTACTGTATCCCTTGGACCTTCTTATTAACGATGAAACACAGAAATTGCATTGGAATTAAATACAAAAGGGACAATACCGACATAAGTACAAGGAGACTGACTCTTCTTACTGACTATGATTTGAACCATTCCTGTGACACTAGTCATAGATTCCGATGCTTAACTTCAGGATTTCTGTATCCCTCTGACCTTCTTATTGACGATGAAACACAGAAATTGTATCGGAATTAAATACAAAAGGCACAATGCCGACTTAAGTACAAGAAGACTGACTCTTCCTACTGTCTATGTTTTGAACCAGTACTGTGACACTAGTTATAAATTCCGTTGCTTCACTTCAGGTTTTCTGTATCACTTGGACCTTCTTATTGACGATGAAACCCAGAAATTGTATCGGAATTAAACACAAAACTCTCAATGCCGACTTAAGTACCAGAAGTCTGACTCTTCTTACTGACTATGTTTTGAACCATTCCTGTGACACTAATTATAAATTCCGTTGCTTCACTTCAGGTTTACTGTATCCCTTGGACCTTCTTATTGACAATGAAACACAGAAATTTCATCGGAATTAAATACAAAAGGCACAATGCCGACTTAAGTACAAGAAGACTGACTCTTCTTACTGTCTATGTTTTGAACCATCCCTGTGACACTAGTTATGGATTCCGATGCTTCACTCTATGTTCACTGTATCCCTTGGACCTTCTTATTGACGATGAAACACAGAAATTGCATCGGCCTTAAATACAAAAGGCACAATGCCGACTTAAGTACAAGAAGACTGACTCTTCTTACTGTCTATGTTTTGAACCATCCCTGTGACACTAGTTATAGATTCCGATGCTTCACTCCAGGTTTACTGTATGCCTTGGACCATCTTATTGACGTTGAAACACAGAAATTGCGTCGGAATTAAATAGAAAATGCACAATGCCGACTTAAGTACAAGAATACTGACTCATCTTACTTTCTATGTTTTGAACCATCCCTGTGACACAAGTTATTGATTCCGATGCTTCACTCCAGGTTTACTGTATCCCTTGGACCTTCTTATTGACGATGAAACACAGAAATTGCATCGGAATTAAATACAAAAAGCACAATGCCGACTTAAGTACAAGAAGACTGACTCTTCTTACTGACTATGTTTGAACCTTTCCTGTGACACTAGTAATAGATTCCGATGCTTCACTTCAGGTTAACTGTATCCCTCTGACCCTCTTATTGACGATGAAACACAGAAATTGCATCGGAATTAAATACAAATGGCACAATGCCGAATTGAGTACAAGAAGATTGACTCTTCTTACTGTCTATGTTTTGAACCATTCCTGTGACACTAGTTATGGACTCCGATGCTTCTCTCCAGGTTTACTGTATCCCTTGGACCTTCTTATTGACGATGAAACAAAGAAATTGCATCGGATTTAAATACAAAACGCACAATGCTGACTTAAGTACAAGAAGACTGACTCTTCTTACTGACTATGTTTTGAACCATTCCTGTAACACTAGTCATACAAACCGATGCTTAACTTCAGGATTACTGTATCCCACTGACCTTCTTATTGACGATGAAACACAGAAATTGCATCGGAAATAAATACAAAAGGCACAATGCCGACTTATGTACAAGAAGACTGACTCTTCTTACTGTCTATGTTTTGAACCATCCCTGTGACACTAGTTATAGATTCCGATGCTTCACTCCAGGTTTACTGTATCCCTTGGACCTCCTTATTGACGATGAAACACAGAAATTGTATCGGAATTAAATACAAAACTCACAATGCCGACTTAAGTACCAGAAGTCTGACTCTTCTTACTGACTATGTTTTGAACCATTCCTGTGACACTAGTTATAGACTCCGATGCTTCACATCAGGTTTACTGTATCCCTCTGACCTTCTTATTGACGATGAAACACAGAAATTGCATCGGAATTAAATACAAAAGGCACAATGCCGACTAAAGTACAAGAAGACTGACTCTTCTTACTGTCTATGTTTTGAACCATTCCTGTGACACTAGTTATAGATTCCGATGCTTCAATTCAGGTATACTGTATCCCTTGGACCTTCTTATTGACGATGAAACACAGAAATTGCTTCGGAATTAAATACAAAAGGCACAATGCAGACTTAAGTACAAGAAGACTGACTCTTCTTACTGACTTTGTTTTGAACCATTCCTAGGACACTAGTTATAGATTCCGATGCTTCACATCAGGTTTACTGTATCCCTCTGACTATCTTATATACGATGAAACACAGAAATTGCATCGGAATTAAATACAAAAGGCTCAATGCCGACTTATGTACATGTAGATTGACTTTTCCTACTGTCTATGATTTGAACCATTCCTGTGACACTAGTTATAGAATCCGATGGTTCATTTCAGGTTTTCTGTATCCCTCTGACCTTCTTAGTGACGATGAAACACAGAAATTGCATCGGAATTAAATACAAAAAGCACAATGCCGACTTAGGTACAAGAATTCTGACTCATCTTACTGTCTATGATTTGAACCGTCCCTGTGACACTAGTTATAGATTCCGATGCTTCGCTCCAGGTTTACTATATCCCTTGGACCTTCTTATTGACGATGAAACACAGAAATTGTATCGGAATTAAATACAAAACCCACAATGCCGACTTAAGTACCAGAAGTCTGACTCTTCTTACTGAAAATGTTTTGAACCATTCCTGTGACACTAGTTATAGATTCCGATGCTTCACATAGGTTTACTCTATCCCTCTGATCTTCTTATTGACGATGAAACACAGAAATTGCATCGGAATTAAATACATAAGGCACAATGCCGACTTAAGTACAAGAAGACTGACTCTTCTTACTGACTATGTTTTGAACCATTCCTGTGACACTAGTTATAAATTCCGATGCTACACTCCAGGTTTACTGTATCCCTTGGACCTTCTTATCGACGTTGAAACACAGATATTGCATCGGAATTAAATAGAAAAGGAACAATGCCGACTTAAGTACAAGAAGACTGACTCTTCTTACTGTTTATGTTTTGAACCATTCCTGTGACACTAGTTTTGGATTCCGATGCATCACTTCAGGTTTACTGTATCCCTTGGACCTTCTTATTGACGATGAAACACAGAAATTGCATCAGAATTAAATAGAAAAGGCACATTGCCGACTTAAGTACAAGAAGACTGACGCTCCTTACTGACTATGTTTTGAACCATTCCTGTGACACTAGTTATAGATTCCGATGCTTCACTTCAGGTTTACTATATCCCTTAAACCTTCTTATTGACGATGAAACACAGAAATTGCATCGGAATTAAATACAAGAGGCACAATGCCGACTTAAGTACAAGAAGACTGACTCTTCTTACGTTCTATGTTTTGAACCATTCCTATGACACTAGTTATAGATTCCGATGCTTCAATTCAGGTCTACTGTATCCCTTGGACCTTCTTATTGACCATGAAACACAGAAATTACATCGGAATTAAATACAAAATGAACAATGCCGACTTAAGTACAAGAAGACTGCCTCTTCCTACTCTCTACGTTTAAAACCATTCCTGTGACACTAGTTATAGATACCGATGCTTCACTCCAGGTTTACTGTATCCCTTGTACCTTCTTATTGACGATGAAACACAGAAATTGCATCAGGATTAAATACAAAAGGCACAAGGCCGACTTAAGTACAAGAAGATTGACTCTTCTTACTGTCTATGGTTTGAACCATTCCTGTGACACTAGTTATAGATTCCGATGCTTCACTCCAGGTTTACTGTATCCCTTGGACCTTCTTATTGACGATGAAACACAGAAATTGCATCAGAATTGAATAGAAAATGCTTAATGATGACTTAAGTACAAGAAGCCTGACTCTTCTTCCTGACTATGATTTGAACCGTCCCTGTGAAACTAGCTATAGATTCCAATGCTTCACTCCAGGTTTACTGTATCTCTTGGACCATCTTATTGAAGATGAAACACAGAAGTTCCATCGGAATTAAATACAAAAGGCACAATGCCGACATTAGTACAAGAAGACTGACTCTTCTTACTGACTATGTTTTGAACCATTCCTGTGACACTAGTTATAGATTCCGATGCTTCACTTCAGGTTTACTGTATCCCTCTGACCTTCTTATTGACGATGAAACACAGAAATTGCATCGGAATTAAATACAAAAAGCGCAATGCCGAATAAAGTACAAGAAGACTGACTCTTTTTCCTGTCTACGTTTTGAACCATTCCTGTGACACTAGTTATAGACTCCGATGCTTCACTCCAGGTTTACTATATCCCTTGGACCTTCATATTGACGATGAAACACAGAATTTGCATCGGATTTAAATACAAAAGGCACAATGCCGACTTAAGTACAAGAAGACTGACTCTTTTTACTGTCTATGATTTGAACCATCCCTGTGACAGTAGTTACAGATTCCGATGTTTCATTCCAGGTTTACTGTGTCCCTTGGACCTACTTATTGACGATGAAACACAGAAATTGCATCGGAATTAAATACAATAGGAACAATGTCGAATTAAGTACAAGTAGACTGAATCTTCCTACTGTCTATGCTTTGAACCATTCCTGTGACACTAGTTTTAGATTCCGATGCTTAACTTCAGGATTAGTGTATCCCTTGGACCTTCTTATTGACAATGAAACACAGAAATTGCATCGGAATTAAATACAAAAGGCACAATGCCGACTTAAGTACAAGAAGACTGACTCTTCTTACTGACTATGTTTTGAACCATTCCTGTGACACTAGTTATAAATTCCGATGCTACACTCCAGGTTTACTGTATCCCTTGGACCATCTTATTGAGGATGAAACACAGAAATTGCATTGGAATTAAATACAAATGGCACAATGCCGACTAAAGTACAAGAAGACTGACTCTTCTTACAGTCTATGTTTTGAACCATTCCTGTGACACTCGTTATAGATTCCGGTGCTTACCGCCAGGTTTACTGTATCCCTTGGACCTTCTTATTGACGATGAACCACAGAAATTGCATCAGAATTAAATAGAAAATGCGCAATGCCGACTAAAGTACAAGAAGACTGACGCTTCTTACTGACTGTGCTTTGAACCATTGCTGTGACACTAGTTATAGATTCCGATGCTTCAGTTCAGGTTTACTGTATCTCTTGGACCTTCTTATTGACGATGACACACAGATATTGCATCGGAATTAAATAGAAAAGGAACAATGCCGACTTAAGTACAAGAAGACTGACTCTTCTTACTGTTTATGTTTTGAACCATTCCTGTGACACTAGTTTTGGATTCCGATGCATCACTTCAGGTTTACTGTATCCCTTGGACCTTCTTATTGACGATGAAACACAGTAATTGCATCGGAATTAAATAGAAAAGCCACGATGCCAACTAAAGTACAAGAAGACTGACTCTTCTTTCAGTCTATGATTTGAACCATTCCTGTGACACAAGTTATAGATTCCGATGCTGCACTCCAGGTTTACTGTATCCCTTGGACCTTCTTATTGACGATGAAACACAGAAATTGCATCAGAATTAAATAGAAAAGGCACAATGCCGACTTAAGTACAAGAAGACTGACGCTCCTTACTGACTATGTTTTGAACAATTCCTGTGACACTAGTTATAGATTCCGATGCTTCACTTCAGGTTTACTATATCCCTTAAACCTTGTTATTGACGATGAAACACAGACATTGCATCGGATTTAAATAGAAAAGGCACAATGCCGACTTAAGTACAAGAAGACTGACTCTTCTTACTGTCTATGATTTGAACCATTCCTGTGACTGTAGTTATAGAATCCGATGCTTCACTTGAGGTTTACTGTATCCCTCTGACCTTCTTATTGACGATGAAACACAGAAATTGCATCGGAATTAAATACAAGAGGCACAATGCCGACTTAAGTACAAGAAGACTGACTCTTCTTACGTTCTATGTTTTGAACCATTCCTATGACACTAGTTATAGATTCCGATGCTTCAATTCAGGTCTACTGTATCCCTTGGACCTTCTTATTGACCATGAAACACAGATATTACATCGGAATTAAATACAAAATGAACAATGCCGACTTAAGTACAAGAAGACTGCCTCTTCCTACTGTCTACGTTTAAAACCATTCCTGTGACACTAGTTATAGATACCGATGCTTCACTCCAGGTTTACTGTATCCCTTGTACCTTCTTATTGACGATGAAACACAGAAATTGCATCAGGATTAAATACAAAAGGCACAAGGCCGACATTAGTACAAGAAGACTGACTCTTCTTACTGACTATGTTTTGAACCATTCCTGTGTCACTAGTTATAGATTCCGATGCTTCACTTCAGGTTTGCTGTATACCTCTGACCTTCTTATTGACGATGAAACACAGAAATTGCATCGGAATTAATTACAAAAAGCGCAATGCCGAATAAAGTACAAGAAGACTGACTCTTTTTCCTGTCTACGTTTTGAACCATTCCTGTGACACTAGTTATAGACTCCGATGCTTCACTCCAGGTTTACTATATCCCTTGGACCTTCATATTGACGATGAAACACAGGATTTGCATCGGATTTAAATACAAAAGGCACAATGCCGACTTAAGTACAAGAAGACTGACTCTTCTTACTGTCTATGTTTTGAACCATCCCTGTGACACTAGTTATAGATTCCGATGCTTCACTCCAGGTTTACTGTATGCCTTGGACCATCTTATTGACGTTGAAACACAGAAATTGCGTCGGAATTAAATAGAAAATGCACAATGCCGACTTAAGTACAAGAATACTGACTCATCTTACTTTCTATGTTTTGAACCATCCCTGTGACACAAGTTATTGATTCCGATGCTTCACTCCAGGTTTACTGTATCCCTTGGACCTTCTTATTGACGATGAAACACAGAAATTGCATCGGAATTAAATACAAAAAGCACAATGCCGACTTAAGTACAAGAAGACTGACTCTTCTTACTGACTATGTTTGAACCTTTCCTGTGACACTAGTAATAGATTCCGATGCTTCACTTCAGGTTAACTGTATCCCTCTGACCCTCTTATTGACGATGAAACACAGAAATTGCATCGGAATTAAATACAAATGGCACAATGCCGAATTGAGTACAAGAAGATTGACTCTTCTTACTGTCTATGTTTTGAACCATTCCTGTGACACTAGTTATGGACTCCGATGCTTCTCTCCAGGTTTACTGTATCCCTTGGACCTTCTTATTGACGATGAAACAAAGAAATTGCATCGGATTTAAATACAAAACGCACAATGCTGACTTAAGTACAAGAAGACTGACTCTTCTTACTGACTATGTTTTGAACCATTCCTGTAACACTAGTCATACAAACCGATGCTTAACTTCAGGATTACTGTATCCCACTGACCTTCTTATTGACGATGAAACACAGAAATTGCATCGGAAATAAATACAAAAGGCACAATGCCGACTTATGTACAAGAAGACTGACTCTTCTTACTGTCTATGTTTTGAACCATCCCTGTGACACTAGTTATAGATTCCGATGCTTCACTCCAGGTTTACTGTATCCCTTGGACCTCCTTATTGACGATGAAACACAGAAATTGTATCGGAATTAAATACAAAACTCACAATGCCGACTTAAGTACCAGAAGTCTGACTCTTCTTACTGACTATGTTTTGAACCATTCCTGTGACACTAGTTATAGACTCCGATGCTTCACATCAGGTTTACTGTATCCCTCTGACCTTCTTATTGACGATGAAACACAGAAATTGCATCGGAATTAAATACAAAAGGCACAATGCCGACTAAAGTACAAGAAGACTGACTCTTCTTACTGTCTATGTTTTGAACCATTCCTGTGACACTAGTTATAGATTCCGATGCTTCAATTCAGGTATACTGTATCCCTTGGACCTTCTTATTGACGATGAAACACAGAAATTGCTTCGGAATTAAATACAAAAGGCACAATGCAGACTTAAGTACAAGAAGACTGACTCTTCTTACTGACTTTGTTTTGAACCATTCCTAGGACACTAGTTATAGATTCCGATGCTTCACATCAGGTTTACTGTATCCCTCTGACTATCTTATATACGATGAAACACAGAAATTGCATCGGAATTAAATACAAAAGGCTCAATGCCGACTTATGTACATGTAGATTGACTTTTCCTACTGTCTATGATTTGAACCATTCCTGTGACACTAGTTATAGAATCCGATGGTTCATTTCAGGTTTTCTGTATCCCTCTGACCTTCTTAGTGACGATGAAACACAGAAATTGCATCGGAATTAAATACAAAAAGCACAATGCCGACTTAGGTACAAGAATTCTGACTCATCTTACTGTCTATGATTTGAACCGTCCCTGTGACACTAGTTATAGATTCCGATGCTTCGCTCCAGGTTTACTATATCCCTTGGACCTTCTTATTGACGATGAAACACAGAAATTGTATCGGAATTAAATACAAAACCCACAATGCCGACTTAAGTACCAGAAGTCTGACTCTTCTTACTGAAAATGTTTTGAACCATTCCTGTGACACTAGTTATAGATTCCGATGCTTCACATAGGTTTACTCTATCCCTCTGATCTTCTTATTGACGATGAAACACAGAAATTGCATCGGAATTAAATACATAAGGCACAATGCCGACTTAAGTACAAGAAGACTGACTCTTCTTACTGACTATGTTTTGAACCATTCCTGTGACACTAGTTATAAATTCCGATGCTACACTCCAGGTTTACTGTATCCCTTGGACCTTCTTATTGACGATGAAACACAGAAATTGCATTGGAATTAAATACAAATGGCACAATGCCGACTAAAGTACAAGAAGACTGACTCTTCTTACAGTCTATGTTTTGAACCATTCCTGTGACACTAGTTATAGATTCCGGTGCTTACCGCCAGGTTTACTGTATCCCTTGGACCTTTTTATTGACGATGAACCACAGAATTTGCATCAGAGCTAAATAGAAAATGCGCAATGCCGACTAAAGTACAAGAAGACTGACGCTTCTTACTGACTGTGCTTTGAACCATTGCTGTGACACTAGTTATAGATTCCGATGCTTCAGTTCAGGTTTACTGTATCCCTTGGACCTTCTTATCGACGTTGAAACACAGATATTGCATCGGAATTAAATAGAAAAGGAACAATGCCGACTTAAGTACAAGAAGACTGACTCTTCTTACTGTTTATGTTTTGAACCATTCCTGTGACACTAGTTTTGGATTCCGATGCATCACTTCAGGTTTACTGTATCCCTTGGACCTTCTTATTGACGATGAAACACAGAAATTGCATCAGAATTAAATAGAAAAGGCACATTGCCGACTTAAGTACAAGAAGACTGACGCTCCTTACTGACTATGTTTTGAACCATTCCTGTGACACTAGTTATAGATTCCGATGCTTCACTTCAGGTTTACTATATCCCTTAAACCTTCTTATTGACGATGAAACACAGAAATTGCATCGGAATTAAATACAAGAGGCACAATGCCGACTTAAGTACAAGAAGACTGACTCTTCTTACGTTCTATGTTTTGAACCATTCCTATGACACTAGTTATAGATTCCGATGCTTCAATTCAGGTCTACTGTATCCCTTGGACCTTCTTATTGACCATGAAACACAGAAATTACATCGGAATTAAATACAAAATGAACAATGCCGACTTAAGTACAAGAAGACTGGCTCTTCCTACTCTCTACGTTTAAAACCATTCCTGTGACACTAGTTATAGATACCGATGCTTCACTCCAGGTTTACTGTATCCCTTGTACCTTCTTATTGACGATGAAACACAGAAATTGCATCAGGATTAAATACAAAAGGCACAAGGCCGACTTAAGTACAAGAAGATTGACTCTTCTTACTGTCTATGGTTTGAACCATTCCTGTGACACTAGTTATAGATTCCGATGCTTCACTCCAGGTTTACTGTATCCCTTGGACCTTCTTATTGACGATGAAACACAGAAATTGCATCAGAATTGAATAGAAAATGCTTAATGATGACTTAAGTACAAGAAGCCTGACTCTTCTTCCTGACTATGATTTGAACCGTCCCTGTGAAACTAGCTATAGATTCCAATGCTTCACTCCAGGTTTACTGTATCTCTTGGACCATCTTATTGAAGATGAAACACAGAAATTCCATCGGAATTAAATACAAAAGGCACAATGCCGACATTAGTACAAGAAGACTGACTCTTCTTACTGACTATGTTTTGAACCATTCCTGTGACACTAGTTATAGATTCCGATGCTTCACTTCAGGTTTACTGTATCCCTCTGACCTTCTTATTGACGATGAAACACAGAAATTGCATCGGAATTAAATACAAAAAGCGCAATGCCGAATAAAGTACAAGAAGACTGACTCTTTTTCCTGTCTACGTTTTGAACCATTCCTGTGACACTAGTTATAGACTCCGATGCTTCACTCCAGGTTTACTATATCCCTTGGACCTTCATATTGACGATGAAACACAGAATTTGCATCGGATTTAAATACAAAAGGCACAATGCCGACTTAAGTACAAGAAGACTGACTCTTTTTACTGTCTATGATTTGAACCATCCCTGTGACAGTAGTTACAGATTCCGATGTTTCATTCCAGGTTTACTGTGTCCCTTGGACCTACTTATTGACGATGAAACACAGAAATTGCATCGGAATTAAATACAATAGGAACAATGTCGACTTAAGTACAAGTAGACTGAATCTTCCTACTGTCTATGCTTTGAACCATTCCTGTGACACTAGTTTTAGATTCCGATGCTTAACTTCAGGATTAGTGTATCCCTTGGACCTTCTTATTGACAATGAAACACAGAAATTGCATCGGAATTAAATACAAAAGGCACAATGCCGACTTAAGTACAAGAAGACTGACTCTTCTTACTGACTATGTTTTGAACCATTCCTGTGACACTAGTTATAAATTCCGATGCTACACTCCAGGTTTACTGTATCCCTTGGACCATCTTATTGAGGATGAAACACAGAAATTGCATTGGAATTAAATACAAATGGCACAATGCCGACTAAAGTACAAGAAGACTGACTCTTCTTACAGTCTATGTTTTGAACCATTCCTGTGACACTCGTTATAGATTCCGGTGCTTACCGCCAGGTTTACTGTATCCCTTGGACCTTCTTATTGACGATGAACCACAGAAATTGCATCAGAATTAAATAGAAAATGCGCAATGCCGACTAAAGTACAAGAAGACTGACGCTTCTTACTGACTGTGCTTTGAACCATTGCTGTGACACTAGTTATAGATTCCGATGCTTCAGTTCAGGTTTACTGTATCTCTTGGACCTTCTTATTGACGATGACACACAGATATTGCATCGGAATTAAATAGAAAAGGAACAATGCCGACTTAAGTACAAGAAGACTGACTCTTCTTACTGTTTATGTTTTGAACCATTCCTGTGACACTAGTTTTGGATTCCGATGCATCACTTCAGGTTTACTGTATCCCTTGGACCTTCTTATTGACGATGAAACACAGTAATTGCATCGGAATTAAATAGAAAAGCCACGATGCCAACTAAAGTACAAGAAGACTGACTCTTCTTTCAGTCTATGATTTGAACCATTCCTGTGACACAAGTTATAGATTCCGATGCTGCACTCCAGGTTTACTGTATCCCTTGGACCTTCTTATTGACGATGAAACACAGAAATTGCATCAGAATTAAATAGAAAAGGCACAATGCCGACTTAAGTACAAGAAGACTGACGCTCCTTACTGACTATGTTTTGAACAATTCCTGTGACACTAGTTATAGATTCCGATGCTTCACTTCAGGTTTACTATATCCCTTAAACCTTGTTATTGACGATGAAACACAGACATTGCATCGGATTTAAATAGAAAAGGCACAATGCCGACTTAAGTACAAGAAGACTGACTCTTCTTACTGTCTATGATTTGAACCATTCCTGTGACTGTAGTTATAGAATCCGATGCTTCACTTGAGGTTTACTGTATCCCTCTGACCTTCTTATTGACGATGAAACACAGAAATTGCATCGGAATTAAATACAAGAGGCACAATGCCGACTTAAGTACAAGAAGACTGACTCTTCTTACGTTCTATGTTTTGAACCATTCCTATGACACTAGTTATAGATTCCGATGCTTCAATTCAGGTCTACTGTATCCCTTGGACCTTCTTATTGACCATGAAACACAGATATTACATCGGAATTAAATACAAAATGAACAATGCCGACTTAAGTACAAGAAGACTGCCTCTTCCTACTGTCTACGTTTAAAACCATTCCTGTGACACTAGTTATAGATACCGATGCTTCACTCCAGGTTTACTGTATCCCTTGTACCTTCTTATTGACGATGAAACACAGAAATTGCATCAGGATTAAATACAAAAGGCACAAGGCCGACATTAGTACAAGAAGACTGACTCTTCTTACTGACTATGTTTTGAACCATTCCTGTGTCACTAGTTATAGATTCCGATGCTTCACTTCAGGTTTGCTGTATACCTCTGACCTTCTTATTGACGATGAAACACAGAAATTGCATCGGAATTAATTACAAAAAGCGCAATGCCGAATAAAGTACAAGAAGACTGACTCTTTTTCCTGTCTACGTTTTGAACCATTCCTGTGACACTAGTTATAGACTCCGATGCTTCACTCCAGGTTTACTATATCCCTTGGACCTTCATATTGACGATGAAACACAGGATTTGCATCGGATTTAAATACAAAAGGCACAATGCCGACTTAAGTACAAGAAGACTGACTCTTCTTACTGTCTATGATTTGAACCATCCCTGTGACAGTAGTTATAGATTCCGATGCTTCACTCCAGGTTTACTGTGTCCCATGGACCTACTTATTGACGATGAAACACAGAAATTGCATCGGAATTAAATACAATAGGAACAATGTCGACTTAAGTACAAGTAGACTGACTCTTCCTACTGTCTATGCTTCGAACCATTCCTGTGACACTAGTTTTAGATTCCGATGCTTAACTTCAGGATTATTGTATCCCTTGGACCTTCTTATTGACAATGAAACACAGAAATTGCATCGGAATAAATACAAAAGTCACAATGCCGACTTAAGTACAAGAAGACTGACTCTTCTTGCTGTCTATGTTTTGAACCATTGCTGTGACACTAGTTATAGATTCCGATGCTTCTCTCCAGGTTAACTGTATCCCTTGGTCCTTCTTATTGACGATGAAACACAGAAATTGCATCGGATTTAAATACAAAAGGCACAATGCCGACTTAAGTACAAGAAGACTGACTCTTCTTACTGATTATGATTTGAGCCATTCCTGTGACACTTAAATTCCGAGGATTCACTTCAGGTTTACTGTATTCCTTGGACCTTCTTATTGACGATGAAACACAGAAAATGCATCAGAATTAAATAGAAAAGGCACAATGCCGACTTAAGTACAAGAAG
This sequence comes from Schistocerca serialis cubense, assembly GCF_023864345.2. Taxonomy (NCBI): domain Eukaryota; kingdom Metazoa; phylum Arthropoda; class Insecta; order Orthoptera; family Acrididae; genus Schistocerca; species Schistocerca serialis. The sequence continues at coordinate 6,506,344 of NC_064645.1, forward strand.
ACTGACGCTCCTTACTGACTATGTTTTGAACCATTCCTGTGACACTAGTTATAGATTCCGATGCTTCACTTCAGGTTTACTATATCCCTTAAACTTTCTTATTGACGATGAAACACAGAAATTGCATCGGAATTAAATAGAAAAGGCACAATGCCGACTTCTACATCTACATCTACATTGATACTCCGCAAGCCACCCAACGGTGTGTGGCGGAGGGCACTTTACGTGCCACTGTCATTACCTCCTTTTCCGGTTCCAGTCGCGTATGGTTCGCGGGAAGAACGACTGTCTGAAAGCCTCCGTGCGCGCTCTAATCTCTCTAATTTTACACTTGTGATCTCCTCGGGAGGTATAAGTAGGGGGAAGCAATATATTCGAAACCTCATCCAGAAACGCACCCTCTCGAAACCTGGCGAGCAAGCTACACCGCGATGCAGAGCGCCTCTATTGCAGAGTCTGCCACTTGAGTTTATTAAACATCTCCGTAACGCTATCACGGTTACCAAGTAACCCGGTGACAAAACGCGCCGCTCTTCTTTGGATCTTCTCTATCTCCTCCGTCAACCCGACCTGGTACGGATCCCACACTGATGAGCAATACTCAAGTATAGGTCGAACGAGTGTTTTGTAAGCCACCTCCTTTGTTGATGGACTACATTTTCTAAGCACTCTCCCAATGAATCTCAACCTGGTACCCGCCTTACCAACAATTAATTTTATATGATCATTCCACTTCAAATCGTTCCGTACGCACACTCCCAGATATTTTACAGAAGTAACTGCTACCAATGTTTGTCCCGCTATCATATAATCATACAATAAAGGATCCTTCTTTCTATGTATTCGCAATACACTACATTTGTCTATGTTAAGGGTCAGTTGCCACTCCCTGCACCAAGTGCCTATCCGCTGCAGATCTTCCTGTATTTCGCTACAATTTTCTAATGCAGCAACTTCTCTGTATACTACAGCATCATCCGCGTAAAGCCGCATGGAACTTCCGACACTATCTACTAGGTCATTTATATATATTGTGAAAAGCAATGGTCCCATAACACTCCCCTGTGGCACGCCAGAGGTTACTTTAACGTCTGTAGACGTCTCTCCATTGATAACAACATGCTGTGTTCTGTTTGCTAAAAACTCTTCAATCCAGCCACACAGCTGGTCTGATATTCCGTAGGCTCTTACTTTGTTTATCAGGCGACAGTGCGGAACTGTATCGAACGCCTTCCGGAAGTCAAGAAAAATAGCATCTACCTGGGAGCCTGTATCTAATATTTTCTGGGTCTCATGAACAAATAAGGCGAGTTGGGTCTGACACGAACGCTGTTTCCGGAATCCATGTTGATTCCTACATAGTAGAGTCTGGGTTTCAAGAAATGACATGATACGCGAGCAAAAAACATGTTCTAAAATTCTACAAGAGATCGACGTAAGAGATATGGGTCTATAGTTTTGCGCATCTGCTCGACTTAAGTACAAGAAGGCTGACTCTTCTTACTGTCTATGTTTTGAACCATTCCTGTGACTCTAGTTATAGATTCCGATGCTTCACTTCAGGTTTACTGTATCCCTCTGACTTTCTTATTGACGATGAAACACAGAAATTGCATCGGAATTAAATACAAAAGGCACAATGCCGACTTAAGTACAAGAAGAATGACTCTTCTTACGTTCTATGTTTAGAACCAATCCTATGACACTAGTTATAGATTCCGATGCTTCAATTCAGGTCTACTGTATCCCTTGGACCTTCTTATTGACCATGAAACACAGAAATTACATCGGAATTAAATACAAAATGCACAATGCCGACTTAAGTACAAGAAGACTGACTCTTCCTACTGTCTATGTTTAAAACCATTCATGTGACACTAGTTATAGATTCCGATGCTTCACTCCAGGTTTACTGTATCCCTTGGACCTTCTTATTGACGATGAAACACAGAAATTGCATCGGAATTAAATACAAAAGTAACATTGCCGACTTAAGTAAAAGAAGACTGACTCTTCTTACGGACTATGACTTGAACCGTTCCTGTGACACTAGTTATAGATTCCGATGCTTCACTTCAGGTTTACTGTATCCCTTGGACCTTGTTATTGACGATGAAACACAGAAATTGCATCTGAATTAAACACAAAAGGCACAATGCCGACTTAAGTACAAAAAGACTGACTCTTCTTACTGGCTATGTTTTGAACCATTCCTGTGACACTAGTTATAGATTCCGATGCTTCACTTCTGGTATACTGTATCCCTCTGACCTTCTTATTGACGACGAAACACAGAAATTGCATCGGAATTAAATACAAAAGGCACAATGCCGACTTCAGTACAAGAAGACTGATTTTTTTTACTGACTATGTTTGAACCATTCCTGTGACACTAGTTATAGATTCGGATGCTTCACTTCAGGTTTACTGTATCCCTCTGACCTTCTTATTGACGATAAACACAGAAATTGCATCGGAATAAAATAGAAAAGGCACAATGCCCACTTAAGTACAAGACGACTGACTTATCTCACTGTCTATGTTTTGAACCGTTCCTGGGACACTAGTTGTAGATTCCGATGCTTCACTTCAGGTTTACTGTATCATTTGGACCTTCTTATTGACGATGAAACACAGATATTGCATCGGAGTTAAATACAAAAGGCACAATGCCGACTTAAGTACAAGAAGACTGACTCTTCTTACTGACTATGCTTTGAACCATTCCTGTGACACTAGTTATAGATCCCGATGCTTTCTTCAGGTTTACTGTATCCCTCTGACCTTCTAATTGACGAGGATCACAGAAATTGCATCGGAATTAAATAGATACGCCACAGTGCCTACTTAAGTACGAGAAGACTGACTCTTCTTACTGGCAATGTTTTGAACCATTCCTGTGACACTAGTTATAGATTCCGATGCTTGACTTCGGTTTTACTGTATCCCTTGGACCTTCCTATTGACGATGAAATACAGAAATTGCATCAGAATTAAATACAAAAGGCAAAATGCCGACTTAAGTACAAGAAGACTGACCCTTCCTACAGTCTATGTTTTGAACCATTCCTGTGACACTAGTTATAGATTCCGATGCTTAACTTCAGGTTTACTGTATCCCTTGGACCTTCTAATTGACGATGAAACACAGAAATTAGATCGTAATTAAATAGAAAATGCACAATTCCGACTTAAGTACATGAAGACTGCTTCTTCTTACTGTCTATGTTTTGAACCATTCCTGTGACACTGGTTATAGCTTCCGATGCTTCACTTCAGGTTTACTGTATCCCTTGGACCCTCTTATTGACGACGAAACACAGAAATTGCATCGGATTTAAATACAAAAGGCACAATACCGACTTAAGTACAAGAAGACTGACTCTTCATACTGTCTATGTTTTGAACCATTCCTGTGACACTAGTTATAGATTCCGATGCTTCACTTCAGGTTTACTGTATCCCTTGGACCTTCTTATTGACGATGAAACACAGAAATTGCATCGGAATTAAATACAAAAGGCACAATGCCGACTTAAGTATAGGAAGACTGACCCTTCCTACTGTCAATGTTTTGAACCATTCCTGTGACACTTGTTATAGATTCCGGTGCTTCACTTCAGGTTTACTGTATCCCTCTGATGTTCTTATTGACGATGAAACACAGAAATTGCATCGAAAATCAATACAAAAGGCACAATGCCGACTTAAGTACAAGAAGACTGACTCTTCTTACTGTCTGTTTTGAAGCATTCTTGTGACACTAGTTATAGATTCCGATGCTTCACTTCAGGTTTGCTGTATCCCGTGGACCTTGTTATTGACGATGATACACAGAAATTGCATCTGAATTAAACACAAAAGGCACAATGCCGACTTAAATACAAAAAGACTGACTCTTCTTACCGGCTATGTTTTGAACCGTTCCTGTGACACTAGTTATAGATTCCGATGCTTCACTTCAGGTATACTATATCCCTCTGACCTTCTTATTGACGATGAACACAGAAATTACATCGGAATTTAATACAAAAGGCACAATGCCGACTTCAGTACAAGAAGACTGATTTTTTTTACTGACTATGTTTTGAACCATTCCTGTGACACTAGTTATAGATTCAGATGCTTCACTTCAGGTTTACTGTATCCCTCTGGACCTTCTTATTGACGATAAACACAGAAATTGCATCGGAATAAAATAGAAAAGGCTCAATCCCGACTTAAGTACAAGACGACTGATATTTCATACTGTGTATGTTTTGAACCGTTCCTGTGACACTAGTTGTAGATTCCTATGCTTCACTTCAGGTTTACTGTATCATTTGGACCTTCTTATTGACGATGAATCACAGATATTGAATCGGAGTTAAATACAAAAGGCACAATGCCGACTTAAGTACAAGAAGACTGACTCTTCTTACTGACTATGTTGTGAACCATTCCTGTGACACTAGTTATAGATCCCGATGCTTCACTTCAGGTTTACTGTATCCCTCTGACCATCTTATTGACGAGGAACACAACAATTGCATAGGAATTAAATAGATACGCCACAGTACCTACTTAAGTACGAGAAGACTGACTCTTCTTACTGTCTATGTTTTGAACCATTCCTGTGACACTAGTTAGAGATTCCGATGCTTGACTTCGGTTTTACTGTATCCCTTGGACCTTCTAATTGACGATGAAACATAGAAATTGCATCGGAATTAAATACAAAAGGCACAATGCCGACTTCAGTACAAGAAGACTGATTTTTTTTACTGACTATGTTTTGAACCATTCCTGTGACACTAGTTATAGATTCGGATGCTTCATTTCAGGTTACTGTATCCCTCTGACCTTTTTATTGACGATAAACACAGAAATTGCATCGGAATAAAATAGAAAAGGCACAATGCCGACTTAAGTACAAGACGACTGACTTTTCTTACTGTCTATGTTTTGAACCGTTACTGTGACACTAGTTGTAGATTTCGATGCTTCACTTCAGATTTACTGTATCATTTGGACCTTCTTATTGACGATGAAACACAGAAATTGCATCGGAGTTAAATACAAAAGCCACAATGTCGACTTAAGTACAAGAAGACTGACTCTTCTTACTGACTATGTTTTGAACCATTCCTGTGACACTAGTTATAGATCCCGATGCTTCACTTCAGGTTTACTGTATCCCTCTGACCTTCTTATTGACGAGGAAACACAGAAATTGCATCGGAATTAAATAGATACGCCACAGTGCCTACTTAAGTACGAGAAGACTGACTCTTCTTACTGGCTATGTTTTGAACTATTCCTGTGACACTGGTTATAGATTCCGATGCTTGACTTCGGTTTTACTGTATCCCTTGGACCTTCTTATTGACGATGAAACACAGAAATTGCATCGGAATTAAATACAAAAGGCACAATGCCGACTTAAGTACAAGAAGACTGACCCTTCTTTCAGTCTATGATTTGAACCATTCGTGTGACACTAGTTATAGATTCCAATGCTTAACTTCAGGTTTACTGTATCCCTTGGACCTTCTTATTGACGATGAAACACAGAAATTGCATCGGAATTAAATACAATAGGAACAATGTCGACTTAAGTACAAGTAGACTGACTCTTCCTACTGTCTATGCTTTGAACCATTCCTGTGACCCTAGTTTTAGATTCCGATGCTTAACTTCAGGATTACTGTATCCCTTGGACCTTCTCATTGACGATGAAACACAGAAATTGCATCGGAATAAATACAAAAGGCACAATGCCGACTTAGGTACAAGAAGACTGACTCTTCTTGCTGTCTATCTTTTAACCATCCCTGTGACACTAGTTATAGATTCCGATGCTTCACTCCAGGTTAACTGTATCCCTTGGTCCGACTTATTGACGATGAAACACAGAAATTGCATCCGATTTAAATACAAAAGGCACAATGCCGACTTAAGTACAAGAAGACTGACTCTTCTTACTGATTATGATTTGAGCCATACCTGTGACACTTCAATTCCGAGGATTCACTTCAGGTTTACTGTATCCCTTGGACCTTCTTATTGACGATGAAACACAAAAATTGCATCGGAATTAAATACAAAAAGCAGAATGCAGGATTAAGTACAAGAAGACTTAATGTTCTTACTGTCTATGTTGTGAACCATTCCTTTGACACTAGTTATAAATTCCGATGCTACACTCCAGGTTTACTGTATCCCTTGGACCTTCTTATTGACGATGAAACTCAGAAAATGCAACGGAATTAAATACAAAAGGCACAATGCCGACTAATGTACAAGAAGACTGACTCTTCTTACAGTGTATGTTTTGAACCATTCCTGTGACACTAGTTATGGATTCCGGTGCTTCACTCCAGGTTTACTGTATCCCTTGGACCTTCTTATTGACGATGAAACACAGAAATTGCGTCAGAATTAAATAGAAAGGGCACAATGCCTACTAAAGTACAAGAAGACTGACGTTTCTTACTGACTATGTTTTGAACCATTGCTGTGACACTAGTTATAGATTCCGATGCTTCACTTCAGGTTTACTGTATCCCTTGGACCTTCTTGTTGACGATGAAACACAGATATTGCATCGGAATTAAATAGAAAAGGAACAATGCCGACTTAAGTACAAGAAGACCGACTCTTCTTGCTGTTTATGATTTGAACCATTCCTGTGACACTAGTTTTGGATTCCGATGCATCACTTCAAGTTTACTGTATCCCTTGGACCTTCTTATTGACGATGAAACACAGAAATTGCATCGGAATTAAATAGAAAAGACACAATGCCAACTAAAGTACAAGAAGACTGACTCTTCTTTCAGTCTATGATTTGAACCATTCCGGTGACACAAGTTATAGATTCCGATGCTTCACTTCAGGTTTACTGTATCCCTCTGACCTTCTTATTGACGATAAACACAGAAATTGCATCGGAATAAAATAGAAAAGGCACAATGCCGACATAAGTACAAGACGACTGACTTTTCTTACTGTCTATGTTTTGAACCGTTCCTGTGACACTAGTTGTAGATTTCGATGCTTCACTTCAGGTTTACTGTATCATTTGGACCTTCTTATTGACGATGAAACACACAAACTGCATCGGAGTTAAATACAAAAGCCAATATGCCGACTTAAGTACAAGAAGACTGACTCTTCTTACTGACTATGTTTTGAACCATTCCTGTGACACTAGTTATAGATCCCGATGCTTCACTTCAGGATTACTGTATCCCTCTGAACTTCTTATTGACGAGGAAACACAGAAATTGCATCGGAATTAAATAGATACGCCACAGTGCCTACTTAAGTACGAGAAGACTGACTCTTCTTACTGGCTATGATTTGAACTATTCCTGTGACAGTAGTTATAGATTCCGATGCTTGACTTCGGTTTTACTGCATCCCTTGGACCTTCTTATTGACGATGAAACACAGAAATTGCATCGGAATTGAATACAAAAGGAACAATGCCGACTTAAGTACAAGAAGACTGACCCTTCTTTCAGTCTATGTTTTGAACCATTCCTGTGGCACCAGTTATAGCTTCCGATGCTTCACTTCAGGTTTACTGTATCCCTTGGACCCTCTTATTGACGATGAAACACAGAAATGTCATAGGAATTAAATACAAAAGGCACAATACTGACTTAAGTACAAGAAGACTGACTCTTCTTACTGTCTATGCTTTGAACCATTCCTGTGACACTAGTTATATATTCCGATGCTTCACTTCAGGTTTACTGTATCCCTTGGACCTTCTTATTGTCGATGAAACACAGAAATTGCATCGGAATTAAATACAAAAGGCACAATGTTGACCTAACTACAAGAAGACTGACGCTTCTTACTGTCAATGCTTTGAACCATTCCTGTGACACTTGTTATAGATTCCGATGCTTCACTTCAGGTTTACTGTATCCCTCTGATATTCTTATTGACGATGAAACACAGAAATTGCATCGAAAATAAATACAAAAGGCACAATGCCGACTTAAGAACAAGAAGACTGACTCTTCTTACTGTCTATGCTTTGAACCATTCCTGTGACACTAGTTATATATTCCGATGCTTCACTTCAGGTTTACTGTATCCCTTGGACCTTCTTATTGTCGATGAAACACAGAAATTGCATCAGAATTAAATACAAAAGGCACAATGTTGACCTAACTACAAGAAGACTGACTCTTCTTACTGTCTATGCTTTGAACCATTCCTGTGACACTAGTTATATATTCCGATGCTTCACTTCAGGTTTACTGTATCCATTGGACCTTCTTATTGACGATGAAACACAGAAATTGCATCGGAATTAAATAGAAAAGGCACAATGCCGACTTAAGTACAAGACGACTGACTTTTCTTACTGTCTATGTTTTGAACCATTCCTGTGACACTAGTCATAGAACCCGATGCTTAACTTCAGGATTACTGTATCCCTCTGACCTTCTTATGGACGATGAAACACAGAAATTGCATCGGAATTAAATACAAAAGGCACATTGCCGACTTCAGTACAAGAAGACTGACTTTTCTTACTGACTATGTTTTGAACCATTCTTGTGACACTAGCTATAGATTCCGATGCTTCACTTCAGGTTTACTGTAGCCCTTAAACCTTCTTATTGACGATGAAACACAGAAATTGCATCGGAATTAAATACAAAAGGCACAATGCCGAATTAAGTACAAGAAGACTGACTCTACTGACTGTCTATGCTTTGAACCATTCCTGTGACTCTAGTTATAGATTCCGATGCTTCAATTCAGGTCTACTGTATCCCTTGGACCTTCTTATTGACGATGAAACACAGAAATTGCATCGGAATTAAATACAAAAGGTACAATGCCGACTTAAGTACAAGAAGACTGACTCTTCTTACTGACTTTGCTTTGAAGCATTCCTGTGACACTAGTTATAGATTCCGATGCTTCACATCAGGTTTACTGTATCCCTCTGACCATCTTATGTACGATGAAACACAGAAATTGCATCGGAATTAAATACAAAAGGCACAATGCCGACTTATGAACATGTAGATTGACCTTTCCTACTGTCTATGATTTGAACCATACCTGTGACACTAGTCATAGAATCCGATGGTTCATTTCAGGTTTACTGTATCCCTCTGACCTTCTTAGTGACGATAAAACACAGAAGTTGCATCGGAATTAAATACAAATTGCGCAATGCCGAATAAAATACAAGAAGACTGACTCTTCTTCTTGTCTACGCTTTGAACCATTCCTGTGACACTAGTTACAGACTCCGATGCTTCACTCCAGGTTTACTGTATCCCTTGGACCTTCTTATTGACGATGAAACACAGAAATTGCATCGGATTTAAATACAAAAGGCACAATGCCGACTTAAGTACAAGAAGACTGGCTCTTTTTACTGATTATGCTTTGAGCCATTCCTGTGACACTTAAATTCCGATGATTCACTTCAGGTTTACTGTATCCCTCTGATGTTCTTATTGACGATGAAACACAGAAATTGCATCGAAAATCAATACAAAAGGCACAATGCCGACTTAAGTACAAGAAGACTGACTCTTCTTACTGTCTGTTTTGAAGCATTCTTGTGACACTAGTTATAGATTCCGATGCTTCACTTCAGGTTTGCTGTATCCCGTGACCCTTGTTATTGACGATGAAACACAGAAATTGCATCTGAATTAAACACAAAAGGCACAATGCCGACTTAAGTACAAAAAGACTGACTCTTCTTACCGGCTATGTTTTGAACCGTTCCTGTGACACTAGTTATAGATTCCGATGCTTCACTTCAGGTATACTGTATCCCTCTGGACCTTTTTATTGACGATAAACACAGAAATTGCATCGGAATAAAATAGAAAAGGCTCAATCCCGACTTAAGTACAAGACGACTGATATTTCATACTGTGTATGTTTTGAACCGTTCCTGTGACACTAGTTGTAGATTCCTATGCTTCACTTCAGGTTTACTGTATCATTTGGACCTTCTTATTGACGATGAATCACAGAAATTGCATCGGAGTTAAATACAAAATGCACAATGCCGACTTAAGTACAAGAAGACTGACTCTTCTTACTGACTATGTTTTGAACCATTCCTGTGACACAAGTTATAGATCCCGATGCTTCACTTCAGGTTTACTGTATCCCTCTGACCATCTTATTGACGAGGAAACACAACAATTGCATCGGAATTAAATAGATACGCCACAGCACCTACTTAAGTACAAGAAGACTGACTCTTCTAACTGTCTATGTTTTGAACCATTCCTGTGACACTAGTTATAGATTCCGATGCTTGACTTCGGTTTTACTGTATCCCTTGGACCTTCTAATTGACGATGAAACACAGAAATTGCATCGGGATTAAATACAAAAGGCACAATGCCGACTTCAGTACAAGAAGACTGATTTTTTTTACTGACTATGTTTCGAACCATTCCTGTGACACTAGTTATAGATTCGGATGCTTCACTTCAGCTTTACTGTATCCCTCTGACCTTTTTATTAACGATAAACACAGAAATTGCATCGGAATAAAATAGAAAAGGCACAATGCCGACTTAAGTACAAGACGACTGACTTTTCTTACTGTCTATGCTTTGAACCGTTACTGTGACACTAGTTGTAGATTTCGATGCTTCACTTCAGGTTTACTGTATTATTTGGACCTTCTTATTCACAGAAATTGCATCGGAGTTAAATACAAAAGCCACAATGTCGACTTAAGTACAAGAAGACTGACTCTTCTTACTGACTATGTTTTGAACCATTCCTGTGACACTAGTTATAGATCCCGATGCTTCACTTCAGGTTTACTGTATTCCTCTGACCTTCTTATTGACGAGGAAACACAGAAATTGCATCGGAATTAAATAGATACGCCACAGTGCCTACTTAAGTACGAGAAGACTGACTCTTCTTACTGGCTATGTTTTGAACTATTCCTGTGACACTGGTTATAGATTCCGATGCTTGACTTCGGTTTTACTGTATCCCTTGGACCTTCTTATTGACGATGAAACACAGAAATTGCATCGGAATTAAATACAAAAGCACAATGCCGACTTAAGTATAGGAAGACTGACCCTTCCTACTGTCAATGTTTTGAACCATTCCTGTGACACTTGTTATAGATTCCGATGCTTCACTTCAGGTTTACTGTATCCCTCTGATGTTCTTATTGACGATGAAACACAGAAATTGCATCGAAAATCAATACAAAAGGCACAATGCCGACTTAAGTACAAGAAGACTGACTCTTCTTACTGTCTGTTTTGAAGCATTCTTGTGACACTAGTTATAGATTCCGATGCTTCACTTCAGGTTTGCTGTATCCCGTGGACCTTGTTATTGACGATGAAACACAGAAATTGCATCTGAATTAAACACAAAAGGCACAATGCCGACTTAAGTACAAAAAGACTGACTCTTCTTACCGGCTATGTTTTGAACCGTTCCTGTGACACTAGTTATAGATTCCGATGCTTCACTTCAGGTATACAGTATCCCTCTGACCTTCTTATTGACGATGAAACACAGAAATTGCATCGGAATTAAATACAAAAGGCACAATGCCGACTTCAGTACAAGAAGACTGATTTTTTTTACTGACTATGTTTTGAACCATTCCTGTGACACTAGTTATAGATTCAGATGCTTCACTTCAGGTTTACTGTATCCCTTGGACCTTCTTATTGACGATGAAACACAGATATTGCATCGGAATTAAATAGAAAAGGAACAATGCCGACTTAAGTACAAGAAGACTGACTCTTCTTACTGTTTATGTTTTGAACCGTTCCTGTGACACTAGTTATAGATTCCGATGCTTTACTTCAGGTATACTGTATCCCTCTGACCTTCTTATTGACGATGAATCACAGAAATTGCATCGGAATTAAATACAATAGGAAAAATGTCGACTTAAGTACAAGTAGACTGACTCTTCCTACTGTCTATGCTTTGAACCATTCCTGTGACCCTAGTTTTAGATTCCGATGCTTAACTTCATGATTACTGTATCCCTTGGACCTTCTTATTGACGATGAAACACAGAAATTGCATCGGAATAAATACAAAAGGCACAATGCCGACTTAAGTACAAGAAGACTGACTCTTCTTGCTGTCTATGTTTTGAACCATCCCTGTGACACTAGTTATAGATTCCGATGCTTCACTCCAGGTTAACTGTATCCCTTGGTCCTTCTTATTGACGATGAAACACAGAAATTGCATCCGATTTAAATACAAAAGGCACAATGCCGACTTAAGTACAAGAAGACTGACTCTTCTTACTGATTATGATTTGAGCCATTCCTGTGACACCTAGATTCCGAGGATTCACTTCAGGTTTACTGCATCCCTTGGACCACCTTATTGACGATGAAACACAAAAATTGCATCGGAATTAAATACAAAAGGCACAATGCAGAATTAAGTACAAGAAGACTTAATGTTCTTACTGTCTAAGTTGTGAACCATTCCTGTGACACTAGTTATAAATTCCGATGCTACACTCCAGGTTTACTGTATCCCTTGGACCTTCTTGTTGACGATGAAACTCAGAAATTGCATCGGAATTAAATACAAAATTCAGAATGAGCACTAATGTACAAGAAGACTGACTCTTCTTACAGTGTATGTTTTGAACCATTCCTGTGACACTAGTTATAGATTCCGGTGTTTCACTCCAGGTTAACTGTTTCCCTTGGACCTTCTTATTGACGATGAAACACAGAAATTGCATCAGAATTAAATAGAAAGGGCACAATGCCTACTAAAGTACAAGAAGACTGACGTTTCTTACTGACTATGTTTTGAACCATTGCTGTGACACTAGTTATAGATTCCGATGCTTCACTTCAGGTTTACTGTATCCCTTGGACCTTCTTATTGACGATGAAACACAGATATTGCATCGGAATTAAATAGAAAAGGAACAATGCCGACTTAAGTACAAGAAGACTGACTCTTCTTACTGTTTATGTTTTGAACCATTCCTGTGACACTAGTTTTGGATTCCGATGCATCACTTCAGGTTTACTGTATCCCTTGGACCTTCTTATTGACGATGAAACACAGAAATTGCATCGGAATTAAATAGAAAAGGCACAATGCCAACTAAAGTACAAGAAGACTGACTCTTCTTTCAGTCTATGATTTCAACCATTCCGGTGACACAAGTTATAGATTCCGATGCTTCACTTCAGGTTTACTGTATCCCTCTGACCTTCTTATTGACGATAAACACAGAAATTGCATCGGAATAAAATAGAAAAGGCACAATGCCGACATAAGTACAAGACGACTGACTTTTCTTACTGTCTATGTTTTGAACCGTTCCTGTGACACTAGTTGTAGATTTCGATGCTTCACTTCAGGTTTACGGTATCATTTGGACCTTCTTATTGACGATGAAACACAGAAACTGCATCGGAGTTAAATACAAAGGCCAATATGCCGACTTAAGTACAAGAAGACTGACTCTTCTTACTGACTATGTTTTGAACCATTCCTGTGACACTAGTTATAGATCCCGATGCTTCACTTCAGGTTTACTGTATCCCTCTGACCTTCTTATTGACGAGGAAACACAGAAATTGCATCGGAATTAAATAGATACGCCACAGTGCCTACTTAAGTACGAGAAGACTGACTCTTCTTACTGGCTATGTTTTGAACTATTCCTGTGACACTAGTTATAGATTCCGATGCTTGACTTCGGTTTTACTGCATCCCTTGGACCTTCTTATTGACGATGAATCACAGAAATTGCATCGGAATTAAATACAAATGGAACAATGCCGACTTAAGTACAAGAAGACTGACCCTTCTTTCAGTCTATGCTTTGAACCATTCCTGTGGCACCAGTTATAGCTTCCGATGCTTCACTTCAGGTTTACTGTATCCCTTGGACCCTCTTATTGACGATGAAACACAGAAATTTCATAGGAATTAAATACAAAAGGCACAATACTGACTTAAGTACAAGAAGACTGACTCTTCTTACTGTCAATGCTTTGAACCATTCCTGTGACACTTGTTATAGATTCCGATGCTTCACTTCAGGTTTACTGTATCCCTCTATTATTCTTATTGACGATGAAACACAGAAATTGCATCGAAAATAAATACAAAAGGCACAATGCCGACTTAAGGACAAGAAGACTGACTCTTCTTACTGTCTATGTTTTGTACCATTCCTGTGACACTAGTTATAGATTCCGATGCTTCACTTCAGGTTTACTGTATCCCTTGGACCTACTTATTGACGATGAAACACAGAAATTGCATCGGAATTAAACACAAAAGGCACAATGAAGACTTAAGTACAAAAAGACGGACTCTTCCTAATGACTATGTTTGAACCATTCCTGTGACACTAGTTATAGTTTCCGATGCTTCACTTCAGGTTTACTGTATCCCTTGGACCTACTTATTGACGATGAAACACAGAAATTGCATCAGAATTAAACACAAAACGCACAATGCCGACATAAGTACAAAAAGACAGACTCTTCTTACTGACTATGTTTTGAGCCATACCAGTGACACTAGTTATAGATTCCGATGCCTCACTTCAGGTTTACTGTATCCCTCTGACCCTCTTATTGGCGATGAAACACAGAAATTGCATCGTAATTAAATAGAAATGTCACAATGCCGACTTAAGTACAAGAAGACTGACTCTTCTTACTGTCTATGTTTAGAACCATTCCTGTGACACTAGTTATAGATTCCGATGCTTCACTTCAGGTTTACTGTATCCCTTGGACCTTCTTATTGACGATGAAACACAGAAATTGCATCGGAATTAAATAGAAAAGGCACAATGCCGACTTAAGTACAAGACGACTGACTTTTCTTACTGTCTATGTTTTGAACCATTCCTGTGGCACTAGTCATAGTTTCCGATGCTTCACTTCCGGTTTACTGTTTCCCTTGGACCTTCTCATTGACGATGAAACACAGAACTTGCATCGGATTTAAATACAAAAGGCACAATACCGACTTCAGTACAAGAAGACTGACTCTTCTTACTGACTATGTTTTGAACCATTCCTGTGACACTAGTTATAGATCCCGATGCTTCACTTCCGGTTTATTGTATCCATCCGACCTTCTTATTGACGAGGAAACACAGAAATTGTATCGGAATTAAATAGAAACGCCACAATGCCTACTAAGGTACAAGAAGACTGACTCTTCTTACTGGATATGTTTTGAACCATTCCTGTGACACTAGGTATAGATTCTGATGCTTGACTTTCGTTTTACTGTATCCCTTGGACGTTCTTACTGACGATGAAACACAGAAATTGCATCGGAATTAAATACAAAAGGCACATTACCGACTTAAGTACAAGAAAACTGACTCTTCTTACTGACTATGTTTCGGACCATTCCTGTGACACTAGTCATAGAATCCGATGCTTAGCTTCAGGATTACTGTATCCCTCTGACCTTCTTTGGACGATGAAACACAGAAATTGCATCGGAATTAAATACAAAAGGTACAATGCCGACTTAAGTACAAGAAGACTGACTCTTCTTACTGACTTTGCTTTGAAGCATTCCTGTGACACTAGTTATAGATTCCGATGCTTCACATCAGGTTTACTGTATCCCTCTGACCATCTTATGTACGATGATACACAGAAATTGCATCGGAATTAAATACAAAAGGCACAGTGCCGACTTATGAACATGTAGATTGACTTTTCCTACTGTCTATGATTTGAACCATTCCTGTGACACTAGTCATAGAATCCGATGGTTCATTTCAGGTTTACTGTATCCCTCTGACCTTCTTAGTGACGATGAAACACAGAAATTGCATCGGAATTAAATACAAAATGCGCAATGCCGAATAAAATACAAGAAGACTGACTCTTCTTCTTGTCTACGCTTTGAACCATTCCTGTGACACTAGTTACAGACTCCGATGCTTCACTCCAGGTTTACTGTATCCCTTGGACCTTCTTATTGACGATGAAACACAGAAATTGCATCGGATTTAAATACAAAAGGCACAATGCCGACTTAAGTACAAGAAGACTGGCTCTTCTTACTGATTATGATTTGAGCCATTCCTGTGACACTTAAATTCCGATGATTCACTTCAGGTTTACTGTATCCCTTGGACCTCCTTATTGACGATGAAACACAGAAATTGCATCGGAAATAAATACAAAAGGCACAATGCCGACTTAAGAACAAGAAGACTGACTCTTCTTACTGTCTATGTTTTGAACCATCCCTGTGACACTACTTATAGATTCCGATGCTTCACTTCAGGTTAACTGTATCCCTTGGTCCGTCTTATTGACGATGAAACACAGAAATTGCATCGGATTTAAATACAAAATGCACAATGCCGACTTAAGTACAAGAAGACTGGCTCTTCTTACTGATTATGATTTGAGCCATTCCATTGACACTTAAATTCCGATGATTCACTTCAGGTTTACTGCATACCTTGGACCTTCTTATTGACGACGAAATACAAAAATTGCATCGGAATTAAATACAAAAGGCAGAATGCAGAATTAAGTAGAAGAAGACTGACTCTTCTTTCAGTCTATGTTTTAACCATTCCTGTGACACTAGTTATAGATTCCGATGCTTAACTTCTGGTTTACTGTATCCCTTGGACCTTCTTATTGACGATGAAACACAGAAATTGCATCGTAATTAAATAGAAAATGCACAATGCCGACTTAAGTACATGAAGACTGATTCTTCTTACTGTCTATGTTTTGAACCATTCCTGTGACACTAGTTATAGATTCCGATGCTTCACTTCAGGTTTACTGTATCCGTTGGACCTTCTTATTGACGATGGAACACAGAAATTGTATCGGAATGAAATAGAAACGCCACAATGCCTACTAAGGTACAAGAAGACTGACTCTTCTTACTGGCTATGTTTTGAACCACTCCTGTGACACTAGTTATAGATTCTGATGCTTGACATCCGTTTTACTGTATCCCTTGGACCTTCTTACTGACGATGAAACACAGAAATTGCATCGGAATTAAATGCAAAAGGCACAATGCCGACTTAAGAACAAGAAGACTGACCCTTCTTAATGTCTATTCTTTGAACCATTCCTGTGACACTAGTTACAGATTCCGATGCTTCACTTTAGGTTTACTGTATCCCTCTGACCTTCTTATCGACGATGAAACACAGAACTTGCAGCGGAATTAAATACAAAAGGCACAATGCCGACTTAAGTACAAGAAGACTGACTCTTTTTACTGACTATGTTTGAACCATTCCTGTGACACTAGTTATAGATTGCAACGCTTCACTTCATGTTTACTGTATCCCTCTGACCTTATTGACGATGAAACACAGAAATTGCATCGGAATTAAATAGAAATGTCACAATGCGGACTTAAGTACAAGAAGACCTACTCTTCTTACTGTCTATGTTTTGAACCATTCCTGTGACACTAGTTATAGATTCCGATGCTTCACTTCAGGTTTACTGTATCCCTTGGACCTTCTTATTGACGATGAAACACAGTAATTGCATCGGAATTAAGTAGAAAAGGCACAATGCCGACTTAAGTACAAGACGACTGCCCTTTCTTACTGTCTATGTTTTGAACCGTTCCTGTGACACTAGTTATAGATTCCGATGCTTCACTCCAGGTTTACTGTGTCCCTTGGACCTACTTATTGACGATGAAACACAAAAATTGCATCGGAATTAAATACAATAGGAACAATGTCGACTTCAGTACAAGTAGACTGACTCTTCCTACTGTCTATGCTTTTAACCATTCCTGTGACACTAGTTTTAGATTCCGATGCTTAACTTCAGGTTTACTTTATCCCTTGGACCTTCTTAGTGACGATGAAACACAGAAATTGCATCGGAATTAAATACAAAAGGCACAATGCCGACTTAAGTACAAGAAGACAGACTCATCTTACTGTCTATGGTTTGAACCATCCCTGTGACACTAGTTATAGATTCCGATGCTTCACTCAAAGTTAACTGTATCCCTTGGTCCTTCTTATTGACGATGAAACACAGAAATTGCATCGGAATTAAATAGAAAAGGCACAATGCCGACTTAAGTACAAGAAGACTGACTCTACTGACTGTCTATGCTTTGAACAATTCCTGTGACTCTAGTTATAGATTCCGATGCTGCACTTCAGGTTTACTGTATCCCTTGGACCTTCTTATTGACGATGAAACACAGAAATAGCATCGGATTTAAATACAAAAGGCACAATGCCGACTTAAGTACAAGAAGACTGACTCTTCTCACTGACTATGTTTTGAACCATCCCTGTGACAGTAGTTATAGATTACGATGCTTCACTCCAGGTATACTGTGTCCCTTGGACCTACTTATTGACGATGAAACACAGAAATTGCAACGGAATTAAATACAATAGGAACAATGTCGACTTAAGTACAAGTAGACTGACTCATCCTACTGTCTATGTTTTGAACCATTCCTGTGACACTAGTTTTGGATTCCAATGCATCACTTCAGGTTTACTGTATCCCTTGGACCTTCTTATTGACGATGAAACACAGAAATTGCATCGGAATTTAATAGAAAAGGCACAATGCCAACTAAAGTACAAGAAGACTGACTCTTCTTTCAGTCTATGTTTTAACCATTCCTGTGACACTAGTTATAGATTTCGATGCTTAACTCCAGGTTTACTGTATCCCTTGGACCTTCTTATTGACGATGAAACACAGAAATTACATCGGAATTAAATACAAAAGGAACAATGCCGACTTAAGTACAAGAAGACTGACTCATCTTACTGTCTATGTTTTGAAGCAATCCTGTGAGACTAGTTATAGATTCCGATACTTCACTTCAGGTTTATTGTATCCTTAGGACCTTCTTATTGACGATGAATCTCAGAAATTGCATCGGAATAAAATACAAAAGGCACAATGCCGACTTAAGTACAAGAAGACTGACTCTTCCTACTGTCTATGTTTTGAACCATTCCTGTCACACTAGTAATTCATACCGATGCGTCACTTCAGGTTTACTGTATCCCTCTGACCTTCTTATTGACGAGGAAACACAGAAATTGCATCGGAATTAAATAGATACGACACAGTGCCTACTTAAGTACGAGAAGACTGAGTCTACTTACTGGGTATGTTTTGAAACATTCCTGTGACACTAGTTATACATTTCGATGCTTGACTTCGGTTTTACTGTATCCCTTGGACCTTCTTATTGACGATGAAACACAGATATTGCATCGGAATTAAATACAAAATAACAATACCGACTTAAGTACAAGAAGACTGACTCTTCTTACTGACTATGACTTGAACCGTTCCTGTGACACTAGTTATAGATTCCGATGCTTCACTTCAGGTTTACTGTATCCCTTGGACCTTCTTATTGACGATGAAACACAGAAATTGCATCGGAATTAAATAGAAAAGGCACAATGCCGACTTAAGTACATGAAGACTGTCTCTAATTACTGTCTATGTTTTGAACCATTCCTGTGACACTAGTTATAGTTTTCGATGCTTCACTTCAGGTTTACTGTATCCCTTGGACCTTCTTATTGACGATGAAACACAGAAATTGCATCGGAATTAAATACAAAATAACAATACCGACTTAAGTACAAGAAGACTGACTCATCTTACTGTCTATGTTTTGAAGCAATCCTGTGAGACTAGTTATAGATTCCGATGCTTCACTTCAGGTTTATTGTATCCTTAGGACCTTCTTATTGACGATGAATCTCAGAAATTGCATCGGAATAAAATACAAAAGGCACAATGCCGACTTAAGTACAAGAAGACTGACTCTTCCTACTGTCTATGTTTTGAACCATTCCTGTCACACTAGTAATTCATACCGATGCGTCACTTCAGGTTTACTGTATCCCTCTGACCTTCTTATTGACGAGGAAACACAGAAATTGCATCGGAATTAAATAGATACGCCACAGTGCCTACTTAAGTACGAGAAGACTGAGTCTACTTACTGGGTATGTTTTGAAACATTCCTGTGACACTAGTTATAGATTTCGATGCTTGACTTCGGTTTTACTGTATCCCTTGGACCTTCTTATTGACGATGAAACACAGATATTGCATCGGAATTAAATACAAAAGGCACAATGCCGACTTAAGTACAAGAAGACTGACCCTTCTTACAGTCTATGCTTTGAACCATTCCTGTGACACTAGTTATAGATTCCGATGCTTAACTTCAGGTTTACTGTATCCCTTGGACCTTCTTATTGACGATGAAACACAGAAATTGCATCGTAATTAAATAGAAAATGCACAATGCCGACTTAAGTACATGAAGACTGATTCTTCTTACTGTCTATGTTTTGAACCATTCCTGTGACACTCGTTATAGCTTCCGATGCTTCACTTCAGGTTTACTGTATCCCTTGGACCCTCTTATTGACGATGAAACACAGAAATTGCATCAGAATTATAAACAAAAGGCACAATACCAACTTAAGTACAAGAAGTCTGACTCTTCTTACTGTCTATGTTTTGAACCATTCCTGTGACACTAGTTATAGATTCCGATGCTTCACTTCAGGTTTAATGTATCACTTGGACCTACTTATTGACGATGAAACACAGAAATTGCATCGGAATTAAACACAAAAGGCACAATGCCGACTTAAGTACAAAAAGACTGACTCTTCTTAATGACTATGTTTTGAACCATTCCTGTGACTCTAGTTATAGATTCCGATGCTTCACTTCAGGTGTACTGTATCCCTTGGACATACTTATTGACGATGAAGCACAGAAATTGCATCGGAATTAAACACAAAAGGCACAATGCCAACTTAAGTACAAAAAGACTGACTCTTCTTACTGATTATGTTTTGAACCATTCCAGTGACACTAGTTATAGATTCCGATGCTTCACTTCAGGTTTACTGTATACCTCTGACCCTCTTATTGACGATGAAACACAGAAATTGCATCGGAATTAGATACAAAAGGCACAATGCTGACTTAAGTACAAGAAGTCTTACTCTTCTTACTGACTATGTTTCGGACCATTCCTGTGACACTAGTAATAGAATCCGATGCTTAACTTCAGGATTACTGTATCCCTCTGACCTTCTTATTGACGATGAAACACAGAAATTGCATCGGAATTAAATACAAAAGTCACAATGCTGACTTAAGTACAAGAAGACTGACTCTTCTTACTGACTATGTTTTGAACCATTCCTGTGACACTAGTCATAGATTCCGATGATTAACTTCTGGATTACTGTATCCCTTGGACCTTCTTATTGACGATGAAACACAGAAATTGCATCGGAATTAAATACAAAAGGCACAATGCCGACTTAAGTACAAGAAGACTGACTCTTCTTACTGACTATGTTTTGAACCATTCTTGTGACACTAGCTATAGATTCCGATGCTTCACTTCAGGTTTACTGTATCCCTTAAACCTTCTTATTGACGATGAAACACAGAAATTGCATCGGAATTAAATACAAAAGGCACAATGCCGACTTAAGTACAAGAAGACTGACTCTACTGACTTTCTATGCTTTGAACCATTCCTGTGACTCTAGTTATAGATTCCGATGCTGCACTTCAAGTTTACTGTATCCCTTGGACCTTATTATTGACGATGAAACACAGAAATTGCATCGGATTTAAATACAAAAGGCACAATGCCGACTTAAGTACAAGAAGACTGACTCTTCTCATTGACTATGTTTTGAACCATCCCTGTGACAGTAGTTATAGATTCCGATGCTTCACTCCAGGTATACTGTGTCCCTAGGACCTACTTATTGACGATGAAACACAGAAATTGCATCGGAATTAAATACAATAGGAACAATGTCGACTTAAGTGCAAGTAGACTGACTCATCCTACTGTCTATGTTTTGAACCATTCCTGTGACACTAGTTTTAATTCCGATGCTTAACTTCAGGATTACTGTATCCCTTGGCCCTTCTTATTGACGATGAAACACAGAAATTGCATCGGATTTAAATACAAAAGGCACAATGCCGACTTAAGTACAAGAAGACTAACTCTTCTAACTGATTATGATTTGAGCCATTCCTGTGACACTTAAATTCCGATGATTCACTTCAGGTTTACTGCATCCCTTGGACCTTCTTATTGACGATGAAATACAAAAATTGCATCGGAATTAAATACAAAAGGCACAACGCAGTATTAAGTACAAGAAGACTGACTCTTCTTACTGACTATGTTTTGAACCATTGCTGTGACACTAGTTATAGATTCCGATGCTTCACTTCAGGATTACTGTATCCCTTGGACCTTCTTATTGACGATGAAACACAGAAATTGCATCGGAATTTAATAGAAAAGGCACAATGCCAACTAAAGTACAAGAAGACTGACTCTTCTTTCAGTCTATGTTTTAACCATTCCTGTGACACTAGTTATAGATTCCGATGCTTAACTCCAGGTTTACTGTATCCCTTGGACCTTCTTATTGACGATGAAACACAGAAATTACATCGGAATTAAATAGAAAAGGAACAATGCCGACTTAAGTACAAGAAGACTGCATCTTCTTACTGACTATTACTTGAACCGTTCCTGTGACACTAGTTATAGATTCCGATGCTTCACTTCAGGTTTACTGTATCCCTCGGACCTTCTTATTGACGATGAAACACAGAAATTGCATCGGAATTAAATAGAAAAGGCACAATGCCGACTTAAGTACATGAAGACTGTCTCTAATTACTGTCTATGTTTTGAACCATTCCTGTGACACTAGTTATAGTTTTCGATGCTTCACTTCAGGTTTACTGTATCCCTTGGACCTTCTTATTGACGATGAAACACAGAAATTGCATCGGAATTAAATACAAAATCACAATACCGACTTAAGTACAAGAAGACTGACTCATCTTACTGTCTATGTTTTAAACCATTCCTGTGACACTAGTTATAGATTCCGATGCTTCACTTCAGGTTTATTGTATCCTTTGGACCTTGTTATTGACGATGAATCTCAGAAATTGCATCGGAATAAAATACAAAAGGCATAATGCCGACTTAAGTAAAAGAAGACGGACTCTTCCTACTGTCAATGTTTTGAACCATTCCTGTCACACTAGTAATACATACCGATGCTTCACTTCAGGTTTACTGTATCCCTCTGATCTCCTTATTGACGATAAACAAAGATATTGCATCGGAATAAAATAGAAAAGGCACAATGCCGACTTAAGTACAAGACGACTGAATTTTCTTACTGTCTAAGATTTGAACCATTCCTGAGACAGTAGTTGTAGATTCCGATGCTTCACTTCAGGTTTACTGTATCATTTCGACCTTCTTATTGACGATGAAACACAGAAATTGCATCGGAGTTAAATACAAAAGGCACAATGCCGACATAAGTACAAGAAGACTGACTCTTCTTACTGACTATGTTTTGAACCATTCCTGTGACACTAGTTATAGATCCCGATGCGTCACTTCAGGTTTACTGTATCCCTCTGACCTTCTTATTGACGAGGAAACACAGAAATTGCATCGGAATTAAATAGATACGCCACAGTGCCTACTTAAGTACGAGAAGACTGAGTCTACTTACTGGGTATGTTTTGAAACATTCCTGTGACACTAGTTATAGAGTCCGATGCTTGACTTCGGTTTTACTGTATCCCTTGGACCTTCTTATTGACGATGAAACACAGATATTGCATCGGAATTAAATACAAAAGGTACAATGCCGACTTAAGTACAAGAAGACTGACCCTTCCTACTGTCAATGTTTTGAACCATTCCTTTGATACTTGTTATAGACTCCGATGCTTCACTTCAGGTTTACTGTATCCCTCTGATCTTCTTATTGACGATGAAACACAGAAAAAGCATCGAAAATAAATACAAAAGGCACAATGCCGACTTAAGTACAAGAAGACTGACTCCTCTTACTGTCTATGTTTTGAACCATTCCTGTGACACTAGTTAGAGATTCCGATACTTCACTTCAGGTTTACTGTATCCCTTTTACCCTCTTATTGACGATGAATCACAGAAATTGCATCAGAATTAAAAACAAAAGGCACAATACCAACTTAAGTACAAGAAGTCTGACTCTTCTTACTGTCTATGTTTTGAACCATTCCTGTGACACTAGTTATAGATTCCGATCCTTCACTTCAGGTTTAATGTATCATTTGGACCTACTTATTGACGATGAAACACAGAAATTGCATCGGAATTAAACACAAAAGGCACAATGCCGACTTAAGTACAAAAAGACTGACTCCTCTTAATGACTATGTTTTGAACCATTCCTGTGACACTAGTTATAGATTCCGATGCTTCACTTCAGGTGTACTGTAACCCTTGGACTTACTTATTGACGATGAAACACAGAAATTGCATCGGAATTAAACACAAAAGGCACAATGCCGACTTAAGTACAAAAAGACTGACTCTTCTTACTGACTATGTTTTGAACCATTCCAGTGACACTAGTTATAGATTCCGATGCTTCACTTCAGGTTTACTGTATACCTCTGACCCTCTTATTGACGATGAAACACAGAAATTGCATCGGAATTAGATACAAAAGGCACAATGCCGACTTAAGTACAAGAAGTCTGACTCTTTTTACTGACTATGTTTTGAACTATTCCTGTGACACTAGTTATAGATTAAGATGCTTCACTTCAGGTTTACTGTATCCCTCTGACATTCTTGTTGACGATGAAACACAGAAATTACATCGGAATTAAATAGAAAAGGCACGATGCCGACTTAAGTACAAGACGACTGACTTTTCTTACTGTCTATGTTTTGAACCATTCCAGTGACACTAGTTATAGATTCCGATGCTTCACTTCCGGTTTACTGTATCCCTTGGACCTTCTCATTGACGATGAAACACAGAAATTGCATCGGAATTAAATACAAAAGGCACAATGCCGACTTAAGTACAAGAAGACTGACTCTTCTTACTGACTATGTTTTGAACCTTTCCTGTGACACTAGTTATAGATCCCGATGCTTCACTTCCGGTTTACTGTATCCCTCCCACCTTCTTATTGACGAGGAAACACAGAAATTGTATCGGAAGTAAATAGAAACGCCACAATCCCTACTAAAGTACAAGAAGACTGACTCTTCTTACTGGCTATGCTTTGAACCATTCCTGTGACACTAATTATAGATTCTGATGCTTGACTTCCGTTTTACTGTATCCCTTGGACCTTCTTACTGACGATGAAACACAGAAATTCCAACGGAATTAAATACACAAGGCACAATGCCGACTTAAGTACAAGAAGACTGACCCTTCTTAAAGTCTATGATTTGAACCATTCCTGTGACACTAGTTACAGATTCCGATGCTTCACTTCGTGTTTACTGTATCCCTCTGACCTTCTTATTGACGATGAAACACAGAACTTGCATCGGAATTAAATACAAAAGGCACAATGCCGATTTAAGTACAAGAAGACTGACTCTTCTTACTGACTATGTTTTGATCCATTCCTGTGACACTAGTTACAGATTGCAACGCTTCACTTCAGGTTTACTGTATCCCTCTGACCTTCTTATTGACGATGAAACACAGAAATTGCATCGGAATTAAATACAAAAGGCACAATACCGACTTAAGTACAAGAATACTGACACTTCGTACTGTCTATGTTTTGAACCATTCCTGTGACACTAGTTATAGATTCCGATGCTTCACTCCAGGTTTACTGTATTCCCTGGACCTTCTTGTAGACGATGAAACACAGAAGTTGCATCGCAATTAAATACAAAAGGCACAATGCCGACTTAAAGACAAGAAGACTGACTCTTCTTACTGACTATGTTTTGAACCATTCCTGTGACACTAGTTATAGATTCCGATGCTTCACCCCAGGTTTACTGTATCACTTGGACCTTCTTATTGACGAAGAAACACAGAAATTTCATCGGAATTAAATAGAAAAGGCTCAAAGCCGACTTAAGTACAAGAAGACTGACTCTTTTTACTGACTAAGTTTTGAACCATTCCTGTGACACTAGTTATAGATTCCGATGCTTCACTTCAGGTTTACTGTATCCCTTGGACCTTCTTATTGACGATGAAACACAGAAATTGCATCGGAATTAAATACAAAAGGCAAAATGCCGACTTAAGTACGTGAAGACTGACTCTTCTTACTTTCTATGTTTTGAACCATTCCTGTAACACTAGTTATTGATTCCGATGCTTCACTTCAGGTTTACTGTACACCTTGGACCTTCTTATTGACTATGAAACACAGAAATCGCATCGGAATTAAATACAAAAGGCACAATGCCGACTTAAGTACAAGAAGACTGACTCTTCCTACTGTCTATATTTTGAACCATTCCTGTGAAACTAGTTATAGGTTCCGATGCTTCACTTCAGGTTTACTGTATCCCTCTGACCTAATAGCCGATGAAACACAGAAATTGCATCGGAATTAAGTAGAAAAGGCACAATGCCGACTTAAGTACAAGAAGGCTGTCTCTTCTTCTTTGTCTATGCTTTAAACCATTCCTGTGACACTAGTTATAGATTCCGATGCTTCTCTTCAGGTTTACTGTATCCCTCTGACCTTATTGCCGATGAAACAAAGAAATTGGTTCGGAATTCAATACAAAAGGCACAATGCCGACTTAGCTACAGGAAGACTGACTCTTCTTACTGACTATGCTTTGAACCATTCCTGTGACACTAGTTATAGATTCCGATGCTTAACTTTAGGATTACTGTATCCCTCTGACCATCTTAGTGACGATGAAACACAGAAATTGCATCGGAATTAAATACAAAAAGCACAATGCCGACTTAAGTACAAGAATCCTGACTCATCTTACTGTCTATGATTTGCACCATTCCTGTGACACTAGTTATAGATTCCGATGCTTCACTCCAGGTTTACTGTATCCCTTGGACCCTCTTATTGACGATGAAACACAGAAATTGCATCAGAATTAAAAACAAAAGGCACAATACCAACTTAAGTACAAGAAGTCTGACTCTTCTTACTGTCTATGTTTTGAACCATTCCTGTGACACTAGTTATAGATTCCGATGCTTCACTTCAGGTTTAATGTATCACTTGGACCTACTTATTGACGATGAAACACAGAAATTGCATCGGAATTAAACACAAAAGGCACAATGCCGACTTAAGTACAAAAAGACTGACTCTTCTTAATGACTATGTTTTGAACCATTCCTGTGACTCTAGTTATAGATTCCGATGCTTCACTTCAGGTGTACTGTATCCCTTGGACATACTTATTGACGATGAAGCACAGAAATTGCATCGGAATTATACACAAAAGGCACAATGCCAACTTAAGTACAAAAAGACTGACTCTTCTTACTGATTATGTTTTGAACCATTCCAGTGACACTAGATATAGATTCCGATGCTTCACTTCAGGTTTACTGTATACCTCTGACCCTCTTATTGACGATGAAACACAGAAATTGCATCGGAATTAGATACAAAAGGCACAATGCCGACTTAAGTACAAGAAGTCTTACTCTTCTTACTGACTATGTTTCGGACCATTCCTGTGACACTAGTCATAGAATCCGATGCTTAACTTCAGGATTACTGTATCCCTCTGACCTTCTTATTGACGATGAAACACAGAAATTGCATCGGAATTAAATACAAAAGTCACAATGCTGACTTAAGTACAAGAAGACTGACTCTTCTTACTGACTATGTTTTGAACCATTCCTGTGACACTAGTCATAGATTCCGATGCTTAACTTCAGGATTACTGTATCCCTTGGACCTTCTTATTGACGATGAAACACAGAAATTGCATCGGAATTAAATACAAAAGGCACAATGCCGACTTAAGTACAAGAAGACTGACTCTTCTTACTGACTATGTTTTGAACCATTCTTGTGACACTAGCTATAGATTCCGATGCTTCACTTCAGGTTTACTGTATCCCTTAAACCTTCTTATTGACGATGAAACACAGAAATTGCATCGGAATTAAATACAAAAGGCACAATGCCGACTTAAGTACAAGAAGGCTGACTCTACTGACTTTCTATGCTTTGAACCATTCCTGTGACTCTAGTTATAGATTCCGATGCTGCACTTCAAGTTTACTGTATCCCTTGGACCTTATTATTGACGATGAAACACAGAAATTGCATCGGATTTAAATACAAAAGGCACAATGCCGACTTAAGTACAAGAAGACTGACTCTTCTCATTGACTATGTTTTGAACCATCCCTGTGACAGTAGTTATAGATTCCGATGCTTCACTCCAGGTATACTGTGTCCCTAGGACCTACTTATTGACGATGAAACACAGAAATTGCATCGGAATTAAATACAATAGGAACAATGTCGACTTAAGTGCAAGTAGACTGACTCATCCTACTGTCTATGTTTTGAACCATTCCTGTGACACTAGTTTTAATTCCGATGCTTAACTTCAGGATTACTGTATCCCTTGGCCCTTCTTATTGACGATGAAACACAGAAATTGCATCGGATTTAAATACAAAACGCACAATGCCGACTTAAGTACAAGAAGACTAACTCTTCTAACTGATTATGATTTGAGCCATTCCTGTGACACTTAAATTCCGATGATTCACTTCAGGTTTACTGCATCCCTTGGACCTTCTTATTGACGATGAAATACAAAAATTGCATCGGAATTAAATACAAAAGGCACAACGCAGTATTAAGTACAAGAAGACTGACTCTTCTTACTGACTATGTTTTGAACCATTGCTGTGACACTAGTTATAGATTCCGATGCTTCACTTCAGGATTACTGTATCCCTTGGACCTTCTTATTGACGATGAAACACAGAAATTGCATCGGAATTTAATAGAAAAGGCACAATGCCAACTAAAGTACAAGAAGACTGACTCTTCTTTCAGTCTATGTTTTAACCATTCCTGTGACACTAGTTATAGATTCCGATGCTTAACTCCAGGTTTACTGTATCCCTTGGACCTTCTTATTGACGATGAAACACAGAAATTACATCGGAATTAAATAGAAAAGGAACAATGCCGACTTAAGTACAAGAAGACTGCATCTTCTTACTGACTATTACTTGAACCGTTCCTGTGACACTAGTTATAGATTCCGATGCTTCACTTCAGGTTTACTGTATCCCTCGGACCTTCTTATTGACGATGAAACACAGAAATTGCATCGGAATTAAATAGAAAAGGCACAATGCCGACTTAAGTACATGAAGACTGTCTCTAATTACTGTCTATGTTTTGATCCATTCCTGTGACACTAGTTATAGTTTTCGATGCTTCACTTCAGGTTTACTGTATCCCTTGGACCTTCTTATTGACGATGAAACACAGAAATTGCATCGGAATTAAATACAAAATCACAATACCGACTTAAGTACAAGAAGACTGACTCATCTTACTGTCTATGTTTTAAACCATTCCTGTGACACTAGTTATAGATTCCGATGCTTCACTTCAGGTTTATTGTATCCTTTAGACCGTGTTATTGACGATGAATCTCAGAAATTGCATCGGAATAAAATACAAAAGGCATAATGCCGACTTAAGTAAAAGAAGACGGACTCTTCCTACTGTCAATGTTTTGAACCATTCCTGTCACACTAGTAATACATACCGATGCTTCACT
Source organism: Schistocerca serialis cubense (assembly GCF_023864345.2). Taxonomy (NCBI): domain Eukaryota; kingdom Metazoa; phylum Arthropoda; class Insecta; order Orthoptera; family Acrididae; genus Schistocerca; species Schistocerca serialis. The sequence goes on from NC_064645.1 coordinate 6,536,023, forward strand.
TCAGGTTTACTGTATCCCTCTGATCTCCTTATTGACGATAAACAAAGATATTGCATCGGAATAAAATAGAAAAGGCACAATGCCGACTTAAGTACAAGACGACTGAATTTTCTTACTGTCTAAGATTTGAACCATTCCTGAGACAGTAGTTGTAGATTCCGATGCTTCACTTCAGGTTTACTGTATCATTTCGACCTTCTTATTGACGATGAAACACAGAAATTGCATCGGAGTTAAATACAAAAGGCACAATGCCGACATAAGTACAAGAAGACTGACTCTTCTTACTGACTATGTTTTGAACCATTCCTGTGACACTAGTTATAGATCCCGATGCGTCACTTCAGGTTTACTGTATCCCTCTGACCTTCTCATTGACGAGGAAACACAGAAATTGCATCGGAATTAAATAGATACGCCACAGTGCCTACTTAAGTACGAGAAGACTGAGTCTACTTACTGGGTATGTTTTGAAACATTCCTGTGACACTAGTTATAGATTCCGATGCTTGACTTCGGTTTTACTGTATCCCTTGGACCTTCTTATTGACGATGAAACACAGATATTGCATCGGAATTAAATACAAAAGGTACAATGCAACTTAAGTACAAGAAGACTGACCCTTCCTACTGTCAATGTTTTGAACCATTCCTTTGATACTTGTTATAGACTCCGATGCTTCACTTCAGGTTTACTGTATCCCTCTGATCTTCTTATTGACGATGAAACACAGAAAAAGCATCGAAAATAAATACAAAAGGCACAATGCCGACTTAAGTACAAGAAGACTGACTCTTCTTACTGTCTATGTTTTGAACCATTCCTGTGACACTAGTTAGAGATTCCGATACTTCACTTCAGGTTTACTGTATCCCTTTTACCCTCTTATTGACGATGAATCACAGAAATTGCATCAGAATTAAAAACAAAAGGCACAATACCAACTTAAGTACAAGAAGTCTGACTCTTCTTACTGTCTATGTTTTGAACCATTCCTGTGACACTAGTTATAGATTCCGATCCTTCACTTCAGGTTTAATGTATCATTTGGACCTACTTATTGACGATGAAACACAGAAATTGCATCGGAATTAAACACAAAAGGCACAATGCCGACTTAAGTACAAAAAGACTGACTCCTCTTAATGACTATGTTTTGAACCATTCCTGTGACACTAGTTATAGATTCCGATGCTTCACTTCAGGTGTACTGTAACCCTTGGACTTACTTATTGACGATGAAACACAGAAATTGCATCGGAATTAAACACAAAAGGCACAATGCCGACTTAAGTACAAAAAGACTGACTCTTCTTACTGACTATGTTTTGAACCATTCCAGTGACACTAGTTATAGATTCCGATGCTTCACTTCAGGTTTACTGTATACCTCTGACCCTCTTATTGACGATGAAACACAGAAATTGCATCGGAATTAGATACAAAAGGCACAATGCCGACTTAAGTACAAGAAGTCTGACTCTTTTTACTGACTATGTTTTGAACTATTCCTGTGACACTAGTTATAGATTAAGATGCTTCACTTCAGGTTTACTGTATCCCTCTGACATTCTTGTTGACGATGAAACACAGAAATTACATCGGAATTAAATAGAAAAGGCACGATGCCGACTTAAGTACAAGACGACTGACTTTTCTTACTGTCTATGTTTTGAACCATTCCAGTGACACTAGTTATAGATTCCGATGCTTCACTTCCGGTTTACTGTATCCCTTGGACCTTCTCATTGACGATGAAACACAGAAATTGCATCGGAATTAAATACAAAAGGCACAATGCCGACTTAAGTACTAGAAGACTGACTCTTCTTACTGACTATGTTTTGAACCTTTCCTGTGACACTAGTTATAGATCCCGATGCTTCACTTCCGGTTTACTGTATCCCTCCGACCTTCTTATTGACGAGGAAACACAGAAATTGTATCGGAAGTAATTAGAAACGCCACAATCCCTACTAAAGTACAAGAAGACTGACTCTTCTTACTGGCTATGCTTTGAACCATTCCTGTGACACTAATTATAGATTCTGATGCTTGACTTCCGTTTTACTGTATCCCTTGGACCTTCTTACTGACGATGAAACACAGAAATTCCAACGGAATTAAATACACAAGGCACAATGCCGACTTAAGTACAAGAAGACTGACCCTTCTTAAAGTCTATGATTTGAACCATTCCTGTGACACTAGTTACAGATTCCGATGCTTCACTTCGTGTTTACTGTATCCCTCTGACCTTCTTATTGACGATGAAACACAGAACTTGCATCGGAATTAAATACAAAAGGCACAATGCCGATTTAAGTACAAGAAGACTGACTCTTCTTACTGACTATGTTTTGATCCATTCCTGTGACACTAGTTACAGATTGCAACGCTTCACTTCAGGTTTACTGTATCCCTCTGACCTTCTTATTGACGATGAAACACAGAAATTGCATCGGAATTAAATACAAAAGGCACAATACCGACTTAAGTACAAGAATACTGACACTTCGTACTGTCTATGTTTTGAACCATTCCTGTGACACTAGTTATAGATTCCGATGCTTCACTCCAGGTTTACTGTATTCCCTGGACCTTCTTGTAGACGATGAAACACAGAAGTTGCATCGGAATTAAATACAAAAGGCACAATGCCGACTTAAAGACAAGAAGACTGACTCTTCTTACTGACTATGTTTTGAACCATTCCTGTGACACTAGTTATAGATTCCGATGCTTCACCCCAGGTTTACTGTATCACTTGGACCTTCTTATTGACGAAGAAACACAGAAATTTCATCGGAATTAAATAGAAAAGGCTCAAAGCCGACTTAAGTACAAGAAGACTGACTCTTTTTACTCACTAAGTTTTGAACCATTCCTGTGACACTAGTTATAGATTCCGATGCTTCACTTCAGGTTTACTGTATCCCTTGGACCTTCTTATTGACGATGAAACACAGAAATTGCATCGGAATTAAATACAAAAGGCAAAATGCCGACTTAAGTACGTGAAGACTGACTCTTCTTACTTTCTATGTTTTGAACCATTCCTGTAACACTAGTTATTGATTCCGATGCTTCACTTCAGGTTTACTGTACACCTTGGACCTTCTTATTGACTATGAAACACAGAAATCGCATCGGAATTAAATACAAAAGGCACAATGCCGACTTAAGTACAAGAAGACTGACTCTTCCTACTGTCTATATTTTGAACCATTCCTGTGAAACTAGTTATAGGTTCCGATGCTTCACTTCAGGTTTACTGTATCCCTCTGACCTAATTGCCGATGAAACACAGAAATTGCATCGGAATTAAGTAGAAAAGGCACAATGCCGACTTAAGTACAAGAAGGCTGTCTCTTCTTCTTTGTCTATGCTTTAAACCATTCCTGTGACACTAGTTATAGATTCCGATGCTTCTCTTCAGGTTTACTGTATCCCTCTGACCTTATTGCCGATGAAACAAAGAAATTGGTTCGGAATTCAATACAAAAGGCACAATGCCGACTTAGCTACAGGAAGACTGACTCTTCTTACTGACTATGCTTTGAACCATTCCTGTGACACTAGTTATAGATTCCGATGCTTAACTTTAGGATTACTGTATCCCTCTGACCATCTTAGTGACGATGAAACACAGAAATTGCATCGGAATTAAATACAAAAAGCACAATGCCGACTTAAGTACAAGAATCCTGACTCATCTTACTGTCTATGATTTGCACCATTCCTGTGACACTAGTTATAGATTCCGATGCTTCACTCCAGGTTTACTGTATCCCTTGGACCCTCTTATTGACGATGCAACACAGAAATTGCATCAGAATTAAAAACAAAAGGCACAATACCAACTTAAGTACAAGAAGTCTGACTCTTCTTACTGTCTATGTTTTGAACCATTCCTGTGACACTAGTTATAGATTCCGATGCTTCACTTCAGGTTTAATGTATCACTTGGACCTACTTATTGACGATGAAACACAGAAATTGCATCGGAATTAAACACAAAAGGCACAATGCCGACTTAAGTACAAAAAGACTGACTCTTCTTAATGACTATGTTTTGAACCATTCCTGTGACACTAGTTATAGATTCCGATGCTTCACTTCAGGTGTACTGTATCCCTTGGACCTACTTATTGACGATGAAACACAGAAATTGCATCGGAATTAAACACAAAAGGCACAATGCCGACTTAAGTACAAAAAGACTGACTCTTCTTACTGACTATGTTTTGAACCATTCCAGTGACACTAGTTATAGATTCCGATGCTTCACTTCAGGTTTACTGTATACCTCTGACCCTCTTATTGACGATGAAACACAGAAATTGCATCGGAATTAGATACAAAAGGCACAATGGCGACTTAAGTACAAGAAGTCTGACACTTTTTACTGACTATGCTTTGAACCATTCCTGTGACACTAGTTATAGATTAGGATGCTTCACTTCAGGTTTACTGTATCCCTCTGACATTCTTGTTGACGATGAAACACAGAAATTGCATCGGAATTAAATAGAAAAGGCACGATGCCGACTTAAGTACAAGACGACTGACTTTTCTTACTGTCTCTGTTTTGAACCATTCCGGTGACACTAGTTATAGATTCCGATGCTTCACTTCCGGTTTACTGTATCCCTTGGACCTTCTTATTGACGATGAAACACAGAAATTGCATCGGAATTAAATACAAAAGGCACAATGCCGACTTAAGTACAAGAAGACTGACTCTTCTTACTGACTATGTTTTGAACCTTTCCTGTGACACTAGTTATAGATCCCGATGCTTCACTTCCGGTTTACTGCATCCCTCCGACCTTCTTATTGACGAGGAAACACAGAAATTGTATCGGAATTAAATAGAAACGCCACAATCCCTACTAAAGTACAAGAAGACTGACTCTTCTTACTGGCTATGCTTTGAACCATTCCTGTGACACTAGTTATAGATTCTGATGCTTGACTTCCGTTTTACTGTATCCCTTGGACCTTCTTACTGACGATGAAACACAGAAATTGCAACGGAATTAAATACAAAAGGCACAATGCCGACTTAAGTACAAGAAGACTGACCCTTCTTAATGTCTATGATTTGAACCATTCCTGTGACACTAGTTACAGATTCCGATGCTTCACTTCGTGTTTACTGTATCCCTCTGACCTTCTTATTGACGATGAAACACAGAACTTGCATCGGAATTAAATACAAAAGGCACATTGCCGATTTAAGTACAAGAAGACTGACTCTTCTTACTGACTATGTTTTGATCCATTCCTGTGACACTAGTTACAGATTGCAACGCTTCACTTCAGGTTTACTGTATCCCTCTGACCTTATTGACGATGAAACACAGAAATTGCATAGGAATTAAATACAAAAGGCACAATACCGACTTAAGTACAAGAAGACTGACACTTCGTACTGTCAATGCTTTGAATTATTCCTGTGACACTAGTTATAGATTCCGATGCTTCACTCCAGGTTTACTGTATTCCCTGGACCTTCTTGTAGACGATGAAACACAGAAGTTGCATCGGAATTAAATACAAAAGGCACAATGCCGACTTAAGGACAAGAAGAGTGACTCTTCTTACTGACTATGTTTTGAACCATTCCTGTGACACTAGTTATAGATTCCGATGCTTCACCCCAGGTTTACTGTATCACTTGGACCTTCGTATTGACGAAGAAACACAGAAATTTCATCGGAATTAAATAGAAAAGGCTCAATGCCGACTTAAGTACAAGAAGACTGACTCTTTTTACTGACTATGTTTTGAACCATTCCTGTGACACTTGTTATAGATTCCGATGCTTCACTTCAGGTTTACTGTATCCCTTGGACCTTCTTATTGACGATGAAACACAGTAATTGCATCGGAATTAAATACAAAAGGCAAAATGCCGACTTAAGTACATGAAGACTGACTCTTCTTACTTTCTATGTTTTGAACCATTCCTGTAACACTAGTTATTGATTCCGATGCTTCACTTCAGGTTTACTGTACACCTTGGACCTTCTTATTGACTATGAAACACAGAAATCGCATCGGAATTAAATACAAAAGGCACAATGCCGACTTAAGTACAAGAAGACTGACTCTTCCTACTGTCTATATTTTGAACCATTCCTGTGAAACTAGTTATAGATTCCGATGCTTCACTTCAGGTTTACTGTATCCCTCTGACCTTATTGCCGATGAAACACAGAAATTGCATCGGAATTGAATAGAAAAGGCACAATGCCGACTTAAGTACAAGAAGGCTGTCTCTTCTTCTTTGTCTATGCTTTAAACCATTCCTGTGACACTAGTTATAGATTCCGATGCTTCACTTCAGGTTTACTGTAGCCCTCTGACCTTATTGCCGATGAAACAAAGAAAATGGTTCGGAATTCAATTCAAAAGGCACAATGCCGACTTAGCTACAGGAAGACTGACTCTTCTTACTGACTATGCTTTGAACCATTCCTGTGACACTAGTTATAGATTCCGATGCTTAACTTCAGGATTACTGTATCCCTCTGACCTTCTTAGTGACGATGAAACACAGATATTGCATCGGAACTAAATACAAAAAGCACAATGCCGACTTAAGTACAAGAATACTGACTCATCTTACTGTCTATGATTTGCACAGTTCCTGTGACACTAGTTATAGATTCCGATGCTTCACTCCAGGTTTACTGTATCCCTTGGACATTCGTATGGACGATGAAACACAGAAATTGCATCGGAATTAAATACAAAAGGCACAATGCCGACTTAAGGACAAGAAGACTGACTCTTCTTACTGACTATGTTTTGAACCATTCCTGTGACACTAGTTATAGATTCCGATACTTCACTTCAGGTTTACTGTATCCCGCTGACCTTCTTATTGACGATGAAAAACAGATATTGCATCGGAATTAAATACAAAAGGCACAATGCCGACTTAAGTACAAGAAGACTGACTCTTCTTACTGTCTATGTTTTGGACCAATCCATTGACATTAGTTGTAGATTCCGATGCTTCACTCCAGGTTTACCGTTTCCCTTGGACCATCTTATTGACGATGAAACACAGAAATTGCATCGGAATTAAATAGAAAAGGCACAATGCCGACTTAAGTACAGGAAGACTCAATCTTTTTACTGACTATGTTTTAAACCATTCCTGTGACACTAGTTATAGATTCCGATGCTTCACTTCAGGTTTGCTGTATCCCTTGGACCTTCTTATTGACGATGAAACACAGAAATTGCATCGGAATTAAATACAAAAGGCAAAATGCCGACATAAGTACACGAAGACTGACTCTTCTTACTTTCTATGCATTGATCTATTCCTGTGACACTGGTTATAGATTCTGATGCTACACTCCAGGTTTACTGTATCCCTCTGACCTTCTTATTGACGATGAAACACAGAAATTGCATCGGAATTAAATACAAAAGGCACAATGCCGACTTAAGGACAAGAAGACTGACACTTTTTACTATCCATGCTTTGAACCATTCCCGTGACACTAGTTATAGATTCCGATGCTTCACTGCAGGCTTACTGTGTCCCTTAGACCTTCTTATTGACGATGAAACACAGAAATTAGATCGGAATTAAATACAATAGGCACAATGCCGACTTGAGTACAAGAAGACTGACTCTTCCTACTGTCTATGTTTTGAACCATTCCTGTGACACTAGTTATAGATCCCGATGCGTCACTTCAGGTTTACTGTATCCCTCTGACCTTCTTATTGACGAGGAAACACAGAAATTGCATCGGAATTATATAGAAACGCCACAGTGCCTACTTAGGTACGAGAAGACTGAGTCTACTTACTGGCTATGTTTTGAAACATTCCTGTGACACTAGTTATAGATTCCGATGCTTGACTTCTGTTTTACTGTATCACTTGGACCTTCTTATTGACGATGAAACACAGATATTGCATCGGAATTAAATACAAAAGGCACAATGCCGACTTAAGTACAAGAAGACTGACCCTTCTTACAGTCTATGTTTTGAACCATTCCTGTGACACTAGTTATAGATTCCGATGCTTCACTTCAGGTTTACTGTATCCCTCTGATCTTCTTATTGACGATGAAACACAGAAATTGCATCGGAAATAAATACAAAAGGCACAATGCCGACTTAAGTACAAGAAGACTGACTCTTCTTACTGTCTATGTTTTGAACCATTCCTGTGACACTAGTTATAGATTCCGATGCTTCACTTCAGGTTTACTGTATCCCTTGGACCCTCTTATTGACGATGAAACACAGAAATTGCATCAGAATTAAAAACAAAAGGCACAATACCAACTTAAGTACAAGAAGACTGACTCTTCTTACTGTCTATGTATTGAACGATTCCTGTGACACTAGTTATAGATTCCGATGCTTCACTTCAGGTTTAATGTATCACTTGGACCTACTTATTGACGATGAAACACAGAAATTGCATCGGAATTAAAAACAAAAGGCACAATGCCGACTTAAGTACAAAAAGACTAACTCTTCTTAATGACTATGTTTTGAACCATTCCTGTGACACTAGTTATAGATTCCGATGCTTCACTTCAGGTGTACTGTATCCCATGGACCTACTTATTGACGATGAAACACAGAAATTGCATCGGAATTAAACACAAAAGGTACAATGCCGACTTAAGTACAAGAAGAGTGGCTCTTCTTACTGACTATGTTTTGAACCATTCCTGTGACACTAGTTATAGATTCCGATGCTTCACCCCAGGTTTACTGTATCACTTGGACTCTCTTATTGACGAAGAAACACAGAAATTTCATCGGAATTAAATAGAAACGCCACAATCCCTACTAAAGTACAAGAAGACTGACTCTTCTTACTGGCTATGCTTTGAACCATTCCTGTGACACTAGTTATAGATTCTGATGCTTGACTTCCGTTTTACTGTATCCCTTGGACCTTCTTACTGACGATGAAACACAGAAATTGCAACGGAATTAAATACAAAAGGCACAATGCCGACTTAAGTACAAGAAGACTGACCCTTCTTAATGTCTATGATTTGAACCATTCCTGTGACACTAGTTACAGATTCCGATGCTTCACTTCGGGTTTACTGTATCCCTCTGACCTTCTTATTGACGATTAAACACAGAACTTGCATCGGAATTAAATACAAAAGGCACAATGCCGATTTAAGTACAAGAAGACTGACTCTTCTTACTGACTATGTTTTGATCCATTCCTGTGACACTAGTTACAGATTGCAACGCTTCACTTCAGGTTTACTGTATCCCTCTGACCTTCTTATTGACGATGAAACACAGAAATTGCATCGGAATTAAATACAAAAGGCACAATACCGACTTAAGTACAAGAAGACTGACACTTCGTACTGTCTATGTTTTGAACCATTCCTGTGACACTAGTTATAGATTCCGATGCTTCACTCCAGGTTTACTGTATTCCCTGGACCTTCTTGTAGACGATGAAACACAGAAGTTGCATCGGAATTAAATACAAAAGGCACAATGCCGACTTAAGGACAAGAAGAGTGGCTCTTCTTACTGACTATGTTTTGAACCATTCCTGTGACACTAGTTATAGATTCCGATGCTTCACCCCAGGTTTACTGTATCACTTGGACTTTCTTATTGACGAAGAAACACAGAAATTTCATCGGAATTAAATAGAAAAGGCTCAATGCCGACTTAAGTACAAGAAGACTGACTCTTTTTACTGACTATGTTTTGAACCATTCCTGTGACACTAGTTATAGATTCCGATGCTTCACTTCAGGTTTACTGTATCCCTTGGACCTTCTTATTGACGATGAAACACAGAAATTGCATCGCAATTAAATACAAAAGGCAAAATGCCGACTTAAGTACATGAAGACAGACTGTTCTTACTTTCTATGTTTTGAACCATTCCTGTAACACTAGTTATTGATTCCGATGCTTCACTTCAGGTTTACTGTACACCTTGGACCTTCTTATTGACTATGAAACACAGAAATCGCATCGGAATTAAATACAAATGCACAATGCCGACTTAAGTACAAGAAGACTGACTCTTCCTACTGTCTATATTTTGAACCATTCCCGTGACACTAGTTATAGATTCCGATACTTCACATCAGGTTTACTGTATCCCTTGGACCTTCTTATTGACGATGAAACACAGATATTGCATCGGAATTAAATACAAAAGGCACAATGCCGACTTAAGTACAAGAAGACTGACCCTTCTTACAGTCTATGTTTTGAACCATTCCTGTGACACTAGTTATAGATTCCGATGCTTAACTTCAGGTTTACTGTATCCCTTGGACCTTCTTATTGACGATGAAACACAGAAATTGCATCGGAATTAAATACAAAAGGCAAAATGCCGACATAAGTACACGAAGACTGACTCTTCTTACTTTCTATGCATTGATCTATTCCTGTGACACTGGTTATAGATTCTGATGCTACACTCCAGGTTTACTGTATCCCTCTGACCTTCTTATTGACGATGAAACACAGAAATTGCATCGGAATTAAATACAAAAGGCACAATGCCGACTTAAGGACAAGAAGACTGACACTTTTTACTATCCATGCTTTGAACCATTCCCGTGACACTAGTTATAGATTCCGATGCTTCACTGCAGGCTTACTGTGTCCCTTAGACCTTCTTATTGACGATGAAACACAGAAATTAGATCGGAATTAAATACAATAGGCACAATGCCGACTTGAGTACAAGAAGACTGACTCTTCCTACTGTCTATGTTTTGAACCATTCCTGTGACACTAGTTATAGATCCCGATGCGTCACTTCAGGTTTACTGTATCCCTCTGACCTTCTTATTGACGAGGAAACACAGAAATTGCATCGGAATTATATAGAAACGCCACAGTGCCTACTTAGGTACGAGAAGACTGAGTCTACTTACTGGCTATGTTTTGAAACATTCCTGTGACACTAGTTATAGATTCCGATGCTTGACTTCTGTTTTACTGTATCACTTGGACCTTCTTATTGACGATGAAACACAGATATTGCATCGGAATTAAATACAAAAGGCACAATGCCGACTTAAGTACAAGAAGACTGACCCTTCTTACAGTCTATGTTTTGAACCATTCCTGTGACACTAGTTATAGATTCCGATGCTTCACTTCAGGTTTACTGTATCCCTTGGACCTTCTTATTGACGATGAAACACAGAATTTGCATCGGAATTAAATAAAAAAGGGACAATGCCGACTTAAGTACAAGATGACTGACCCTTCCTACTGTCAATGTTTTGAACCATTCCTATGCCCCTTGTTATAGACTCCGATGCTTCACTTCAGGTTTACTGTATCCCTCTGATCTTCTTATTGACGATGAAACACAGAAATTGCATCGGAAATAAATACAAAAGGCACAATGCCGACTTAAGTACAAGAAGACTGACTCTTCTTACTGTCTATGTTTTGAACCATTCCTGTGACACTAGTTATAGATTCCGATGCTTCACTTCAGGTTTACTGTATCCCTTGGACCCTCTTATTGACGATGAAACACAGAAATTGCATCAGAATTAAAAACAAAAGGCACAATACCAACTTAAGTACAAGAAGACTGACTCTTCTTACTGTCTATGTATTGAACGATTCCTGTGACACTAGTTATAGATTCCGATGCTTCACTTCAGGTTTAATGTATCACTTGGACCTACTTATTGACGATGAAACACAGAAATTGCATCGGAATTAAAAACAAAAGGCACAATGCCGACTTAAGTACAAAAAGACTAACTCTTCTTAATGACTATGTTTTGAACCATTCCTGTGACACTAGTTATAGATTCCGATGCTTCACTTCAGGTGTACTGTATCCCATGGACCTACTTATTGACGATGAAACACAGAAATTGCATCGGAATTAAACACAAAAGGTACAATGCCGACTTAAGTACAAGAAGAGTGGCTCTTCTTACTGACTATGTTTTGAACCATTCCTGTGACACTAGTTATAGATTCCGATGCTTCACCCCAGGTTTACTGTATCACTTGGACTCTCTTATTGACGAAGAAACACAGAAATTTCATCGGAATTAAATAGAAACGCCACAATCCCTACTAAAGTACAAGAAGACTGACTCTTCTTACTGGCTATGCTTTGAACCATTCCTGTGACACTAGTTATAGATTCTGATGCTTGACTTCCGTTTTACTGTATCCCTTGGACCTTCTTACTGACGATGAAACACAGAAATTGCAACGGAATTAAATACAAAAGGCACAATGCCGACTTAAGTACAAGAAGACTGACCCTTCTTAATGTCTATGATTTGAACCATTCCTGTGACACTAGTTACAGATTCCGATGCTTCACTTCGGGTTTACTGTATCCCTCTGACCTTCTTATTGACGATTAAACACAGAACTTGCATCGGAATTAAATACAAAAGGCACAATGCCGATTTAAGTACAAGAAGACTGACTCTTCTTACTGACTATGTTTTGATCCATTCCTGTGACACTAGTTACAGATTGCAACGCTTCACTTCAGGTTTACTGTATCCCTCTGACCTTCTTATTGACGATGAAACAGAGAAATTGCATCGGAATTAAATACAAAAGGCACAATACCGACTTAAGTACAAGAAGACTGACACTTCGTACTGTCTATGTTTTGAACCATTCCTGTGACACTAGTTATAGATTCCGATGCTTCACTCCAGGTTTACTGTATTCCCTGGACCTTCTTGTAGACGATGAAACACAGAAGTTGCATCGGAATTAAATACAAAAGGCACAATGCCGACTTAAGGACAAGAAGAGTGGCTCTTCTTACTGACTATGTTTTGAACCATTCCTGTGACACTAGTTATAGATTCCGATGCTTCACCCCAGGTTTACTGTATCACTTGGACTTTCTTATTGACGAAGAAACACAGAAATTTCATCGGAATTAAATAGAAAAGGCTCAATGCCGACTTAAGTACAAGAAGACTGACTCTTTTTACTGACTATGTTTTGAACCATTCCTGTGACACTAGTTATAGATTCCGATGCTTCACTTCAGGTTTACTGTATCCCTTGGACCTTCTTATTGACGATGAAACACAGAAATTGCATCGCAATTAAATACAAAAGGCAAAATGCCGACTTAAGTACATGAAGACAGACTGTTCTTACTTTCTATGTTTTGAACCATTCCTGTAACACTAGTTATTGATTCCGATGCTTCACTTCAGGTTTACTGTACACCTTGGACCTTCTTATTGACTATGAAACACAGAAATCGCATCGGAATTAAATACAAATGCACAATGCCGACTTAAGTACAAGAAGACTGACTCTTCCTACTGTCTATATTTTGAACCATTCCCGTGACACTAGTTATAGATTCCGATACTTCACATCAGGTTTACTGTATCCCTTGGACCTTCTTATTGACGATGAAACACAGATATTGCATCGGAATTAAATACAAAAGGCACAATGCCGACTTAAGTACAAGAAGACTGACCCTTCTTACAGTCTATGTTTTGAACCATTCCTGTGACACTAGTTATAGATTCCGATGCTTAACTTCAGGTTTACTGTATCCCTTGGACCTTCTTATTGACGATGAAACACAGAATTTGCATCGGAATTAAATAAAAAAGGGACAATGCCGACTTAAGTACAAGATGAGTGACCCTTCCTACTGTCAATGTTTTGAACCATTCCTGTGACACTCGTTATAGCTTCCGATGCTTCACTTCAGGTTTACTGTATCCCTTGGACCCTCTTATTGACGATGAAACACAGAAATTGCATCGGAATTAAATACAAAAGGCACAATAAAGACTTAAGTACGAGAAGACTGACTCTTCTTACTGTCTATGTTTTGAACCATTCCTGTGACACTAGTTATAGATTCCGATGCTTCACTTCAGGTTTACTGTATCCCTTGGACCTTCTTATTGACGATGAAACACAGAATTTGCATCGGAATTAAATAAAAAAGGGACAATGCCGACTTAAGTACAAGATGACTGACCCTTCCTACTGTCAATGTTTTGAACCATTCCTTTGACACTTGTTATAGACTCCGATGCTTCACTTCAGGTTTACTGTATCCCTCTGATCTTCTTATTGTCGATGAAACACAGAAATTCCATCGGAAATAAATACAAAAGGCACAATGCCGACTTAAGTACAAGAAGACTGACTCTTCTTACTGTCTATGTTTTGAAACATTCCTGTGACACTAGTTATAGATTCCGATGCTTCACTTCAGGTTTACTGTATCCCTTGGACCCTCTTATTGACGATGAAACACAGAAATTGCATCAGAATTAAAAACAAAAGGCACAATACCAACTTAAGTACAAGAAGACTGACTCTTCTTACTGTCTATGTTTTGAACCATTCCTGTGACACTAGTTATAGATTCCGATGCTTCACTTCAGGTTTAATGTATCACTTGGACCTACTTATTGACGATGAAACACAGAAATTGCATCGGAATTAAAAACAAAAGGCACAATGCCGACTTAAGTACAAAAAGACTAACTCTTCTTAATGACTATGTTTTGAACCATTCCTGTGACACTAGTTATAGATTCCGATGCTTCACTTCAGGTGTACTGTATCCCTTGGACCTACTTATTGACGATGAAACACAGAAATTGCATCGGAATTAAACACAAAAGGTACAATGCCGACTTAAGTACAAAAAGACTGACTCTTCTTACTGACTATGTTTTGAACCATTCCAGTGACACTAGTTATAGATTCCGATGCTTCACTTCAGGTTTACAGTATACCTCTGACCCTCTTATTGACGATGAAACACAGAAATTGCATCGGAATTAGATACAAAAGGCACAATGCCGACTTAAGTACAAGAAGTCTGACTCTTTTTACTGACTATGTTTTGAACCATTCCTGTGACACTAGTTATAGATTAGGATGCTTCACTTCAGGTCTACTGTATCCCTCTGACATTCTTGTTGACGATGAAACAGAGAAATTGCATCGGAATTAAATAGAAAAGGCACGATGCCGGCTTAAGTACAAGACGACTGACTTTTCTTACTGTCTATGTTTTGAACCATTCCAGTGACACTAGTTATAGATTCCGATGCTTCACTTCCGGTTTACTGTATCCCTCCGACCTTCTTATTGACAAGGAAACACAGAAATTGTATCGGAATTAAATAAAAACGCCACAATCCCTACTAAAGTACAAGAAGACTGACTCTTCTTACTGGCTATGCTTTGAACCATTCCTGTGACACTAGTTATAGATTCTGATGCTTGACTTCCGTTTTACTGTATCCCTTGGACCTTCTTACTGACGATGAAACACAGAAATAGCAACGGAATTAAATACAAAAGGCACAATGCCGACTTAAGTACAAGAAGACTGACCCTTCTTAATGTCTATGATTTGAACCATTCCTGTGACACTAGTTACAGATTCCGATGCTTCACTTCGGGTTTACTGTATCCCTCTGACCTTCCTATTGACGATTAAACACAGAACATGCATCGGAATTAAATACAAAAGGCACAATGCCGATTTAAGTACAAGAAGACTGACTCTTCTTACTGACTATGCTTTGATCCATTCCTGTGACACTAGTTACAGATTGCAACGCTTCACTTCAGGTTTACTGTATCCCTCTGACCTTCTTATTGACGATGAAACACAGAAATTGCATCGGAATTAAATACAAAAGTCACAATACCGACTTAAGTACAAGAAGACTGACACTTCGTACTGTCTGTGTTTTGAACCATTCCTGTGACACTAGTTATAGATTCCGATGCTTCACTCCAGGTTTACTGTATTCCCTGGACCTTCTTGTAGACGATGAAACACAGAAGTTGCATCGGAATTAAATACAAAAGGCACAATGCCGACTTAAGGACAAGAAGAGTGGCTCTTCTTACTGACTATGTTTTGAACCATTCCTGTGACACTAGTTATAGATTCCGATGCTTCACCCCAGGTTTACTGTATCACTTGGACTTTCTTATTGACGAAGAAACACAGAAATTTCATCGGAATTAAATGGAAAAGGCTCAATGCCGACTTAAGTACAAGAAGACTGACTCTTTTTACTGACTATGTTTTGAACCATTCCTGTGACACTAGTTATAGATTCCGATGCTTCACTTCAGGTTTACTGTATCCCTTGGACCATCTTATTGACGATGAAACACAGAAATTGCATCGGAATTAAATACAAAAGGCAAAATGCCGACTTAAGTACATGAAGACAGACTCTTCTTACTTTCTATGTTTTGAACCATTCCTGTAACACTAGTTATTGATTCCGACGCTTCACTTCAGGTTTACTGTACACCTTGGACCTTCTTATTGACTATGAAACACAGAAATCGCATCGGAATTAAATACAAATGCACAATGCCGACTTAAGTACAAGAAGACTGACTCTTCCCACTGTCTATATTTTGAACCATTCCTGTGACAATAGTTATAGATTCCGATACTTCACTTCAGGTTTACTGTATCCCGCTGACCTTCTTATTGACGATGAAACACAGATATTGCATCGGAATTAAATACAAACGGCACAATGCCGACTTAAGTACAAGAAGACTGTCTCTTCTTACTGTCTATGTTTTGGACCATTCCATTGACACTAGTTATAGATTCCGATGCTTCACTCCAGGTTTACCGTTTCTCTTGGACCATCTTACTGACGATGAAACACAGAAATTGCATCGGAATTAAATAGAAAAGGCACAATGCCGACTTAAGTACAGGAAGACTCAATCTTTTTACTGACTATGTTTTAAACCATTCCTGTGACACTAGTTATAGATTCCGATGCTTCACATCAGGTTTGCTGTAACCCTTGGACGTTCTTATTGACGATAAGACACAGAAATTGCATCGGAATTAAATACAAAAGGCACAATGCCGACTTAAGAACAAGAAGACTGACTCTTATTACTGACTGTGTTTTGGACCATTCCTGTGACACTAGTTATAAATTCCGATGCTTCACTTCGGGTTTACTGTATCCCTTGGACCATCTTATTGACGATGAAACACAGAAATTGCATCGGATATAAATAGAAAAGGCACAATGTCGAATAAAGTACAAGAAGACTGACTCTTCTTACTGTCTATGTTTTGAGCCATTCCTGTGGCACTAGTTATAGATTCCGATGCTTCACTCCAGGTTTACTATATCCCTTGGACCTTCTTATTGACGATGAAACACGGAAATTGCATCGGAATTAAATAGAAAAGGCACAATGCCGACTTAAGTACAAGAAAACTGACGCTTCTTACTGACTATGCTATGAACCATTCCTGTGACACTAGTTATAGATTCCGATGCTTCACTTCTGGTTTACTTTACACCTTGGACCTTCTTATTGACTATGAAACACAGAAATCGCATCGGAATTAAATACAAAAGGCACAATTTTGACTTAAGTACAAGAAGACTGACTCTTCCTACTTTCTATATTTTGAACCATTCCTGTGACACTAGTTATAGATTCCGATGCTTCAATTTAGGTTTACTGTATCCCTCTGACCTTATTGCCGATGAAACATAGAAATTGCATCGGAATTAAATACAAAAAGCACAATGCCGACTTAAGGACAAGAAGACTGACCCTTCTTACTATCTATGTTTTGAACCAGTCCTGTGACACTAGTGATAGATTTCGATGCTTCACTTCAGGTTTACTGTTTCCCTTGGACCTTCTTATTGACGATGAAACACAGAAATTGCATCGGAATTAAATACAAAAGGCACAATGCCGACTTATGTACAAGAAGACTGACTCTTCCTACTGTCTATGTTTTGAACCATTTCTGTGACACTAGTTATAGAGTCCGATGCTTCACTTCCGGTTTAATGTATCCCTTGGACCTTCTTATTGACGGTGAAACACCGAAATTGCATCGGAATTAAATACGAAAGGCACAATGCCAACTTAAGTTCAAGAAGACTGACACTTCTTACTGACTATGTTTTGAACCATTCCTGTGACACTAGTTATAGATTCTGATACTTCACTTCATGTTTACTGTATCCTTCTGACCTTCTTATTGACGATGAAACACAGAAATTGCATCGGAATTCAATACAAAAGGCACTATGCCGACTTAAGTACAAGAAGACTGACTCTTCTTACTGTCTATGCTTTGAACCATTCCTGTGACACTAGTTATAGATTCCGATGCTTCACTTCAGGTTTACTGTATCCCTTGCACCTTCTTATTGACGATGAAGCACAGAAATTAGTTCGGAATTCAATACAAAAGGCACAATGCCGACTTAACAACAAGAAGACTGACTCTTCTTACTGACTATGCTTTGAACCATTCCAGTGACACTAGTTATAGATTAAGATGCCTAACTTCAGGATTACTGTATCCCACTGACCTTGTTAGTGACGATGAAACACAGAAATTGCATCGGAATTAAATACAAAAGGCACAATGCCGACTTATGTACAAGAAGACTGACTCCTCCTACTGTCTATGTTTTGAACCATTTCTGTGACACTAGTTATAGAGTCGGATGCTTCACTTCAGGTTTACTGTATCCCTTGGACCTTGTTATTTACGATGAATCACAGAAATTGCATCGGAATTAAATACAAAAGGCACAATGCCGACTTAAGTACAAGAAGACCGACTCTTCTTACTGTCTATAATTTGAACCATTCCAGTGACACTAGTTATAGATTCCGATGCTTCACTTCAGGTTTACTGTATCCCTTGGAACTTCTTATTGACGATGAAACACAGAAAGTGCATCGGAATTAAATACAAAAGGCACAATGCCGACTTAACTACAAGAACACTGACTCTTCTTACTGACTATGCTTTGAACCATTCCTGTGACTCTAGTTACAGATTCCGATGCTTAGCTTCAGGATTACTGTATCCCTCTGACCATCTTAGTGACGATGAAACACAGAAATTGCATCGGAATTAAATACAAAAAGCACAATGCCGACTTAAGTACAAGAATACTGACTCATCTTACGGTCTATGAATGCAACATTCCTGTGACACTAGTTATAGATTCCAATGCTTCACTTCAGGTTTACTGTATCCCTTGGACCTTGATATTTACGATGAAACACAGAAATTGCATCGGAATTAAATACAAAAGGCACAATGCCGACTTAAGTACAAGAAGACTGACTCTTCTTACTGTCTATAATTTGAACCATTCCAGTGACACTAGTTATAGATTCCAATGCTTCACTTCAGGTTTCCTGTATCCCTTGGACCTTCTTATTGACGAAGAAACACAGAATTTGCATCGGAATTAAATACAAAAGGCACAATGTCAACTTAAGTACAAGAAGACTGAATCTTCGTCCTGAATATGTTTTGAACCATTCCTGTGACACTAGTTGTAGATTCCGATGCTTCACTTCAGGTTTACTGTATCCCTTGGACCTTCTTATTGACGATGAAACACAGAAATAGCATCGGAATTAAATACAAAAGACACAATGCCGACTTAAGTACAAGAAGATTGACTCTTCCAACTGTCTATGATTTGAACCATTCCTGAGACACTAGTTACAGATTCCGATGCTTCACTCCAGGTTTACTGTATCCCTTCGACCTTCTTATTGACGATGAAACACAGAAATTGCATCGGAATTAAATACAAAATGCACAATGCCGACTTAAGTACAAGAAGACTGACTCTTCCAACTGTCTATGTTTTGAACCATCCCTGTGACTCTAGTTATACATTCCGATGCTTAACTTCCGGATTACTGTATCCCTCTGACCTTCTTATTGACGATGAAACACAGAAATTGCATCGGAATTAAATACAAAAAGCACAATGCCGACTTAAGTACAAGAATACTGACTCATCTTACTGTCTATGTTTTGAACTGTCCCTGTGACATTAGTTATTGATTCCGATGTTTCACTCCAGGTTGACTGTATCCCTTGGACCTTCTTATTGACGATGAAACACAGAAATTGCATCGGAATTAAATACAAAATGCACAATGCCGACTTAAGTACAAGAAGACTGACCCTTCTTACTGACTATGTTTTGAAACATTCCTGTGACACTAGTTATAGATTCCGTTGCTTCACTTCAGGTTTACTGTATCCGTCTGACCTTCTTATTGACGATGAAACACAGAAATTGCATCGGAATTAAATACAAAAGGCACAATGCCGAATTAAGTACAAGAAGACTGACTCTTCTTACTGTCTATGTTTTTAACCATTCCTGTGACACTAGTTATAGACTCCGATGCTTCACTCCAGGTTTACTGTATCCCTTCGACCTTCTTATTGACGATGAAACACAGAAATTGCATCGGAATTAAATACAAAAGGCACAATGCCGACTTAAGTACAAGAAGACTGACTCTTCTTACTGTCTATGTTTTGAACCATCCCTCTAACACTAGTTATAGTTTCCGATGTTTCACTCCAGGTTTACTGCATCCCTTGGTCCTTCTTTTTGACGAAGAAACACAGAAATTGCATCGGAATTATATACAAAAGGCACAATGCCGACATAAGTACAAGAAGACTGACTCTTATTAATGACTATGTTTTGGACCATTCCTGTGACACTAGTTAAAAATTCTGACGCTTCACTTCGGGTTTACTGTATCCCTTGGACCATCTTATTGAGGATGAAACACAGAAATTGCATCGGATATAAATAGAAAAGGCACACTGTCGACTTAAGTACAAGAAGACTGACGCTTCTCACTGACTATGCTTTGAACCATTCCTGTGACACTAGTTATAGATTCCGATGCTTCACTTCAGGTTTACTGTACACCTTGGACCTTCTTATTGACTATGAAACACAGAAATCGCATCGGAATTAAATAGAAAAGGCACAATGCCGACTTAAGTACAAGAAGACTGACTCTTCGTACTGTCTATATTTTGAACCATTCCTGTGACACTAGTTATAGATTCCGATGCTTCAATTTAGGTTTACTGTATCCCTCTGACCTTCTTATTGACGATGAAACACAGAAAATGCATCGGAATTAAATAGAAAAGGCAGTATGCCGACTTAAGTACAAGAAGACTGACTCTTCTTACTGTCTATGTTTTGAACCATTCCTGTGACACTAGTTATAGATTCCGATGCTTCACTTCAGGTTTACTGTATCCCTTGCACCTTCTTATTGACGATGAAACACAGAAATTGGTTCGGAATTCAATACAAAAGGCACAATCCCGACTTAACTACAAGAAGACTGACTCTTCTTACTGACTATGCTTTGAACCATTCCAGTGACACTAGTTATAGATTTCGATGTCTAACCTCAGGATTACTGTATCCCACTGACCTTGTTAGTGACGATGAAACAAAGAAATTGCATCGGAATTAAATACAAAAAGCACAATGCCGACTTAAGTACAAGAATACTGACTCATCTTACTGTCTATGTTTTGAACCGTCCCTGTGACACTAGTTATAGATTCCGATGTTTCACTCCAGGATCACTGTATCCCTTGGACCTTCTTATTGACGATGAAACACAGAAATTGCATCGTAATTAAATACATAATGCACAATGCCGACTTAAGTACAAGAAGACTGACCCTTCTTACTGACTATGTTTGAACCATTCCTGTGACACTAGTTATAGATTCCGTTGCTTCACTTCAGGTTTACTGTATCCCTCTGACCTTCTTATTGACGATGAAACACAGAAATTGCATCGGAATTAAATACAAAAGGCACAATGCCGAATTAAGTACAAGAAGACTGACTCTTCTTACTGTCTATGCTTTTAACTATTCCTGTGACACTAGTTATAGACTCCGATGCTTCACTCCAGGTTTACTGTATCCCTTCGACCTTCTTATTGACGATGAAACACAGAAATTGCATCGGAATTAAATACAAACGGCACAATGCCGACTTAAGTACAAGAAGACTGACTCTACTTACTGTCTATGATTTGAACCATCCCTGTGACACTAGTTATAGATTCCGATGCTTCACTGCAGGTTTACTGTGTCGCTTAGACCTTCTTATTGACGATGAACCACAGAAATTACATCGGAATGAAATACAATAGGGACAATGCCGACTTAAGTACAAGAAGACTGACTCTTCCGACTGTCTATGTTTTGAACCATTCGAGTGACACTAGTTATAGATTCCGATGCTTCACTCCACGTTTACTGTATCCCTTGGTCCTTCTTATTGACGAAGAAACACAGAAATTGCATCGGAATTATATACAAAAGGCACAATGCCGACTTAAGTACAAGAAGACTGACTCTTATTAATGACTATGTTTTGGACCATTCCTGTGACACTAGTTATAAATTCCGATGCTTCACTTCGGGTTTACTGTATCCCTTGGACCATCTTATTCACGATGAAAAACAGAAATTGCGTCGGATATAAATAGAAAAGGCACAATGTCGCCTTAAGTACAAGAAGACTGACGCTTCTCACTGACTATATTTTGAACCATTCCTGTGACACTAGTTATAGATTCCGATGCTTCACTTCAGGTTTACTGTACACCTTGGACCTTCTTATTGACTATGAAACACAGAAATCGCATCGAAAATAAATACAAAAGGCACAATGCCGACTTAAGTACAAGAAGACTGACTCTTCCTACTGTCTATATTTTGAACCATTCCTGTGACACTAGTTATAGATTCCGATGCTTCAATTTAGGTTTACTGTATCCCTCTGACCTTATTGCCGATGAAACACAGAAATTGCATCGGAATTAAATACAAAAGGCACAATGCCGACTTAAGGACAAGAAGACTGACCCTTCTTACTAACTATGTTTTGAACCAGTCCTGTGACACTAGTTATAGATTCCGATGCTTCACTTCAGGTTTACTGTATCCCTTGGACCTTCTTATTGACGATGAAACACAGAAATTGCATCGGAATTAAATACAAAAGGCACAATGCCGACTTATGTACAAGAAGACTAACTCTTCCTACTGTCTATGTTTTGAACCATTTCTGTGACACTAGTCATAGAGTCCGTTGCTTCAATTCAGGTTTACTGTATCCTTTGGGCCTTCTCATTGACGGTGAAACACAGAAATTGCATCGGAATTAAATACGAAAGGCACAATGCCGACTTCAGTACAAGACACTGACTCTTCTTACTGACTATGTTTGGACCATTCTTGTGACACTAGCTATAGATTGCGATGCTTCACTTCAGGTTTACAGTAGCCCTGAAACCTTCTTATTGACGATGAAACACAGAAATTGCATCGGAATTAAATACAAAAGGCACAATGCCGACTTAAGTACAAGAAGACTGACTCTACTGACTGTCTATGCTTTGAACCATTCCTGTGACTCTAGTTGTAGATTCCGATGCTTGAATTCAGTTCTACTGTATCCCTTGGACCTTCTTATTGAGATGAAACACAGAAATTGCATCGGAATTCAATACAAAAGGCACAAGGTCGACTTAACTACAAGAAGACTGACCCTTCTTACTGACTGTGTTTTGAACCATTCCTGTGACACTAGTTATAGATTCCGTTGCTTCACTTCAGGTTTACTGTATCCCTCTGACCTTGTTATTGACGATGAAACACAGAAATTGCATCGGAATTAAATACAAAAGGCACAATGCCGAATTAAGTACAAGAAGACTGACTCTTCTTACTGTGTATGCTTTTAACCATTCCTGTGACACTAGTTATAGACTCCGATGCTTCACTCCAGGTTTACTGTATCCCTTCGACCTTCTTATTGACGATGAAACACAGAAATTGCATCGGAATTAAATACAAAAAGCACAATGCCGACTTAAGTACAAGAAGACTGACTCTTCTTACTGTCTACGCTTTGAACCATCCTTGTGACACTAGTTATAGATTCCGATGTTTCAATTGAGGTTTACTGTATCCCGTGGATCGTGTTATTGACGATGAAACACAGAAATTGCATCGGAAATAAATACAAAAAGCACAATACCGACTTAAGAACAAGAAGACTGACTCTTCTTATGGACTATGCTTTGAACTATTCCTGTGACACTAGTCATAGATTCCGATGCTTAACTTCAGGATTACTGTATCCCTCTGACCTTCTTGTTGACGATGAAACACAGAAATTGCATCCGTATTAAATACAAAAGGCACAATGCCGACTTAAGTACAAGAAGTCCGACTCTTCTTACTGTCTATGTTTTGAACCATCCCTGTGACACTAGTTATAATTTCCGATGCTTCACTCCTTGTTTACTGTATCCCTTGGTCCTTCTTATTGACGAAGAAACACTGAAATTGCATCGGAATTAAATACAAAAGGTACAATGCCGACTTAAGTACAAGAAGACTGACTCTTATTAATGACTATGTTTTGGACCATTCCTGTGACACTAGTTATAAATTCCGATGCTTCACTTCGGGTTTACTGTATCCCTTGCACCATCTTATTGACGATGAAACACAGAAATTGCATCGGATATAAATAGAAAAGGCACAATGTCGACTTAAGTACAAGAAGACCGAATATTCTTACTGTCTATAATTTGAACCATTCCAGTGACACTAGTTATAGATTCCGATGCTTCACTTCAGGATTACTGTATCCCTCTGACCTTATTGCCGATGAAACACAGTAATTGCATCGGAATTAAATACAAAAGGCACAATGCCGACTTAAGGACAAGAAGACTGACCCTTCTTACTAACTATGTTTTGAACCAGTCCTGTGACACTAGTTATAGATTCCGATGCTTCACTTCAGGTTTACTGTATCCCTTGGACCTTCTTATTGACGATGAAACACAGAAATTGCATCGGAATTAAATACAAAAGGCACAATGCCGACTTATGTACAAGAAGACTAACTCTTCCTACTGTCTATGTTTTGAACCATTTCTGTGACACTAGTCATAGAGTCCGTTGCTTCAATTCAGGTTTACTGTATCCTTTGGGCCTTCTCATTGACGGTGAAACACAGAAATTGCATCGGAATTAAATACGAAAGGCACAATGCCGACTTCAGTACAAGACACTGACTCTTCTTACTGACTATGTTTTGAACCATTCTTGTGACACTAGCTATAGATTGCGATGCTTCACTTCAGGTTTACAGTAGCCCTGAAACCTTCTTATTGACGATGAAACACAGAAATTGCATCGGAATTAAATACAAAAGGCACAATGCCGACTTAAGTACAAGAAGACTGACTCTACTGACTGTCTATGCTTTGAACCATTCCTGTGACTCTAGTTGTAGATTCCGATGCTTCAATTCAGGTCTACTGTATCCCTTGGACCTTCTTATTGAGATGAAACACAGAAATTGCATCGGATTTAAATACAAAAGGCACAATGCCGACTTAAGTACAAGAAGACTGGCTCTTCTAACTGATTTTGATTTGAGCCTTTCCTGTGACACTTAAATTCCGATGATTCACTTCAGGTTTACAGTATCCCTTGGACCTTCTTATTGACGGTGAAACACAGAAATTGCATCGGAATTAAATACGAAAGGCACATTGCCAACTTAAGCACAAGAAGACTGACTCTTCTTCCTGACTATGTTTTGAACCATTCCTGAGACACTAGTTGTAGATTCCGATGCTTCACTTTTGGTTTACTGTATCCCCCTGACCGTCTTATTGACGATGAAACACAGAAATTGCATCCGAATTAAATAGAAAAGCACAATGCCGACTTAAGTACTAGAAGACTGACTCATCCTACTGTCTATGTTTTGAACCATTCCTAAGACACTTATTATAGATTCCGATGCTTCACTTCAGGTTTACTGTATCCCTTGGTCCTTCTTATTGACGATGAAACACAGAAAATGCATCGGAATTCAATACAAAAGGCACAAGGTCGACTTAACTACAAGAAGACTGACCCTTCTTACTGACTGTGTTTTGAACCATTCCTGTGACACTAGTTATAGATTCCGTTGCTTCACTTCAGGTTTACTGTATCCCTCTGACCTTCTTATTGACGATGAAACACAGAAATTGCATCGGAATTAAATACAAAAGGCACAATGCCGAATTAAGTACAAGAAGACTGACTCTTCTTACTGTGTATGCTTTTAACCATTCCTGTGACACTAGTTATAGACTCCGATGCTTCACTCCAGGTTTACTGTATCCCTTCGACCTTCTTATTGACGATGAAACACAGAAATTGCATCGGAATTAAATACAAAAAGCACAATGCCGACTTAAGTACAAGAAGACTGACTCTTCTTACTGTCTACGCTTTGAACCATCCTTGTGACACTAGTTATAGATTCCGATGTTTCAATTGAGGTTTACTGTATCCCGTGGATCGTGTTATTGACGAGGAAACACAGAAATTGCATCGGAAATAAATACAAAAAGCACAATACCGACTTAAGAACAAGAAGACTGACTCTTCTTATGGACTATGCTTTGAACTATTCCTGTGACACTAGTCATAGATTCCGATGCTTAACTTCAGGATTACTGTATCCCTCTGACCTTCTTGTTGACGATGAAACACAGAAATTGCATCCGTATTAAATACAAAAGGCACAATGCCGACTTAAGTACAAGAAGTCCGACTCTTCTTACTGTCTATGTTTTGAACCATCCCTGTGACACTAGTTATAGTTTCCGATGCTTCACTCCTTGTTTACTGTATCCCTTGGTCCTTCTTATTGACGAAGAAACACTGAAATTGCATCGGAATTAAATACAAAAGGTACAATGCCGACTTAAGTACAAGAAGACTGACTCTTTTTAATGACTATGTTTTGGACCATTCCTGTGACACTAGTTATAAATTCCGATGCTTCACTTCGGGTTTACTGTATCCCTTGCACCATCTTATTGACGATGAAACACAGAAATTGCATCGGATATAAATAGAAAAGGCACAATGTCGACTTAAGTACAAGAAGACCGAATATTCTTACTGTCTATAATTTGAACCATTCCAGTGACACTAGTTATAGATTCCGATGCTTCACTTCAGGATTACTGTATCCCTCTGACCTTCTTAGTGACGATGAAACACAGAAATTGCATCGGAATTAAATACAAAAAGCACAATGCCGACTTATGTACAAAAATACTGACTCATCTTATTGTCTATGAATTGCACCATTCCTGTGACACTAGTTATAGATTGCGATGCTTCACGTCAGGATTAATGCATCCCTTGGACCTTGTTATTTACGATGAATCACAGAAATTGCATCAGAGATAAATACAAAAGGCACAATGCCGACTTAAGTACAAGAAGACTGACTCTTCTTACTGTCTATAATTTGAACCATTCCAGTGACACTAGTTATAGATTCCGATGCTTCACTTCATGTTTACTCTATCCCTCGGACCCTCTTACTGACGATGAAACACAGAAATTGCATCGGAATTAAATACAAAAGGCACAATGCCGACTCAAGTACAAGAAGACTGACTCTTCCTACTGTCTATGTTTTGAACCATTCCTGTGACACTAGTTATAGATTCCGATGCTTCAATTTAGGTTTACTGTATCCCTCTGACCTTATTGCCGATGAAACACAGAAATTGCATCGGAATTAAATACAAAAGGCACAATGCCGACTTCAGGACAAGAAGACTGACCCTTCTTACTATCTATATTTTGAACCAGTCCTGTGACACTAGTTATAGATTCCGATGCTTCACTTCAGGTTTACTGTTTCCCTTGGACCTTCTTATTGACGATGAAACACAGAAATAGCATCGGAATTAAATACAAAAGGCACAATGCCGAATTATGTACAAGAAGACTAACTCTTCCTACTGTCTATGTTTTGAACCATTTCTGTGACACTAGTTATAGAGTCCGTTGCTTCACTTCAGGTTTACTGTATCCCTTGGGCCTTCTTATTGACGGTGAAACACAGAAATTGCATCGGAATAAAATACGAAAGGCACAATGCCAACTTAAGTTCAACAAGACTGACTCTTCTTACTGACTATGTATTGAACCGTTCCTGTGACACTAGTTACAGATTCCGATGCTTCACTTCAGGTTTACTGTATCCTTCTGACCTTCTTATTGACGATGAAACACAGAAATTGCATCGGAATTAAATAGAAAAGGCAGTATGTTAACTTAAGTACAAGAAGACTGACTCTTCTTACTGTCTATGCTTTGAACCATTCCTGTGACACTAGTTATAGATTTCGATGCTTCACTTCAGGTTTACTGTCTCCCTTGCACCTTCTTATTGACGATGAAACACAGAAATTGGTTCGGAATTCAATACAAAAGGCACAATGCCGACTTAACTACAAGAACACTGACTCTTCTTACTGACTATGCTTTGAACCATTCCAGTTACACTAGTTATAGATTCCGATGCCTAACTTCAGGATTACTGTATCCCACTGACCTTGTTAGTGACGATGAAACACAGAAATTGCATCGGAATTAAATACAAAAAGCACAATGCCGACTTAAGTACAAGAATACTGACTCACCTTACTGTCTATGATTTTCACCATTCCTGTGACACTAGTTATAGATTCCGATGCTTCACTTCAGGTTTACTGTTTCCTTTGGACCTTCTTATTGACGATGAAACACAGAAATTGCATCGGAATTAAATACAAAAGGCACAATGCCGACTTAAGTACAAGAAGACCGAATCTTCTTACTGTCTA
Organism: Schistocerca serialis cubense; assembly: GCF_023864345.2. NCBI lineage: Eukaryota > Metazoa > Arthropoda > Insecta > Orthoptera > Acrididae > Schistocerca > Schistocerca serialis. The sequence continues at coordinate 6,564,655 of NC_064645.1, forward strand.
TAATTTGAACCATTCCAGTGACACTAGTTATAGATTCCGATGCTTCACTTCAGGATTACTGTATCCCTCTGACCTTCTTAGTGACGATGAAACACAGAAATTGCATCGGAATTAAATACAAAAAGCACAATGCCGACTTATGTACAAAAATACTGACTCATCTTATTGTCTATGAATTGCACCATTCCTGTGACACTAGTTATAGATTGCGATGCTTCACGTCAGGATTAATGCATCCCTTGGACCTTGTTATTTACGATGAATCACAGAAATTGCATCGGAGATAAATACAAAAGGCACAATGCCGACTTAAGTACAAGAAGACTGACTCTTCTTACTGTCTATAATTTGAACCATTCCAGTGACACTAGTTATAGATTCCGATGCTTCACTTCATGTTTACTCTATCCCTCGGACCGTCTTACTGACGATGAAACACAGAAATTGCATCGGAATTAAATACAAAAGGCACAATGCCGACTCAAGTACAAGAAGACTGACTCTTCCTACTGTCTATGTTTTGAACCATTACTGTGACACTAGTTATAGATTCCGATGCTTCACTCCAGGTTTACTGTATCCCTTGGACCTTCTTATTAACGGTGAAACACAGAAATGGCATCGGAATTAAATACGAAAGGCACATTGCCAACTTAAGTACAAGAAGACTGACTCTTCTTCCTGACTATGTTTTCTACCATTGCTGTGACACTAGTGGTAGATTCCGATGCTTCACTTCAGGTTTACTGTATCCCTTGGACCTTCTTATTGACGATGAAACACAGAAATAGCATCGGAATTAAATACAAAAGACACAATGCCAACTTAAGTACAAGAAGACTGACTCTTCCAACTGTCTATGCTTTGAACCATTCCTGAGACACTAGTTATAGACTCCGATGCTTCACTTCAGGCTTACTATATCCCCCTGACCGTCTTATTGACGATGAAACACAGAAATTGCATCCGAAATAAATAGAAAAGGCACAATGCCGACTTAAGTACTAGAAGACTGACTCTTCCTACTGTCTATGTTTTTATCCATTCCTAAGACACTTGTTATAGATTCCGTTGCTTCACTTCAGGTTTACTGTTTCCTTTGGACCTTCTTATTGACGATGAAGCACAGAAATTGCATCGGAATTAAATACAAAAGGCACAATGCCGACTTAAGTACATGAAGACTGACTCTTCTTACTGTCTATGCTTTGAACCATCCCTGTGACACTAGTTATAGATTCCGATGCTTCACTGCATGTTTACTGTGTCCCTTAGACCTTCTTATTGACGATGAAACACAGAAATTACATCGGAATTAAATACAATAGGCACAATGCCGACTTAAGTACAAGAAGACTTACTCTTCTTACTGTCTATAGTTTGAACCATTCCAGTGCCACTAGTTATAAATTCCGATGGTTGACTTCATGTTTACTGTATCCCTTGGACCTTCTTATTGACGATGAAACACAGAAATTGCATCGGAATAAAATACAAAATGCACAATGCAGACTTATGTACAAGAAGACTGACTCTTCCTACTGTCTATGTTTTGACCCATTTCTGTGACACTAGTTATAGAGTCCGATGCTTCACTTCAGGTTTACAGTATCCCTTGGACCTTCTTATTGACGGTGAAACACAGAAATTGCATTGGAATTAAATACGAAAGGCACAATGCCAACTTAAGTACAAGAAGACTGACTCTTCTTACTGACTATGTTTTGAACCATTCCAGTGACACTAGTTATAGATTCCGATGCTTCACTTCAGGTTTACTGTATCCCTTAAACCTTCTTATTGACGATGAAACGCAGAAATTGCATCGGAATTAAATACAAAAGACACAATGCCGACTTAAGTACAAGAAGACTGACTCTTCTTACCGTCTATGTTTTGAACCGTCCCTGTGACCCTAGTTATAGATTCCGATGTTTCACTCCAGGTTGACTGTATCCCTTGGACCTTCTTATTAACGATGAAACACAGAAATTGCATCGGAATTAAATACAAAATGCACAATGCCGACTTAAGTACAAGAAGACTGACTCTACTTACTGACTATGTTTTGAACCATTCCTGTGACACTAGTTATAGATTCCGTTGCTTCACTTCAGGTTTACTGTATCCCTCTGACCTTCTTATTGACGATGAAACACAGAAATTGCATCGGAATTAAATACAAAAGGCACAATGCCGAATTAAGTACAAGAAGACTGACTCTTCTTACTGTCTATGATTTTAACCATTCCTGTGACACTAGTTATAGACTCCGATGCTTCAGTCCAGGTTTACTGTATCCCTTCGACCATCTTATTGACGATGAAACATAGAAATTGCATCGGAATTAAATACAAAAGGCACAATGCCGACTTAAGTACAAGAAGTCTGACTCTTCTTACTGTCTATGTTTTGAACCATCCCTGTGACACTAGTTATAGTTTCCGATGCTTCACTCCTGGTTTACTGTATCCCTTGGTCCTTCTTATTGACGAAGAAACACTGAAATTGCATCGGAATGAAATACAAAAGGCACAATGCCGACTTAAGTACAAGAAGACTGACTCTTATTAATGACTATATTTTGGACTATTCCTGTGATACTAGTTATAAATTCCGATGCTTCACTTCGGGTTTCCTGTCTCCCTTGGACCATCTTATTGACGATGAAACACAGAAATTGCATCGGATATAAATAGAAAAGGCACAATGTCGACTTAAGTACAAGAAGACTGACGCTTCTCACTGACTATGCTTTGAACCATTCCTGTGACACTAGTTATAGATTACGATGCTTCACTTCAGGTTTACTGTACACCTTGGACCTTCTTATTGACTATGAAACACAGAAATCGCATCGGAATTAAATACAAAAGGCACAATGCCGACTTCACTACAAGAAGACTGACTCTTCTTACTGACTATGCTTTGAACCATTCCAGTGACACTAGTTATAGATTAAGATGCCTAACTTCAGGATTACTGTATCCCACTGACCTTGTTAGCGACGATGAAACACAGAAATTGCATCAGAATTAAATACTAAAAGCACAATGCCGACTTAAGTACAAGTATACTGACTCATCTTACTGTCTATGATTTGCACCATTCCTGTGACACTAATTATAGATTCCGATGCTTCACTTCAGGTTTACTGTTTCCCTTGGACCTTCTTATTGACGATGAAACACAGAAATTGCATCGGAATTAAATACAAAAGGCACAATGCCGACTTATGTACAAGAAGACTGACTCTTTCTACTGTCTATGTTTTGAACCATTTCTGTGACACTAGTTATTGAGTCGGATGCTTCACTTCAGGTTTACTGTATCCCTTGGACCTTGTTATTTACGATGAATCACAGAAATTGCATCGGAATTAAATACAAAAGGCACAATGCCGACTTAACTACAAGAAGACTGACTCTTCTTACTGACTATGCTTTGAACCATTCCTGTGACTCTAGTTACAGATTCCGATGCTTAACTTCAGGATTACTGTATCCCTCTGACCATCTTAGTGACGATGAAACACAGAAATTGCATCGGAATTAAATACAAAAAGCACAATGCCGACTTAAGTACAGGAATACTGACTCATCTTATGGTCTATGAATGCACCATTCCTGTGACACTAGTTATAGATTCCGATGCTTCACTTCAGGTTTACTGTATCCCTTGGACCTTGATAATTACGATGAATCACAGAAATCGCATCGGAAATAAATACAAAAGGCACAATGCCGACTTAAGTACAAGAAGACTGACTCTTCTTACTGTCTATAATTTGAACCATTCCAGTGAGACTAGTTATAGTTTCCGATGCTTCACTTCAGGTTTACTGTATCCCTTGGACCTTCTAATTGACGATGAAACACAGAAATTGCTTCGGAATTAAATACAAAAGGCACAATGCCGACTTAAGTACAAGAAGACTGACTCTTCCTACTGTCTATGTTTTGAACCATTACTGTGACACTAGTTACAGATTTCGATGCTTCACTCCAGGTTTACTGTATCCCTTGGACCTTCTTATTGACGGTGAAACACAGAATTTGCATCGGAATTAAATACAAAAGGCGCAATGCCAACTTAAGTACAAGAAGACTGACTCATCTTCCTGACTATGTTTTGAACCATTCCGGTACACTAGTTGTAGATTCCGATGCTTCACTTCAGGTTTACTGTATCACTTGGACCTTCTTATTGACGATGAAACACATAAATAGCATCGGAATTAAATACAAAAGACACAATGCCGACTTAAGTACAAGAAGATTGACTTCTCCAACTGTCTATGTTTTGAACCATTCCTGAGACACTAGTTATAGATTCCGATGCTTCACTCCAGGTTTACTGTATCCCTTCGAACTTCTTATTGACGATGAAACACAGAAATTGCATCGGAATTAAATACAAAATGCACAATGCCGACTTAAGTACAAGAAGACCGACTCTTAAAACTGTCTATGTTTTGAACCATTCCTGTGACTCTAGTTATACATTCCGATGCTTAACTTCCGGATTACTGTATCCCTCTGACCTTCTTATTGACGATGAAACACAGATATTGCATCGGAATTAAATACAAAAAGCACAATGCCGACTTAAGTACAAGAATACTGACTCATCTTACTGTCTATGTTTTGAACTATCCCTGTGACACTAGTTATTGATTCCGATGTTTCACTCCCGGTTGACTGTATCCCTTGGACCTTCCTATTGACGATGAAACACAGAAATTGCATCGGAATTAAATACAAAATGCACAATGCCGACTTAAGTACAAGAAGACTGACCCTTCTTACTGACTATGTTTTGAACCATTCCTGTGACACTAGTTATAGATTCCGTTGCTTCACTTCAGGTTTACTGTATCCCTCTGACCTTCTTATTGACGATGAAACACAGAAATTGCATCGGAATTAAATACAAAAGGCACAATGCCGAATTAAGTACAAGAAGACTGACTCTTCTTACTGTCTATGCTTTTAATCCATTCCTGTGACACTAGTTATAGACTCCGATGCTTCACTCCAGGTTTACTGTATCCCTTCGACCTTCTTATTGACGATGAAACACAGACATTGCATCGGAATTAAATACAAAAGGCACAATGCCGACTTAAGTACAAGAAGACTGACTCTTCTTACTGTCTATGATTTGAACCATCCCTGTGACACTAGTTATAGATTCTGTTGCTTCACTGCAGGTTTACTGTGTCCCTTAGCCCTTCTTATTGACGATGAAACACAGAAATTACATCGGAATTATATACAATAGGCACAATGCCGACTTAAGTACAAGAAGACTGACTCTTCCTACTGTCTATGTTTTGAACCATTCGAGTGACACTAGGTATTGATTCCGATGCTTCACTTCAGGTTTACTGTATCCCTTCGACCTTCTTATTGACGATGAAACACAGAAATTGCATCGGAATTAAATATAAAAGGCACAATGCCGACTTAAGTACATGAAGACTGAGTCTTCTTACTGTCTATGCTTTGAACCATCCCTGTGACACTAGTTATAGATTCCGATGCTTCACTGCAGGTTTACTGTGTCCCTTAGACCTTCTTATTGACGATGAAACACAGAAATTACATCGGAATTAAATACAATAGGCACAATGCCGACTTAAGTACAAGAAGACTTACTCTTCTTACTGTCTATAGTTTGAACCATTCCAGTGCCACTAGTTATAGATTCCGATGCTTCACTTCATGTTTACTGTATCCCTTGGACCTTCTTATTGACGATGAAACACAGAAATTGCATCGGAATAAAATACAAAATGCACAATGCCGACTTATGTACAAGAAGACTGACTCTTCCTACTGTCTATGTTTTGACCCATTTCTGTGACACTAGTTATAGAGTCCGATGCTTCACCTCAGGTTTACTGTATCCCTTGGACCTTCTTATTGACGGTGAAACACAGAAATTGCATTGGAATTAAATACGAAAGGCACAATGCCAACTTAAGTACAAGAAGACTGACTCTTCTTACTGACTATGTTTTGAACCATTCCAGTGACACTAGTTATAGATTCCGATGCTTCACTTCAGGTTTACTGTATCCCTTAAACCTTCTTATTGACGATGAAACGCAGAAATTGCATCGGAATTAAATACAAAAGACACAATGCCGACTTAAGTACAAGAAGACTGACTCTTCTTACCGTCTATGTTTTGAACCGTCCCTGTGACCCTAGTTATAGATTCCGATGTTTCACTCCAGGTTGACTGTATCCCTTGGACCATCTTATTAGCGATGAAACACAGAAATTGCATCGGAATTAAATACAAAATGCACAATGCCGACTTAAGTACAAGAAGACTGACTCTACTTACTGACTATGTTTTGAACCTTTCCTGTGACACTAGTTATAGATTCCGTTGCTTCACTTCAGGTTTACTGTATCCCTCTGACCTTCTTATTGACGATGAAACACAGAAATTGCATCGGAATTAAATACAAAAGGCACAATGCCGAATTAAGTACAAGACGACTGACTCTTCTTACTGTCTATGATTTTAACCATTCCTGTGACACTAGTTATAGACTCCGATGCTTCAGTCCAGGTTTACTGTATCCCTTCGACCATCTTATTGACGATGAAACACAGAAATTGCATCGGAATTAAATACAAAAGGCACAATGCCGACTTCAGTACAAGAGGTCTGACTCTTCTTACTGTCTATGTTTTGAACCATCCCTGTGACACTAGTTATAGTTTCCGATGCTTCACTCCTGGTTTACTGTATCCTTCTGACCTTCTTATTGACAAAGAAACACTGAAATTGCATCGGAATGAAATACAAAAGGCACAATGCCGTCTTAAGTACAAGAAGACTGACCCTTATTAATGACTATGTTTTGGACCATTCCTGTGACACTAGTTATAAATTCCGATGCTTCACTTCGGGTTTACTGTCTCCCTTGGACCATCTTATTGACGATGAAACACAGAAATTGCATCGGATATAAATAGAAAAGGCACAATGTCGACTTAAGTACAAGAAGACTGACGCTTCTCACTGACAATGCTTTGAACCATTCCTGTGACACTAGTTATAGATTCCGATGCTTCACTTCAGGTTTACTGTACACCTTGGACCTTCTTATTGACTATGAAACACAGAAATCGCATCGGAATTAAATACAAAAGGCACAATGCCAACTTAAGTACAAGAAGACTGACTCTTCCTACTGTCTATATTTTGAACCATTCCTGTGACACTAGTTATAGATTCCGATGCTTCAATTTAGGTTTACTGTATCCCTCTGACCTTATTACCAATGAAACACAGAAACTGCATCGGAATTAAATACAAAAGGCACAATGCCGACTTAAGTACAAGAAGACTGACTCTTCCTACTTTCTATGTTTTGAACCATTACTGTGACACTAGTTATAGATTCCGATGCTTCACTCCAGGTTAACTGTATCCCTTGGACCTTCTTATTAACGGTGAAACACAGAAATTGCATCGGAATTAAATACGAAAGGCACATTGCCAACTTAAGAGCAAGAAGACTGACTCTTCTTCCCGACTATGTTTTCAACCATTCCTGTGACACTAGTTGTAGATTCCGATGCTTCAATTCAGGTTTGCTGTATCTCTTGGACCTTCTTATTGACGATGAAACACAGAAATAGCATCGGAATTAAATACAAAATGCACAATGCCGACTTAAGTACAAGAATACTGACTCATCTTACTGTCTATGATTTGCACCATTCCTGTGACACTAATTATACATTCGGATGCTTCACTTCAGGTTTACTGTTTCCCTTGGACCTTCTTATTGACGATGAAACACAGAAATTGCATCGGAATTAAATACAAAAGGCACAATGCCGACTTATGTACAAGAAGACTGACTCTTTCTACTGTCTATGTTTTGAACCATTTCTGTGACACTAGTTATAGAGTCGGATGCTTCACTGCAGGTTTACTGTATCCCTTGGACCTTGTTATTTACGATGAATCACAGAAAGTGCATCGGAATTAAATACAAAAGGCACAATGCCGACTTAACTACAAGAAGACTGACTCTTCTTACTGACTATGCTTTGAACCATTCCTGTGACTCTAGTTACAGATTCCGATGCTTAACTTCAGGATTACTGTATCCCTCTGACCATCTTAGTGACGATGAAACACAGAAATTACATCGGAATTAAATACAATAGGCACAATGCCGACTTAAGTACAAGAAGACTGACTCTTCCTACTGTCTATGTTTTGAACCATTCGAGTGACACTAGGTATTGATTCCGATGCTTCACTTCAGGTTTACTGTATCCCTTGGACCGTGTTATTGACGATGAAACACAGAAATTGCATCGGAAATAAATACAAAAACCACAATACCGACTTAAGAACAAGAAGACTGACTCTTTTATGGACTATGCTTTGAACCATTCCTGTGACACTAGTCATAGATTCCGATGCTTAACTTCAAGATTACTGTATCCCTCTGACCTTCTTATTGACGATGAAACACAGAAATTGCATCCGAATTAAATACAAAAGGCACAATGCCGACTTAAGTACAAGAAGTCTGACTCTTCTTACTGTCCATGTTTTGAACCATCCCTCTGACACTAGTTATAGTTTCCGATGCTTCACTCCAGGTTTACTGCATCCCTTGGTCCTTCTTTTTGACGAAGAAACACAGAAATTGCATCGGAATTATATACAAAAGGCACAATGCCGACTTAAGTACAAGAAGACTGACTCTTATTAATGACTATGTTTTGGACCATTCCTGTGACACTAGTTATAAATTCCGATGCTTCACTTCGGGTTTACTGAATCCCTTGGACCATCTTATTGAGGATGAAACACAGAAATTGCATCGGATATAAATAGAAAAGGCACAATGTCGACTTAAGTACAAGAAGACTGACGCTTCTCACTGACAATGCTTTGAACCATTCCTGTGACACTAGTTATAGATTCCGATGCTTCACTTCAGGTTTACTGTACACCTTGGACCTTCTTATTGACTATGTAACACAGAAATCGCATCGGAATTAATTAGAAAAGGCACAATGCCGACTTAAGTACAAGAAGACTGACTCTTCCTACTGTCTATATTTTGAACCATTCCTGTGACACTAGTTATAGTTTCCGATGCTTCAATTTAGGTTTACTGTATCCCTCTGACCTTATTGCCGATGAAACACAGAAATTGCATCGGAATTAAATACAAAAGGCACAATGCCGACTTAAGGAAAAGAAGACTGACCCTTCTTACTATCTATGTTTTGAACCAGTCCTGTGACACTAGTTATAGATTCCGATGCTTCACTTCAGGTTTACTGTTTCCCTTGGACCTTCTTATTTGCGATGAAACACAGAAATTGCATCGGAATTAAATACAAAAGGCACAATGCCGACTTATGTGCAAGAAGACTAACTGTTCCTACTGTCTATGTTTTGAACCATTTCTGTGACACTAGTTATAGAGTCCGTTGCTTCACTTCAGGTTTACTGTATCCCTTGGGCCTTCTTATTGACGGTGAAACACAGAAATTGCATCGGAATTAAATACGAAAGGCACAATGCCAACTTAAGTTCAAGAAGACTGACTCTTCTTACTGATTATGTTTTGAACCATTCCTGTGACACTAGTTATAGATTCCGATGCTTCACTTCAGGTTTACTGTATCCTTCTGACCTTCTTATTGACGATGAAACACAGAAATTGCAACGGAATTAAATAGAAAAGGCAGTATGCCGACTTAAGTACAAGAAGACTGACTCTTCTTACTGTCTATGTTTTGAACCATTCCTGTGACACTAGTTATAGATTCCGATGCTTCACTTCAGGTTTACTGTATCCCTTGCACCTTCTTATTGACGATGAAACACAGAAATTGGTTCGGAATTCAATACAAACGGCACAATGCCGACTTAAGTACAAGAATACTGACTCATCTTACAGTCTATGTTTTGAACCGTCCCTGTGACACTAGTTATAGATTCCGATGTTTCACTCCAGGTTCACTGTATCCCTTGGACCTTCTTATTGACGATGAAACTAAGAAATTGCATCGGAATTAAATACAAAATGCACAATGCCGACTTAAGTACAAGAAGTCTGACCCTTCTTACTGACTATGTTTTGAACCATTCCTGTGACACTAGTTATAGATTCCGTTGCTTCACTTCAGGTGTACTGTATCCCTCTGACCTTCTTATTGACGATGAAACACAGAAATTGCATCGGAATTAAATACAAAAGGCACAATGCCGACTTAAGTACAAGAAGTCTGACTCTTCTTACTGTCTATGTTTTGAACCATCCCTGTGACACTAGTTATAGTTTCCGATGCTTCACTCCTGGTTTACTGTATCCCTTGGTCCTTCTTATTGACGAAGAAACACTGAAATTGCATCGGAATGAAATACAAAAGGCACAATGCCGTCTTAAGTACAAGAAGACTGACTCTTATTAATGACTATGTTTTGGACCATTCCTGTGACACTAGTTATAAATTCCGATGCTTCACTTCGGGTTTACTGTCTCCCTTGGACCATCTTATTGACGATGAAACACAGAAATTGCATCGGATATAAATAGAAAAGGCACAATGTCGACTTAAGTACAAGAAGACTGACGCTTCTCACTGACAATGCTTTGAACCATTCCTGTGACACTAGTTATAGATTCCGATGCTTCACTTCAGGTTTACTGTACACCTTGGACCTTCTTATTGACTATGAAACACAGAAATCGCATCGGAATTAAATACAAAAGGCACAATGCCGACTTAAGTACAAGAAGACTGACTCTTCCTACTGTCTATATTTTGAAACATTCCTGTGACACTAGTTATAGATTCCGATGCTTCAATTTAGGTTTACTGTATCCCTCTGACCTTATTACCAATGAAACACAGAAATTGCATCGGAATTAAATACAAAAGGCACAATGCCGACTTAAGTACAAGAAGACTGACTCTTCCTACTGTCTCTGTTTTGAACCATTACTGTGACACTAGTTATAGATTCCGATGCTTCACTCCAGGTTTACTGTATCCCTTGGACCTTCTTATTAACGGTGAAACACAGAAATTGCATCGGAATTAAATACAAAAGGCACATTGCCAACTTAAGAACAAGAAGACTGACTCTTCTTCCCGACTGTGTTTTCAACCATTCCTGTGACACCAGTTGTAGATTCCGATGCTTCAATTCAGGTTTACTGTATCTCTTGGACCTTCTTATTGACGATGAAACACAGAAATAGCATCGGAATTAAATACAAAAGACACAATGCCGACTTAAGAACTAGAAGACTGTCTCTTCTTACTGTCTATGCTTTGAACCATTCCTGTGACACTAGTTATAGATTCCGATGCTTCACTTCAGGTTTACTGTATCCCTTGCACCTTCTTATTGCCGATGAAACTTAGAAATTAGTTCGGAATTCAATACAAAAGGCACAATGCCGACTTAACTACAAGAAGACTGACTCTTCTTACTGACTATGCTTTGAACCATTCCTGTGACTCTAGTTACAGATTCCGATGCTTAACTTCAGGATTACTGTATCCCTCTGACCATCTTAGTGACGATGAAACACAGAAATTGCATCGGAATTAAATACAAAAAGCACAATGCCGACTTAAGTACAGGAATACTGACTCATCTTATGGTCTATGAATGGACCATTCCTGTGACACTAGTTATAGATTCCGATGCTTCACTTCAGGTTTACTGTATCCCTTGGACCTTGATATTTACGATGAATCACAGAAATTGCATCGGAATTAAATACAAAATGCACAATGCCGACTTAAGTACAAGAAGACTGACTCTTCCAACTGTCTATGTTTTGAACCATTCCTGTGACTCTAGTTATACATTCCGATGCTTAACTTCCGGATTACTGTATCCCTCTGACCTTCTTATTGACGATGAAACACAGAAATTGCATCGGAATTAAATACAAAAAGCACAATGCCGACTTAAGTACAAGAATACTGACTCATCTTACTGTCTATGTTTTGAACTATCCCTGTGACACTAGTTATTGATTCCGATGTTTCACTCCAGGTTGACTGTATCCCTTGGACCTTCTTATTGACAATGAAACACAGAAATTGCATCGGAATTAAATACAAAATGCACAATGCCGACTTAAGTACAAGAAGACTGACCCTTCTTACTGACTATGTTTTGAACCATTCCTGTGACACTAGTTATAGATTCCGTTGCTTCACTTCAGGATTACTGTATCCCTCTGACCTTCTTATTGACGATGAAACACAGAAATTGCATCGGAATTAAATACAAAAGGCACAATGCCGAATTAAGTACAAGAAGACTGACTCTTCTTACTGTCTATGCTTTTAACCATTCCTGTGACACTAGTTATAGACTCCGATGCTTCACTCCAGGTTTACTGTATCCCTTCGACCTTCTTATTGACGATGAAACACAGAAATTGCATCGGAATTAAATACAAAAGGCACAATGCCGACTTAAGTACAAGAAGACTGACTCTTCTTACTGTCTATGATTTGAACCATCCCTGTGACACTAGTTATAGATTCTGTTGCTTCACTGCAGGTTTACTGTGTCCCTTAGCCCTTCTTATTGACGATGAAACACAGAAATTACATCGGAATTAAGTACAATAGGCACTATGCCGACTTAAGTACAAGAAGACTGACTCTTCCTACTGTCTATGTTTTGAACCATTCGAGTGACACAAGGTATTGATTCCGATGCTTCACTTCAGGTTTACTGTATCCCTTGGACCGTGTTATTGACGATGAAACACAGAAATTGCATCGGAAATAAATACAAAAACCACAATACCGACTTAAGAACAAGAAGACTGACTCTTTTATGGACTATGCTTTGAACCATTCCTGTGACACTAGTCATAGATTCCGATGCTTAACTTCAAGATTACTGTATCCCTCTGACCTTCTTATTGACGATGAAACACAGATATTGCATCCGAATTAAATACAAAAGGCACAATGCCGACTTAAGTACAAGAAGTCTGACTCTTCTTACTGTCTATGTTTTGAACCATCCCTCTGACACTAGTTATAGTTTCCGATGCTTCACTCCAGGTTTACTGCATCCCTTGGTCCATCTCTTTGACGAAGAAACACAGAAATTGCATCGGAATTATATACAAAAGGCACAATGCCGACTTAAGTACAAGAAGACTGACTCTTATTAATGACTATGTTTTGGACCATTCCTGTGACACTAGTTATAAATTCCGATGCTTCACTTCGGGTTTACTGAATCCCTTGGACCATCTTATTGAGGATGAAACACAGAAATTGCGTCGGATATAAATAGAAAAGGCACAATGTCGCCTTAAGTACAAGAAGACTGACGCTTCTCACTGACTATGCTTTGAACCATTCCTGTGATACTAGTTATAGATTCCGATGCTTCACTTCAGGTTTACTGTACACCTTGGACCTTCTTATTGACTATGAAACACAGAAATCGCATCGGAATTAAATAGAAAAGGCACAATGCCGACTTAAGTACAAGAAGACTGACTCTTCCTACTGTCTATATTTTGAACCATTCCTGTGACACTAGTTATAGTTTCCGATGCTTCAATTTAGGTTTACTGTATCCCTCTGACCTTATTGCCGATGAAACACAGAAATTGCATCGGAATTAAATACAAAAGGCACAATGCCGACTTAAGGAAAAGAAGACTGACCCTTCTTACTATCTATGTTTTGAACCAGTCCTGTGACACTAGTTATAGATTCCGATGCTTCACTTCAGGTTTACTGTTTCCCTTGGACCTTCTTATTGGCGATGAAACACAGAAATTGCATCGGAATTAAATACAAAAGGCACAATGCCGACTTATGTGCAAGAAGACTAACTCTTCCTACTGTCTATGTTTTGAACCATTTCTGTGACACTAGTTATAGAGTCCGTTGCTTCACTTCAGGTTTACTGTATCCCATGGGCCTTCTTATTGACGGTGAAACACAGAAATTGCATCGGAATTAATTACGAAAGGCACAATGCCAACATAAGTTCAAGAAGACTGACTCTTCTTACTGACTATGTTTTGAACCATTCCTGTGACACTAGTTATAGATTCCGATGCTTCACTCCAGGTTTACTGTATCCCTTCGACCTTCTTATTGACGATGAAACACAGAAATTGCATCGGAATTAAATACAAACGGCACAATGCCGACTTAAGTACAGGAAGACTGACTCTACTTACTGTCTATGATTTGAACCATCCCTGTGACACTAGTTATAGATTCCGATGCTTCACTGCAGGTTTACTGTGTCCCTTAGACCTTCTTATTGACGATGAACCACAGAAATTACATCGGAATGAAATACAATAGGCACAATGCCGACTTAAGTACAAGAAGACTGACTCTTCCTACTGTGTATGTTTTGAACCATTCGGGTGACACTAGTTATAGATTCCGATGCTTCACTCCAGGTTTACTGTATCCCTTGGTCCCTCTTATTGACGAAGAAACACAGAAATTGCATCGGAATTATATACAAAAGGCACAATGCCGACTTAAGTACAAGAAGACTGACTCTTATTAATGACTATGTTTTGGACCATTCCTGTGACACTAGTTATAAAATCCGATGCTTCACTTCAGGTTTACTGTATCCCTTGGACCATCTTATTCACGATGAAAAACAGAAATTGCATCGGATATAAATAGAAAAGGCACAATGTCGACTTATTTACAAGAAGACTGATGCTTCTCACAGACTATGCTTTGAACCATTCCTGTGACACTAGTTATAGATTCCGATGCTTCAATTTATGTTTACTGTATCCCTCTGACCTTATTGCCATTGAAACACAGAAATTGCATCGGAATTAAATACAAAAGGCACAATGCCAACTTAAGGACAAGAAGACTGACCCTTCTTACTATCTATGTTTTGAACCAGTCCTGTGACACTAGTTATAGATTCCGATGCTTCACTTCAGGTTTACTGTTTCCCTTGGACCTTCTTATTGACGATGAAACACAGAAATTGCATCGGAATTAAATACAAAAGGCACAATGCCGACTTATGTACAAGAAGACTAACTCTTCCTACTGTCTATATTTTGAACCATTTCTGTGACACTAGTTATAGAGTCCGTTGCTTCACTTCAGGTTTACTGTATCCCTTGGGCCTTCTTATTGACGGTGAAACACAGAAATTGCATCGGAATAAAATACGAAAGGCACAATGCCAACTTAAGTTCAACAAGACTGACTCTTCTTACTGACTATGTATTGAACCGTTCCTGTGACACTAGTTACAGATTCCGATGCTTAACTTCAGGTTTACTGTATCCTTCTGACCTTCTTATTGACGATGAAACACACAAATTGCATCGGAATTAAATAGAAAAGGCAGTATGCCAACTTAAGTACAAGAAGACTGACTCTTCTTACTGTCTATGCTTTGAACCATTCCTGTGACACTAGTTATAGATTCCGATGCTTCACTTCACTGTATCCCTTGCACCTTCTTATTGACGATGAAACACAGAAATTGGTTCGGAATTCAATACAAAAGGCACAATGCCGACTTAACTACAAGAAGACTGACTCTTCTTACTGACTATGCTTTGAACCATTCCAGTGACACTAGTTATAGATTCCGATGCTTCACTTCAGGATTACTGTATCCCTCTGACCTTCTTAGTGACGATGAAACACAGAAATTGCATCGGAATTAAATACAAAAAGCACAATGCCGACTTATGTACTAAAATACTGACTCATCTTATTGTCTATGAATTGCACCATTCCTGTGACACTAGTTATAGATTGCGATGCTTCACGTCAGGATTAATGCATCCCTTGGACCTTGTTATTTACGATGAATCACAGAAATTGCATCGGAGATAAATACAAAAGGCACAATGCCGACTTAAGTACAAGGAGACTGACTCTTCCTACTGTCTATATTTTGAACCATTCCTGTGACACTAGTTATAGTTTCCGATGCTTCAATTTAGGTTTACTGTATCCCTCTGACCTTATTGCCGATGAAACACAGAAATTGCATCGGAATTAAATACAAAAGGCACAATGCCGACTTAAGGAAAAGAAGACTGACCCTTCTTACTATCTATGTTTTGAACCATTTCTGTGACACTAGTTATAGAGTCCGTAGCTTCACTTCAGGTTTACTGTATCCCTTGGGACTTCTTATTGACGGTGAGACACAGAAATTGCATCGGAATTAAATACGAAAGGCACAATGCCAACTTAAGTTCAAGAAGACTGACTCTTCTTACTGACTATGTTTTGAACCATTCCTGTGACACTAGTTATAGATTCCGATGCTTCACTTCAGGTTTACTGTATCCTTCTGACCTTCTTATTGACGATGAAACACAGAAATTGCAACGGAATTAAATAGATAAGGCAGTATGCCGACTTAAGTACAAGAAGACTGACTCTTCTTACTGTCTATGGTTTGAACCATTCCTGTGACACTAGTTATAGATTCCGATGCTTCACTTCAGGTTTACTGTATCCCTTGCACCTTCTTATTGACGATGAAACACAGAAATTGGTTCGGAATTCAATACAAAAGGCACAATGCCGACTTAAGTACAAGAATACTGACTCATCTTACAGTCTATGTTTTGAACCGTCCCTGTGACACTAGTTATAGATTCTGATGTTTCACTCCAGGTTCACTGTATCCCTTGGACCTTCTTATTGACGATGAAACACAGAAATTGCATCGGAATTAAATACAAAATGCACAATGCCGACTTAAGTACAAGAAGACTGACCCTTCTTACTGACTATGTTTTGAACCATTCCTGTGACACTAGTTATAGATTCCGTTGCTTCACTTCAGGTTTACTGTATCCCTCTGACCTTCTTATTGACGATGAAACACAGAAATTGCATCGGAATTAAATACAAAATGCACAATGCCGAATTAAGTACATGAAGACTGACTCTTCTTACTGTCTATGCTTTTAACTATTCCTGTGACACTAGTTATAGACTAAGATGCTTCACTCCAGGTTTACTGTATCCCTTCGACCTTCTTATTGACGATGAAACACAGAAATTGCATTGGAATTAAATACAAACGGCACAATGCCGACTTAAGTACAGGAAGACTGACTCTACTTACTGTCTATGATTTGAACCATCCCTGTGACACTAGTTATAGATTCCGATGCTTCACTGCAGGTTTACTGTGTCCCTTAGACCTTCTTATTGACGATGAACCACAGAAATTGCATCGGAATGAAATACAATAGGCACAATGCCGACTTAAGTACAAGAAGACTGACTCTTCCTACTGTGTATGTTTTGAACCATTCGAGTGACACTAGTTATAGATTCCGATGCTTCACTCCAGGTTTACTGTATCCCTTGGTCCTTCTTATTGACGAAGAAACACAGAAATTGCATCGGAATTATATACAAAAGGCACAATGCCGACTTAAGTACAAGAAGACTGACTCTTATTAATGACTATGTTTTGGACCATTCCTGTGACACTAGTTATAAATTCCGATGCTTCACTTCAGGTTTACTGTATCCCTTGGACCATCTTATTCACGATGAAAAACAGAAATTGCATCGGATATAAATAGAAAAGGCACAATGTCGACTTAAGTACAAGAAGACTGACGCTTCTCACTGACTATGCTTTGAACCATTCCTGTGACACTAGTTATAGATTCCGATGCTTCAATTTAGGTTTACTGTATCCCTCTGACCTTATTGCCATTGAAACACAGAAATTGCATCGGAATTAAATACAAAAGGCACAATGCCAACTTAAGGACAAGAAGACTGACCCATCTTACTATCTATGTTTTGAACCAGTCCTGTGACACTAGTTATAGATTCCGATGCTTCACTTCAGGTTTACTGTTTCCCTTGGACCTTCTTATTGACGATGAAACACAGAAATTGCATCGGAATTAAATACTAAAGGCACAATGCCGACTTATGTACAAGAAGACTAACCCTTCCGACTGTCTGTGTTTTGAACCATTTCTGTGACACTAGTCATTGAGTCCGTTGCTTCAATTCAGGTTTACTGTATCCTTTGGGCCTTCTCATTGACGGTGAAACACAGAAATTGCATCGGAATTAAATACGAAAGGCACAATGCCAACTTAAGTTCAAGAAGACTGACTTTTCTTACTGACTATGTTTTGAACCTTTCCTGTGACTCTAGGTATAGATTCCGATGCTTCACTGCAGGTTTACTGTATCCTTCTGACCTTCTTATTGACGATGAAACACAGAAATTGCATCGGAATTAAGTAGAAAAGGCAGTATGCCGACTTAAGTACAAGAAGACTGACTCTTCTTACTGTCTATGCTTTGAACCATTCCTGTGACACTAGTTCTAGATTCCGACGCTTTACTTCAGGATTACTGTATCCCTCTGACCTTCTTATGGACGATGAAACACAGAAATTGCATCGGAATTAAATACAAAAGGCACAATGCCGACTTCAGTACAAGACACTGACTCTTCTTACTGACTATGTTTTGAACCATTCTTGTGACACTAGCTATAGATTCCGATGCTTCACTTCAGGTTTTCAGTAGCCCTCAAACCTTCTTATTGACGATGAAACACAGAAATTGCATCGGAATTAAATACAAAAGGCACAATGCCGACTTAAGTACAAGAAGACTGACTCTAGTGACTGTCTATGCTTTGAACCATTCCTGTGACTCTAGTTATAGATTCCGATGCTTCAATTCAGGTCTACTGTATCCCTTGGACCTTCTTATTGAGATGAAACACCGAAATTGCATCGGATTTAAATACAAAAGGCACAATGCCGACTTAAGTACAAGAAGACTGGCTCTTCTTACTGATTATGATTTGAGCCATTCCTGTGACACTTAAAATCCGATGATTCACTTCAGGTTTACTGTATCCCTTGGACGTTCTTATTGTCGATGAAACACAGAAATTGCATCGGAATTCAATACAAAAGGCACAAGGCCGACTTAACTACAAGAAGACTGACCCTTCTTACTGACTGTGTTTTGAACCATTCCTGTGACACTAGTTATAGATTCCGTTGCTTCACTTCAGGTTTACTGTATCCCTCTGACCTTCTTATTGACGATGAAACACAGAAATGGCATCGGAATTAAATACAAAAGGCACAATGCCGAATTAAGTACAAGAAGACTGACTCTTCCTACTGTGTATGCTTTGAACCATTCAAGTGACACTATTTATAGATTCCGATGCTTCACTCCAGGTTTACTGTATCCCTTGGTCCTTCTTATTGACGAAGAAACACAGAAATTGCATCGGAATTATATACAAAAGGCACAATGCCGACTTAACTACAAGAAGACTGACTCTTATTAATGACTATGTTTTGAACCATCCCTGTGACACTAGTTATAGATTCCGATGTTTCAATTGAGGTTTACTGTATCCCGTGGATCGTGTTATTGACGATGAAACACAGAAATTGCATCGGAAATAAATACAAAAAGCACAATACCGACTTAAGAACAAGAAGACTGACTCTTCTTATGGACTATGCTTTGAACTATTCCTGTGACACTAGTCATAAATTCCGATGCTTAACTTCAGGATTACTGTATCCCTCTGACCTTCTTATTGACGATGAAACACAGAAATTGCATCCGTATTAAATACAAAAGGCACAATGCCGACTTAAGTACAACAAGTCTGACTCTTCTTAATGTCTATGTTTTGAACCATCCCTGTGACACTAGTTATAGTTACCGATGCTTCACTCCTGGTTTACTGTATCCCTTGGTCCTTCTTATTGACGAAGAAACACTGAAATTGCATCGGATATAAATAGAAAAGGCACAATGTCGACTTCAGTACAAGAAGACTGACGCTTCTCACTGACTATGCTTTGAACCATTCCTGTGACACTAGTTATAGATTCTGATGCTTCACTTCAGGTTTACTGTACACCTTGGACCTTCTTATTGACTATGAAACACAGAAATCGCATCGGAATTAAATACAAAAGGCACAATGCCGACTTAAGTACAAGAAGACTGACTCTTCCTACTGTCTATATTTTGAACCATTCCTGTGCCACTAGTTATGGATTCCGATGCTTCAATTTAGGTTTACTGTATCCCTCTGACCTTATTGCCGATGAAACACAGAAATTGCATCGGAATTAAATACAAAAGGCACATTGCCGACTTAAGGACAAGAAGACTGACCCTTCTTACTATCTATGTTTTGAACCAGTCCTGTGACACTAGTTATAGATTCCGATGCTTCACTTCAGGTTTACTGTTTCCCTTGGACCTTCTTATTGACGATGAAACACAGAAATTGCATCGGAATTAAATACAAAAGGCACAATGCCGACTTATGTACAAGAAGACTAACTCTTCCTACTGTCTATGTTTTGAACCATTTCTGTGACACTAGTTATAGAGTCCGTTGCCTCACTTCAGGTTTACTGTATCCCTTGGGCCTTCTTATTGACGGTGAAACACAGAAATTGCATCGGAATAAAATAAGAAAGGCACAATGCCAACTTAAGTTCAACAAGACTGACTCTTCTTACTGACTATGTATTGAACCGTTCCTGTGACACAAGTTACAGATTCCGATGCATAACTTCAGGTTTACTGTATCCTTCTGACCTTCTTATTGACGATGAAACACACAAATTGCATCGGAATTAAATAGAAAAGGCAGTAGGCCAACTTAAGTACAAGAAGACTGACTCTTCTTACTGTCTATGTTTTGAACCATTCCTGTGACACTAGTAATAGATTCCGATGCTTCACTTCACTGTATCCCTTGCACCTTCTTATTGACGATGAAACACAGAAATTGGTTCGGAATTCAATACAAAAGGCACAATGCCGACTTAACTACAAGAAGACTGACTCTTCTTACTGACTATGCTTTGAACCATTCCAGTGACACTAGTTATAGATTCCGATGCTTCACTTCAGGATTACTGTATCCCTCTGACCTTCTTAGTGACGATGAAACACAGAAATTGCATCGGAATCAAATACAAAAAGCACAATGCCGACTTATGTACTAAAATACTGACTCATCTTATTGTCTATGAATTGCACCATTCCTGTGACACTAGTTATAGATTGCGATGCTTCACGTCAGGATTAATGCATCCCTTGGACCTTGTTATTTACGATGAATCACAGAAATTGCATCGGAGATAAATACAAAAGGCACAATGCCGACTTAAGTACAAGAAGACTGACTCTTCTTACTGTCTATAATTTGAACCATTCCAGTGACACTAGTTATAGATTCCGATGCTTCACTTCATGTTTACTGTATTCCTCGGACCCTCTTATTGACGATGAAACACAGAAATTGCATCGGAATTAAATACAAAAGGCACAATGCCAACTAAAGTACAAGAAGACTGACTCTTCCTACTGTCTATGTTTTGAACCACTACTGTGACACTAGTTATAGATTCCGATGCTTCACTCCAGGTTTACTGTATCCCTCTGACCTTCTTATTGACGATGAAACACAGAAATTGCATCGGAATTAAATACAAAAGGCACAATGCCGAATTAAGTACAAGAAGACTGACTCTTCTTACTGTGTATGCTTTTAACCATTCCTGTGACACTAGTTATAGACTCCGATGCTTCGCTCCAGATTTACTGTATCCCTTCGACCTTCTTATTGACGATGAAACACAGAAATTGCATCGGAATTAAATACAAAAGGCACAATGCCGACTTAAGTACATGAAGACTGACTCTTCTTACTGTCTATTCTTTGAACCATCCCTGTGACACTAGTTATAGACTCCGATGCTTCACTGCAGGTTTACTGTGTCCCTTAGACCTTCTTATTGACGATGAAACACAGAAATTACATCGGAATTAAATACAATAGGCACAATGCCGACTTAAGTACAAGAAGACTGACTCTTCTTACTGTCTATAGTTTGAACCATTCCAGTGCCACTAGTTATAGATTCCGATGCTTGACTTCATGTTTACTGTATCCCTTGGACCTTCGTATTGACGATGAAACACAGAAATTGCCTCAGAATTAAATACAAAATGCACAATGCCGACTTATGTACAAGAAGACTGACTCTTCCTACTGTCTATGTATTGACCCATTTCTGTGACACTAGTTATAGAGTCCGATGCTTCACTTCAGGTTTAGTGTATCGCTTGGACCTTCTTATTGACGGTGAAACACAGAAATTGCATTGGAATTAAATACGAAAGGCACAATGCCAACTTAAGTACAAGAAGACTGACTCTTCCTACTGACTATGTTTTGAACCATTCCAGTGACACTAGTTATAGATTCCGATGCTTCACTTCAGGTTTACTGTATCCCTTAAACCTTCTTATTGACGAAGAAACGCAGAAATTGCATCGGAATTAAATACAAAAGACACAATGCCGACTTAAGTACAAGAAGACTGACTCTTCTTACCATCTATGTTCTGAACCGTCCCTGTGACCCTAGTTATAGATTCCGATGTTTCACTCCAGGTTCACTGTATCCCTTGGACCTTCTTATTGACGATGAAACACAGAAATTGCATCGGAATTAAATACAAAATGCACAATGCCGACTTAAGTACAAGAAGACTGACCCTTCTTACTGACTATGTTTTGAACCATTCCTGTGACACTAGTTATAGATTCCGTTGCTTCACTTCAGGTTTACTGTATCCCTCTGACCTTCTTATTGACAATGAAACACAGAAATTGCATCGGAATTAAATACAAAAGCCACAATGCCGAATTAAATACAAGAAGACTGACTCTTCTTACTGTCTATGCTTTTAACTATTCCTGTGACACTAGTTATAGACTCCGATGCTTCACTCCAGGTTTACTGTATCCCTTCGACCTTCTTATTGACGATGAAACACAGAAATTGCATCGGAATTAAATGCAAACGGCACAATGCCGACTTAAGTACAAGAAGACTGACTCTAATTAATGTCTATGATTTGAACCATCCCTGTGACACTAGTTATAGATTCCGATGCTTCACTGCTGGTTTACTGTGTCCCTTAGACCTTCTTATTGACGATGAACCACAGAAATTACATCGGAATGAAATACAATAGGCACAATGCCGACTTAAGTACAAGAAGACCGACTCTTCCTACTGTGTATGTTTTGAACCATTCGAGTGACACTAGTTATAGATTCCGATGCTTCACTCCAGGTTTACTGTATCCCTTGGTCCTTCTTATTGACGAAGAAACACAGACATTGCATCGGAATTATATACAAAAGGCACAATGCCGACTTAAGTACAAGAAGACTGACTCTTATTAATGACTATGTTTTGGACCATTCCTGTGACACTAGTTATAAATTCCGATGCTTCACTTCAGGTTTACTGTATCCCTTGGACCATCTCATTCACGATGAAAAACAGAAATTGCATCGGATATAAATAGAAAAGGCACAATGTCGACTTAAGTACAAGAAGACTGACGCTTCTCACTGACTATGCTTTGAACCATTCCTGTGACACTAGTTATAGATTCCGATGCTTCAATTTAGGTTTACTGTATCACTCTGACCTTATTGCCGATGAAACAGAGAAATTGCATCGGAATTAAATACAAAAGGCACAATGCCGACTTAAGGACAAGAAGACTGACCCTTCTTACTATCTATGTTTTGAACCAGTCCTGTGACACTAGTTATAGATTCCGATGCTTCACTTCAGGTTTACTGTTTCCCTTGGGCCTTCTTATTGACGATGAAACACAGAAATTGCATCGGAATTAAATACAAAAGGCACAATGCCGACTTATGTACAAGAAGACTAACTCTTCCTACTGTCTATGTTTTGAACCATTTCTGTGACACTAGTCATAGAGTCCGTTGCTTCAATTCAGGTTTACTGTATCCTTTGGGCCTTCTCATTGACGGTGAAACACAGAAATTGCATCGGAATTAAATACGAAAGGCACAATGCCAACTTAAGTTCAAGAAGACTGACTTTTCTTACTGACTATGTTTTGAACCATTCCTGTGACTCTAGTTATAGATTCCGATGCTTCACTGCAGGTTTACTGTATCCTTCTGACCTTCCTATTGACGATAAAACACAGAAATTGCATCGGAATTAAGTAGAAAAGGCAGTATGCCGACTTAAGTACAAGAAGACTGACTCTTCTTACTGTCTATGCTTTGAACCATTCCTGTGACACTAGTTATAGATTCCGACGCTTTACTTCAGGATTACTGTATCCCTCTGACCTTCTTATGGACGATGAAACACAGAAATTGCATCGGAATTAAATACAAAAGGCACAATGCCGACTTCAGTACAAGACACTGACTCTTCTTACTGACTATGTTTTGAACCATTCTTGTGACAGTAGCTATAGATTCCGATGCTTCACTTCAGGTTTCCAGTAGCCCTTAAACCTTCTTATTAACGATGAAACACAGAAATTGCATCGGAATTAAATACAAAAGGCACAATGCCGACTTATGTACAAGAAGACTGACTCTAGTGACTGTCTATGCTTTGAACCATTCCTGTGACTCTAGTTATAGATTCCGATGCTTCAATTCAGGTCTACTGTATCCCTTGGACCTTCTTATTGAGATGAAACACAGAAATTGCATCGGATTTTAATACAAAAGGCACAATGCCGACTTAAGTACAAGAAGACTGGCTCTTCTTACTGATTATGATTTGAGCCATTCCTGTGACACTTAAATTCCGATGATTCACTTCAGGTTTACTGTATCCCTTGGACCTTCTTATTGACGATGAAACACAGAAATTGCATCGGAAATAAATACAAAAGGCACAATGCCGACATAAGTACAAGAAGACTGACTCTTCTTACTGTCTATGTTTTGAACCATCCCTGTGACACTAGTTATAGATTCCGATGCTTCACTCCAGGTTAACTGTATCCCTTGGTCCTTCTTATTGACGATGAAACACAGAAATTGCATCGGAATTAAATACAAAAGGCACAATGCCGACTTAAGAACAAGAAGACTGACACTTCCTACTGTCTATGTTTTGAACCATTACTGTGACACTAGTTATAGATTCCGATGCTTCACTCCAGGTTTACTGTATCCCTTGGACCTTCTTATTGACGGTGAAACACAGAAATTGCATAGGAATTAAATACGAAAGGCACATTGCCAACTTAAGCAGAAGAAGACTGACTCTTCTTCCTGACTATGTTTTGAACCATTCCTGAGACTCTAGTTATAGATTCCGACGCTTCACTTCTGGTTTACTGTATCCCCCTGATAGTCTTATTGACGATGAAAAACAGAAATTGCATCCGAATTAAATAGAAAAGCACAATGCCGACTTAAGTACTAGAAGACTGACTCTTCCTAATGTCTATGTTTTGAACCATTCCTAAGACACTTGTTATAGATTCCGATGCTTCACTTCAGGTTTACTGTATCCCTTGGACTTTCTTATTGTCGATGAAACACAGAAATTGCATCGGAATTCAATACAAAAGGCACAAGGCCGACTTAACTACAAGAAGACTGACCCTTCTTACTGACTGTGTTTTGAACCATTCCTGTGACACTAGTTATAGATTCCGTTGCTTCACTTCAGGTTTACTGTATCCCTCTGACCTTCTTATTGACGATGAAACACAGAAATTGCATCGGAATTAAATACAAAAGGCACAATGCCGAATTAAGTACAAGAAGACTGACTCTTCCTACTGTGTATGTTTTGAACCATTGGAGTGACACTAGTTACAGATTCCGATGCTTCACTCAAGGTTTACTGTATCCCTTGGTCCTTCTTATTGACGAAGAAACACAGAAATTGCATCGGAATTATATACAAAAGGCACAATGTCGACTTAAGTACAAGAAGACTGACGCTCCTCACTGACTATGCTTTGAACCATTCCTGTGACACTAGTTATAGATTCCGATGCTTCACTTCAGGTTTACTGTACACCTTGGACCTTCTTATTGACTATGAAACACAGAAATCGCATCGGAATTAAATACAAAAGGCACAATGCCGACTTAAGTACAAGAAGACTGACTCTTCCTTCTGTCTATATTTTGAACCATTCCTGTGACACTAGTTATAGATTCCGATGCTTCAATATAGGTTTACTGTATCCCTCTGACCTTATTGCCGATGAAACACAGAAATTGCATCGGAATTAAATACAAAAGGCACAATGCCGACTTAAGGACATGAAGACTGACCCTTCTTACTATCTATGTTTTGAACCAGTCCTGTGACACTAGTTATAGATTGCGATGCTTCACTTCAGGTTTACTGTTTCCCTTGGACCTTCTTATTGACGATGAAACACAGAAATTGCATCGGAATTAAATACAAAAGGCACAATGCCGACTTATGTACAAGAAGACTAACTCTTCCTACTGTCTATGTTTTGAACCTTTTCTGTGACACTAGTTATAGAGTCCGTTGCTTCACTTCAGGTTTACTGTATCCCTTGGGCCTTCTTATTGACGGTGAAACACAGAAATTGCATCGGAATAAAATACGAAAGGCACAATGCCAACTTAAGTTCAACAAGAATGACTCTTCTTACTGACTATGTATTGAACCGTTCCTGTGACACTAGTTACAGATTCCGATGCTTCACTTCAGGTTTACTGTATCCTTCTGACCTTCTTAGTGACGATGAAACACAGAAATTGCATCGGAATTAAATAGAAAAGGCAGTATGCAAACTTAAGTACAAGAAGACTGACTCTTCTTACTGTCTATGCTTCGAACCATTCCTGTGACACTAGTTATAGATTCCGATGCTTCACTTCAGGTTTACTGTATCCCTTGCACCTTCTTATTGACGATGAAACACAGAAATTGGTTCGGAAATCAATACAAAAGGCACAATGCCGACTTAACTACAAGAACACTGACTCTTCTTACTGACTATGCTTTGAACCATTCCAGTTACACTAGTTATAGATTCCGATGCCTAACTTCAGGATTACTGTATCCCACTGACCTTGTTAGTGACGATGAAACACAGAAATTGCATCGGAATTAAATACAAAAAGCACAATGCCGACTTAAGTACAAGAATACTGACTCATCTTACTGTCTATGATTTTCGCCATTCCTGTGACACTAGTTATAGATTCCGATGCTTCACTTCAGGTTTACTATTTCCTTTGGACCTTCTTATTGACGATGAAACACAGAAATTGCATCGGAATTAAATACAAAAGGCACAATGCCGACTTAAGTACAAGAAGACCGAAACTTCTTACTGTCTATAATTTGAACCATTCCAGTGACACTAGATATAGATTCCGATGCTTCACTTCAGGATTACTGTATCCCTCTGACCTTCTTAGTGACGATGAAACACAGAAATTGCATCGGAATTAAATACAAAATGCACAATGCCGACTTATGTACAAAAATACTGACTCATCTTATTGTCTATGAATTGCACCATTCCTGTGACACTAGTTATAGATTGCGATGCTTCACGTCAGGATTAAAGCATCCCTTGGACCTTGTTATTTACGATGAATCACAGAAATTGCATCGGAGATAAATACAAAAGGCACAATGCCGACTTAAGTACAAGAAGACTGACTCTTCTTACTGTCTATAATTTGAACCATTCCAGTGACACTAGTTATAGAATCCGATGCTTCACTTCATGTTTACTGTATTCCTCGGACCCTCTTATTGACGATGAAACACAGAAATTGCATCGGAATTAAATACAAAAGGCACAATGCCGACTTAAGTACAAGAAGACTGACTCTTCCTACTGTCTATGTTTCGAACCATTACTGTGACACTAGTTATAGATTCCGATGCTTCACTCCAGGTTTACTGTATCCCTTGGACCTTCTTATTAACGGTGAAACACAGAAATTGCATCGGAATTAAATACGAAAGGCACATTGCCAACTTAAGTACAAGAAGACTGACTCTTCTTCCTGACTATGTTTTCAACCATTCCTGTGACACTAGTTGTAGATTCCGATGCTTCACTTCAGGTTTACTGTATCCCTTGGACCTTCTTATTGACGATGAAACACAGAAATAGCATCGGAATTAAATACAAAAGACACAATGCCGACTTAAGTACAAGAAGACTGACTCTTCCAACTGTCTATGTTTTGAACCATTCCTGAGACACTAGTTATAGATTCCGATGCTTCACTTCAGGCTTACTGTATCCCCCTGACCGTCTTATTGACGATGAAACACAGAAATTGCATCCGAATTAAATAGAAAAGGCACAATGCCGACTTAAGTACTAGAAGACTGACTCTTCCTACTGTCTATGTTTTGAACCATTCCTAAGACACTTGTTATAGAATCCGTTGCTTCACTTCAGGTTTACTGTATCCCTCTGACCTACTTATTGACGATGAAACACAGAAATTGCATCGGAATTAAATACAAAAGGCACAATGCCGAATTAAGTACAAGAAGACTGACTCTTCTTACTGTGTATGCTTTTAACCATTCCTGTGTCACTAGTTATAGACTCCGATGCTTCGCTCCAGATTTACTGTATCCCTTCGACCTTCTTATTGACGATGAAACACAGAAATTGCATCGGAATGAAATACAAAAGGCACAATGCTGACTTAAGTACATGAAGACTGACTCTTCTTACTGTCTATGCTTTGAACCATCCCTGTGACACTAGTTATAGATTCCGATGCTTCACTGCAGGTTTACTGTGTCCCTTAGACCTTCTTATTGACGATGAAACACAGAAATTACATCGGAATTAAATACAATAAGCTCAATGCCGACTTAAGTACAAGAAGACTGACTCTTCTTACTGTCCATAGTTTGAACCATTCCAGTGCCACTAGTTATAGATTCCGATGCTTGACTTCATGTTTACTGTATCCCTTGGACCTTCTTATTGACGGTAAAACACAGAAATTGCATTGGAATTAAATACGAAAGGCACAATGCCAACTTAAGTACAAGAAGACTGACTCTTATTAATGACTATGTTTTGGACCAATCCCGTGACACTAGTTATAAATTCCGATGCTTCACTTCGGGTTTACTGTATCCCTTGGACCATCTTATTGACGATGAAACACAGAAATTGCATCGGATATAAATAGAAGAGGCACAATGTCGACGTATGTACAAGAAGACTGACGCTTCTCACTGACTATGCTTTGAACCATTCCTGTGACACTAGTTATAGATTCCGATGCTTCACTTCAGGTTTACTGTACACCTTGGACCTTCTTATTGACTATGAAACACAGAAATCGCATCGGAATTAAATACAAAAGGCACAAGGCCGACTTAAGTACAAGAAGACTGACTCTTCCTACTGTCTATGTTTTGAACCATTACTGTGACACTAGTTATAGATTCCGATGCTTCACTCCAGGTTTACTGTATCCCTTGGACCTTCTTA
Source organism: Schistocerca serialis cubense (assembly GCF_023864345.2). NCBI lineage: Eukaryota > Metazoa > Arthropoda > Insecta > Orthoptera > Acrididae > Schistocerca > Schistocerca serialis. The sequence continues at coordinate 6,594,086 of NC_064645.1, forward strand.
TTAACGGTGAAACACAGAAATTGCATCGGAATTAAATACGAAAGGCACATTGCCAACTTAAGTACAAGAAGACTGACTCTTCTTCCCGACTATGTTTTCAACAATTCCTGTGACACTAGTTGTAGATTCCGATGCTTCACTTCAGGTTTACTGTATCCCTTGGACCTTCTTATTGACGATGAAACACAGAAATAGCATCGGAATTAAATACAAAAGACACAATGCCGACTTAAGTACAAGAAGACTGACTCTTCCAACTGTATATGTTTTGAACCATTCCTGAGACACTAGTTATAGATTCCGATGCTTCACTTCAGGCTTACTGTATCCCCCTGACCGTCTTATTGACGATGAAACACAGAAATTGCATCCGAATTAAATAGAAAAGGCACAATGCCGACTTAAGTACTAGAAGACTGACTCTTCCTACTGTCTATGTTTTGAACCATTCCTAAGACACTTGTTATAGATTCCGTTGCTTCACTTGAGGTTTACTGTATCCCTCTGACCTTCTTATTGACGCTGAAACACAGAAATTGCATCGGAATTAAATACAAAAGGCACAATGCCGAATTAAGTACAAGAAGACTGACTCTTCTTACTGTCTATGCTTTTAACCATTCCTGTGACACTAGTTATAGACTCCGATGCTTCGCTCCAGATTTAATGTATCCCTTCGACCTTCTTATTGAAGATGAAACACTGAAATTGCATCGGAATTAAATACAAAAGGCACAATGCCGACTTAAGTACATGAAGACTGACTCTTCTTACTGTCTATGCTTTGAACCATACCTGTGACACTAGTTATAGATTCCGATGCTTCACTGCAGGTTTACTGTGTCCCTTACACCTTCTTATTGACGATGAAACACAGAAATTACATCGGAATTAAATACAATAGGCACAATGCCGACTTAAGTACAAGAAGACTGACTCTTCTTACTGTCTATAGTTTGAACCATTCCAGTGCCACTAGTTATAGATTCCGATGCTTGACTTCATGTTTACTGTATCCCTTGGACCTTCTTATTGACGATGAAACACAGAAATTGCATCGGAATTTAATACAAAATGCACAATGCCGACTTATGTACAAGAGGACTGACTCTTCCTACTGTCTATGTTTTGACCCATTTCTGTGACACTAGTTATAGAGTCCGATGATTCACTTCAGGTTTACTGTATCCCTTGGACCTTCTTATTGACGGTGAAACACAGAAATTGCATTGGAATTAAATACGAAAGGCACAATGCCAACTTAAGTACAAGAAGACTGACTCTTCTTACTGACTATGTTTTGAACCATTCCAGTGACACTAGTTATAGATTCCGATGCTTCACTTCAGGTTTACTGTATCCCTTAAACCTTCTTATTGACGATGAAACGCAGAAATTGCATCGGATTTAAATACAAAAGACACAATGCCGACTTAAGTACAAGAAGACTGACTCTTCTTACCGTCTATGTTTTGAACCGTCCCTGTGACCCTAGTTATAGATTCCGATGTTTCACTCCAGGTTGACTGTATCCCTTGGACCTTCTTATTGACGATGAAACACAGAAATTGCATCGGAATTAAATACAAAAGGCACAATGCCGACTTAAGTACAAGAAGTCAGACTCTTCTTACTGTCTATGTTTTGAACCATCCCTGTGACACTAGTTATAGTTTCCGATGCTTCACTCCTGGTTTACTGTATCCCTTGGTCCTTCTTATTGACTAAGAAACACTGAAATTGCATCGGAATGAAATACAAAAGGCACATTGCCGACTTAAGTACAAGAAGACTGACTCTTATTAATGACTATGTTTTGGACCATTCCTGTGACACTAGTTATAAATTCCGATGCTTCACTTCGGGTTTACTGTATCCCTTGGACCATCTTATTGACGATGAAACACAGAAATTGCATCGGATATAAATAGAAAAGGCACGATGTCGACTTAAGTACAAGAAGACTGACGCTTCTCACTGACTATGCTTTGAACCATTCCTGTGACACTAGTTATAGATTCCGATGCTTCACTTCAGGTTTACTGTACACCTAGGACCTTCTTATTGACTATGAAACACAGAAATCGCATCGGAATTAAATACAAAAGGCACAATGCCGACTTAAGTACAAGATGACTGACTCTTACTACTGTCTATATTTTGAACCATTCCTGTGACACTAGTTATAGATTCCGATGCTTCAATTTAGGTTTACTGTATCCCTCTGACCTTATTGCCGAAGAAACACAGAAATTGCATCGGAATTAAATACAAAAGGCACAATGCCGACTTAAGGACAAGAAGACTGACCCTTCTTACTATCTATGTTTTAAACCAGACCTGTGACACTAGTTACAGATTCCGATGTTTCACTTCAGGTTTACTGTTTCCCTTGGACCTTCTTAATGACGATGAAACACAGAAATTGCATCGCAATTAAATACGAAAGGCACAATGCCAACTTAAGTACAAGAAGACTGACTCTTCTTACTGACTATGCTTTGAACCATTCCAGTGACAGTAGTTGTAGATTCCGATGCTTCACTTCAGGTTTACTGTATCCCTTAAACCTTCTTATTGACGATAAAACGCAGAAATTGCATCGGAATTAAATACAAAAGACACAATGCCGACTTAGGTACAAGAAGACTGACTCTTCTTACCGTCTATGTTTTGACCCGTCCCTGTGACACTAGTTACAGATTCCGATGTTTCACTTCAGGTTTACTGTTTCCCTTGGACCTTCTTAATGACGATGAAACACAGAAATTGCATCGGAATTAAATACAAAAGGCACAATGCCGAATTAAGTACAAGAAGACTGACTCTTCTTACTGTCTATGCTTTTAACCATTCCTGTGACACTAGTTATAGACTCCGATGCTTCAGTCCAGGTTTACTGTATCCCTTCGACCTTCTTATTGACGATGAAACACAGATATTGCATCGGAAATAAATACGAAAGGCACAATGCCGACTTAAGTACAAGAAGTCTGACTCTTCTTACTGTCTATGTTTTGAACCATCCCTGTAACACTAGTTATAGTTTCCGATGCTTCACTCCTGGTTTCCTGTATCCCTTGGTCCTTCCTATTGACGAAGAAACACTGAAATTGCATCGGAATGAAATACAAAAGGCACAATGCCGACTTAAGTACAAGAAGACTGACTCTTATTAATGACTATGTTTTGGACCATTCCTGTGACACTAGTTATAAATTCCGAAGCTTCACTTCGGGTTTACTGTATCCCTTGGACCATCTTATTGACGATGAAACACAGAAATTGCATCGGATATAAGTAGAAAAGGCACAATGTCGACTTAAGTACAAGAAGACTGACGCTTCTCACTGACTATGCTTTGAACCATTCCTGTGACACTAGTTATAGATTCCGATGCTTCACTTCAGGTTTACTGTACACCTTGGACCTTCTTATTGACTATGAAACACAGAAATCGCATCGGAATTAAATACAAAAGGCACAATGCCGACTTAAGTACAAGAAGACTGACTCTTCCTACTGTCTATGTTTTGAACCATTACTGTGACACTAGTTATTGATTCCGATGCTTCACTCCAGGTTTACTGTATCCCTTGGACCTTCTTATTAACGGTGAAACACAGAAATTGCATCGGAATTAAATACGAAAGGCACATTGCCAACTTAAGTACAAGAAGACTGACTCTTCTCCCCGACTATGTTTGCAACCATTCCTGTGACACTAGTTGTAGATTCCGATGCTTCACTTCAGGTTTACTGTATCCCTTGGACCTTCTTATTGATGATGAAATACAGAAATAGCATCGGAATTAAATACAAAAGACACAATGCCGACTTAAGTACAAGAAGACTGACTCTTCCAACTGTCTGTGTTTTGAACCATTCCTGAGACACTAGTTATAGATTCCGATGCTTCACTTCAGGCTTACTGTATCCCCCTGACCGTCTTATTGACGATGAAACACAGAAATTGCTTCCGAATTAAATAGAAAAGGCACAATGCCGACTTAAGTACTAGAAGACTGACTCTTCCTACTGTCTATGTTTTGAACCATTCCTTAGACACTTGTTATAGATTCCGTTGCTTCACTTCAGGTTTACTCTATCCCTCTGACCTTCTTATTGACGATGAAACACAGAAATTGCATCGGAATTAAATACAAAAGGCACAATGCCGAATTAAGTACAAGAAGACTGACTCTTCTTACTGTCTATGCTTTTAACCATTCCTGTGACACTAGTTATGGACTCCGATGCTTCGCTCCAGATTTACTGTATCCCTTCGACCTTCTTATTGACGATGAAACACAGAAATTGCATCGGAATTAAATACAAAAGGCACAATGCCGACTTAAGTACATGAAGACTGACTCTTCTTACTGTCTATGCTTTGAACCATCCCTGTGACACTAGTTATAGATTCCGATGCTTCACTGAAGGTTTACTGTGTCCCTTAGACCTTCTTATTGACGATGAAACACAGAAATTACATCGGAATTAAATACAATAGGCACAATGCCGACTTAAGTACAAGAAGACTGACTCTTCTTACTGTCTATAGTTTGAACCATTCCAGTGCCACTAGTTATAGATTCCGATGCTTGACTTCATGTTTACTGTATCCCTTGGACCTTCTTATTGACGATGAAACACAGAAATTGCATCGGAATTAAATACAAAATGCACAATGCCGACTTATGTACAAGAAGACTGACTCTTCCTACTGTCTATGTTTTGACCCATTTCTGTGACACTAGTTATAGAGTCCGATGCTTCACTTCAGGTTTACTGTAGCCCTTGGACCTTCTTATTGACGGTGAAACACAGAAATTGCATTGGAATTAAATACGAAAGGCACAATGCCAACTTAAGTACAAGAAGACTGACTCTTCTTACTGACTATGTTTTGAACCATTCCAGTGACACTAGTTATAGATTCCGATGCTTCACTTCAGGTTTACTGTATCCCTTAAACCTTCTTATTGACGATGAAACGCAGAAATTACATCGGAATTAAATACAAAAGACACAATGCCGACTTAAGTACAAGAAGACTGACTCTTCTTACCGTCTATGTTTTGAACCGTCCCTGTGACCCTAGTTATAGATTCCGATGTTTCACTCCAGGTTGACTGTATCCCTTGGACCTTCTTATTGACGATGAAACACAGAAATTGCATCGGAATTAAATACAAAAGGCACAATGCCGACTTAAGTACGAGAAGTCAGACTCTTCTTACTGTCTATGTTTTGAACCATCCCTGTGACACTAGTTATTGTTTCCGATGCTTCACTCCTGGTTTACTGTATCCCTTGGTCCTTCTTATTGACGAAGAAACACTGAAATTGCATCGGAATGAAATACAAAAGGCACAATGCCGACTTAAGTACAAGTAGACTGACTCTTATTAATGACTATGTTTTGCACCATTCCTGTGACACTAGTTATAAATTCCGATGCTTCACTTCGGGTTTACTGTATCCCTTGGACCATCTTATTGACGATGAAACACAGAAATTGCATCGGATATAAATAGAAAAAGCACAATGTCGACTTAAGTACAAGAAGACTGACGCTTCTCACTGACTATACTTTGAACCATTCCTGTGACACTAGTTATAGATTCCGATGCTTCACTTCAGGTTTACTGTACACCTAGGACCTTCTTATTGACTATGAAACACAGAAGTCGCATCGGAATTAAATACAAAAGGCACAATGCCGACTTAAGAACAAGAAGACTGACTCTTCCTACTGTCTATATTTTGAACCATTCCTGTGACACTAGTTATAGATTCCGATGCTTCAATTTAGGTTTACTGTATCCCTCTGACCTTATTGCTGATGAAACACAGAAATTGCATCGGAATTAAATACAAAAGGCACAATGCCGACTTAAGGACAAGAAGACTGACCCTTCTTACTATCTATGTTTTGAACCAGTCCTGTGAGACTAGTTACAGATTCCGATGTTTCACTTCAGGTTTACTGTTTCCCTTGGACCTTCTTAATGACGATGAAACACAGAAATTGCATCGGAATTAAATACAAAAGGCACAATGCCGACTTATGTACAAGAAGACTAGCTCTTCCTACTGTCTATGTTTTGAACCATTTCTGTGACACTAGTTGTAGAGTCCGTTGCTTCACTTCAGGTTTACTGTACCCCTTGGGCCTTCTTATTGACGGAGAAACACAGAAATTGCATCGGAATTAAATTCGAAAGGCACAATGCCAACTTAAGTACAAGAAGACTGACTCTTCTTACTGACTATGTTTTGAACCATTCCAGTGACGCTAGTTATAGATTCCGATGCTTCACTTCAGGTTTACTGTATCCCTTAAACCTTCTTATTGACGATGAAACGCAGAAATTGCATCGGAATTAAATACAAAAGACACAATGCCGACTTAAGTCCAAGAAGACTACCTCTTCTTACCGTCTATGTTTTGACCCGTCCCTGTGACCCTAGTCATAGATTCCGATGTTTCACTCCAGGTTGACTGTATCCCTTGGACCTTCTTATTGACGATGAAACACAGAAATTGCATCGGAATTAAATACAAATTGCACAATGCCGACTTAAGTACAAGAAGACTGACTCTTCTTAATGACTATGTTTTGAACCATTCCTGTGACACTAGTTATAGATTCCGTTGCTTCACTTCAGGTTTACTGTATCCCTCTGACCTTCTTATTGACGATGAAACACAGAAATTGCATCGGAATTAAATACAAAAGGCACAATGCCGAATTAAGTACAAGAAGACTGACTCTTCTTACTGTCTATGCTTTTAACCATTCCTGTGACACTAGTTATAGACTCCGATTCTTCAGTCCAGGTTTACTGTATCCCTTCGACCTTCTTATTGACGATGAAACACAGAAATTGCATCGGAATTAAATACAAAAGGCACAATGCCGACTTAAGTACAAGAAGTCTGACTCTTCTTACTGTCTATGTTTTGAACCATCCCTGTGACACTAGTTATAGTTTCCGATGCTTCACTCCTGGTTTACTGTATCCCTTGGTCCTTCCTATTGACGAAGAAACACTGAAATTGCATCGGAATGAAATACAAAAGGCACAATGCCGACTTAAGTACAAGAAGACTGACTCTTATTAATGACTATGTTTTGGACCATTCCTGTGACACTAGTTATAAATTCCGATGCTTCACTTCGGGTTTACTGTATCCCTTGGACCATCTTATTGACGATGAAACACAGAAAATGCATCGGATATAAATAGAGAAGGCACAATGTCGACTTAAGTACAAGAAGACTGACGCTTCTCACTGACTATGCTTTGAACCATTCCTGTGACACTAGTTATAGATTCCGATGCTTCACTTCAGGTTTACTGTACACCTTGGACCTTCTTATTGACTATGAAACACAGAAATTGCATCGGAATTAAATAGAAAAGGAAGTATGCCAACTTAAGTACAAGAAGACTGACTCTTCTTACTGTCTATGCTTTGAACCATTCCTGTGACACTAGTTATAGATTCCGATGCTTCACTTCAGGTTTACTGCATCCCTTGCACCTTCTTATTGACGATGAAACACAGAAATTGGTTCGGAATTCAATACAAAAGGCACAATGCCGACTTAACTACAAGAACACTGACTCTTCTTACTGACTATGCTTTGAACCATTCCAGTCACACTAGTTATAGATTCCGATGCCTAACTTCAGGATTACTGTATTCCACTGACCTTGTTAGTGACGATGAAACACAGAAATTGCATCGGAACTAAATACAAAAAGCACAATGCCGACTTAAGTACAAGAATACTGACTCATCTTACTGTCTATGATTTGCACCATTCCTGTGACACTTGTTATAGATTCCGATGCTTCACTTCAGGTTTACTGTTTCTCTTGGACCTTCTAATTGACGATGAAACACAGAAGTTGCATCGGAATTAAATACAAAAGGCACAATGCCGACTTATGTACAAGAAGACTGACTCTTCCTTCTGTCTATGTTTTGAACCATTTCTGTGACACTAGTTATAGAGTCCGATGCTTCACTTCGGGTTTACTGTATCCCTTGGACCTTGTTGTTTACGATGAATCACAGAAATTGCATCGGAATTAAATACAAAAGGCACAATGCCGACTTAAGTACAAGAAGACCGACTCTTCTTACTGTCTATAATTTGAACCATTCCAGTGACACTAGTTATAGGTTCCGATGCTTCACTTCAGGATTACTGTATCCCTCTGACCCTCTTAGTGACGATGAAACACAGAAATTGCATCGGAATTAAATACAAAAGGCACAATGCCGACTTAAGTACAAGAATACTGACTCATCTTATTGTCTATGAATTGCACAATTCCTGTGACACTAGTTATAGATTATGATGCTTCACGTCAGGTTTAATGTATCCCTTGGACTGTGTTATTTACGATGAATCACAGAAATTGCATTGGAGATAAATACAAAAGGCACAATGCCAACTTATGTACAAGAAGACTGACCCTTCTTCCTGACTATGCTTTCAACCATTCCTGTGACACTAGTTGTAGATTCCGATGCTTCACTTCAGGTTAACTGTATCCCTTGGACCTTCTTATTGCCGATGAGACACAGAAATAGCATCGGAATTAAATAGAAAAGACACAATGCCGACTTAAGTACAAGAAGACTGACTCTTCCAACTGTCTATGTTTTGAACCATTCCTGAGACACTAGTTATAGATTCCGATGCTTCACTTCAGGCTTACTGTATCCCCCTGACCGTCTTATTGACGATGAAACACAGAAATTGCATCCGAATTAAATAGAAAAGGCACAATGCCGACTTAAGTACTAGAAGACTGACTCTTCCTCCTGTCTATGTTTTGAACCATTCCTAAGACACTAGTTATAGATTCCGTTGCTTCACTTCATTTTTACTGTGTCCCTCTGACCTTCTTATTGACGATGAAACACAGAAATTGCATCGGAATTAAATACAAAAGGCACAATGCCGAATTAAGTACAAGAAGACTGACTCTTCTTACTGTCTATGCTTTTAACCATTCCTGTGACACTAGTTATAGACTCCGATGCTTCGCTCCAGATTTACTGTATCCCTTCGACCTTCTTATTGATGATGAAACACAGAAATTGCATCGGAATTAAATACAAATCGCACAATGTCGACTTAAGTACATGAAGACTGACTCTTCTTACTGTCTACGCTTTGAACCATCCCTGTGACACTAGTTATAGATTCCGATGCTTCACTGCAGGTTTACTGTGTCCCTTAGACCTTCTTATTGACGATGAAAAACAGAAATTACATCGGAATTAAATACAATAGGCACAATGCCGACTTAAGTACAAGAAGACTGACTCTCCTTACTGTCTATAGTTTGAACCATTCCAGTGCCACTAGTTATAGATTCCGATGCTTCACTTCATGTTTACTGTATCCCTTGGACCTTCTTATTGACGATGAAACACAGAAATTGCATTGGAATTAAATACGAAAGGCACAATGCCAACTTAAGTACAAGAAGACTGACTCTTCTTACTGACTATGTTTTGAACCATTCCAGTGACACTAGTTATAGATTCCGTTGCTTCACTTCAGGTTTACTGTATCCCTTAAACCTTCTTATTGACGATGAAACGCAGAAATTGCATCGGAATTAAATACAAAAGACACAATGCCGACTTAAGTACAAGAAGACTGACTTTTCCAACTGTCTATGTTTTGAACCATTCCTGTGACGCTAGTTATAGATTCCGATGCTTCACTTCAGGTTTACTGTATCCCTCTGACCGTCTTAGTGACGATGAAACACAGAAATTGCATCCGAATTAATACAAAAGGCACAATGCCGACTTAAGTACAAGAAGACTGACTCTTCCTACCGTCTATATTTTGAACCGTCCCTGTGACCCTAGTTATAGATTCCGATGTTTCACTCCAGGTTGACTGTATTCCTTGGACCTTCTTATTGACGATGAAACACAGAAATTGCATCGGAATTAAATACAAAATGCACAATGCCTACTTAAGTACAAGAAGACTGACTCTTCTTACTGACTATGTTTTGAACCATTCCTGTGACACTAGTTATAGATTCCGTTTCTTCACTTCAGGTATACTGTATCCCTCTGACCTTCTTATTGACGATGAAACACAGAAATTGCATCGGAATTAAATACAAAAGGCACAATGCCGAATTAAGTACAAGAAGACTGACTCTACTTACTGTCTATGCTTTTAACCATTCCTGTGACACTAGTTATAGACTCCGATGCTTCAGTCCAGGTTTACTGTATCCCTTCGACCTTCTTATTGACGATGAAACACAGAAATTGCATCGGAATTAAATACAAAAGGCACAATGCCGACTTAAGTACATGAAGACTGACTCTTCTTACTGTCTATGCTTTCAACCATTCCTGTGACACTAGTTGTAGATTCCGATGCTTCACTTCAGGTTAACTGTATCCCTTGGACCTTCTTATTGCCGATGAGACACAGAAATAGCATCGGAATTAAATAGAAAAGACACAATGCCGACTTAAGTACAAGAAGACTGACTCTTCCAACTGTCTATGTTTTGAACCATTCCTGAGACACTAGTTATAGATTCCGATGCTTCACTTCAGGCTTACTGTATCCCCCTGACCGTCTTATTGACGATGAAACACAGAAATTGCATCCGAATTAAATAGAAAAGGCACAATGCCGACTTAAGTACTAGAAGACTGACTCTTCCTCCTGTCTATGTTTTGAACCATTCCTAAGACACTTGTTATAGATTCCGTTGCTTCACTTCATTTTTACTGTGTCCCTCTGACCTTCTTATTGACGATGAAACACAGAAATTGCATCGGAATTAAATACAAAAGGCACAATGCCGAATTAAGTACAAGAAGACTGACTCTTCTTACTGTCTATGCTTTTAACCATTCCTGTGACACTAGTTATAGACTCCGATGCTTCGCTCCAGATTTACTGTATCCCTTCGACCTTCTTATTGATGATGAAACACAGAAATTGCATCGGAATTAAATACAAATCGCACAATGTCGACTTAAGTACATGAAGACTGACTCTTCTTACTGTCTACGCTTTGAACCATCCCTGTGACACTAGTTATAGATTCCGATGCTTCACTGCAGGTTTACTGTGTCCCTTAGACCTTCTTATTGACGATGAAAAACAGAAATTACATCGGAATTAAATACAATAGGCACAATGCCGACTTAAGTACAAGAAGACTGACTCTCCTTACTGTCTATAGTTTGAACCATTCCAGTGCCACTAGTTATAGATTCCGATGCTTCACTTCATGTTTACTGTATCCCTTGGACCTTCTTATTGACGATGAAACACAGAAATTGCATTGGAATTAAATACGAAAGGCACAATGCCAACTTAAGTACAAGAAGACTGACTCTTCTTACTGACTATGTTTTGAACCATTCCAGTGACACTAGTTATAGATTCCGTTGCTTCACTTCAGGTTTACTGTATCCCTTAAACCTTCTTATTGACGATGAAACGCAGAAATTGCATCGGAATTAAATACAAAAGACACAATGCCGACTTAAGTACAAGAAGACTGACTTTTCCAACTGTCTATGTTTTGAACCATTCCTGTGACGCTAGTTATAGATTCCGATGCTTCACTTCAGGTTTACTGTATCCCTCTGGCCGTCTTAGTGACGATGAAACACAGAAATTGCATCCGAATTAATACAAAAGGCACAATGCCGACTTAAGTACAAGAAGACTGACTCTTCCTACCGTCTATATTTTGAACCGTCCCTGTGACCCTAGTTATAGATTCCGATGCTTCACTTCTGGTTTACTGTATCCCTTGGACCGTCGTATTGATGATGAAACACAGAAATTTCATCCGAATTAAATACAAAAGGCACAATGCCGACTTTCGTACAAGCAGACTGACTCTACTTAGTGTCTATGTTTTGAACCATTCCTGTGACGCTAGTTAAAGATTCCGATGCTTCACTCCAGGTTGACTGTATTCCTTGGACCTTCTTATTGACGATGAAACACAGAAATCGCATCGGAATTAAATACAAAATGCACAATGCCTACTTAAGTACAAGAAGACTGACTCTTCTTACTGACTATGTTTTGAACCATTCCTGTGACACTAGTTATAGATTCCGTTTCTTCACTTCAGGTATACTGTATCCCTCTGACCTTCTTATTGACGATGAAACACAGAAATTGCATCGGTATTAAATACAAAAGGCACAATGCCGAATTAAGTACAAGAAGACTGACTCTACTTACTGTCTATGCTTTTAACCATTCCTGTGACACTAGTTATAGACTCCGATGCTTCAGTCCAGGTTTACTGTATCCCTTCGACCTTCTTATTGACGATGAAACACAGAAATTGCATCGGAATTAAATACAAAAGGCACAATGCCGACTTAAGTACATGAAGACTGACTCTTCTTACTGTCTATGCTTTGAACCATCCCTGTGACACTAGTTATAGATTCCGATGCTCACTGCAGGTTTACTGTGTCCCTTAGACCTTCTTATTGACGATGAAACACAGAAATTACATCGGAATTAAATACAATAGGCACAATGCCGACTTAAGTACAAGAAGACTGACTCTTCTTTCTGTCTATAGTTTGAACCATTCCAGTGACACTAGTTATAGATTCCGATGCTTCACTTCATGTTTACTGTATCCCTTGGACGTTCTTATTGACGATGAAACACAGAAATTGCATCGGAATTAAATACAAAATGCACAATGCCGACTTAAGTACAAGAAGACTGACTCTTCCTACTGTCTATGTTGTGACCCATTTCTGTGACACTAGTTATAGAGTTCGATGCTTCACTGCAGGTTTACTGTGTCCCTTAGACCTTCTTATTGACGATGAAATACAGAAATTACATCGGAATTAAATACAAAAGGCACAATGCCGACTTAAGTACAAGAAGACCGACGCTTCTTACTGTCTATAATTTGAATCATTCCAGTGACACTAGTTATAGATTCCGATGCTTCACTTCAGGATTACTGTATCCCTCTGACCTTCTTAGTGACGATGAAACACAGAAATTGCATCGGAATTAAATACAAAAAGCACAATGCCGACTTTTGTACAAGAATACTGACTCATCTTATTGTCTATGAATTGCACCATTCCTGTGACACTAGTTATAGATTCCGATGCTTCACTTCATGTTTACTGTATCCCTCGGACCTTCTTATTGACGACGAAACACAGAAATTGCATCGGAATTAAATACAAAAGGCACAATGCCGACTTAAGTACAAGAAGACTGACTCTTACTACTGTCTATGTTTTGAACCATTACTGTGACACTAGTTATAGATTCCGATGCTTCACTCCAGGTTTACTGTATCCCTTGGACCTTGTTATTAACGGTGAAACACAGAAATTTCATCGGAATTAAATACGAAAGGCACATTGCCAACTTAAGTACAAGAAGACTGACTCTTCTTCCTGACTATGTTTTCAACCATTCCTGTGACACTAGTTGCAGATTCCGATGTTTCCCTTCAGGTTTACTGTATCCCTTGGACCTTCTTATTGACGATAATACACAGAAATAGCATAGGAATTAAATACAAAAGACTCAATGCCGACTAAAGTACAAGAAGACTGACTCTTCCAACTGTCTATGTTTTGAACCATTCCAGTGACACTAGTTATAGATTCCGATGCTTCACTGCAGGTTTACTGTGTCCCTTAGACCTTCTTATTGACGATGAAACACATAAATTACATCGGAATTAAATACAATATACACAATGCCGACTTAAGTACAAGAAGACTGACTCTTCTTACTGTCTATAGTTTGAACCATTCCAGTGCCACTAGTTATAGATTCCGATGCTTGACTTCATGTTTACTGTATCCCTTGACCTTCTTATTGACGATGAAACACAGAAATTGCATCGGAATTAAATACAAAATGCACAATGCCGACTTATGTACAAGAAGACTGACTCTTCCTACTGTCTATGTTTTGACCCATTTCTGTGACACTAGTTATAGAGTCCGATGCTTCACTTCAGGTTTACTGTATCCCTTGGACCTTCTTATTGACGGTGAAACACAGAAATTGCATTGCAATTAAATACGAAAGGCACAATGCCAACTTAAGTACAAGAAGACTGACTCTTCTTACTGACTATGTTTTGAACCATTCCAGTGACACTAGTTATAGATTCCGATGCTTCACTTCAGGTTTACTGTATCCCTTAAACCTTCTTATTGAGGATGAAACGCAGGAATTGCATCGAAATTAAATACAAAAGACACAATGCCGACTTAAGTACAAGAAGACTGACACTTCTTACCGTCTATGTTTTGAACCGTCCCTGTGACCCTAGTTATAGATTCTGATGTTTCACTCCAGGTTGACTGTATCCCTTGGACCTTCTTATTGACGATGAAACACAGAAATTGCATCGGAATTAAATAGAAAAGGCACAATGCCGACTTAAGTACAAGAAGACTGACTCTTCTTACTGACTATGTTCTGAACCTTTCCTGTGACACTAGTTATAGATTCCGTTGCTTCACTTCAGGTTTACTGTATCCCTCTGACCTTCTTATTGACGATGAAAAACAGAAATTGCATCGGAATTAAATACAAAAGGCACAATGCCGAATTAAGTACAAGAAGACTGACTCTTCTTACTGTCTATGATTTTAACCATTCCTGTGACACTAGTAATAGACTCCGATGCTTCAGTCCAGGTTTACTGTATCCCTTCGACCTTCTTATTGACGATGAAACACAGAAATTGCATCGGAATTAAATACAAAAGGCACAATGCCGACTTAAGTACAAGAAGACTGACTCTTCCTAATGTCTATGTTGTGACCCATTTCTGTGACACTAGTTATAGAGTTCGATGCTTCACTTCAGGTTTACTGTATCCCTTGGACCTTCTTATTGACGGTGAAACACAGAAATTGCATTGGAATTAAATACGAAAGGCACAATGCCAACTTAAGTACAAGAAGACTGACTCTTCTTACTGACTATGTTTTGAACCATTCCAGTGACACTAGTAATAGATTCCGATGCTTCACTTCAGGTTTACTGTATCCCGTTAACCTTCTTATTGACGATGAAACGCAGAAATTGCATCGGAATTAAATACAAAAGACACAATGCCGACTTAAGTACAAGAAGACTGACTCTTCCCACTGTCTATGTTTTGAACCATTCCTGTGACGCTAGTTATAGATTCCGATGCTTCACTTCAGGTTTACTGTATCCCTCTGACCGTCTTAGTGACGATGAAACAGAGAAATTGCATCCGAATTAAATAGAAAAGGCACAATGACGACTTAAGTACTAGAAGACTGACTCTTATTAATGACTATGTTTTGGACCATTCCTGTGACACTAGTTATAAATTCCGATGCTGAACTTCAGGTTTACTGTATCCCATGGACCATCTTATTGACGATGAAACACAGATATTGCATCGGATATAAATAGAAAAGGCACAATGTCGACTTAAGTACAAGAAGACTGACGCTTCTCACTTACTATGCTTTGAACCATTCCTGTGACACTAGTTATAGATTCCGATGCTTCACTTCAGGTTTACTGTACACCTTGGACCTTCTTATTGACTATGAAACACAGAAATCGCATCGGAATTAAATACAAAAGGCACAATGCCGACTTAAGTACAAGAAGACTGACTCTTCCTACTGTCTATGTTCTGAACCATTTCTGTGACACTAGTTATAGAGTCCGTTGCTTCACTTCAGGTTTACTGTATCCCTTGGGCCTTCTTATTGACGGTGAAACACAGAAATTGCATCGGAATTAAATACAAACGGCACAATGCCGAATTAAGTACAAGAAGACTAACTCTTCTTACTGTCTATGCTTTTAACCATTCCTGTTACACTAGTTATAGACTCCGATGCTTCAGTCCAGGTTTACTGTATCCCTTCGACCTTCTTATTGACGATGAAACACAGAAATTGCATCGGAATTAAATACAAAAGGCACAATGCCGACTTAAGTACATGAAGACTGACTCTTCTTACTGTCTATGCTTTGAACCATCCCTGTGACACTAGTTATAGATTCCGATGCTTCACTGCAGGTTTACTGTGTCCCTTAGACCTTCTTATTGACGATGAAACACAGAAATTACATCGGAATTAAATACAATAGGCACAATGCCGACTTAAGTACAAGAAGACTGACTCTTCTTACTGTCTATAGTTTGAACCATTCCAGTGACACTAGTTATAGATTCCGATGCTTCACTTCATGTTTACTGTATCCCTTGGACCTTCTTATTGGCGATGAAACACAGAAATTGCATCGGAATTAAATACAAAAGGCACAATGCCGACTTAAGTACAAGAAGACTGACTCTTCCTACTGTCTATGTTGTGACACATTTCTGTGACACTAGTTATAGAGTTCGATGCTTCACTTCAGGTTTACTGTATCCCTTGGACCTTCTTATTGACGGTGAAACACAGAAATTGCATTGGAATTAAATACGAAAGGCACAATTCCAACTTAAGTACAAGAAGACTGACTCTTCTTACTGACTATGTTCTGAACCATTCCAGTGACACTAGTTATAGATTCCGATGCTTCACTTCAGGTTTACTGTATCCCGTTAACCTTCTTATTGACGATGAAACGCAGAAATTGCATCGGAATTAAATACAAAAGACACAATGCCGACTTAAGTACAAGAAGACTGACTCTTCCAACTGTCTATGTTTTGAACCATTCCTGTGACGCTAGTTATAGATTCCGATGCTTCACTTCAGGTTTACTGTACACCTTGGACCTTCTTATTGACTATGAAACACAGAAATCGCATCGGAATTAAATACAAAAGGCACAATGCCGACTTAAGGACAAGAAGACTGACCCTTCTTACTATCTATGTTTTGAACCAGTCCTGTGACACTAGTTACAGATTCCGATGCTTCACTTCATGTTTACTGTTTCCCTTGGACCTTCTTAATGACGATGAAACACAGAAATTGCATCGGAATTAAATACAAAAGGCACAATGCCGACTAATGTACAAGAAGACTAACTCTTCCTACTGTCTATGTTTTGAACCATTTCTGTGACACTAGTTATAGAGTCCGTTGCTTCACTTCAGGTTTACTGTATCCCTTGGGCCTTCTTATTGACGGTGAAACACAGAAATTGCATCGGAATTAAATACGAAAGGCACAATTTCAACTTAAGTTCAACAAGACTCACTCTTCTTACTGACTATGTATTGAACCGTTCCTGTGACACTAGTTATAGATTCCGAAGCTTCACTTCAGGTTTACTGTATCCTTCTGACCTTCTTATTGACGATGAAACACAGAAATTGCATCGGAATTAAATAGAAAAGGCAGTATTCCAACTTAAGTACAAGAAGACTGACTCTTCTAACTGTCTATTTTTTGAACCATTCCTGTGACACTAGTTATAGATTCCGATGCTTCACTTCCGGTTTACTGTTCCTTTGGACCTTCATATTGACGATGAAACACAGAAACAGCATCGGAATTAAATACAAAAGACACAATGCCGACTTAAGTACAAGAAGACTGACTCTTCCAACTGTCTATGTTTTGAACCATTCCTGAGACACTAGTTATAGATTCCGATGCTTCACTTCAGGCTTACTGTATCCCCCTGACAGTCTTATTGACGATGAAACACAGAAATTGCATCCGAATTAAATAGAAAAGGCACAATGCCGACTTAAGTACTAGAAGACTGACTCTTCCTGCTGTCTATGTTTTGAACCATTCCTAAGACACTTGTTATAGATTCCGTTGCTTCACTTCATTTTTACTGTATCCCTCTGACCTTCTTGTTGACGATGAAACACAGAAATTGCATCGGATTTAAATACAACAGGCACAATGCCGAATTAAGTACAAGAAGACTGACTCTTCTTACTGTCTATGATTTTAACCATTCCTGTGACACTAGTTATAGACTCCGATGCTTCGCTCCAGATTTACTGTATCCCTTCGACCTTCTTATTGACGATGAAACACAGAAATTGCATCGGAATTAAATACAAAAGGCACAATGCCGACTTAAGTACATGAAGACTAACTCTTCTTACTGTCTATGCTTTGAACCATCCCTGTGACACTAGTTATAGATTCCGATGCTTCACTGCAGGTTTACTGTGTCCCTTAGACTTTCTTATTGACGATGAAACACAGAAATTAGATCGGAATTAAATACAATAGGCACAATGCCGACTTAAGTACAAGAAGACTGACTCTTCTTACTGTCTATAGATTGAACCATTCCAGTGCCACTAGTTATAGATTCCGATGCTTCACTTCATGTTTACTGTATCCCTTGGACCTTCTTATTGACGATGAAACACAGAAATTGCACCGGAATTAAATACAAAATGCACAATGCCGACTTATGTACAAGAAGACTGACTCTTCCTACTGTCTATGTTTTGACCCATTTCTGTGACACTAGTTATAGAGTCCGATGCTTCACTTCAGGTTAACTGTATCCCTTGGACCTTCTTATTGACGATGAAACACAGAAATTAGATCGGAATTAAATACAAAAGGCACAATGCCGACTTAAGTACATGAAGACTGACTCTTCTTACTGTCTATGCTTTGAACCATCCCTGTGACACTAGTTATAGATTCCGATGCTTCACTGCAGGTTTACTGTGTCCCTTAGACCTTCTTATTGACGATGAAACACAGAAATTACATCGGAATTAAATACAATAGGCACAATGCCGACTTAAGTACAAGTAGACTGACTCTTCTTACTGTCTATAGTTTGAACCTTTCCAGTGACACTAGTTATAGATTCCGATGCTACACTTCATGTTTACTGTATCCCTTGGACCTTCTTATTGACGATGAAACACAGAAATTGCATCGGAATTAAATACAAAAGGCACAATGCCGACTTAAGTACAAGAAGATTGACTCTTCCTACTGTCAATGTTGTGACCCATTTCTGTGACACTAGTTACAGAGTTCGATGCTTCACTTCAGGTTTACTGTATCCCTTGGACCTTCTTATTGACGGTGAAACACAGAAATTGCATTGGAATTAAATACGAAAGGCACAATGCCAACTTATGTACAAGAAGACTGACTCTTCTTACTGACTATGTTTTGAACCATTCCAGTGACACTAGTTATAGATTCCGATGCTTCACTTCAGGTTTACTGTATCCCGTAAACCTTCTTATTGACGATGAAACGCAGAAATTGCATCGGAATTAAATACAAAAGACACAATGCCGACTTAAGTACAAGAAGACTGACTCTTCCAACTGTCTATGCTTTGATCCATTCCTGTGACGCTAGTTATAGATTCCGATGCTTCACTTCAGGTTTACTGTATCCCTCTGACCGTCTTAGTGACGATGAAACAGAGAAATTGCATCCGAATTAAATAGAAAAGGCACAATGACGACTTAAGTACTAGAAGACTTACTCTTCCTACTGTCTATGTTTTGAACCATTCCTAAGACACTTGTTATAGATTCCGATGCTTCACTTCAGGTTTACTGTATCCCTTGGACCTACTTATTGTCGATGAAACACAGAAATTGCATCGGAATTCAATACAAAAGGCACAAGGCCGACTTAACTACAAGAAGACTGACGCCTCTTACTGACTGTGCTTTGAACCATTCCTGTGATTCTAGTTATAGATTCCGATGCTTAACTTCCGGATTACTGTATCCCTCTGACCTTCTTAGTGACGATGAAACACAGAAATTGCAACGGAATTAAATACAAAAGGCACAATGCCGACTTATGTACAAGAAGAGTGACTCTTCCTACTGTCTATGTTTTGACCCATTTCTGTGACACTAGTTATAGAGTCCGATGCTTCACTTCAGGTTTACTGTATCCATTGGACCTTCTTATTGACGGTGAAACACAGAAATTGCATCGGAATTAAATACGAAAGGCACAATGCCAACTTAAGTACAAGAAGACTGACTCTTCTTACTGACTATGTTTTGAACCATTCCTGTGACACTATTTATAGATTCCGATGCTTCACTTCAGGTTTACTGTATCCCTCTGACCTTCTTATTGACGATGAAACACAGAAATTGCATCGGAATTAAATAGAAAAGGCACAATGCCGACTTAAGTACAAGAAGACTGACTCTTCTTACTGTCTATGCTTTGAACCATTCCTGTGCCACTAGTTATAGATTCCGATGCTTCACTTCAAGTTTACTGTATCCCTTGCACCTTCTTATTGACAATGAAACACAGAAATTGGTTCGGAATTCAATACAAAAGGCACAATGCCGACTTAAGTACAAGAAGACTGACTCTTCTTACTGTCTACGCTTTAAACCATCCCTGTGACACTAGTTATAGATTCCGATGTTTCACTTTAGGTTTACTGTATCCCGTGGACCGTGTTATTGACGATGAAACACAGAAATTGTATCGGAAATAAATACAAAAAGCACAATACCGACTTAAGAACAAGAAGACTGACTCTTCTTATTGACTATGCTTTGAACCATTCCTGTGACACTAGTCATAGATTCCGATGCTTATCTTCAGGATTACTGTATCCCTCTGACCTTCTTATTGACGATGAAACACAGAAATTGCATCCGTATTAAATACAAAAGGCACAATGCCGACTTAAGTACAAGAAGACCGACTCTTCTTACTGTCTATAATTTGAACCATTCCAGTGACACTAGTTATAGATTCCGATGCTTCACTTCAGGATTACTGTATCCCCCTGACCTTTTAGTGACGACGAAACACAGAAATTGCATCGGAATTAAATACAAAAAGCACAATGCCGACTTAAGTACAAGAATACTGACTCATCTTATTGTCTATGAATTGCACAATTACTGTGACACTAGTATTAGATTCCGATGCTTCACTTCAGGTTTAATGTATCCCTTGGACCGTGTTATTTACGATGAATCACAGAAATTGCATTGGAGATAAATACAAAAGGCACAATGCCGACTTAAGTACAAGAAGACTGACTCTTCCTACTGTCTATGTTTTGAACCATTACTGTGACACTAGTTATAGATTCCGATGCTTTACTCCAGGTTTACAGTATCCCTTGGACCTTCTTATTGACGGTGAAACACAAAAATTGCATCGGAATTAAATACGAAAGGCACATTGCCAACTTAAGTACAAGAAGACTGACTCTTCTTCCTGACTATGTTTTCAACCATTCCTGTGACACTAGTTGTAGATTCCGATGCTTCACTTCAGGTTCACTGTATCCCATGGACCTTCATATTGACGATGAAACACAGAAATAGCATCGGAATTGAATACAAAAGACACAATGCCGACTTAAGTACAAGAAGAACGACTCTTCCAACTGTCTATGTTTTGAACCATTCCTGAGACACTAGTTATAGATTCCGGTGCTTCACTTCAGGCTTACTGTATCCCGCTGACCGTCTTATTGACGATGAAACACAGAAATTGCATCCGAATTAAATAGAAAAGGCACAATGCCGACTTAAGTACTAGAAGACTGACTCCTCCTGCTGTCTATGTTTTGAACCATACCTAAGACACATGTTATAGATTCCATTGCTTCACTTCATTTTTACTGTATCCCTCTGACCTTCTTATTGACGATGAAACACAGAAATTGCATCGGAATTAAATACAAAAGGCACAATGCCGAATTAAGTACAAGAAGACTGACTCTTCTTACTGTCTATGATTTCAACCATTCCTGTGACACTAGTTATAGACTCCGATGCTTCGCTCCAGATTTACTGTATCCCTTCGACCTTCTTATTGACGATGAAACACAGAAATTGCATCGGAATTAAATACAAAAGGCACAATGTCGACGTAAGTACATGAAGACTGACTCTTCTTACTGTCTATGCTTTGAACCATCCCTGTGACAATAGTTATAGATTCCGATGCTTCACTGCAGGTTTACTGTGTCCCTTAGACTTTCTTATTGACGATGAAACACAGAAATTACATCGGAATTAAATACAATAGGCACAATGCCGACTTAAGTACAAGAAGACTGACTCCTCTTACTGTCTATAGTTTGAACCATTCCAGTGCCACTAGTTATAGATTCCGATGCTTCACTTCATGTTTACTGTATCCCTTGGACCTTCTTATTGACGATGAAACACAGAAATTGCACCGGAATTAAATACAAAAGGCCCAATGGCGACTTATGTACAAGAAGACTGACTCTTCCAACTGTCTATGTTTTGAACCATTCCTATGACGCTAGTTATAGATTCCGATGCTTCACTTCAGGTTTACTGTATCCCTCTGACCGTCTTAGTGACGATGAAACACAGAAATTGCACCGGAATTAAATACAAAAGGCACAATGGCGACTTATGTACAAGAAGACTAACTCTTCCAACTGTCTATGTTTTGAACCATTCCTGTGACGCTAGTTATGGATTCCGATGCTTCACTTCAGGTTTACTGTATCCCTCTGACCGTCTTAGTGACGATGAAACACAGAAATTGCATCCGAATTAATACAAAAGGCACAATGCCGACTTAAGTACAAGAAGACTGACTCTTCTTACTGTCTATGTTTTGGACCGTCCCTGTGACCCTAGTTATAGATTCCGATGTTTCACTCCAGGTTGACTGTATCCCTTGGACCTTCTTATTGACGATGAAACACAGAAATTGCATCGGAATTAATTACAAAATGCACAATGCCGACTCAAGTACAAGAAGACTGACTCTTCTTATTGACTATGCTTTGAACCATTCCTGTGACACTAGTCATAGATTCCGATGCTTATCTTCAGGATTACTGTATCCCTCTGACCTTCTTATTGACGATGAAACACAGAAATTGCATCCGTATTAAATACAAAAGGCACAATGCCGACTTAAGTACAAGAAGACCGACTCTTCTTACTGTCTATAATTTGAACCATTCCAGTGACACTAGTTATAGATTCCGATGCTTCACTTCAGGATTACTGTATCCCCCTGACCTTTTAGTGACGACGAAACACAGAAATTGCATCGGAATTAAATACAAAAAGCACAATGCCGACTTAAGTACAAGAATACTGACTCATCTTATTGTCTATGAATTGCACAATTACTGTGACACTAGTATTAGATTCCGATGCTTCACTTCAGGTTTAATGTATCCCTTGGACCGTGTTATTTACGATGAATCACAGAAATTGCATTGGAGATAAATACAAAAGGCACAATGCCGACTTAAGTACAAGAAGACTGACTCTTCTTACTGTCTATAATTTGAACCATTCCAGTGGCACTAGTTATAGATTCCGATGGTTCACTTCATGTTTACTGTATCCCTCGGACCTTCTTATTGACGATGAAACACAGAAATTGCATCGGAATTACATAAAAAAGGCACAATGCCGACTTAAGTACAAGAAGACTGACTCTTCCTACTGTCTATGTTTTGAACCATTACTGTGACACTAGTTATAGATTCCGATGCTTTACTCCAGGTTTACAGTATCCCTTGGACCTTCTTATTGACGGTGAAACACAAAAATTGCATCGGAATTAAATACGAAAGGCACATTGCCAACTTAAGTACAAGAAGACTGACTCTTCTTCCTGACTATGTTTTCAACCATTCCTGTGACACTAGTTGTAGATTCCGATGCTTCACGTCAGGTTCACTGTATCCCATGGACCTTCATATTGACGATGAAACACAGAAATAGCATCGGAATTCAATACAAAAGACACAATGCCGACTTAAGTACAAGAAGAACGACTCTTCCAACTGTCTATGTTTTGAACCATTCCTGAGACACTAGTTATAGATTCCGGTGCTTCACTTCAGGCTTACTGTATCCCGCTGACCGTCTTATTGACGATGAAACACAGAAATTGCATCCGAATTAAATAGAAAAGGCACAATGCCGACTTAAGTACTAGAAGACTGACTCCTCCTGCTGTCTATGTTTTGAACCATACCTAAGACACATGTTATAGATTCCATTGCTTCACTTCATTTTTACTGTATCCCTCTGACCTTCTTATTGACGATGAAACACAGAAATTGCATCGGAATTAAATACAAAAGGCACAATGCCGAATTAAGTACAAGAAGACTGACTCTTCTTACTGTCTATGCTTTCAACCATTCCTGTGACACTAGTTATAGACTCCGATGCTTCGCTCCAGATTTACTGTATCCCTTCGACCTTCTTATTGACGATGAAACACAGAAATTGCATCGGAATTAAATACAAAAGGCACAATGTCGACTTAAGTACATGAAGACTGACTCTTCTTACTGTCTATGCTTTGAACCATCCCTGTGACAATAGTTATAGATTCCGATGCTTCACTGCAGGTTTACTGTGTCCCTTAGACTTTCTTATTGACGATGAAACACAGAAATTACATTGGAATTAAATACAATAGGCACAATGCCGACTTAAGTACAAGAAGACTGACTCTTCTTACTGTCTATAGTTTGAACCATTCCAGTGCCACTAGTTATAGATTCCGATGCTTCACTTCATGTTTACTGTATCCCTTGGACCTTCTTATTGACGATGAAACACAGAAATTGCACCGGAATTAAATACAAAAGGCACAATGGCGACTTATGTACAAGAAGACTGACTCTTCCAACTGTCTATGTTTTGAACCATTCCTGTGACGCTAGATATAGATTCCGATGCTTCACTTCAGGTTTACTGTATCCCTCTGACCGTCTTAGTGACGATGAAACACAGAAATTGCATCCGAATTAATACAAAAGGCACAATGCCGACTTAAGTACAAGAAGACTGACTCTTCTTACTGTCTATGTTTTGAACCGTCCCTGTGACCCTAGTTATAGATTCCGATGTTTCACTCCAGGTTGACTGTATCCCTTGGACCTTCTTATTGACGATGAAACACAGAAATTGCATCGGAATTAATTACAAAATGCACAATGCCGACTTAAGTACAAGAAGACTGACTCTTCTTACTGACTATGTTTTGAACCATTCCTGTGACACTAGTTATAGATTCCGTTGCTTCACTTCAGGTATACTGTATCCCTCTGACCTTCTTATTGACGATGAAACACAGAAATTGCATCGGAATTAAATACAAAAGGCACAATGCCGAATTAAGTACAAGAAGACTGACTCTTCTTACTGTCTATGCTTTTAACCATTCCTGTGACACAAGTTATAGACTCCGATGCTTCAGTCCAGGTTTACTGTATCCCTTCGACCTTCTTATTGACGATGAAACACAGATATTGCATCGGAATTAAATACAAAAGGCAAAATGCCGACTTAAGTACATGAAGACTGACTCTTCTTACTGTCTATGCTTTGAACCATCCCTGTGACACTACTTATAGATTCCGATGCTTCACTGCAGGTTTACTGTGTCCCTTAGACCTTCTTATTGACTATGAAACACAGAAATTACATCGGAATTAAAAACAATAGGCACAATGCCGACTTAAGTACAAGAAGACTGACTCTTCTTACTCTATAGTTTGAACCATTCCAGTGACACCAGTTATAGATTCCGATGCTTCACTTCATGTTTACTGTATCCCTTGGACCTTCTTATTGACGATGAAACTCAGAAATTGCATCGGAATTAAATACAAAAGGCACAATGCCGACTTAAGTACAAGAAGACTGACTCTTCCTACTGTCTATGTTGTGACCCATTTCTGTGACACTAGTTATAGAGTTCGATGCTTCACTTCAGGTTTACTGTATCCCTTGGACCTTCTTATTGACGGTGAAACACAGAAATTGCATTGGAATTAAATACGAAAGGCACAATGCCAACTTAAGTACAAGAAGACTGACTCTTCTTACTGACTATGTTTTGAACCATTCCAGTGACACTAGTTATAGATTCCGATGCTTCACTTCAGGTTTACTGTATCCCATAAACCTTCTTATTGACGATGAAACGCAGAAATTGCATCGGAATTAAATACAAAAGACACAATGCCGACTTAAGTACAAGAAGACTGACTCTTCCAACTGTCTATAATTTGAACCATTCCTGTGACGCTAGTTATAGATTCCGATGCTTCACTTCAGGTTTACTGTATCCCTCTGACCGTCTTAGTGACGATGAAACACAGAAATTGCATCCGAATTAAATAGAAAAGGCACAATGACGACTTAAGTACTAGAAGACTGACTCTTCCTACTGTCTATGTTTTGAACCATTCCTAAGACACTTGTTATAGATTCCGATGCTTCACTTCAGGTTTACTGTATCCCTAGGACCTACTTATTGTCGATGAACACAGAAATTGCATCGGAATTCAATACAAAAGGCACAAGGCCGACTTAAGTGCAAGAAGACTGACTCTTCTTACTGACTATGTTTTGAACCATTGCTGTGACACTATTTATAGATTCCGATGCTTAACTTCCGGATTACTGTATCCCTCTGACCTTCTTAGTGACGATGAAACACAGAAATTGCATCGGAATTAAATACAAAAGGCACAATGCCGACTTATGTATAAGAAGAGTGACTCTTCCTACTGTCAATGTTTTGACCCATTTCTGTGACACTAGTTATAGAGTCCGATGCTTCACTTCAGGTTTACTGTATCCCTTGGACCTTCTTATTGATGGTGAAACACAGAAATTGCATCGGAATTAAATACGAAAGGCACAATGCCAACTTAAGTACAAGAAGACTGACTCTTCTTACTGACTATGTTTTGAACCATTCCTGTGACACTATTTATAGATTCCGATGCTTCACTTCAGGTTTACTGTATCCCTCTGACCTTCTTATTGACGATGAAACACAGAAATTACATCGGAATTAAATAGAAAAGGCACAATGCCGACTTAAGTACAAGAAGACTGACTCTTCTTACTGTCTATGCTTTGAACCATTCCTGTGACACTAGTTATAGATTCCGATGCTTCACTTTAGGTTTACTGTATCCCTTGCACCTTCTTATTGACGATGAAACACAGAAATTGGTTCGGAATTCAATACAAAAGGCACAATGCCGACTTAAGTACAAGAAGACTGACTCTTCTTACTGTCTACGCTTTGAACCATCCCTGTGACACTAGTTATAGATTCCGATGTTTCACTTTAGGTTTACTGTATCCCGTGGACCGTGTTATTGACGATGAAACACAGAAATTGCATCGGAAATAAACACAAAAAGCACAATACCGACTTAAGAACAAGAAGACTGACTCTTCTTATTGACTATGCTTTGAACCATTCCTGTGACACTAGTCATAGATTCCGATGCTTAACTTCAGGATTACTGTATCCCTCTGACCTTCTTATTGACGATGAAACACAGAAATTGCATCCGTATTAAATACAAAGGGCACAATGCCGACTTAAGTACAAGAAGTCTGACTCTTCTTACTGTCTATGTTTTGAACCATCCCTGTGACACTAGTTATAGTTTCCGATGCTTCACTCCTGGTTTACTGTATCCCTTGGTCCTTCTTATTGACGAAGAAACACTGAAATTGCATCGGAATTAAATACAAAAGGCACAATGCCGACTTAAGTACAAGAAGACTGACTCTTATTAATGACTATGTTTTGAACCATTCCCGTGACACTAGTTATAAATTCCAATGTTTCACTTCGGGTTTACTGTATCCCTTGGACCATCTTATTGACGATGAAACGCAGAAATTGCATCGGATATAAATAGAAAAGGCACAATGTCGACTTAAGTAAAAGAAGACTGACGCTTCTCACTGACTATGCTTTGAACCATTCCTGTGACACTAGTTATAGATTCCGATGCTTCACTTCAGGTTTACTGTACACCTTGGACCTTCTTATTGACTATGAAACACAGAAATCGCATCGGAATTAAATACAAAAGGCACAATGCCGACTTAAGTACAAGAAGACTGACTCTTCCTTCTGTCTATATTTTGAACCATTCCTGTGACACTAGTTATAGATTCCGATGCTTCAATTTAGGTTTAGTGTATCCCTCTGACCTTATTGCCGATGAAACACAGAAATTGCATCGGAATAAATACAAAAGGCACAATGCCGACTTAAGGACAAGAAGACTGACCTTTCTTACTATCTATGATTTGAACCAGTCCTGTGACACTAGTTAAAGATTCCGATGCTTCACTTCAGGTTTACTGTTTCCCTTGGACCTTCTTAATGACGATGAAACACAGAAATTGCATCGGAATTAAATACAAAAGGCACAATGCCGACTTATGTACAAGAAGACTAACTCTTCCTACTGTCTATGTTTTGAACCATTTCTGTGACACTAGTTATAGAGTCCGTTGATTCACTTCACGTTTACTGTATCCCTTAGGCCTTCTTATTGACGGTGAAACACAGAAATTGCATCGGAATTAAATACGAAAGGCACAATTCCAACTTAAGTTCAACAAGACTCACTCTTCTTACTGACTATGTATTGAACCGTTCCTGTGACACTAGTTATAGATTCCGATGCTTCACTTCAGGTTTACTGTATCCTTCTGACCTTCGTATTGACGATGAAACACAGAAATTGCATCGGAATTAAATAGAAATGGCAGTATGCCTACTTAAGTACAAGAAGACTGACTCTTCTTACTGTCTATGCTATGAACCATTCCTGTGACACTAGTTATAGATTCCAATGCTTCACTTCAGGTTTACTGTTTCTCTTGGACCTTCTTATTGACGATGAAACACAGAAATTGCATCGGAATTAAATACGAAAGGCACATTGCCAACTTAAGTACAAGAAGACTGACTCTTCTTACTGTCTATAATTTGAACCATTCCAGTGACACTAGTTATAGTTTCCGATGCTTCACTTCATGTTTACTGTATCCCTCGGACCTTCTTATTGACGATGAAACACAGATATTGCATCGGAATTAAATACAAAAGGCACAATGCCGACTTAAGTACAAGAAGTCTGACAATTCCTACTGTCTATGTTTTGAACCATTACTGTGACACTAGCTATAGATTCCGATGCTTCACTCCAG
This sequence comes from Schistocerca serialis cubense, assembly GCF_023864345.2. Classification (NCBI taxonomy): domain Eukaryota; kingdom Metazoa; phylum Arthropoda; class Insecta; order Orthoptera; family Acrididae; genus Schistocerca; species Schistocerca serialis. Next base: position 6,623,105 of record NC_064645.1, read on the forward strand.
GTTTACTGTATCCCTTGGACCTTCTTATTGACGGTGAAACACAGAAATTGCATCGGAATTAAATACGAAAGGCACATTGCCAACTTAAGTACAAGAAGACTGACTCTTCTTCCTGACTATGTTTTCAACCATTCCTGTGACACTAGTTGTAGATTCCGATGCTTCACTTCAGGTTTACTGTATCCCTTGGACCTTCTTATTGACGATGAAACACAGAAATAGCATCGGAATTAAATACAAAAGACACAATGCCGACTTAAGTACAAGAAGATTGACTCTTCCAACTGTCTATGTTTTGAACCATTCCTGAGACACTAGTTATAGATTCCGATGCTTCACTTCAGGCTTACTGTATCCCCCTGACCGTCTTATTGACGATGAAACACAGAAATTGCATCCGAATTAAATAGAAAAGGCACAATGCCAACTTAAGTACTAGAAGACTGACTCTTCCAGCTGTCTATGTTTTGAACCATTCCTAAGACACTTGTTATAGATTCCGTTGCTTCACTTCATTTTTACTGTATCCCTCTGACCTTCTTATTGACGATGAAACACAGAAATTGCATCGGAATTAAATACAAAAGGCACAATGCCGAATTAAGTACAAGAAGACTGACTCTTCTTACTGTCTAGACTTTTAACCATTCCTGTGACACTAGTTATAGACTCCGATGCTTCGCTCCAGATTTACTGTATCCCTTCGACCTTCTTATTGACGATGAAACACAGAAATTGCATCGGAATTAAATACAAAAGGCACAATGCCGACTTAAGTACATGAAGACTGACTCTTCTTACTGTCTATGCTTTGAACCATCCCTGTGACACTAGTTATAGATTCCGATGCTTCACTTCAGGTTTACTGTATCCCTAGGACCTACTTATTGTCGATGAAACACAGAAATTGCATCGGAATTCAATACAAAAGGCTCAAGGCCGACTTAAGTACAAGATGACTGACTCTTCTTAATGTCTCTGAATTACACAATTCCTGTGACACTAGTTATAGATTCCGATACTTCACGACAGGTTTAATGTATCCCTTGGACCGTGTTATTTACGATGAATCACAGAAATTGCATTGGAGATAAATACAAAAGGCACAATGCCGACTTAAGTACAAGAAGACTGACTCTTCTTACTGTCTATAATTTGAACCATTCCAGTGACACTAGTTATAGATTCCGATGCTTCACTTCATGTTTACTGTATCCCTCGGACCTTCTTATTGACGATGAAACACAGAAATTGCATCGGAATTAAATACAAAAGGCACAATCCCGACTTAAGTACAAGAAGTCTGAGAATTCCTACTGTCTATGTTTTGAACCATTACTGTGACACTAGCTATAGATTCCGATGCTTCACTCCAGGTTTACTGTAGCCCTTGGACCTTCTTATTGACGATGAAACACAGAAATAGCATCGGAATTAAATACAAAAGACACAATGCCGACTTAAGTACAAGAAGATTGACTCTTCCAACTGTCTATGTTTTGTACCATTCCTGAGACACTAGTTATAGATTCCGATGCTTCACTTCAGGCTTACTGTATCCCCCTGACCGTCTTATTGACGATGAAACACAGAAATTGCATCCGAATTAAATAGAAAAGGCACAATGCCGACTTAAGTACTAGAAGACTGACTCTTCCTGCTGTCTATGTTTTGAACCATTCCTAAGACACTTGTTATAGATTCCGTTGCTTCACTTTATTTTTACTGTATCCCTCTGACCTTCTTATTGACGATGAAATACAGAAATTGCATGGGAATTAAATACAAAAGGCACAATGCCGAATTAAGTACAAGAGAACTGACTCTTCTTACTGTCTATGCTTTGAACCATTCCTGTGACACTAGTTATAGATTCCGATGCTTCACTTCAGGTTTACTGTATCCCTTGCACCTTCTTATTAGCGATGAAACACAGAAATTGGTTCGGAATTCAATACAAAAGGCACAATGCCGACTTAAGTACAAGAAGACTGACTCTTCTTATTGACTATGCTTTGAACCATTCCTGTGACACTAGTCATAGATTCCGATGCTTAACTTCAGGATTACTGTATCCCTCTGACCTTCTTATTGACGATGTAACACAGAAATTGCATCCGTATTAAATACAAAAGGCACAATGCCGACTTAAGTACAAGAAGTCTGACTCTTCTTACTGTCTATGTTTTGAACCATCCCGGTGACACTAGTTATAGTTTCCGATGCTTCACTCCTGGTTTACTGTATCCCTTTGTCCTTCTTATTGACGAAGAAACACTGAAATTGCATCGGAATTAAATACAAAAGGCACAATGCCGACTTAAGTATAAGAAGACTGACTCTTATTAATGACTATGTTTTGGACCATTCCTGTGACACTAGTTATAAATTCCAATGCTTCACTTCGGGTTTACTGTATCCCTTGGACCATCTTATTGACGATGAAACACAGAAATTGCATCGGATATAAATAGAAAGGGCACAATGTCGACTTAAGTACAAGAAGACTGACGCTTCTCACTGACTATGCTTTGAACCATTCCTGTGACTCTAGTTATAGATTCCGATGCTTCACTCCAGGTTTACTGTACACCTTGGACCTTCTTATTGACTATGAAACACAGAAATCGCATCGGAATTAAATACAAAAGGCACAATGCCGACTTAAGTACAAGAAGACTGACTCTTCCAACTGTCTATATTTTGAACCATTCCTGTAACACTAGTTATAGATTCCGATGCTTCAATTTAGGTTTAGTGTATCCCTCTGACCTTATTGCCGATGAAACACAGAAATTGCATCGCAATTAAATACAAAATGCACAATGCCGACTTAAGGACAAGAAGACTGACCCTTCTTACTATCTATGTTTTGAACCAGTCCTGTGACACTAGTTAAAGATTCTGATGCTTCACTTCAAGTTTACTGTTTCCCTTGTACCTTCTTAATGACGATGAAACACAGAAATTGCATCGGAATTAAATACAAAAGGCACAATGCCGACTTATGTACAAGAAGACTAACTCTTCCTACTGTCTATGTTTTGAACCATTTCTGTGACACTAGTTATAGAGTCCGTTGCTTCACTTCAGGTTTACTGTATCCCTTAGGCCTTCTTATTGACGGTGAAACACAGAAATTGCATCGGAATTAAATACGAAAGGCACAATTCCAACTTAAGTTCAACAAGACTCACTCTTCTTACTGACTATGTATTGAACCGTTCCTGTGACACTAGTTATAGATTCCGATGCTTCACTTCAGGTTTACTGTATCCTTCTGACCTTCTTATTGACGATGAAACACAGAAATTGCATCGGAATTAAATAGAAAAGGCAGTATGCCAACTTAAGTACAAGAAGACTGACTCTTCTTACTGTCTATGCTTTGAACCATTCCTGTGACACTAGTTATAGATTCCGATGCTTCACTTCAGGTTTACTGTATCCCTTGGACCTTCTTATTGACGATGAAACACAGAAATAGCATCGGAATTAAATACAAAAGACACAATGCCGACTTATGTACAAGAAGACTGACTCTTCCTTCTGTCTATGTTTTGAACAATTTCTGTGACACTAGTTATAGAGTCCGATGCTTCACTTCGGGTTTACTGTATCCCTTGGACCTTGTTATTTACGATGAATCACAGAAATTGCATCGGAATTAAATACAAAAGGCACAATGCCGACTTAAGTACAAGAAGACCGACTCTTCTTACTGTCTATAATTTGAACCATTCCAGTGACACTAGTTATAGATTCCGATGCTTCACTTCAGGATTACTGTATCCCTCTGACCTTCTTAGTGACGATGAAACACAGAAATTGCATCGGAATTAAATACAAAAAGCACAATGCCGACTTAAGTACAAGAATACTGACTCATCTTAATGTCTCTGAATTGCACAATTCCTGTGACACTAGTTATCGATTCCGATGCTTCACGACAGGTTTAATATATCCCTTGGACCGTGTTATTTACGATGAATCACAGAAATTGCGTTGGAGATAAATACAAAAGGCACAATGCCGACTTAAGTACAAGAAGACTGACTCCTCTTACTGTCTATAATTTGAACCATTCCAGTGACACTAGTTATAGATTCCGATGCTTCACTTCATGTTTACTGTATCCCTCGGACCTTCTTATTGACGATGAAACACAGAAATTGCATCGGAATTAAATACAAAAGGCACAATGCCGAATTAAGTACAAGAAGACTGACTCTTCTTACTGTCTATGCTTTTAACCATTCCTGTGACACTAGTTATAGACTCCGATGCTTCGCTCCAGATTTACTGTATCCCTTCGACCTTCTTATAGACGATGAAATACAGAAATTGCATCGGAATTAAATACAAAAGGCACAATGCCGACTTAAGTACATGAAGACTGACTCTTCTTACTGTCTATGCTTTGAACCATCCCTGTGACACTAGTTATAGATTCCGATGCTTCACTGCAGGTTTACTGTGTCCCTTAGACCTTCTTATTGACGATGAAACACAGAAATTACATCGGAATTAAATACAAAAGGCACAATGCCGACTTAAGTACAAGAAGACTGACTCTTCTCACTGTCTATAGTTTGAACCATTCCAGTGCCACTAGTTATAGATTCCGATGCTTCACTTCATGTTTACTGTATCCCTTGGACCTTCTTATTGACGATGAAACACAGAAATTGCACCGGAATTAAATACAAAATGCACAATACCGACTTATGTACAAGAAGACTGACTCTTCCTACTGTCTATGTTTTGACTCATTCCTGTGACACTAGTTATAGACTCCGATGCTTCAGTCCAGGTTTACTGTATCCCTTCGACCTTCTTATTTACGATGAAACACAGAAATTGCATCGGAATTAAATACAAAAGGCACAATGCCGAATTAAGTACAAGAAGATTGACTCTTCTTACTGTCTATGCTTTTAACCATTCCTGTGACACTAGTTATAGACTCCGATGCTTCAGTCCAGGTTTACTGTATCCCTTCGACCTTCTTATTGACGATGAAACACAGAAATTGCATCGGAATTAAATACAAAAATCACAATGCCGACTTAAGTACATGAAGACTGACTCTTCTTACTGTCTATGCTTTGAACCATCCCTGTGACACTAGTTATAGATTCCGATGCTTCACTGCAGGTTTACTGTGTCCCTTAGACCTTCTTATTGACAATGAAACACAGAAATTACATCGGAATTAAATAACAATAGGCACATTGCCGACTTAATTACAAGAGGACTGACTCTTCTTACTGTCTATAGTTTGAACCATTCCAGTGACACTAGTTATAGATTCCGATGCTTCACTTCATGTTTACTGAATCCCTTGGACCTTCTTATTGACGATGAAACACAGAAATTGCATCGGAAGTAAATACAAAAGGCACAATGCCGACTTAAGTACAAGAAGACTGACTCTTCCTACTGTCTATGTTGTGACCCATTTCTGTGACACTAGTTATAGAGTTCGATGCTTCACTTCAGGTTTACTGTATCCCTTGGACCTTCTTATTGACGGTGAAACACAGAAATTGCATTGGAATTAAATACGAAAGGCACAATGCCAACTTAAGTACAAGAAGACTGACTCTTCTTACTGACTATGTTTTGAACCATTCCAGTGACACCAGTTATAGATTCCGATGCTTCACTTCAGGTTTACTGTATCCCGTAAACCTTCTTATTGACGATGAAACGCAGAAATTGCATCGGAATTATATACAAAAGACACAATGCCGACTTAAGTACAAGAAGACTGACTCTTCCAACTGTCTATGTTTTGAACCATTCCTGTGACGCTAGTTATAGATTCCGATGCTTCACTTCAGGTTTACTGTATCCCTTGGACCTTCTTATTGACGATGAAACACAGAAATTGCATCGGAATTAAATACAAAAGGCACAATGCCAACTTAAGTACAAGAAGACTGTGTCTTCATACAGTCTATGCTTTGAACCATTCCTGTGACGCTAGTTATAGATTCCGATGCTTCACTTCAGGTTTACTGTATCCCTCTGACCGTCTTAGTGACGATGAAACAGAGAAATTGCATCCGAATTAAATAGAAAAGGCACAATGACGACTTAAGTACTAGAAGACTGACTCTTCCTACTGTCTATGTTTTGAACCATTTCTAAGACACTTTTTATAGATTCCGATGCTTCACTTCAGGTTTACTGTATCCCTTGGACCTACTTATTGTCGATGAAACACAGAAATTGCATCGGAATTCAATACAAAAGGCACAAGGCCGACTTAACTACAAGAAGACTGACTCCCCTTACTGACTGTGCTTTGAACCATTCCTGTGATTCTAGTTATAGATTCGGATGCTTAACTTCCGGATTACTGTATCCCTCTGACCTTCTTAGTGACGATGAAACACAGAAATTGCATCGGAATTAAATACAAAAGGCACAATGCCGACTTATGTACAAGAAGAGTGACTCTTCTTACTGTCTATGCTTTGAACCATTCCTGTGACACTAGTTATAGATTCCGATGCTTCACTTCAGGTTTACTGTATCCCTTGCACCTTCTTATTGACGATGAAACACAGAAATTGGTTCGGAATTCAATACAAAAGGCACAATGCCGACTTAAGTACAAGTAGACTGACTCTTCTTACTGTCTACGCTTTGAACCATCCCTGTGACACTAGTTATAGACTCCGATGTTTCACTTTAGGTTTACTGTATCCCGTGGACCGTGTTATTGACGATGAAAGACAGAAATTGCATCGGAAATAAATACAAAAAGCACAATACCGACTTAAGGACAAGAAGACTGACTATTCTTATTGACTATGCTTTGAACCATTCCTGTGACACTAGTCATAGATTCCGATGCTTAACTTCAGGATTACTGTATCCCTCTGACCTTCTTATTGACGATGAAACACAGAAATTGCATCCGTATTAAATACAAAAGGCACAATGCCGACTTAAGTACAAGAAGTCTGACTCTTCTTACTGTCAATGTTTTGAACCATCCCTGTGACACTAGTTATAGTTTCCGATGCTTCACTCCTGGTTTACTGTATCCCTTGGTCCTTCTTATTGACGAAGAAACACTGAAATTGCATCGGAATTAAATACAAAAGGCACAATGCCGACTTAAGTACAAGAAGACTGACTCTTATTAATGACTATGTTTTGGACCATTCCTGTGACACTAGTTATAAATTCCGATGCTTCACTTCGGGTTTACTGTATCCCTTGGACAATCTTATTGACGATGAAACACATTAATTGCATCGGATATAAATAGAAAAGGCACAATGTCGACTTAAGTACAAGAAGACTGACGCTTCTCACTGACTATGCTTTGAACCATTCCTGTGACAATAGTTATAGATTCCGATGCTTAACTTCAAGTTTACTGTACACCTTGGACCTTCTTATTGACTATGAAACACAGAAATCGCATCGTAATTAAATACAAAAGGCACAATGCCGACTTAAGTACAAGAAGACTGACTCTTCCTACTGTCTATATTTTGAACCATTCCTGTGACACTAGTTATAGATTCCGATGCTTCAATTTAAGTTTACTGTATCCCTCTGACCTTATTGCCGATGAAACACAGAAATTGCATCGGAATTAAATACAAAAGGCACAATGCCGACTTAAGGACAAGAAGACTGCCCCTTTTACCATCTATGTTTTGAACCAGTCCTGTGACACTAGTTATAGATTTCGTTGCTTCACTTCAGGTTTACTGTTTCCCTTGGACCTTCTTATTGACGATGAAACACAGAAATTGCATCGGAATTAAATACAAAAGGCACAATGCCGACTTATGTACAAGAAGACTAACTCTTGCTACTGTCTATGTTTGAACCATTTCTGTGACACTAGTTATAGAGTCCGTTGCTTCAATTCATGTTTACTGTATCCCTTGGGCCTTCTTATTGACGGTGAAACGCAGAAATTGCATGGGAATGAAATACGAAAGGCACAATGCCAACTTAAGTTCAACAGGACTGACTCTTCTTACTGACTATGTATTGAACCGTTCCTGTGACACTAGTTATAGATTCCGATGCTTCACTTCAGGTTTACTGTATCCTTCTGACCTTCTTATTGACGATGAAACACAGAAATTGCATCGGAATTAAATAGAAAAGGCAGTATGCCAACTTAAGTACAAGAAGACTGACTCTTCTTACTGTCTATGCTTTGAACCATTCCTGTGACACTAGTTATAGATTCCGATGCTTCACTTCAGGTTTACTGTATCCCTTGCACCTTCTTATTGACGATGAAACACAGAAATTGGTTCGGAATTAAATGCAGAAGGCACAATGCCGACTTAACTACAAGAACACTGACTCTTCTTACTGACTATGCTTTGAACCATTCCAGTGACACTAGTTATAGATTCCGATGCCTAACTTCAGGATTACTGTATACCACTGACCTTGTTAGTGACGATGAGTCACAGAAATTGCATCGGAATAAAATACAAAAAGCACAATGCCGACTTAAGTACAAGAATACTGACTCATCTTACTGTCTATGATTTGCACCATTCCTGTGACACTAGTTATAGATTCCGATGCTTCACTTCAGGTTTACTGTTTCTCTTGGACCTTCTTATTGACGATGAAACACAGAAATTGCATCGGAATTAAATACAAAAGGCACAATGCCGACTTATGTACAAGAAGACTGTTTCTTCCTACTGTCTATGTTTTGAACCATTTCTGTGACACTAGTTATAGAGTCCGATGCTTCACTTCAGGTTTACTGTATCCCTTGGATCTTGTTATTTACGATGAATCACAGAAATTGCATCGGAATTAAATACAAAAGGCACAATGCCGACTTAAGTACAAGAAGACCGACTCTTCTTACTGTCTATAATTTGAACCATTCCAGTGACACTAATTATAGATTCCGATGCTTCACTTCAGGTTTACTGTATGCCTTGGACCTTCTTATTGACGATGAAACACAGAAAGTGCATCGGAATTAAATACAAAAGGCACAATTCCGACTTAACTACAAGAAGACTGACTCTTCTTACTGACTATGCTTTGAACCATTCCTGTGACACTAGTTATAGGTTCCGATGCTTCACTTCAGGATTACTGTATCCCTTTGACCTTCTTAGTGACGATGAAACACAGAAATTGCATCGGAAATAAAGACAAAAAGCACAATGCCGACTTAAGTACAAGAATACTGACCCATCTTATTGTCTATGAATTGCACCATTCCTGTGACACTAGTTATAGATTCCGATGCTTCACTTCAGGTTCAATGTATCCCTTGGACCTTGTTATTTACGATGAATCACAGAAATTGCATCGGAGATAAATACAAAAGGCACAATGCCGACTTAAGTACAAGAAGACTGACTCTTCTTACTGTCTATAATTTGAACCATTCCAGTGACACTAGTTATAGATTCCGATGCTTCACTTCATGTTTACTGTATCCCTCGGACCTTCTTATTGACGATGAAACGCAGAAATTGCATCGGAATGAAATACAAAAGGCACAATGCCGACTTAAGTACTAGAAGACTGACTCTTCCTACTGTCTACGTTTTGAACCATTACTGTGACACTAGTTATAGATTCCGATGCTTCACTCCAGGTTTACTGTATCCCTTGGACCTTCTTTTTGACGGTGAAACACAGATATTGCATCGGAATTATATAAGAAACGCACATTGCCAACTTAAGTACAAGAAGACTGACTCTTCTTCCTGACTATGTTTTCAACCATTCCTGTGACACTAGTTGTAGATTCCGATGCTTCACATCAGGTTCACTGTATCCCTTGGACCTTCTTATAGACGATGAAACACAGAAATAGCATCGGAATTAAATACAAAAGACACAATGCCGACTTAAGTACAAGAAGACTGACTCTTCCAATGTTTTGAACCATTCCTGAGACACTAGTTATAGATTCCGATGCTTCACTTCATTCTTACTGTATCCCTTGCACCTTCTTATTGACGATGAAACACAGAAATTGCATCGGAATTAAATACAAAATGCACAATGCCGACTTATGTACAAGAAGACTGACTCTTCCTACTGTCTATGTTTTGACCCATTTCTGTGACACTAGTTATAGAGTCCGATGCTTGACTTCAGGTTTACTGTATCCCTTGGACCTTCTTATTGACGGTGAAACACAGAAATTGCATTGGAATTAAATACGAAAGGCACAATGCCAACTTAAGTACAAGAAGACTGACTCTTCTTACTGACTATGTTTTGAACCATTCCAGTGACACTAGTTATAGATTCCGATGCTTCACTTCAGGTTTACTGTATCCCTTAATCCTTCTTATTGACGATGAAACGCAGAAATTGCAACGGTATTAAATACAAAAGACACAATGCCGACTTAAGTAAAAGAAGACTGACTCTTCCAACTGTCTATGATTTGTACCATTCCTGTGACGCTAGTTATAGATTCCGATGCTTCACTTCAGGTTTACTGTATCCCTTAATCCTTCTTATTGACGATGAAACGCAGAAATTGCATCGGAATTAAATACAAAAGGCACAATGCCGACTTAAGTACAAGAAGACTGACTCTTCTTACCGTCTATGTTTTGAACCGTTCCTGTGACCCTAGTTACAGATTCCGATGTTTCACTCGAGGTTGACTGTATCCCTTGGACCTTGTTATTGACGATGAAACACAGAAATTGCATCGGAATTAAATACAAAACGCACAATGCCGACTTAAGTACAAGAAGACTGACTCTTCTTACTGAATATGTTTTGAACCATTCCGGTGACACTAGTAGAAGATTCTGTCGCTTCACTTCAGGTTTACTGTATCCCTCTGACCTTCTTATTGACGATGAAACACAGAAATTGCATCGGAATTAAATACAAAAGGCACAATGCCGAATTAAGTACAAGAAGACTGACTCTTCTTACTGTCGATGCTTTTAACCATTCCTGTGACACTAGTTATAGACTCCGATGCTTAACTCCAGGTTTACTGTATCCCTTCGACCTTCTTATTGACGATGATTCACAGAAATTGCATCGGAATTAAATACAAAAGGCACAATGCCAACTTAAGTACATGAAGACTGACTCTTCGTACTGTCTATGCTTTGAACCATCCCTGTGACTCTATTTATAGATTCCGATGCTTCACTGCAGGTTTACGGTGTCCCTTAGACATTATTATTGACGATGAAACACAGAAATTACATCGGAACTAAATACAATAGGAACAATGCCGACTTAAGTACAAGAAGACTGACTCTTCCGAGTATCTATGTTTTGACCCATTTCTGTGACACTAGTTATAGAGTCCGATGCTTCACTTCAGGTTTACTGTATCCCTTGGATCTTCTTATTGACGATGAAACACAGAAATTGCATCGGAATTAAATACAAAAGGCACAATGCCGACTTAAGTACAAGAAGACTGACTCTTCCGAGTATCTATGCTTTGACCCATTTCTGTGACACTAGTTATAGAGTCCGATGCTTCACTTCAGGTTTACTGTATCCCTTGGACCTTCTTATTGACGGTGAAACACAGATATTGCATTGGAATTAAATACGAAAGGCACAATGCCAACTTAAGTACAAGAAGACTGACTCTTCTTACTGACTATGTTTTGAACCATTCCAGTGACACTAGTTATAGATTCCGATGCTTCACTTCAGGTTTACTGTATCCCGTAAACCTTCTTATTGACGATGAAACGCAGAAATTGCATTGGAATTAAATACAAAAGACACGATGCCGACTTAAGTACAAGAAGACTGACTCTTCCAACTGTCTATGATTTGAACCATTCCTGTGACGCTAGTTATAGATTCCGATGCTTCTCTTCAGGTTTACTGTATCCCTTGGACCTTCTTATTGTCGATGAAACACAGAAATTGCATCGGAATTAAATACAAAAGGCACAAGGCCGACTTAACTACAAGAAGACTGACTCCTCTTACTGACTGTGCTTTGAACCATTCCTCTGACTCTAGTTATGGATTCCGATGCTTAACTTCCGGATTACTGTATCCCTCTGACCTTCTTAGTGACGATGAAACACAGAAATGGCATCGGAATTAAATACAAAAGGCACAATGCCGACTTATGTACAAGAAGAGTGACTCTTTCTACTGTCTATGTTTTGACCCATTTCTGTGACACTAGATATAGAGTCCGATGCTTCACTTCAGGTTTACTGTATCCCTTGGACCTTCTTATTGACGGTGAAACACAGAAATTGCATCGGAATTAAATACGAAAGGCACAATGCCAACTTAAGTACAAGAAGACTGACTCTTCTTACTGACTAAGATTTGAAACATTCCTGTGAGACTAGTTATAGATTCCGATGCCTCACTTCAGGTTTACTGTTTCCCTTGGACCTTCTTATTGACGATGAAACACAGAAATTGCATTGGAATTAAATACAAAAGGCACAATGCCGTCTTATGTACAAGAAGACTGACTCTTCCTACTGTCTATGTTTTGAACCATTTCTGTGACACTAGTTATAGAGTCCGATGCTTCACTTCAGGTTTACTGCATCCCTTGGACCTTGTTATTTACGATGAATCACAGAAATTGCATCGGAATTAAATACAAAAGGCACAATGCCGACTTAAGTACAAGAAGACTGACTACTCCAACTGTCTATGTTTTGAACCATTCCTGTGACACTACTTATACATTCCGATGCTTCACTTCAGGTTTACTGTATCCCCCTGACCGTCTTATTGACGATGAAACACAGAAATTGCATCCGAATTAAATAGAAAAGGCACAATGCCGACTTAAGTACAAGAAGACTGACTCTTCATACTGTCTATAATTTGAACCATTCCAGTGACACTAGTTATAGATTCCGATGCTTCACTTCATGTTTACTGTATCCCTTGGACCTTCTTATTGACGATGAAACACAGAAATTGCATCGGAATTAAATACAAAAGGCACAATGCCAACTTAAGTACAAGAAGACTGACTCTTCTTACTGTCTATGTTTGAACCATTCCTGTGACACTAGTTATAGATTACGATGCTTCACTTCAGGTTTACTGTATCCCTCTGACCTTCTTATTGACGGTGAAACACAGAAATTTCATCGGAATTAAATACGAAAGGCACAATGCCAACTTAAGTACAAGAAGACTGACTCTTCTTCATGATTATGTTTTGAACCATTCCTGTGTCACTAGTTGTAGATTCCGATGCTTCACTTCAGGTTTACTGTATCCCTTGGACCTTCTTATTGACGATGAAACGCAGAAATTGCATCGGAATTAAAGACAAAAGACACAATGCCGACTTAAGTACAAGAATACTGACTCATCTTACAGTCTATGATTAGCACCATTCCGGTGACACTAGTTATAGATTCCGATGCTTCACTTCAGATTTACTGTTTCCCTAGGACCTTCTTATTGACGATGAAACACAGAAATTGCATCGGAATTAAATACAAAAGGCACAATGCCGAATTATGTACAAGAAGACTGACTCTTCCTACTGTCTATGTTTTGAACCATTTCTGTGACGCTAGTTATAGAGTCCGACGCTTCACTTCAGGTTTACTGTATCCCTTGGACCTTGTTATTTACGATGAATCACAGAAATTGCATCGGAATTAAATACGAAAGGCACAATGCCGACTTAAGTACAAGAAGACTGACTCTTCCAACTGTCTATGTTTTGAACCATTCCTGTGACACTAGTTATACATTCCGATGCTTCACTTCAGGTTTACTGTATCCCTCTGACCGTCTTATTGACGATGAAACACAGAAATTGCATCCGAATTAAATAGAAAAGGCACAATGCCGACTTAAGTACTGGAAGACTGACTCTTCCTACTGTCTATGTTTTGAACCATTCCTTTGACACAAGTTATAGATTCCGTTGCTTCACTTTAGGTTTACTGTATCCCTCTGACCTTCTTATTGACGACGAAACACAGAAATTGCATCGGAATTAAATAGAAAAGGCACAATGCCGGATTAAGTACAAGAAGACTGACACTTCTTACTGTCTATGCTTTTAACCATTCTTGTGACACTAGTTATAGACTCCGATGCTTCACCCCAGGTTTACTGTATCCCTTCGACCTTCTTATTGACGATAAAACACAGAAATTGCATCGGAATGAAATACAAAAAGCACAATGCCGACTTTAGTACAAGAAGACTGACTCTTCTTACTGTCTATGCTTTGAACCATCCCTGTGACACTAGTTATAGATTCCGATGCTTCACTGCAGGCTTACTGTGTCCCTTAGACCTTCTTATTGACGATGAAACACAGATATTGCATCGGAATTAAATACAAAAGGCACAATGCCGACTTGAGTACAAGAAGACTGACTCTTCTTCCTGACTACGTTTTGAATCATTCCTGTGACACTAGTTGTAGATTCCGATGCTTCACTTCAGGTTTACTGTATCCCTTGGACTTTCTTATTGCCGATGAAACAGAGAAATAGCATCGGAATTAAATACAAAAGACACAATGCCGACTTAAGTACCAGAAGACTGACTCTTCCAACTGTCTATGCTTTCAACCATTCCTGTGACACTAGTTATAGATTCCGATGCTTCAATTCAGGTTTACTGTATCCCCCTTACCGTCTTATTGACGATGAAACACAGAAATTGCTTCCGAATGAAATAGAAAAGGCACAATGCCGACTTAAGTACTAGAAGACTGACTCTTTCTACTGTCTATGTTTTGAACCATTCCTAAGACACTTGTTATAGATTCCGATGCTTCACTTCAGGTTTACTGTATCCTTTGGACCTCCTTATTGACGATGAAACACAGAAATTACATCGGAATTAAATACAATAGGCACAATGCCGACTTAAGTACAAGAAGACTGACACTTCCTACAGTCTATGTTTTCAACCATTATTGTGACACTAGTTATAGATTCCGATGCTTCACTTCAGGTTTAATGTATCCCTTGGACCGTGTTATTGACGATGAAACACAGAAATTGCATCGGAATTAAATACAAAAAGCACAATACCGACTTAAGAACAAGAAGACTGACTCTTCTTATGGACTATGCTTTGAACCATTCCTGTGACACTAGTCAGAGATTCCGATGCTTAACTTCAGGATTACTGTATCCTTCTGACCTTCTTATTGACGATGAAACACAGAAATTGCATCCAAATTAAATACAAAAGGCACAATGCCGACTTAAGTACAAGAAGACTGACACTTCATACTGTCTATAATTTGAACCATTCCAGTGACACTAGTTATAGATTCCGATGCTTCATTTCATGTTTACTGTATCCCTTGGACCTTCTTATTGACGATGAAACACAGAAATTGTATCGGAATTAAATACAAAAGGCACAATGCCGACTTAAGTACAAGAAGACTGACTCTTCCTACTGTCTATGTTTTGAACCATTAATGTGACACAAGTAATAGATTCCGATGCTTCACTCCAGGTTTACTGTATCCCTTGGACCGTCTTATTGACGATGAAACACAAAAACTGCTTCGGAATTAAGTACAAAATGCACAATGCCGACTTAAGTACAAGAAGACTGACTCTTTTTACTGACTATGTTTTGAACCATTGCTGTGACACTAGTTATAGATTCCGTTGCTTCACTTCAGGTTTACTGTATCCCTCTGACCTTCTTATTGACGATGAAACACAGAAATTGCATCGGAATTAAATACAAAAGGCACAATACCGACTTAAGTACAAGAAGACAGACTCTTATTACTGACTATGCTTTGAACCATTCCTGTGACACTAGTCATAGATTCCGATGCTTAACTTCAGGATTACTGTATCCCTCTGACCTTCTTATTGACGATGAAACACAGAAATTGCATCGGAATTAAATACAAAAGGCACAATGCCGACTTAAGTACAAGAAGACTGACTCTTCCAACTGTCTATGTTTAGAAACATTCCTGTGACACTAGATATACATTCCGATGCTTCACTTCAGGTTTACTGTATCCCTCTGACCGTCTTATTGACGATGAAACACAGAAATTGCATCCGAATTAAATCGAAAAGGCACAATGCCGACTTAAGTACAAGAAGACTGACTCTTCCTACTGTCTATGTTGGAACCATTCCTGTGACACTAGTTATAGATTCCGATGCATCACTTCAGCTTTACTGTATCCCTCTGACCTTATTGCCGATGAAACACAGAAATTGCATCGGAATTAAATACAAAAGGCACAATGCCGACTTAAGGACAAGAAGACTCACTCTTCTTACTGACTATGCTTTGAAACATTCCTGTGACTCTAGTTATAGATTCCGATGCTTCACTTCAGGTTCACTGTATCCCTTGGACCTTCTTATTGACGATGAAACACAGAAATTGCATCGAAATTAAATGCAAAAGGCACAAAGCCGACTTAAGTACAAGAAGACTGACTCTTCTTACTGTCTATGTTTTGAACCATTACTGTGACACTAGGTATAGATTCCGATGCTTCACTCCAGGTTTACTGTATCCCTTGAACCGTCTTGTTGACGATGAAACACAGAAGTTGCATCGGAAGTAAATACAAAAGGCACAATGCCGACTTAAGGACAAGAAGACTGACTCATCTTACTGTCTATGTTTTGAACCATTCCTGTGACACTAGTTATAGATTCCGATGCTTCACTTCAGGTTTACTGTATCCCTCTGACCTTCTTATTGACAATGAAACACAGAAATTGCATCGGAATTACAAACAAAAGGCACAATGCCGACTTAAGTACAAGAAGGCTGACTCCTTCTACTGTCTATGCTTTGAACCATTCCTGTGACACTAGTTATAGAATCCGATGCTTCACTCCAGGTTTACTGTATCCCTTGGACCTTCTTATTGACGATGAAAAACACAAACTGCATCGGAATGAAATAGAAATGGCACAATGCCGACTTAAGTACAAGAGGACTGACTCTTCTTACTGATAATAGTTTGAACCATTCCGGTGACTATAGTTATAGATTCCGATGCTTCACTTCAAGTTTACTGTATCCCTTGGACCTTGTTATTGACGGTGACACACAGAAATACCATTGGAATTAAATACAAAAGGCAAAATGCCAACTTTAGTACACGAAGACTGCCTCTTCTTACTGTCTATGTTTTGAACCATTCCTGTGACACTAGTTATAGAATCCGATGCTTCACTTCAGGTTTACCGTACCCCTCTGACCTTCTTATTGACGATGAAACACAGAAATTGCATCGGAACTAAATAGAAAACTCACAATGCCGACTTAAAAACAAGAAGACTGACTCTTCTTACTGTATATGTTTTGAACCATTCCTGTGACACTAGTTATAGTTTTCGATGCTTCACTCCAGGTTTACTGTATCCCTTGGACCTTCTTATTGACGATGAAACACAGAAATTGCATCGGAATTAAATAGAAAAGGCACAATGCCGACTTAAGTTCAGGAAGACTGACTCTTCTAAGTGATTATAGTTTGAACCATTGCTGTGACACTACTTATGGATTCCGATGCTTTACTTCAGGTTTACTGAATCCCTTGGACCTTCTTATTGACGATGAACCACAGAAATTGCATCGGAATTTAATACAAAAGGCACAATGCCGACTCAAGTACAAGAAGACTGACTCTTCTCCCTGTCTATGCTTTGAACCATTCCTTTGATACTAGTTATAGATTCAAATGCTTCACTTCAGGCTTACTGTATCCCTCTGACCTTCTTATTGACGATGAAACACAGAAATTGCATCGGAATTAAATAGAAAAGGCACAATGCCGAATTAAGTACAAGAAGACTGACTCTTCCTACTGTCTATGTTTTGAACCATTCCTGTGACACTAGTTATATATTCCGATGCTTCACTTCAGGTTTACTGTATCCCTTCGACCTTCTTATTGACGATGAAACACAGAAATTGCATCGGAATTAAATACAAAAAGGCACAATGACGACTTAAGAACAAGAAGACTGTATCTTCTTACTGTCTATGTTTTGAAACATTCCTGTGACACTAGTTATAGATTCCGATGCTTCACTCCAGGTTTACTGTATCCCTTGGACCTTCTTATTGACGATGAAACACAGACAATGCATCGGAATTAAATACAAAAGGCCCAAGGCCGAATTAAGTACAAGAAGACTGACTCTTCTTACTGACTATGTTTTGAACCATTCCTGTGACACTAGTTATAGATTCCGATTCTCACTTCAGGTTCACTGTATCCCTCTGACTTTCGTATTGACGATGAAACACAGAAATTGCATCGGAATTGAATACAAAAGGCACAATGAAGACTCACGTACAAGAAGACTGACTCTTCTTCCTGTCTATGCTTTGAACCATTCCTTTGACACTAGTTATAGATTCCAATGCTTCACTTCAGGCTTACTGTATCCCTCTGACCTTCTTATTGACGATGAAACACAGAAATTGCATCGGAATTAAATACAAAAGGCACAATGCCGACTTAAGGACAAGAAGACTGACTCTTCTTACTGACCATGTTTTGAACCATTCCTGTGACACTAATTATAGATTCCGATGCTTCACTCCAGGTTTACTGTATCCCTTTTAAATTCTTATTGACGATGAAACACTGAAATTGCATCGGAATTAAATACAAAAGTCAAAATGCCGGTTTAAGTACAAGAACACTGACTCTTCCTACTGTCTATGTTTTGAACCATTCCTGTGACACTAGTTATAGATTCCGATGCTTCACTTCAGGTGTACTGTATCCCTCTGACCTTATTCACGATGAAACACAGAAATTGCATCGGAATGAAATACAAAAGGCACAATACCGACTTAAGTACAAGAAGACTGACTCTTCTTACTGTCTATGCTTTGAACCATTCCTGTGACACTAGTTATTGATTCCGATGCTTCACTTCAGGTTTACTGTATCATTTTGAACTTCTTATTGACGATGAAACTCAGAAATTACATCGGAATCAAATACAAAAAGCATAATGCCGACTTAAGTACAAAAAGACTGACTCTTCTTACTGACTATGTTTTGAAACATTCCTGTGCCACTAGTTATAGATTCCGATGCTTCACTTTATGTTTACTGTATACCTCTGACCTTATTCACGATGAAACACAGAAATTGCATCGGAATTAAATACAAAAGGCACAATACGGACTGAGCATTCTTACTGTCTATGTTTTGAACAATTCCTGTGACACTAGTTATAGATTCCGATGCTTCACTTCAAGTTTACTGTATGCCTCTGACCTTCTTATTGACGATGAAACATTGAATTTGCAAAGGAATTAAATACAAAAGTCACAATGCCGACGTAAGTACAAGAAAACTGACTCTTCTTACTGTCTATGTTTTGAACCATTCATGTGACACTAGTTATAGATTCCGATGCTTCACATGAGGTTTACATTATCCCTCTGAACTTCTTATTGTCGATGAAACACAGACATTGCATCGGAATTAAATAGAAAAGGCACAATGCCGAATTAAGTACAAGAAGACTGACTCTTCTTACTGTCTATGTTTTGAACCATTCCTGTGACACTATTTATAGATTCCGATGCTTGACTTCAGGTTTACTGTATCCTTGGACCTTCTTATTGACAATGAAATACAGAAATTGCATCGGAATTTAATACAAAAGGCACAATACCGACTCAAGTAAAAGAAGACTGACTCTTCTTACTCTCTATGTTTTGAAACATTCCTGTGACACTAGTTATAGATTCCGATGCTTCACTTCAGGTTTACTGTATCCCTCTGACTTTCTTATTGACGATGAAACACAGAAGTTGCTCCGGAATGAAGTACAAAAGGCACAATGCTGACTTAAGGACAAGAAGACAAACTCTTCTTACTGACTATGTTTAGAAACATTCCTGTGACACTAGTTATAGATTCCGATGCTTCACTTCAGGTTTACTGTATCCCTCTGACCATCTTATTGACGATGAAATACAGAAATTGCATCGCAATTAAATACAAAAGGCACAATGCCGAATTAAGTACAAATAGACTGTCTCTTCCTACTGTCTATGTTTTGAACCATTTCTGTGACACTAGTTATATATTCCGATGCTTCACTTCAGGTTACCTGTATCCCTTGGACCTTCTTATTGACGATGAAACACAGCAATAGCATCGGAATTAAATACGAAAGGCACAATGCCGAATTAAGTACAAGAAGACTGACTCTTCCTACTGTCTATGTATTGAACCATTCCCTTGACACTAGTTATAGATTCCGATGCTTGACTTCAGGTTTACTGAATCCCTTGGACCTTCTTATTGACGATAAAACACATAAATTGCATCGGAATTTAATACAAAAGGCACAATGCCGACTCAAGTACAAGAAGACTGACTCTTCTTACTGTCTATGTTTTGAATTATTCCTGTGACACTAGTTATACATTCCAATGCTTCACTTCAGGTTTACAGTATCCCTCTGACCTTCTTATTGACGATGAAACACAGAAATTGCATCGGAATTAAATAGAAAAGGCACAAGGCCGAATTAAGTACAAGAAGACTGACTCTTCCTACTGTCTATGTTTTGAACCATTTCTGTGACACTAGTTATATATTCCGATGCTTCACTTCAGGTTTACTGTATCCCCTGGACCTTCTTATTGACGATGAAACACAGTAATTGCATCGGAATTAAATATAAAAGGCACAATGCCGACTTAAGTACAAGAAGACTGTATCTTCATACTGTCTATGTTTTGAAACATTCCTGTGACACTAGTTATAGATTACGATGCTTCACTCCAGGTTTACTGTATCCCTTAGACCTTCTTATTGACCATGAAACACAGAAATTGCATCCGAATTAAATACAAAAGGCACAATGCCGACTTAAGGACAAGAAGACTGACTCTTCTTACTGACTATGTTTTGAACCATTCCTGTGACACTAGTTATAGATTCCGATACTTCACTTCAAGGTTTACTGTATCCCTCTGACCTTATTCACGATGAAACACAGAAATTGCATCGGAATTAAATACAAATGGCACAATACCGACTGACTCTTCTTACTGTCTATGTTTTGAACAATTCCTGTGACACTAGTTATAGATTCCGATGCTTCACTTCAGGTTTACTGTATCCCTCTGACCTTATTCACGATGAAACACAGAAATTCCATCGGAATTAAATACAAAAGGCACAATGCCGAATTAAGTACAAGAAGACTGACTCTTCCTACTGTCTATGTAATGAACCGTTCCATTGACACTAGTTATAGATTCCGATGCTTGACTTCAGGTTTACTGAATCCCTTGGACCATCTTATTGACGATAAAACACAGAAATTGCATCGGAATTTCATACAAAAGGCACAATGCCGACTCAAGTACAAGAAGACTGACTCTTCTTACTGTCTATGCTTTGAACCATTCCTGTGACACTAGTTATACATTCCAATGCTTCACTTCAGGTTTAATGTATCCCTCTGACCTTCTTATTGACGATGAAACACAGAAATTGCATGGGAATTAAATAGAAAAGGCACAATGCCGAATTAAGTACAAGAAGACTGACTCTTCCTACTGTCTATGTTTTGAGCCATTTCTGTGACACTAGTTATATATTCCGATGCTTCACTTCAGGTTTACTGTATCCCTTGGACCTTCTTATTGACGGTGAAACACAGAAATTGCATCGGAATTAAATACAAAAGGCACAATGCCGACTTAAGTACAAGAAGACTGTATCTTTATACTGTCTATGTTTTGAAACATTCCTATGACACTAGTTATAGATTCCGATGCTCACTTCAGGTTTACTGTATCCCTCTGACTTTCATATTGACGATGAAACACAGAAATTGCACCGGAATTAAATACAAAAGGCACAATGCCGGCTGAAGGACACGAAGACTGACTCTTCTTACTGACTATGTTATGAACCATTCCTGTGACACTAGTTATAGATTCCGATGCTTCACTTTAGGTTTACTGTATCCCTCTGACCTTCTTATTGACGAAGACACACAGAAATTGCCTCGGAATAAAATAGAAAAGGCACAATGCCGACTTAAGTACATGAAGACTGACTCTTCTTACTGTATATTTTTTGAAACATTCCTGTGACACTAGTTATAGATTCCGATGCTTCACTTCAGGCTTACTGTATCCCTCTGACTTTCTTATTGACGATGAAACACAGAAATTGCATCGGAATTAAATACAAAAGCCAAAATGCCGGCTTAAGTACAAGAAGACTGACTCTTCCTACTGTCTATGTTTTGAACCATTCCTGTGACACTAGTTATAGATTCCGATGCTTCACTTCAGGTTTACTGTATCCCTCTGACCTTCTTATTGACGATGAAACTCAGAAATTGCATCGGAATTAAATACAAAAGGCAGAATGGCGAATTAAGTACAAGAAGACTGACTCTTCCTACTGTCTATGTTTTGAACCATTTCTGTGACACTAGTTATATATTCCGATGCTTCACTTAAGGTTTACTGTATCCCTTGGACCTTATGATAGACGATGAAACACAGACATAGCATCGGAAGTAAATACAAGAGGCACAATGCCGAATTAAGTACAAGGAGACTGACTCTTCCTACTGTCTATGTTTTGAACCATTCCATTGACACTAGTTATAGATTCCGATGCTTGGCTTCAGGTTTACTGAATCCCTTGGACCTTCTTATTGACGATAAAACACCGAAATTGCATCGGAATTTAATACAAAAGGCACAATGCCGACTCAAGTACAAGAAGACTGACTCTTCTTACTGTCTATGTTTTGAACCATTCCTGTGACACTAGTTATAGATTCCAATGCTTCACTTCAGGTTTACTGTATCCCTCTGACCTTCTTATTGACGATGAAACACTGAAATTGTATCGGAATTAAATACAAAGGGCACAATGCCGACTCAAGTACAAGAAGACTGACTCTTCCTACTGTCTATGTTTTGAACCATTCCTGTGACACTAGATATAGATTCCAATGCTTCACTTCAGGTTTACTGTATCCCTCTGACCTTCTTATTGACGATGAAACACAGAAATTGCCTCTGAAATAAATAGAAAAGGCACAATGCCGACTTAAGTACAAGAAGACGGACTCTTCTTAATGTCTATGTTTTGAACCATTCCTGTGACACTAGTTATAGATTCCGATGCTTCACTTTAGGTTTAGAGTATCCCTTGGACCTTCTTATTGACGATGAACACATGAATTGCATCGCAATTAAATAGAAAAGGCACAATGCCAACTTAAGTAGAAGAAGACTGACTCTTCTTACTGTCTATGATTTGAACCATTCCATTGACACTAGTTATAGATTCCGATTCTTCACTCCAGGTTTACTGTATCCCTTTTACTTTCTTATTGACGATGAAACACTGAAATTGCATCGGAATTAAATACAAAAGCCAAAATGCCGGCTTAAGTACAAGAAGACTGACTCTTCCTACTGTCTATGTTTTGAACCATTCCTGTGACACTAGTTATAGATTCCGATGCTTCACTTCAGATTTACTGTATACCTCTGACCTTATTCACGATGAAACACAGACATTGCATCGGAATTAAATACAAAAGGCACAATACCGACTGACCCTTCTTACTGTCTATGTATTGAACAATTCCTGTGACACTAGTTATAGATTCCGATGCTTCACTTCAGGTTTACTGTATGCCTCTGACCTTCTTATTGACGATGAAACATTGTTATTTACGATGAATCACAGAAATTGCATCGGAATTAAATACAAAAGGCACAATGCCGACTTAAGTACAAGAAGACTGACTCTTCCTACTGTCTATGTTTTGAACCATTACTGTGACACTAGTTATAGATTCCGATGCTTCACTCCCGGTTTACTGTATCCCTTGGACCTTCTTTTTGACGGTGAAACACAGAAATTGCATCGGAAATAAATACAAAAGGCACAATGCCGAATTAAGTACAAGAAGACTGACTCTTCCTACTGTCTATGTATTTAACCATTCCATTGGCACTAGTTACAGATTCCGATGCATCACTCCAGGTTTACAGTATCCCTTTTACATTCTTATTGGCGATGAAACACTGAAATTGCATCGGAATTAAATACAAACGGCACAATGCCGACTCAAGTACAAGAAGACTGACTCTTCTTACTGTCTATGTTTTGAACCATTCCTGTGACACTAGTTATAGATTCCAATGCTTCACTTCAGGTTTACTGTATCCCTCTGAACTTCTTATTGACGATGAAACACAGAAATTGCATCGGAATAAAATAGAAAAGGCACAATGCCGAATTAAGTACAAGGAGACTGACTCTTCCTACTGTCTATGTTTTGAACCATTCCTGTGACACTAGTTATATATTCCGATGCTTCACTCCAGGTTTACTGTATCCCTTGGACCTTCTTATTGACGATGAAACACAGAAATTGCATGGGAATTAAATACAAAAGGCACAATGCCGACTTAAGGACAAGAAGACTGACTCTTCTTACTGACTATGTTTTGAAGCATTCCTGTGACACTAGTTATAGATTCCGATGCTTCATTTCAGGTTACCTGTATCCCTTGGACCTTCTTATTGACGATGAAACACAGAAATAGCATCGGAATTAAATACGAAAGGCACAATGCCGAATTAAGTACAAGAAGACTGACTCTTCCTACTGTCTATGTATTGACCCACTCCCTTGACACTAGTTATAGATTCCGATGCTTGACTTCAGGTTTACTGAATCCCTTGGACCTTCTTATTGACGATAAAACACAGAAATTGCATCGGAATTTAATACAAAAGGCACAATGCCGACTCAAGTACAAGAAGACTGACTCTTCTTACTGTCTATGTTTTGAATTATTCCTGTGACACTAGTTATACATTCCAATGCTTCACTTCAGGTTTACAGTATCCCTCTGACCTTCTTATTGACGATGAAACACAGAAATTGCATCGGAATTAAATAGAAAAGGCACAAGGCCGAATTAAGTACAAGAAGACTGACTCTTCCTACTGTCTATGTTTTGAACCATTTCTGTGCACTAGTTATATATTCCGATGCTTCACTTCAGGTTTACTGTATCCCCTGGACCTTCTTATTGACGATGAAACACAGTAATTGCATCGGAATTAAATATAAAAGGCACAATGCCGAGTTAAGTACAAGAAGACTGTATCTTCATACTGTCTATGTTTTGAAACATTCCTGTGACACTAGTTATAGATTCCGATGCTTCACTCCAGGTTTACTGTATCCCTTAGACCTTCTTATTGACCATGAAACACAGAAATTGCATCCGAATTAAATACAAAAGGCACAATGCCGACTTAAGGACAAGAAGACTGACTCTTCTTACTGACTATGTTTTGAACCATTCCTGTGACACTAGTTATAGATTCCGATGCTTCACTTCAAGGTTTACTGTATCCCTCTGACCTTATTCACGATGAAACACAGAAATTGCATCGGAATTAAATACAAAAGGCACAATACCGACTGACTCTTCTTACTGTCTATGTTTTGAACAATTCCTGTGACACTAGTTATAGATTCCGATGCTTCACTTCAGGTTTACTGTATCCCTCTGACCTTATTCACGATGAAACACAGAAATTCCATCGGAATTAAATACAAAAGGCACAATGCCGAATTAAGTACAAGAAGACTGACTCTTCCTACTGTCTATGTAATGAACCGTTCCATTGACACTAGTTATAGATTCCGATGCTTGACTTCAGGTTTACTGAATCCCTTGGACCATCTTATTGACGATAAAACACAGAAATTGCATCGGAATTTAATTCAAAAGGCACAATGCCGACTCAAGTACAAGAAGACTGACTCTTCTTACTGTCTATGCTTTGAACCATTCCTGTGACACTAGTTATACATTCCAATGCTTCACTTCAGGTTTAATGTATCCCTCTGACCTTCTTATTGACGATGAAACACAGAAATTGCATCGGAATTAAATAGAAAAGGCACAATGCCGAATTAAGTACAAGAAGACTGACTCTTCCTACTGTCTATGTTTTGAGCCATTTCTGTGACACTAGTTATATATTCCGATGCTTCACTTCAGGTTTACTGTATCCCTTGGACCTTCTTATTGACGGTGAAACACAGAAATTGCATCGGAATTAAATACAAAAGGCACAATGCCGACTTAAGTACAAGAAGACTGTATCTTTATACTGTCTATGTTTTGAAACATTCCTATGACACTAGTTATAGATTCCGATGCTCACTTCAGGTTTACTGTATCCCTCTGACTTTCATATTGACGATGAAACACAGAAATTGCACCGGAATTAAATACAAAAGGCACAATGCCGGCTGAAGGACACGAAGACTGACTCTTCTTACTGACTATGTTTTGAACCATTCCTGTGACACTAGTTATAGATTCCGATGCTTCACTTTAGGTTTACTGTATCCCTCTGACCTTCTTATTGACGAAGACACACAGAAATTGCCTCGGAATAAAATAGAAAAGGCACAATGCCGACTTAAGTACATGAAGACTGACTCTTCTTACTGTATATTTTTTGAAACATTCCTGTGACACTAGTTATAGATTCCGATGCTTCACTTCAGGCTTACTGTATCCCTCTGACTTTCTTATTGACGATGAAACACAGAAATTGCATCGGAATTAAATACAAAAGCCAAAATGCCGGCTTAAGTACAAGAAGACTGACTCTTCCTACTGTCTATGTTTTGAACCATTCCTGTGACACTAGTTATAGATTCCGATGCTTCACTTCAGGTTTACTGTATCCCTCTGACCT
Source organism: Schistocerca serialis cubense (assembly GCF_023864345.2). Classification (NCBI taxonomy): domain Eukaryota; kingdom Metazoa; phylum Arthropoda; class Insecta; order Orthoptera; family Acrididae; genus Schistocerca; species Schistocerca serialis. The sequence continues at coordinate 6,649,872 of NC_064645.1, forward strand.
TCGTATTGACGATGAAACTCAGAAATTGCATCGGAATTAAATACAAAAGGCAGAATGGCGAATTAAGTACAAGAAGACTGACTCTTCCTACTGTCTATGTTTTGAACCATTTCTGTGACACTAGTTATATATTCCGATGCTTCACTTAAGGTTTACTGTATCCCTTGGACCTTATGATAGACGATGAAACACAGACATAGCATCGGAAGTAAATACAAGAGGCACAATGCCGAATTAAGTACAAGGAGACTGACTCTTCCTACTGTCTATGTTTTGAACCATTCCATTGACACTAGTTATAGATTCCGATGCTTGGCTTCAGGTTTACTGAATCCCTTGGACCTTCTTATTGACGATAAAACACCGAAATTGCATCGGAATTTAATACAAAAGGCACAATGCCGACTCAAGTACAAGAAGACTGACTCTTCTTACTGTCTATGTTTTGAACCATTCCTGTGACACTAGTTATAGATTCCAATGCTTCACTTCAGGTTTACAGTATCCCTCTGACCTTCTTATTGACGATGAAACACTGAAATTGTATCGGAATTAAATACAAAAGGCACAATGCCGACTCAAGTACAAGAAGACTGACTCTTCCTACTGTCTATGTTTTGAACCATTCCTGTGACACTAGATATAGATTCCAATGCTTCACTTCAGGTTTACTGTATCCCTCTGACCTTCTTATTGACGATGAAACACAGAAATTGCCTCTGAAATAAATAGAAAAGGCACAATGCCGACTTAAGTACAAGAAGACGGACTCTTCTTAATGTCTATGTTTTGAACCATTCCTGTGACACTAGTTATAGATTCCGATGCTTCACTTTAGGTTTAGAGTATCCCTTGGACCTTCTTATTCACGATGAACACATGAATTGCATCGCAATTAAATAGAAAAGGCACAATGCCAACTTAAGTAGAAGAAGACTGACTCTTCTTACTGTCTATGATTTGAACCATTCCATTGACACTAGTTATAGATTCCGATTCTTCACTCCAGGTTTACTGTATCCCTTTTACATTCTTATTGACGATGAAACACTGAAATTGCATCGGAATTAAATACAAAAGCCAAAATGCCGGCTTAAGTACAAGAAGACTGACTCTTCCTACTGTCTATGTTTTGAACCATTCCTGTGACACTAGTTATAGATTCCGATGCTTCACTTCAGATTTACTGTATCCCTCTGACCTTATTCACGATGAAACACAGAAATTGCATCGGAATTAAATACAAAAGGCACAATACCGACTGACCCTTCTTACTGTCTATGTATTGAACAATTCCTGTGACACTAGTTATAGATTCCGATGCTTCACTTCAGGTTTACTGTATGCCTCTGACCTTCTTATTGACGATGAAACATTGTTATTTACGATGAATCACAGAAATTGCATCGGAATTAAATACAAAAGGCACAATGCCGACTTAAGTACAAGAAGACTGACTCTTCCTACTGTCTATGTTTTGAACCATTACTGTGACACTAGTTATAGATTCCGATGCTTCACTCCCGGTTTACTGTATCCCTTGGACCTTCTTTTTGACGGTGAAACACAGAAATTGCATCGGAAATAAATACAAAAGGCACAATGCCGAATTAAGTACAAGAAGACTGACTCTTCCTACTGTCTATGTATTTAACCATTCCATTGGCACTAGTTACAGATTCCGATGCATCACTCCAGGTTTACAGTATCCCTTTTACATTCTTATTGGCGATGAAACACTGAAATTGCATCGGAATTAAATACAAACGGCACAATGCCGACTCAAGTACAAGAAGACTGACTCTTCTTACTGTCTATGTTTTGAACCATTCCTGTGACACTAGTTATAGATTCCAATGCTTCACTTCAGGTTTACTGTATCCCTCTGAACTTCTTATTGACGATGAAACACAGAAATTGCATCGGAATAAAATAGAAAAGGCACAATGCCGAATTAAGTACAAGGAGACTGACTCTTCCTACTGTCTATGTTTTGAACCATTCCTGTGACACTAGTTATATATTCCGATGCTTCACTCCAGGTTTACTGTATCCCTTGGACCTTCTTATTGACGATGAAACACAGAAATTGCATGGGAATTAAATACAAAAGGCACAATGCCGACTTAAGGACAAGAAGACTGACTCTTCTTACTGACTATGTTTTGAAGCATTCCTGTGACACTAGTTATAGATTCCGATGCTTCACTTCAGGTTTACTGTATCCCTCTGACCTTCTTATTGACGAAGACACACAGAAATTGCCTGGGAATTAAATAGAAAAGGCACAATGCCGACTTAAGTACAAGAAGACTGACTCTTCTTAATGTCTATGTTTTGAACCATTCCTGTGACACTAGTTATAGATTCCGATGCTTCACTCTAGGTTTACTGTATCCCATGGACCTGCTTATTGACGATGAAACACAGAAATTGCATCGGAATTAAATACAAAAGGCACAATGCCGACTTATGGACAAGAAGACTGACTCTTCTTACTGACTATGTTTTGAACCATTCCTGTGGCACTAGTTATAGATTCCGATGCTTCACTTCAGCTTTACTGTATCCCTCTGACCTTATTCACGATGAAACACAGAAATTGCATCGGAATTAAATACAAAAAGCACAATACCGACTGACTTTTCTTACTGTCCACGTTTTGAACAATTCCTGTGACACTAGTTATAGATTCCGATGCTTCACTTCAGGTTTACTGAATGCCTCTGACCCTCTTATTGACGATGAAACACAGTATTTGCATCGGAATTAAATACAAAAGGCACAATGCCGAATTAAGTACAAGAAGACTGACTCTTCCTACTGTCTATGTATTGAACCGTTCCATTGACACTAGTTATAGATTCCGATGCTTGACTTCAGGTTTACTGAATCCCTTGGACCTTCTTATTGACGATAAAACACAGAAATTGCATCGGAATTTAATACAAAAGGCACAATGCCGACTCAAGTACAAGAAGACTGACTCTTCTTACTGTCTATGTTTTGAACCATTCCTGCGACACTAGTTATAGATTCCAATGCTTCACTTCAGGTTTACTGTATCCCTCTGACCTTCTTATTGACGATGAAACACAGAAATGGCATCGGAATTAAATAGAAAAGGCACAATGCCGAATTAAGTACAAGAAGACTGACTCTTCCTACTGTCTATGTTTTGAACCATTTCTGTGACACTAGTTATATATTCCGATGCTTCACTTCAGGTTTACTGTATCCCTTGGACCTTCTTATTGACTATGAAACACAGAAATTGCATCGGAATTAAATACAAACGGCACAATGCCGACTCAAGTACAAGAAGACTGACTCTTCTTACTGTCTATGTTTTGAACCATTCCTGCGACACTAGTTATAGATTCCAATGCTTCACTTCAGGTTTACTGTATCCCTTGGACCTTCTTATTGACGATGAAACACAGAAATTGCACCGGAATTAAATACAAAAGGCACAATACCGACTTAAGGACAAGAAGACTGACTCTTCTTACTGACTATGTTTTGAACCATTCCTGTGCCACTAGTTATAGATTCCGATGCTTCACTTCAGGTTTACTGTATCCCTCTGACCGTCTTATTGACGATGAAATACAGAAATTGCATCGCAATTAAATACAAAAGGCACAATGCCGAATTAAGTACAAATAGACTGACTCTTCCTACTGTCTATGTTTTGAACCATTTCTGTGACAATAGTTATATATTCCGATGCTTCACTTCAGGTTACCTGTATCCCTTGGACCTTCTTATTGACGATGAAACACAGTAATAGCATCGGAATTAAATACAAAAGGCACAATGCCGAATTAAGTACAAGAAGACTGACTCTTCCTACTGTCTATGTATTGAATCATTCCATTGACACTAGTTATAGATTCCGATGCTTGACTTCAGGTTTACTGAATCCCTTGGACCTTCTTATTGACGATAAAACACAGAAATTTCATCGGAATTTAATACAAATGGCACAATGCCGACTCAAGTACAAGAAGACTGACTCTTCTTACTGTCTATGTTTTGAAACATTCCTGTGACGCTAGTTATACATTCCAATGCTTCACTTCAGGTTTACAGTATCCCTCTGACCTTCTTATTGACGATGAAACACAGAAATTGCATCGGAATTAAATAGAAAAGGCACAATGCCGAATTAAGTACAAGAAGACTGACTCTTCCTACTATCTATGTTTTGAACCATTTCTGTGACACTAGTTATATATTCCGATGCTTCGCTTCAGGTTTACTGTATCCCCTGGACCTTCTTATTGACGATGAAACACAGTAATTGCATCGGAATTAAATACAAAAGGCACAATGCCGACTTAAGTACAAGAAGACTGTATCTTCCTACTGTCTATGTTTTGAAACATTCCTGTGACACTAGTTATAGATTCCGATGCTTCACTCCAGGTTTACTGTATCCCTTAGACCTTCTTATTGACCATGAAACACAGAAATTGCATCCGAATTAAATACAAAAGGCACAATGACGACTTAAGGACAAGAAGACTGACTCTTCTTACTGACTATGTTTTGAAACATTCCTGTGACACTTGTTATAGATTCCGATGCTTCACTTCAGGTTTACTATATCCCTCTGACTTTCTTATTGACGATGAAACACAGAAAATAAACCGGAATTAAATACAAAAGGCACAATGCTGACTTAAGGACAAGAAGACTGAACCCTCTTACTGACTATGTTTTGAACCAATCCTGTGACACTAGTTATTGATTCCGATGCTTCACTTCAGGTTTACTGTATCCCTCTGACCTTCTTATTAACGATGAAACTCAGAAATTGCATCGGAATTAAATACAAAAGGCACAATGCCGAATTAAGTACAAGAAGACTGACTCTTCCTACTGTCTATGTTTTGAACCATGTCTGTGACACTAGTTATATATTCCGATGCTTCACTTCTGGTTTACTGTATCCCTTGGACCTTATTATTGACGATGAAACACAGAAATAGCATCGGATTTAAATACAAAAGGCACAATGCCGAATTAAGGACAAGAAGACTGACTCTTCCTACTGTCTATGTTTTGAACCATTCCATTGACACTAGTTATAGATCCCGATGCTTGACTTCAGGTTTACTCAATCCCTTGGACCTTCTTATTGACGATGTAACACAGACATTGCATCGGAATTAAATTGAAAAGGCACAATGCCGAATTAAGTACAAGAAGACTGACTCTTCTTACTGTCTATGTTTTGAACCATTCCTGTGACACTAGTTATAGATTCCGATGCTTGACTTCATGTTTACTGTATCCTTGGACCTTCTTATAGACGATGAAATACAGAAATTGCTTCGGAATTTAATACAAAAGGCACAATGCCGACTCAAGTACAAGAAGACTGACTCTTCTTACTGTCTATGTTTTGAAACATTCCTGTGACACTAGTTATAGATTCCGATGCTTCACTTCAGGTTTACTGTATCCCTCTGACTTTCTTATTGACGATGAAACACAGAAGTTGCACCGGAATTAAATACAAAAGGCACAATGCTGACTTAAGGACAAGAAGACTGACTCTTCTTAATGACTATGCTTTGAACCATTCCTGTGACACTAGTTACAGATTCCGATGCTTCACTTCAGGTTTACTGTATCCCTCTGACCTTCTTGTTGACGATGAAATACCGAAATTGCATCGCAATTAAATACAAAAGGCACAATGCCGAGTTAAGTACAAGAAGACTGACTCTTCCTACTGTCTACGTTTTGAACCATTTCTGTGACACTAGTAATATATTCCGATGCTTCACTTCAGGTTAACTGTATGCCTTGGACCTTCTTATTGACGATGAAACACAGAAATAGCATCGGAATTAAATACAAAAGGCACAATGCCGAATTAAGTACAAGAAGACTGACTCTTCCTACTGTCTATGTATTGAACCATTCCATTGACACTAGTTATAGATTCCGATGCTTGACTTCAGGTTTACTGAATCCCTTGGACCTTCTTATTGACGATAAAACACAGAAATTCCATCGGAATTAAATACAAAAGGCACAATACCGACTCAAGTACAAGAAGACTGACTCTTCTTACTGTCTATGTTTTGAACCAGTCCTGTGACACTAGTTATACATTCCAATGCTTCACTTGAGGTTTACTGTACCCCTCTGACCTTCTTATTGACGATGAAACACAGAAATTTTATCGGAATTAAATAGAAAATGCACAAAGCCGAATTAAGTACAAGAAGACTGACTCTTCCTACTGTCTATTGTTTGAACCATTTCTGTGACACTAGTTATATATTCCGATTCGTCACTTCAGGTTTACTGTATCCCTCTGACCTTCCTATTGACGAAGACACACAGAAATTGCCTGGGAATTAAATAGAAATGGCACAATGCCGACTTAAGTGCAAGAAGACTGTATCTTCATACAGTCTATGTTTTGAAACATTCCTGTGACACTAGTTATAGATTCCGATGCTTCACTCTTGGTTTACTGTATCCCATGGACCTGCTTATTGACGATGAAACACAGAAATTGCACCGGAATTAAATACAAAAGGCACAATGCCGACTTATGGACAAGAAGACTGACTATGCTTACTGACTATGTTTTGAACCATTCCTGTGACACTAGTTATAGATTCCGATGCTTCACTTCAGCTTTACTGTATCCCTCTGACCTTATTCACGATGAAACACAGAAATTGCATCGGAATTAAATACAAAAAGCACAATACCGGCTGACTCTTCTTACTGTCTACGTTTTGAACAATTCCTGTGACACTAGTTATAGATTCCGATGCTTCACTTCAGGTTTACTGAATGCCTCTGACCTTCTTATTGACGATGAAACACAGAATTTGCATCGGAATTAAATAGAAAAGGCACAATGCCGAATTAAGTACAAGAAGACTGACTCTTCCTACTGTCTATGTTTTGAACCATTTCTGTGACACTAGTTATATATTCCGATGCTTCACTTCAGGTTTACTGTATCCCTTGGACCTTCTTATTGACGATGAAACACAGAAATTGCATCGGAATTAAATACAAAAGGCACAATACCGACTTAAGTACAAGAAGACTGTATCTTCATACAGTCTATGTTTTGAAACATTCCTGTGACACTAGTTATAGATTCCGATGCTTCACTCCAGGTTTACTGTATCCCTTGGACCTTCTTATTGACGATGAAACACAGAAATTGCACCGGAATTAAATACAAAAGGCACAATACCGACTTAAGGACCAGAAGACTGACGCTTCTTACTGACTATGTTTTGAACCATTCCTGTGACAATAGTTATAGATTCCGATGCTTCACTTCAGGTTTACTGTATCCCTCTGACTTTCTTATTGACGATGAAACACAGAAAATAAACCGGAATTAAATACAAAAGGCACAATGCTGACTTAAGGACAAGAAGACTGAACCTTCTTACTGACTATGTTTTGAACCATGCCTGTGACACTAGTTATTGATTCCGATGCTTCACTTCAGGTTTACTGTATCCCTCTGACCTTCTTATTAACGATGAAACTCAGAAATTTCATCGGAATTAAAAACAATAGGCACAATGCCGAATTAAGTACAAGAAGACTGACTCTTCCTACTGTCTATGTTTTGAACAATTCCTGTGACACTAGTTATAGATTCCGATGCTTCACTTCAGGTTTACTGAATGCCTCTGAGCTTCTTATTGACGATGAAACACAGAATTTGCATCGGAATTAAATAGAAAAGGCACAATGCCGAATTAAGTACAAGAAGACTGACTCTTCCTACTGTCTATGTTTTGAACCATTTCTGTGACACTAGTTATATATTCCGATGCTTCACTTCAGGTTTACTGTATCCCTTGGACCTTCTTATTGACGATGAAACACAGAAATTGCATCGGAATTAAATACAAAAGGCACAATGCCGACTTAAGTACAAAAAGACTGTGTCTTCATACAGTCTATGTTTTGAAACATTCCTGTGACACTAGTTATAGATTCCGATGCTTCACTCCAGGTTTACTGTATCCCTTGGACCTTCTTATTGACGATGAAACACAGAAATTGCACCGGAATTAAATACAAAAGGCACAATACCGACTTAAGGACAAGAAGACTGACTCTTCTTACTGACTATGTTTTGAACCATTCCTGTGACACTAGTTATAGATTCCGATGCTTCACTTCAGGTTTACTGTATCCCTCTGACTTTCTTATTGACGATGAAACACAGAAAATAAACCGGAATTAAATACAAAAGGCACAATGCTGACTTAAGGACAAGAAGACTGAACCTTCTTACTGACTATGTTTTGAACCATTCCTGTGACACTAGTTATTGATTCCGATGCTTCACTTCAGGTTTACTGTATCCCTCTGACCTTCTTATTAACGATGAAACTCAGAAATTGCATCGGAATTAAAAACAAAAGGCACAATGCCGAATTAGGTACAAGAAGACTGACTCTTCCTACTGTCTATGTTTTGAACCATTTCTGTGACACTAGTTATATATTCCGATGCTTCACTTCAGGTTTACTGTATCCCTTGGACCTTTTTATTGACGATGAAACACAGAAATTGCATCGGAATTAAATACAAAAGGCACAATGCCGACTTAAGTACAAAAAGACTGTGTCTTCATACAGTCTATGTTTTGAAACATTCCTGTGACACTAGTTATAGATTCCGATGCTTCACTCCAGGTTTACTGTATCCCTTGGACCTTCTTATTGACGATGAAACACAGAAATTGCACCGGAATTAAATACAAAAGGCACAACACCGACTTAAGGACAAGAAGACTGACTCTTCTTACTGACTATGTTTTGAACCATTCCTGTGACACTAGTTATAGATTCCGATGCTTCACTTCAGGTTTACTGTATCCCTCTGACTTTCTTATTGACGATGAAACACAGAAAATAAACCGGAATTAAATACAAAAGGCACAATGCTGACTTAAGGACAAGAAGACTGAACCTTCTTACTGACTATGTTTTGAACCATTCCTGTGACACTAGTTATTGATTCCGATGCTTCACTTCAGGTTTACTGTATCCCTCTGACCTTCTTATTAACGATGAAACTCAGAAATTGCATCGGAATTAAAAACAAAAGGCACAATGCCGAATTAAGTACAAGAAGACTGACTCTTCCTACTGTCTATGTTTTGAACCATTTCTGTGACACTAGTTATATATTCCGATGCTTCACTTCAGGTTTACTGTATCCCTTGGACCTTATTATTGACGATGAAACACAGAAATAGCATCGGAATTTATTACAAAAGGCACAATGCCGAATTAAGTACAAGAAGACTGACTCTTCCTACTGTCTATGTTTTGAACCATTCCATTGACACTAGTTATAGATTCCGATGCTTGACTTCAGGTTTACTGAATCCCTTGGACCTTCTTATTGACGATAAAACACAGAAATTGCATCGGAATTTAATACAAAAGGCACAATGCCGACTCAAGTACAAGAAGACTGACTCTTCTTACTGTCTATGTTTTGAACCATTCCTGTGACACTAGTTATAGATTCCAATGCTTCACTCCAGGTTTACTGTATCCCTTGGACCTTCTTATTGACGATGAAACACAGAAATTGCATCGGAATTCAATACAAAAGGCACAATGCCGACTTAAGGACAAGAAGACTGACTCTTCTTACTGACTATGATTTGAAGCATTCCTGTGACACTAGTTATAGATTCCGATGCTTCACTCTAGGTTTACTGTAACCCTTGGACCTTATTATTGACGATGAAACACAGAAATAGCATCGGAATTAAATACAAAAGGCACAATGCCGAATTAAGTACAAGAAGACTGACTCTTCCTACTGTCTATGTAATGAACCGTTCCATTGACACTAGTTATAGATTCCGATGCTTGACTTCAGGTTTACTAAATCCCTTGGACCTTCTTATTGACGATAAAACACAGAAATTGCATCGGAATTTAATAGAAAAGGCACAATGCCGACTCAAGTACAAGAAGACTGACTCTTCTTACTGTCTATGTTTTGAACCATTCCTGTGACACTAGTTATAGATTCCAATGCTTCACTCCAGGTTTACTGTATCCCTTGGACCTTCTTATTGACGATGAAACACAGAAATTGCATCGGAATTCAATACAAAAGGCACAATGCCGACTTAAGGACAAGAAGACTGACTCTTCTTACTGACTATGTTTTGAAGCATTCCTGTGACACTAGTTATAGATTCCGATGCTTCACTCTAGGTTTACTGTAACCCTTGGACCTTATTATTGACGATGAAACACAGAAATAGCATCGGAATTAAATACAAAAGGCACAATGCCGAATTAAGTACAAGAAGACTGACTCTTCCTACTGTCTATGTAATGAACCGTTCCATTGACACTAGTTATAGATTCCGATGCTTGACTTCAGGTTTACTAAATCCCTTGGACCTTCTTATTGACGATAAAACACAGAAATTGCATCGGAATTTAATACAAAAGGCACAATGCCGACTCAAGTACAAGAAGACTGTCTCTTCTTACTGTCTATGTTTTGAACCATTCCTGTGACACTAGTTATACATTCCAATGCTTCACTTCAGGTTTACTGTGTCCCTCTGACCTTCTTATTGACGATGAAACACAGAAATTGCATCGGAATTAAATAGAAAAGGCACAATGCCGAATTAAGTACAGGAAGACTGACTCTTCCTACTGTCTACGTTTTGAACCATTTCTGTGACACTAGTTATATATTCCGATGCTTCACTTCAGGTTTACTGTATCCCTTGGTCCTTCTTATTGACGATGAAACACAGAAATTGCATCGGAATTAAATACAACAGGCACAATGCCGACTTAAGTACAAGAAGACTGTATCTTTATACTGTCTATGTTTTGAAACATTCCTGTGACACTAGTTATAGATTCCGATGCTCACTTCAGGTTTACTGTATCCCTCTGACTTTCTTATTGACGATGAAACACAGAAATTGCACCGGAATTAAATACAAAAGGCACAATGCCGGCTGAAGGACACGAAGACTGACTCTTCTTACTGACTATGTTTTGGACCATTCCTGTGACACTAGTTTTAGATTCCGATGCTTCACTTTAGGTTTACTGTATCCCTCTGACCTTTTTATTGACGAAGACACACAGAAATTGCCTCGGAATTAAATAGAAAAGGCACAATGCCGACTTAAGTACAAGAAGACTGACTCTTCTTACTGTATATGTTTTGAAACATTCCTGTGACACTAGTTATAGATTCCGATGCTCACTTCAGGTTTACTGTATCCCTCTGACTTTCTAATTGACGATGAAACACAGAAGTTAAACCGGAATTAAATACAAAAGGCACAATGCTGACTTAAGGACAAGAAGACTGACCCTTCTTACTGACTATGTTTTGATCCATTCCTGTGACACTAGTTATCGATTCCGATGCTTCACTTCAGGTTTACTGTATCCCTCTGACCTTCTTATTGACGATGAAACTCAGAAATTGCATCGGAATTAAATACAAAAGGCACAATGCCGAATTAAGTACAAGAAGACTGACTCTTCCTACTGTCTATGTTTTGATCCATTTCTGTGACACTAGTTATATATTCCGATGCTTCACTTCAGGTTTACTGTATCCCTTGGACCTTATGATTGACGATGAAACACAGACATAGCATCGGAATTAAATACAAAAGGCACAATGCCGAATTAAGTACAAGGAGACTGACTCTTCCTACTGTCTATGCTTTGAACCATTCCATTGACACTAGTTATAGATTCCGATGCTTGACTTCAGATTTACTGAATCCCTTGGACCTTCTTATTGACGATAAAACACCGAAATTGCATCGGAATTTAATACAAAAGGCACAATGCCGACTCAAGTACAAGAAGACTGACTCTTCTTACTGTCTATGTTTTGAACCATTCCTGTGACACTAGTTATAGATTCCAATGCTTCACTTCAGGTTTACTGTATCCCTCTGACCTTCTTATTGACGATGAAACACTGAAATTGCATCGGAATTAAATACAAAAGGCACAATGCCGACTCAAGTACAAGAAGACTGACTCTTCTTACTGACTATGTTTTGAACCATTCCTGTGACAATAGTTATAGATTCCGATGCTTCACTTCAGGTTTACTGTATCCCTCTGACTTTCTTATTGACGATGAAACACAGAAAATAAACCGGAATTAAATACAAAAGGCACAATGCTGACTTAAGGACAAGAAGACTGAACCTTCTTACTGACTATGTTTTGAAGCATTCCTGTGACACTAGTTATAGATTCCGATGCTTCACTTCAGGTTTACTGTATCCCTCTGACCTTCTTATTGACGAAGACACACAGAAATTGCCTCGGAATTAAATAGAAAAGGCACAATGCCGACTTAAGTACAAGAAGACTGACTGTTCTTAATGTCTATGTTTTGAACCATTCCTGTGACACTAGTTATAGATTCCGATGCTTCACTCTAGGTTTACTGTAACCCTTGGACCTTCTTATTGACGATGAAACACAGAAATTGCATCGGAATTAAATACAAAAAGCACAATGGCGACTTAGGGACAAGAAGACTGACTCTTCCTTCTGACAATGTTTTGAACCATTCCTGTGACACTAGTTATAGATTCCGATGCTTCACTTCAAGGTTTACTGTATCCCTCTGACCTTATTCACAATGAAACACAGAAATTGCATCGGAATTAAATACAAAAGGCACAATACCGACTGACTCTTCTTACTGTCTATGTTTTGAACAATTCCTGTGACACTAGTTATAGATTCCGATGCTTCACTTCAGGTTTACTGTATCCCTCTGACCTTATTCACGATGAAACACAGAAATTCCATCGGAATTAAATACAAAAGGCACAATGCCGAATTAAGTACAAGAAGACTGACTCTTCCTACTGTCTATGTAATGAACCGTTCCATTGACACTAGTTATAGATTCCGATGCTTGACTTCAGGTTTACTAAATCCCTTGGACCTTCTTATTGACGATAAAACACAGAAATTGCATCGGAATTTAATACAAAAGGCACAATGCCGACTCAAGTACAAGAAGACTGACTCTTCGTACTGTCTATGTTTTGAACCATTCCTGTGACACTAGTTATACATTCCAATGCTTCACTTCAGGTTTACTGTGTCCCTCTGACCTTCTTATTGACGATGAAACACAGAAATTGCATCGGAATTAAATAGAAAAGGCACAATGCCGAATTAAGTACAAGAAGACTGACTCTTCCTACTGTCTATGTTTTGAACCATTTCTGTGACACGAGTTATATATTCCGATGCTTCACTTCAGGTTAACTGTATCCCTTGGTCTTTCTTATTGACGATGAAACACAGAAATTGCATCGGAATTAAATACAACAGGCACAATGCCGACTTAAGTACAAGAAGACTGTATCTTTATACTGTCTATGTTTTGAAACATTCCTGTGACACTAGTTATAGATTCCGATGCTCACTTCAGGTTTACTGTATCCCTCTGACTTTCTTATTGACGATGAAACACAGAAATTGCACCGGAATTAAATACAAAACGCACAATGCCGGCTGAAGGACACGAAGACTGACTCTTCTTACTGACTATGTTTTAGACCATTCCTGTGACACTAGTTATAGATTCCGATGCTTCACTTTAGGTTTACTGTATCCCTCTGACCTTTTTATTGACGAAGACACACAGAAATTGACTCGGAATTAAATAGAAAAGGCACAATGCCGACTTAAGTACAAGAAGACTGACTCTTCTTACTGTATATGTTTTGAAACATTCCTGTGACACTAGTTATAGATTCCGATGCTCACTTCAGGTTTACTGTATCCCTCTGACTTTCTAATTGACGATGAAACACAGAAGTTAAACCGGAATTAAATACAAAAGGCACAATGCTGACTTAAGGACAAGAAGACTGACCCTTCTTACTGACTATGTTTTGAACCATTCCTGTGACACTAGTTATCGATTCCGATGCTTCACTTCAGGTTTACTGTATCCCTCTGACCTTCTTATTGCCGATGAAACTCAGAAATTGCATCGGAATTAAATACAAACGGCACAATGCCGAATTAAGTACAAGAAGACTGACTCTTCCTACTGTCTATGTTTTGATCCATTTCTGTGACACTAGTTATATATTCCGATGCTTCACTTCAGGTGTACTGTATCCCTTGGACCTTATGATTGACGATGAAACACAGACATAGCATCGGAATTAAATACAAAAGGCACAATGCCGAATTAAGTACAAGGAGACTGACTCTTCCTACTGTCTATGCTTTGAAACATTCCATTGACACTAGTTATAGATTCCGATGCTTGACTTCAGATTTACTGAATCCCTTGGACCTTCTTATTGACGATAAAACACCGAAATTGCATCGGAATTTAATACAAAAGGCACAATGCCGACTCAAGTACAAGAAGACTGACTCTTCTTACTGTCTATGTTTTGAACCATTCCTGTGACACTAGTTATAGATTCCAATGATTCACTTCAGGTTTACTGTATCCCTCTGACCATCTTATTGACGATGAAACACTGAAATTGCATCGGAATTAAATACAAAAGGCACAATGCCGACTCAAGTACAAGAAGACTGACTCTTCTTACTGTCTATGATTTGAACCATTCCTGTGACACTAGTTATAGATTCCAATGCTTCACTTCAGGTTTACTGCATCCCTCTGACCTTCTTATTGACGATGAAACACAGAAATTGCCTCGGAAATAAATAGAAAAGGCACAATGCCGACTTAAGTACAAGAAGACGGACTCTTCTTAATGTCTATGTTTCGAACCATTCCTGTGACACTAGTTATAGATTCCGATGCTTCACTTTAGGTTTAGAGTATCCCTTGGACCTTCTTATTGACGATGAACACAGTAATTACATCGGAATTAAATAGAAAAGGCACAATGCCAACTTAAGTAGAAGAAGACTGACTCTTCTTACTGTCTATGCTTTGAACCATTCCATTGACACTAGTTATAGATTCCGATGCTTCACTCCAGGTTTACTGTATCCCTTTTACATTCTTATTGACGATGAACACTGAAATTGCATGGGAATTAAATACAAAAGCCAAAATGCCGGCTTAAGTACAAGAAGACTGACTCTTCCTACTGTCTATGTTTTGAACCATTCCTGTGCCACTAGATATAGATTCCGATGCTTCACTTCAGGTTCACTGTATCCCTCTGACCTTATTCACGATGAAACACAGAAATTGCATCGGAATTAAATACAAAAGGCACAATACCGACTGACCCTTCTTACTGTCTATGTTTTGAACAATTCCTGTGACACTAGTTATAGATTCCGATGCTTGACTTCAGGTTTACTGTGTCCTTGGACCTTCTTATAGACGATGAAATACAGAAATTGCATCGGAATTTAATACAAAAGGCACAATGCCCACTCAAGTACAAGAAGACTGACTCTTCTTACTGTCTATGTTTTGAAACATTCCTGTGACACTAGTTATAGATTCCGATGCTTCACTTCAGGTTTACTGTATCCCTCTGACTTTCTTATTGACGATGAAACACAGAAGTTGCAACGGAAATAAATACAAAAGGCACAATGCTGACTTAAGGACAAGAAGACTGACTCTCCTTACTGACTATGTTTTGAACCATTCCTGTGACAATAGTTACAGATTCCGATGCTTCACTTCAGGTTTACTGTATCCCTCTGACCTTCTTGTTGACGATGAAACACAGAAGTTAAACCGGAATTAAATACAAAATGCACAATGCCGACTTAAGTACAAGAAAACTGACTCTTCTTACTGTCTATGTTTTGAACCATTTATGTGACACAAGTTATTGAGTCCGATGCTTCACTTCTGGTTTGCTGTATCCCTCTGACATTCTTATTGACGATGAAACATAGAAATTGCATCGGAATTAAATACAAAAGGCACAATGCTGACTTAAGTACAAGAAAACTGACTCTTCTTACTGTCTATGTTTGAACCATTCATGTGACACTAGTTATAGATTCCGATGCTTCACTTGAGGTTTACATTATCCCTCTGAACTTCTTATTGACGATGAAACACACACATTGCATCGGAATTAAATAGAAAAGGCACAATGCCGACTTAAGTCCAAGAAGACTGACAGTTCTTAATGTCTATGTTTTGAACCGTTCCTGTGACACTAGTTATAGATTCCGATGCTTCACTCTAGGTTTACTGTAACCCTTGGACCTTCTTATTGACGATGAAACACAGAAATTGCATCGGAACTAAATACAAAAGGCACAATGCCAACTTATTCACAAGAAGGCTGACTCTTCTTACTGTCTAAGTTTTGAACCATTCCTGTGACACTAGTGATAGATTCCGATGCTTCACTCCAGGTTTACTGTATCCCTTGGACCTTCTTATTGACGATGAAACACAGAAATAGCATCGGTATTAAATACAAAAGGCACCATGCCGAATTAAGGACAAGAAGACTGTATCTTCTTACTGCCTATGATTTGAACCATTCCTGTGACACTAGTTATAGATTCCGATGCTTCACTTCAGGTTTACTGTATCCCTCTGACCTTCTTACTGACGATGAAACACAGAAATTGCATCGGAATTAAATTCAAAAGGCACAATGCCGACTGAAGTGCAAGGAGAGTGACTCTTCTCACTGTCTATGTTTTGAACCCTTCCTGTGACATTAGTTATAGGTTCTGATGCTTCACTTCAGGTTTGCTGTATCCCTTGGACCTTCTTATTGACGATGAAACACAGAAATTGCATCGGAATTAAATAGAAAAGGCACAATGCCGACTTAAGTGCAAGGAGACTGACTCTTCTCACTGTCTATGTTTTGAACCCTTCCTGTGACACTAGTTATAGGTTCTGATGCTTCACTTCAGGTTTACTGTATCCCTTGGACCTTCTTATTGACGATGAAACACAGAAATTGCATCGGAATTAAATAGAAAAGGCACAGTGCCGACTTAAGTGCAAAAAGACTGACTCTTCCGTCTGTCAATGTGTTGATGCATTCCTGTGACACTAGTTATGGATTCCGATGCTTCACTTCAGGTTTACTGTATCCCTTGGACCTTCTTATTGACGATGAAACACAGAAATTGCATCGGAATTAAATAAAAAAGGCACAATGCCGACTTAAGTACAAGAAGACTGACTCATCCTACTGTCTATGTTTGGACCATTCCATTGACACTAGTTATAGCTTCCGATGCTTCACTTCAGGTTTACAGTTTCACTTGGACCTTCTTATTAACGATGAAACAATGAAATGGCATCGGAATTAAATACAAAAGGCACAATGCCGACTTAACAATAAGAAGACAGACTCTTCTTACTGACTATGTTTGAACCATTCCTGTGACACTAGGTAAAGATTCCGATGCTTCACTTCATGTTCACTGTATCCCTCTGACACTCTTATTGACGATGGAACACAGAAACAGCATCGGAATTAAATAGAAAAGGCACAATGCCGACTTAAGTACAAGAAGTCTGACTCTTCTCACTGACTGTGTTTTGAACCTTTCCTGTGACACTAGTTATAAAATCCGATGCTTCACTTCAGGTTTACGGTATCCCTTGGACCGTCTTATTGACGATGAAACACAGAAATTGCATCGGAATTAAATAGAAAAAGGCACAATGGCGACTTAAGTACAAGAAGACTGACTCTTCCTACTGTCTATGTTTTGAACCATTCCTGTGACAGTAGTTATAGATTCCGATTTTTCACACCAGGTTTACTGTATCCCTTGAACATTCTAATTGACGATGAAACACCGAAATAGCATCGGATTTACATAAAAAAGGCACAATGCCGACTTAGGTACAAGAAGACTGACTCTTCTTACTGACTATGTTTTGAACCATTCCTGTGACACTAGTTATAGATTCCGATGCATCACTTCAGGTTTACTGTATCCCTCTGACCTTCTTATTGACGATGAAACACAGAAATTGCCTCGGAATTAAATAGAAAAGGCACAATGCCGACTTAAGTACAAGAAGACTGACTGTTCTTAATGTCTATGTTTTGAACCATTCCTGTGACACTAGTTATAGATTCCGATGCTTCACTCTAGGTTTACTGTAACCCTTGGACCTTCTTATTGACGATGAAACACAGAAATTGCATCGGAATTAAATACAAAAAGCACAATGGCGACTTAGGGACAAGAAGACTGACTCTTCCTTCTGACAATGTTTTGAACCATTCCTGTGACTCTAGTTATAGATTCCGATGCTTCACTTCAAGGTTTACTGTATCCCTCTGACCTTATTCACAATGAAACACAGAAATTGCATCGGAATTAAATACAAAAGGCACAATACCGACTGACTCTTCTTACTGTCTATGTTTTGAACAATTCCTGTGACACTAGTTATAGATTCCGATGCTTCACTTCAGGTTTACTGTATCCCTCTGACCTTATTCACGATGAAACACAGAAATTCCATCGGAATTAAATACAAAAGGCACAATGCCGAATTAAGTACAAGAAGACTGACTCTTCCTACTGTCTATGTAATGAACCGTTCCATTGACACTAGTTATAGATTCCGATGCTTGACTTCAGGTTTACTAAATCCCTTGGACCTTCTTATTGACGATAAAACACAGAAATTGCATCGGAATTTAATACAAAAGGCACAATGCCGACTCAAGTACAAGAAGACTGACTCTTCGTACTGTCTATGTTTTGAACCATTCCTGTGACACTAGTTATACATTCCAATGCTTCACTTCAGGTTTACTGTGTCCCTCTGACCTTCTTATTGACGATGAAACACAGAAATTGCATCGGAATTAAATAGAAAAGGCACAATGCCGAATTAAGTACAAGAAGACTGACTCTTCCTACTGTCTATGTTTTGAACCATTTCTGTGACACGAGTTATATATTCCGATGCTTCACTTCAGGTTAACTGTATCCCTTGGTCCTTCTTATTGACGATGAAACACAGAAATTGCATCGGAATTAAATACAACAGGCACAATGCCGACTTAAGTACAAGAAGACTGTATCTTTATACTGTCTATGTTTTGAAACATTCCTGTGACACTAGTTATAGATTCCGATGCTCACTTCAGGTTTACTGTATCCCTCTGACTTTCTTATTGACGATGAAACACAGAAATTGCACCGGAATTAAATACAAAACGCACAATGCCGGCTGAAGGACACGAAGACTGACTCTTCTTACTGACTATGTTTTGGACCATTCCTGTGACACTAGTTATAGATTCCGATGCTTCACTTTAGGTTTACTGTATCCCTCTGACCTTTTTATTGACGAAGACACACAGAAATTGACTCGGAATTAAATAGAAAAGGCACAATGCCGACTTAAGTACAAGAAGACTGACTCTTCTTACTGTATATGTTTTGAAACATTCCTGTGACACTAGTTATAGATTCCGATGCTCACTTCAGGTTTACTGTATCCCTCTGACTTTCTAATTGACGATGAAACACAGAAGTTAAACCGGAATTAAATACAAAAGGCACAATGCTGACTTAAGGACAAGAAGACTGACCCTTCTTACTGACTATGTTTTGAACCATTCCTGTGACACTAGTTATCGATTCCGATGCTTCACTTCACGTTTACTGTATCCCTCTGACCTTCTTATTGACGATGAAACACTGAAATTGCATCGGAATTAAATACAAAAGGCACAATGCCGACTCAAGTACAAGAAGACTGACTCTTCTTACTGTCTATGTTTTGAACCATTCCTGTGACACTAGTTATAGATTCCAATGCTTCACTTCAGGTTTACTGCATCCCTCTGACCTTCTTATTGACGATGAAACACAGAAATTGCCTCGGAAATAAATAGAAAAGGCACAATGCCGACTTAAGTACAAGAAGACGGACTCTTCTTAATGTCTATGTTTCGAACCATTCCTGTGACACTAGTTATAGATTCCGATGCTTCACTTTAGGTTTAGAGTATCCCTTGGACCTTCTTATTGACGATGAACACAGTAATTACATCGGAATTAAATAGAAAAGCCACAATGCCAACTTAAGTAGAAGAAGACTGACTCTTCTTACTGTCTATGCTTTGAACCATTCCATTGACACTAGTTATAGATTCCGATGCTTCACTCCAGGTTTACTGTATCCCTTTTACATTCTTATTGACGATGAACACTGAAATTGCATCGGAATTAAATACAAAAGCCAAAATGCCGGCTTAAGTACAAGAAGACTGACTCTTCCTACTGTCTATGTTTTGAACCATTCCTGTGCCACTAGTTATAGATTCCGATGCTTCACTTCAGGTTCACTGTATCCCTCTGACCTTATTCACGATGAAACACAGAAATTGCATCGGAATTAAATACAAAAGGCACAATACCGACTGACCCTTCTTACTGTCTATGTTTTGAACAATTCCTGTGACACTAGTTATAGATTCCGATGCTTGACTTCAGGTTTACTGTGTCCTTGGACCTTCTTATAGACGATGAAATACAGAAATTGCATCGGAATTTAATACAAAAGGCACAATGCCCACTCAAGTACAAGAAGACTGACTCTTCTTACTGTCTATGTTTTGAAACATTCCTGTGACACTAGTTATAGATTCCGATGCTTCACTTCAGGTTTACTGTATCCCTCTGACTTTCTTATTGACGATGAAACACAGAAGTTGCAACGGAAATAAATACAAAAGGCACAATGCTGACTTAAGGACAAGAAGACTGACTCTCCTTACTGACTATGTTTTGAACCATTCCTGTGACAATAGTTACAGATTCCGATGCTTCACTTCAGGTTTACTGTATCCCTCTGACCTTCTTGTTGACGATGAAACACAGAAGTTAAACCGGAATTAAATACAAAATGCACAATGCCGACTTAAGTACAAGAAAACTGACTCTTCTTACTGTCTATGTTTTGAACCATTTATGTGACACAAGTTATAGAGTCCGATGCTTCACTTCTGGTTTGCTGTATCCCTCTGACATTCTTATTGACGATGAAACATAGAAATTGCATCGGAATTAAATACAAAAGGCACAATGCTGACTTAAGTACAAGAAAACTGACTCTTCTTACTGTCTATGTTTGAACCATTCATGTGACACTAGTTATAGATTCCGATGCTTCACTTGAGGTTTACATTATCCCTCTGAACTTCTTATTGACGATGAAACACACACATTGCATCGGAATTAAATAGAAAAGGCACAATGCCGACTTAAGTCCAAGAAGACTGACAGTTCTTAATGTCTATGTTTTGAACCATTCCTGTGACACTAGTTATAGATTCCGATGCTTCACTCTAGGTTTACTGTAACCCTTGGACCTTCTTATTGACGATGAAACACAGAAATTGCATCGGAATTAAATACAAAAGGCACAATGCCGACTTATTCACAAGAAGGCTGACTCTTCTTACTGTCTAAGTTTTGAACCATTCCTGTGACACTAGTGATAGATTCCGATGCTTCACTCCAGGTTTACTGTATCCCTTGGACCTTCTTATTGACGATGAAACACAGAAATAGCATCGGTATTAAATACAAAAGGCACCATGCCGAATTAAGGACAAGAACACTGTATCTTCTTACTGCCTATGATTTGAACCATTCCTGTGACACTAGTTATAGATTCCGATGCTTCACTTCAGGTTTACTGTATCCCTCTGACCTTCTTACTGACGATGAAACACAGAAATTGCATCGGAATTAAATTCAAAAGGCACAATGCCGACTGAAGTGCAAGGAGACTGACTCTTCTCAATGTCTATGTTTTGAACCCTTCCTGTGACATTAGTTATAGGTTCTGATGCTTCACTTCAGGTTTGCTGTATCCCTTGGACCTTCTTATTGAAGATGAAACACAGAAATTGCATCGGAATTAAATAGAAAAGGCACAATGCCGACTTAAGTGCAAGGAGACTGACTCTCCTCACTGTCTATGTTTTGAACCCTTCCTGTGACACTAGTTATAGGTTCTGATGCTTCACTTCAGGTTTACTGTATCCCTTGGACCTTCTTATTGACGATGAAACACAGAAATTGCATCGGAATTAAATAGAAAAGGCACAATGCCGACTTAAGTACAAGAAGACTGACTCTTCTTACTGACTATGTTTGAACCATTCGTGTGACACTAGTTATACAATCCGATGCTTTACTTCAGGTTTACTGTATCCCTTGGACCGTCTTATTGACGATGAAACACAGAAATTGCATCGGAATTAAATACAAAAGGCACAATGCCGACTTAAGTGCAAAAAGACTGACTCTTCCGTCTGTCAATGTGTTGATGCATTCCTGTGACACTAGTTATGGATTCCGATGCTTCACTTCAGGTTTACTGTATCCCTTGGACCTTCTTATTGACGATGAAACACAGAAATTGCATCGGAATTAAATAAAAAAGGCACAATGCCGACTTAAGTACAAGAAGACTGACTCATCCTACTGTCTATGTTTGGACCATTCCATTGACACTAGTTATAGCTTCCGATGCTTCACTTCAGGTTTACAGTTTCACTTGGACCTTCTTATTAACGATGAAACAATGAAATTGCATCGGAATTAAATACAAAAGGCACTATGCCGACTTAACAATAAGAAGACAGACTCTTCTTACTGACTATGTTTGAACCATTCCTGTGACACTAATTAAAGATTCCGATGCTTCACTTCATGTTCACTGTATCCCTCTGACACTCTTATTGACGATGGAACACAGAAACAGCATCGGAATTAAATAGAAAAGGCACAATGCCGACTTAAGTACAAGAAGTCTGACTCTTCTCACTGACTGTGTTTTGAACCATTCCTGTGACACTAGTTATAAAATCCGATGCTTCACTTCAGGTTTACGGTATCCCTTGGACCGTCTTATTGACGATGAAACACAGAAATTGCATCGGAATTAAATAGAAAAAGGCACAATGGCGACTTAAGTACAAGAAGACTGACTCTTCCTACTGTCTATGTTTTGAACCATTCCTGTGACAGTAGTTATAGATTCCGATTCTTCACACCAGGTTTACTGTATCCCTTGAACATTCTTATTGACGATGAAACACCGAAATAGCACCGGATTCACATAAAAAAGGCACAATGCCGACCTAGGTACAAGAAGACTGACTCTTCTTACTGACTATGTTTTGAACCATTCCTGTGACACTAGTTATAGATTCCGATGCATCACTTCAGGTTTACTGTATCCCTCTGACCTTCTTATTGACGATGAAACACAGAAATTGCATCGTAATTAAATACAAAAGGCAGAATGCCGACTTAAGTACAAGAAGACCGACTCTTCTTACTGTCTATTATTTGAACCATTCCTGTGACACTAGTTATAGATTCCGATGCTTCGCTCCAGGTTTACTGTATCCCTTGGACCTTCTTATTGACGATGAAACTCAGAAATTGCATCGGAATTAAATACAAAAGGCACAATGCCGACTATAGTACAAGAAGACTGACTCTTCTCACTGACTATGTTTTGAACCATTCCTGTGACACTAGTTATAGATTCCGATGCTTCACTTCAGGTTTACTGTATCCCTTGGACCATCTTATTAACGATGAAAAACATAAATTGCATCGGAAGTAAATACAATAGTCACAACGCCTACTTAAGTACAAGAAGACTGACTCTTCCATCTGTCTATGTTTTGATCCATTCCTGTGACACTTGTTATGGATTCCGATGCTTCACTTCAGGTTTACTGTATCCCTTGGACCTTCTTATTGACGATGAAACACAGAAATTGCATCGGAATTAAATACAAAAATCACAATGCTGACTTAAGTACATGAAGACTGATTCTTCTTACTGACTACGTTTTATACCATTCCTGTGACACTAGTTATAGATTCCGATGGTTCACCTCAGGTTTACTGTATCCGTTGGACCTTCTTATTGACGATGAAACACAGAAATTGCATCGGAATTAAATACAAAAGGCACAATGCCGACTTAAGTACAAGAAGACTGACTCATCATACTGTCTATGTTTGAACCATTCCATTGACACTAGTTATAGCTTCCGAAGCTTCACTTCAGTTTTATTGTTTACCTTGGACGTTCTTATTAACGATGAAACAATGAAATTGCATCGGAATTAAATACAAAAGGCACAATGCCGACTTAGTACATGAAGACTGATTCTTCTTACTGTCTATGATTTGAACCATTCCTGTGACACTAGTGATAGATTCCGATCCTTCACTCCAGGTTTACTGTATCCCTTGCACATTCTTATTGACGATGAAACACAGAAATTGCATCGGAATTAAATACAAAAGTCACAATGCCGACTTAAGTATATGAAGACTGACTCTTCTTACTGTCTATGTTTTGCACCATTTCTGTGACACTAGTTATAGATTCCGATGCTTCACTTCAGGGTTTCTGTATCCCTCTGACCTTCTTATTGACGATGAAACACAGAAATTGCATCAGAATTAAATACAATAGTCACAACGGCTACTTAAGTACATGAAGACTGACTGTTCCATATGTCTATGTTTTGATCCATTCCTGTGACACTAGTTATGGATTCCGATGCTTCACTTCAGGTTTACTGTATCCCTTGGACCTTCTTATTGACGATGAAACACAGAAATTGCATCGGAATTAAATACAAAAGGCACAATGCTGACTTAACTACATGAAGACTGATTCTTCTTACTGACTACGTTTTATACCATTCCTGTGACACTAGTTATAGATTCCGATGCTTCGCTTCAGGTTTACTGTATCCCTCTGACCTTATTCACGATGAAACACAGAAATTGCATCGGAATTAAATACAAAAGGCACAATACCGACTGACCCTTCTTACTGTCTATGTTTTGAACAATTCCTGTGACACTAGTTATAGATTCCGATGCTTCACTTCAGGATTACTGTATGCCTCTGAACTTCTTATTGACGATGAAACATTGAATTTGCATCGGAATTAAATACAAAAGGCACAATGCCGACTTAAGTACAAGAAAACTGACTCTTCTTACTGTCTATGTTTTGAACCATTTCTGTGACACAAGTTATAGATTCCGATGCTTCACTTCAGGTTTGCTGTATCCCTCTGACATTCTTATTGACGATGAAACATAGAAATTGCATCGGAATTAAATACAAAAGGCACAATACTGACTTAAGTACATGAAAACTGACTCTTCTTACTGTCTATGTTTGAACCATTCATGTGACACTAGTTATAGATTCCGATGCTTCTCTTGAGGTTTACATTATCCCTCTGAACTTCTTATTGACGATGAAACACAGACATTGCATCGGAATTAAATAGAAAAGGCACAATGCCGAATTAAGTACAAGAAGACTGACTCTTCTTACTGTCTATGTTTTGAACCATTCCTGTGACACTAGTTATAGATTCCGATGCTTGACTTCAGGTTTACTGTGTCCTTGGACCTTCTTATAGACGATGAAATACAGAAATTGCATCGGAATTTAATACAAAAGGTACAATGCCCACTCAAGTACAAGAAGACTGACTCTTCTTACTGTCTATGTTTTGAAACATTCCTGTGACACTAGTAATAGATTCCGATGCTTCACTTCAGGTTTACTGTATCCCTCTGACTTTCTTATTGACGATGAAACACAGAAGTTGCAACGGAAATAAATTCAAAAGGCACAATGCTGACTTAAGGACAAGAAGACTGACTCTCCTTACTGACTATGTTTTGAACCATTCCTGTGACACTAGTTACAGATTCCGATGCTTCACTTCAGGTTTACTGTATCCCTCTGACCTTCTTGTTGACGATGAAACACAGAAGTTAAACCGGAATTAAATACAAAAGGCACAATGCCGACTTAAGTACAAGAAAACTGACTCTTCTTACTGTCTATGTTTTGAACCATTTATGTGACACAAGTTATAGATTCCGATGCTTCACTTCAGGTTTGCTGTATCCCTCTGACATTCTTAACGACGATGAAACATAGAAATTGCATCGGAATTAAATACAAAAGGCACAATGCTGACTTAAGTACAAGAAAACTGACTCTTCTTACTGTCTATGTTTGAACCATTCATGTGACACTAGTTATAGATTCCGATGCTTCACTTGAGGTTTACATTATCCCTCTGAACTTCTTATTGACGATGAAACACAGACATTGCATCGGAATTAAATAGTAAAGGCACAATGCCGACTTAAGTCCAAGAAGACTGACTGTTCTTAATGTCTATGTTTTGAACCATTCCTGTGACACTAGTTATAGATTCCGATGCTTCACTCTAGGTTTACTGTAACCCTTGGACCTTCTTATTGACGATGAAACACAGAAATTGCATCGGAATTAAATACAAAAGGCACAATGCCGACTTATTTAGAAGAAGGCTGACTCTTCTTACTGTCTAAGTTTTGAACCATTCCTGTGACACTAGTGATAGATTCCGATGCTTCACTCCAGGTTTACTGTATCCCTTGGACCTTCTTATTGACGATGAAACACAGAAATAGCATAGGTATTAAATACAAAAGGCACAATGCCGAATTAAGGACAAGAAGACTGTATCTTCTTACTGCCTATGATTTGAACCATACCTGTGACACTAGTTATAGATTCCGATGGTTCACTTCAGGTTTACTGTATCCCTCTGACCTTCTTACTGACGATGAAACACAGAAATTGCATCGGAATTAAATTCAAAAGGCACAATGCCGACTTAAGTGCAAGGAGACTGACTCTTCTAACTGTCTATGTTTTGAACCCTTCCTGTGACATTAGTTATAGGTTCTGATGCTTCACTTCAGGTTTGCTGTATCCCTTGGACCTTCTTATTGACGATGAAACACAGAAATTGCATTGGAATTAAATAGAAAAGGCACAATGCCGACTTAAGTGCAAGGAGACTGACTCTTCTCACTGCCTATGTTTTGAACCCTTCCTGTGACACTAGTTATTGGTTCTGATGCTTCACTTCAGGTTTACTGTATCCCTTCTACCTTCTTATTGACGATGAAACACAGAAATTGCATCGGAATTAAATAGAAAAGGCACAATGCCGACTTAAGTACAAGAAGACTGACTCTTCTTACTGACTATGTTTTGAACCATTCGTGTGACACTAGTTTTAGATTCCGATGCTTCACTTCAGCCTTACTGTATCCCTCTGACCTTCTTATTGACGATGAAACACAGAAATTGCATCGGAATTAAATAGAAAAAGGCACAATGGTGACTTAAGTACAAGAAGACTGACTCTTCCTACTGTCTATGTTTTGAATCATTCCTGTGACACTAGTTTTAGATTCCGATGCTTCACTTCAGCCTTACTGTATCCCTCTGACCTTCTTATTGACGATGAAACACAGAAATTGCAGCGGAATTAAGTTCAAAAGGCACAAATCCGACTTATGTACAAGAAGACTGACTCTTCCTACAGACTAGGTTTTGAACCATCCCTATGACACTAGTTAGAGATTCCGATGCTTCACTTCAGGTTTACTGAATCCCTTGGAACTTCTTATTGACGACAAAACACAGAAATTCCATCGGAATTAAAAACAGAAGGCACAATGCCGACTTAAGCACAAGAAGACTGACTGTTCTTACTGTCTATGTTTTGAACCATTCCTGTGAAAGTAGTTATAGATTCCGATTCTTCACACCAGGTTTACTGTATCCCTTGAACATTCTTATTGACGATGAAACACCGAAATAGCATCGGATTTACATAAAAAAGGCACAATGCCGACTTAGGTACAAGAAGACTGACTCTTCTTACTGACTATGTTTTGAACCATTCCTGTGACACTAGTTATAGATTCCGATGGTTCACTTCAGGTTTACTGTATCCGTTGGACCTTCTTATTGACGATGAAACACAGAAATTGCATCGGAATTAAATACAAAAGGCACAATGCCGACTTAAGTACAAGAAGACTGACTCATCATTCTGTTTATGTTTGAACCATTCCATTGACACTAGTTATAGCTTCCGAAGCTTCACTTCAGTTTTACTGTTTCCCTTGGACGTTCTTATTAACGATGAAACAATGAAATTGCATCGGAATTAAATACAAAATTCACAATGCCGACTTAAGTACATGAAGACTGATTCTTCTTACTGTCTATGATTTGAACCATTCCTGTGACACTAGTGATAGATTCCGATCCTTCACTCCAGGTTTACTGTATCCCTTGCACATTCTTATTGACGATGAAACACAGAAATTGCATCGGAATTAAATACAAAAGTCACAATGCCGACTTAAGTATATGAAGACTGACTCTTCTTACTGTCTATGTTTTGCACCATTTCTGTGACACTAGTTATAGATTCCGATGCTTCACTTCAGGGTTACTGTATCCCTCTGACCTTCTTATTGACGATGAAACACAGAAATTGCATCAGAATTAAATACAATAGTAACAACGGCTACTTAAGTACAAGAAGACTGACTGTTCCATATGTCTATGTTTTGATCCATTCCTGTGACACTAGTTATGGATTCCGATGCTTCACTTCAGGTTTACTGTATCCCTTGGACCTTCTTATTGACGATGAAACACAGAAATTGCATCGGAATTAAATACAAAAGGCACAATGCTGACTTAAGTACATGAAGACTGATTCTTCTTACTGACTACGTTTTATACCATTCCTGTGACACTAGTTATAGTTTCCGATGGTTCACTTCAGGTTTACTGTATCCGTTGGACCTTCTTATTGACGATGAAACACAGAAATTGCATCGGAATTAAATACAAAAGGCACAATGCCGACTTAAGTACAAGAAGACTGACTCATCCTACTGTCTATGTTTGAACCATTCCATTGACACTAGTTATAGCTTCCGAAGCTTCACTTCAGTTTTACTGTTTCCCTTGGACGTTCTTATTAACGATGAAACAAAGAAATTGCATCGGAATTAAATACAAAAGGCACAATGCCGACTTAAGTACATGAAGACTGATTCTTCTTACTGTCTATGATTTGAACCATTCCTGTGACACCAGTGATAGATTCCGATCCTTCACTCCAGGTTTACTGTATCCCTTGCACATTCTTATTGACGATGAAACACAGAAATTGCATCGGAATGAAATTCAAAAGGCACAATGCCGACTTAAGGACAAGAAGACTGTATCTTCTTACTGCCTATGTTTTGAACTATTCCTGTGACACTAGTTATAGATTCCGATGCCTCACTTCAGGTTTACTGTATCCCTCTGACCTTCTTATTGACGATGAAACACAGAAATTGCATCGGAATTAAATTCGAAAGGCACAATGCCGACTTAAGTGCAAGGAGACTGACTCTTCTCACTGTCTATGTTTTGAACCCTTCCCGTGACACTAGTTATAGTTTCTGATGCCTCACTTCAGGTTTACTGTATCCCTTGGATCTTCTTATTGACGATGAAACACAGAAATTGCATCAGAATTAAATACAAATGGCACAATGCCGACTTAAGGACAAGAAGACTGACTCTTCTTACTGACTATGTTTGGACCATTCCTGTGACACTAGTTATGGATTCCGATGCTTCACTCCAGGTTTACTGTATCCCTTGGACCTTCTTATTGACTATGAAACACAGAAATTGCATCGGAATTAAATACAAAAGGCACAATGACGACTTAAGTATAAGGAGACTGACTCTTCTTACTGTCTATGTTTTGAAACATTCCTGTGACACTAGCTATAGATTCCGATGCTTCACTTCGTTATTACTGTATCCCTCTGACCTTATTGACGATGAAACACAGAAATTGCATCGGAATTAAATACGAAAGGCACAATACCAACTTAGGTACAAGAAGACTGACTCTTCTTACTGTCTATGTTTGAACCACTCCTGTGACACTAGATATAGATTCCGATGCTTCACTTCAGGTTTACTGTATCATTTGGACCTTCTTGTTGACGATGAAACACAGAAATTACATCGAAATTAAATACAAAAGGCACAATGCCGACTTGAGTACAAAAAGACTGACTCTTCTTACTGACTATGATCTGAACCAATCCTGTGACACTAGTTATAGATTCCGATGCTTCACTTCAGGTGTACTGTATCCCTCTGACCTTCTTATTGACGATGAAACACAGACATTGGATAGGAATTAAATAGAAATGGCACAATGAGGACTTAAGTACAAGAAGACTGACTCTTCTTACTGTCTATGTTTTGAACCATACCTGTGACACTAGTTATAGATTCCGATGCTTGACTTCAGGTTTACTGTATCCCTTGGAACTTCTTATTGACGATGAAACACAGAAATTGCATCGGAATTTAATGCAAAAGGCACAATGCCGACTCAAGTACAAGAAGACTGACTCTTCTGATTGTCTATGTTTTGAACCACTCCTGTTACACTAGTTGTAAATTCCGATGCATCAGTTCAGGTTTACTGTATCGGTCTGACCTTCTTATATACGAAGAAACACAGAAATTGCATCGGAATTAAATACAAAAGGCACAATGCCGACTTAAGTACAAGAAGACTGACTCATCCTACTGTCTATGTTTGAACCATTCCTGTGACACTAGTTATAGCTTCCGATGCTTCACTTCAGGATTACGGTTTCCCTTGGACCTTCTTATTAACGAAAAAACAATGAAATTGCATCGGAATTAAATACAAAAGGCACAATGCCGACTTAAGTACATGTAGACTGATTCTTCTTACTGACTATGTTTTGAACCATTCCTGTGACACTAGTTATAGATTCCGATGCTTCACTTCAGGTTTACTGTATCCGTTGGACCTTCTTATTGACGATGAAACACAGAAATTGCATCGGAATTAAACACAAAAGGCACAATGCCGAATTAAGGACAAGAAGACTGTATCTTCAAACTGCCTATGATTAGAACCATTCCTGTGACACTAGCTATAGATTCCGATGCTTCACCTCGTTAATACTGTATCCCTCTGACATTATTGACGATGAAACACAGAAATTGCATCGGAATTAAATACGAAAGGCACAATACCGGCTTAGGTACAAGAAGACTGACTCTTCTTACTGTCTATGTTTTGAACCACTCCTGTGACACTAGATATAGATTCCGATGCTTCACTTCAGGTTTACTGTATCATTTGGACCTTCTTGTTGACGATGAAACAATGAAATTGCATCGGAATTAAATACAAAAGGCACAATGCCGACTTAACAATAAGAAGACAGACTCTTCTTACTGACTATGTTTGAACCATTCCTGTGACACTAGTTAAAGATTCCGATGCTTCACTTCATGTTCACTGTATCTCTCTGACACTCTTATTGACGATGGAACACAGAAACAGCATCGGAATTAAATAGAAAAGGCACAATGCCGACTTAAGTACAAGAAGTCTGACTCTTCTCACTGACTGTGTTTTGAACCATTCCTGTGACACTAGTTATACAATCCGATGCTTCACTTCAGGATTACGGTTTCCCTTGGACCTTCTTATTAACGATGAAACAATGAAATTGCATCAGAATTAAATACAAAAGGCACAATGCCGACTTAAGGACAAGAAGACTGACTCTTCTTACTGACTATGTTTGGACCATTCCTGTGACACTAGTTATGGATTCCGATGCTTCACTCCAGGTTTACTGTCTCCCTTGGACCTTCTTATTGACGATGAAACACAGAAATTGCATCGGAATTAAATACAAAAGGCACAATGACGACTTAAGTGTAAGAAGACTGACTCTTCTTACTGTCTATGTTTTGAACCACTCCTGTGACACTAGCTATAGATTCCGATGCTTCACTTCAGGTTTACTGTATCATTTGGACCTTCTTGTTGACGATGAAACACAGAAATTACATCGAAATTAAATACAAAAGGCACAATGCCGACTTAAGTACAAAAAGACTGACTCTTCTTACTGACTATGATCTGAACCATTCCTGTGACACTAGTTATAGATTCCGATGCTTCACTTCAGGTGTACTGTATCCCTCTGACCTTCTTATTGACGATGAAACACAGACATTGGATAGGAATTAAATAGAAATGGCACAATGAGGACTTAAGTACAAGAAGACTGACTCTTCTTACTGTCTATGTTTTGAACCATACCTGTGACACTAGTTATAGATTCCGATGCTTGACTTCAGGTTTACTGTATCCCTAGGAACTTCTTATTGACGATGAAACACAGAAATTGCATCGGAATTTAATGCAAAAGGCACAATGCCGACTCAAGTACAAGAAGACTGACTCTTCTGATTGTCTATGTTTTGAACCACTCCTGTTACACTAGTTGTAAATTCCGATGCATCAGTTCAGGTTTAATGTATCGGTCTGACCTTCTTATATACGATGAAACACAGAAATTGCATCGGAATTAAATACAAAAGGCACAATGCCGACTTGAGTACAAGAAGACTGACTCATCCTACTGTCTATGTTTGAACCATTCCATTGACACTAGTTATAGCTTCCGATGCTTCACTTCAGGATTACGGTTTCCCTTGGACCTTCTTATTGACGATGAAACACAGAAATGGCATCGGAATTAAATACAAAAGGCACAATGCCGACTTATTTACATGATGGCTGACTCTTCTTACTGTCTATGTTTTGAACCATTCCTGTGACACTAGTGATAGATTCCGATGCTTCACTCCAGGTTTACTGTATCCCTTGGACCTTCTTATTGACGATGAAACACAGAAATTGCATCGGAATTAAATTCTAAAGGCACAATGCCGACTTAAGTGCAAGGAGACTGACTCTTCTTACAGACTATGTTTTGAACCATTCCTGTGACACTATTTATAGATTCCGATGCTTCACTTCAGGTTTACTGTATCCGTTGGACCTTCTTATTGACGATGAAACACAGAAATTGCATCGGAATTAAATACAAAAGGACAATGCCGACTTAAGTACAAGAAGACTGACTCATCCTACTGTCGATGTTTGAAACATTCCATTGACACTAGTTATAGCTTCCGAAGCTTCACTTCAGTTTTACTGTTTCCCTTGGACGTTCTTATTAACGATGAAACAATGAAATTGCATCGGAATTAAATATAAAAGGCACAATGCCGACTTAAGTACATGAAGACTGATTCTTCTTACTGTCTATGATTTGAACCATTCCTGTGACACTAGTGATAGATTCCGATCCTTCACTCCAGGTTTACTGTATCCCTTGCACAATCTTATTGACGATGAAACACAGAAATTGCATCGGAATGAAATACAAAAGGCACAATGCCGACTTAAGGGCATGAAGACTGTATCTTCTTACTGCCTATGTTTTGAACTATTCCTGTGACACTAGTTACAGATTCCGATGCCTCACTTCAGGTTTACTGTATTCTTCTGACCTTCTTATTGACGATGAAACACAGAAATTGCATCGGAATTAAATTCGAAAGGCACAATGCCGACTTAAGTGCAAGGAGACTGACTCTTCTCACTGTCTATGTTTTGAACCCTTCCTGTGACACTAGTTATAAATTCTGATGCCTCACTTCAGGTTTACTGTATCCCTTGGATCTTCTTATTGACGATGAAACACAGAAATTGCATCAGAATTAAATACAAAAGGCACAATGCCGACTTAAGGACAAGAAGACTGACTCTTCTTACTGACTATGTTTGGACCATTCCTGTGACACTAGTTATGGATTCCGATGCTTCACTCCAGGTTTACTGTATCCCTTGGACCTTCTTATTGACGATGAAACACAGAAATTGCATCGGAATTAGATACAAAAGGCACAATGACGATTTAAGTATAAGAAGACTGACTCTTCTTACTGTCTATGTTTTGAAACATTCCTGTGACACTAGCTATAGATTCCGATGCTTCACCTCGTTATTACTGTATGCCTCTGACCTTATTGACGATGAACCACAGAAATTGCATCGGAATTAAATACGAAAGGCACAATACCGGCTTAGGTACAAGAAGACTGACTCTTCTTACTGTCTATGTTTTGAACCACTCCTGTGACACTAGATATAGATTCCGATGCTTCACTTCAGGTTTACTGTATCATTTGGACCTTCTTGTTGACGATGAAACACAGAAATTACATCGATATTAAATACAAAAGGCACAATGCCGACTTAAGTACAAAAAGACTGACTCTTCTTACTGACTATGATTTGAACCATTCCTGTGACACTAGTTATAGATTCCGATGCTTCACTTCAGGTGTACTGTATCCCTCTGACCTTCTTATTGACGATGAAACACAGACATTGGATAGGAATTAAATAGAAAAGGCACATGAGGACTTAAGTACAAGAAGACTGACTCTTCTTACTGTCTATGTTTTGAACCATTCCTGTGACACTAGTTATAGATTCCGATGCTTGACTTCAGGTTTACTGTATCCCTTGGAACTTCTTATTGACGATGAAACACAGAAATTGCATCGGAATTTAATGCAAATGGCACAATGCCGACTCAAGTACAAGAAGACTGACTCTTCTGATTGTCTATGTTTTGAACCACTCCTGTGACACTAGTTGTAAAATCCGATGCATCACTTCATGTTTACTGTATCGATCTGACCTTCTTATATACGATGAAACACAGAAATTGCATCGGGATTAAATACAAAATGCACAATGCCGACTTAAGTACATGAAGACTGAGTCTTCCTACTGTCTATGTTTTGAACCATTTCTGTGACACTAGTTATAGATTCCGATGCTTCACTTCAGGGTTACTGTATATCTCTGACCTTCTTATTGACGATGAAACACAGAAATTGCATCGGAATTAAATACAAAAGGCACAATGCCGACTTAAGTACAAGAAGACTGACTCATCCTACTGTCTATGTTTGAACCAATCCATTGACACTAGTTATAGCTTCCGATGCTTCACTTCAGGATTACGGTTTCCCTTGGACCTTCTTATTAGCGATGAAACAATGAAATTGCATCGGAATTAAATACAAAAGGCACAATGCCGACTTAAGTACATGTAGACTGATTCTTCTTACTGACTATGTTTTGAACCATTCCTGTGACACTAGTTATAGATTCCGATGCTTCACTTCAGGTTTACTGTATCCGTTGGACCTTCTTATTGACGATGAAACACAGAAATTGCAACGGAATTAAATACAAAAGGCACAATGCCGACTTATTTACAAGAAGGCTGACTCTTCTTACTCTCTAAGTTTTGAACCATTCCTGTGACACTAGTGATAGATTCCGATGCTTCACTCCAGGTTTACTGTATCCCTTGGACCTTCTTATTGACGATGAAACACAGAAATAGCATCGGTATTAAATACAAAAGGCACAATGCCGAATTAATCACAAGAAGACTGTATCTTCTTACTGCCTATGATTTGAACCATTCCTGTGACACTAGTTTTAGATTCCGATGCTTCACTTCAGGTTTACTGTATCCCTCTGACCTTCTTACTGACGATGAAACACAGAAATTGCATCGGAATTAAATTCAAAAGGCACAATGCCGACTTAAGTGCAAGGAGACTGACTCTTCTCACTGTCTATGTTTTGAACCCTTCCTGTGACACTAGCTATATATTCCGATGCTTCACTTCGTTATTACTGTATCCCTCTGACCTTATTGACGATGAAACACAGAAATTGCATCGGAATTAAATAGAAAAGGCACAATGCCGACTTAAGTGCAAGGAGACTGACTCTTCTCACTGTCTATGTTTTGAACCCTTCCTGTGACACTAGTTATAGGTTCTGATGCTTCACTTCAGGTTTACTGTATCCCTTGGACCTTCTTATTGACGATGAAACACAGAAATTGCATCGGAATTAAATAGAAAAGGCACAATGCCGACTTAAGTACAAGAAGACTGACTCTTCTTACTGACTATGTTTTGAACCATTCGTGTGACACTAGTTATACAATCCGATGCTTCACTTCAGGTTTACTGTATCCCTTGGACCGTCTTATTGACGATGAAACACAGAAATTGCATCGGAATTAAATACAAAAGGCACAATGCCGACTTAAGTGGAAAAGACTGACTCTTCCTTCTGTCAATGTGTTGATCCATTCCTGTGACACTAGTTATGGATTCCGATGCTTCACTTCAGGTTTACTGTATCCCTTGGACCCTCTTATTAACGATGAAACACAGAAATTGCATCGGAATTAAATAAAAAAGGCACAATGCCGACTTAAGTACAAGAAGACTGACTCATCCTACTGTCTATGTTTGAACCATTCCATTGACACTAGTTATGGCTTCCGATGCTTCACTTCAGGTTTACTGTTTCCCTTGGACCTTCTTATTAACGACGAAACAATGAAATTGCATCGGAATTAAATACAAAATTCACAATGCCGACTTAAGTACATGAAGACTGATTCTTCTTACTGACTATGTTTAGAACCATTCCTTTGACACTAGTTATAGAGTCCGATGGTTCACTTCAGAATAGAATAGAAAAGGCACAATGCCGACTTAAGTACAAAAAGACTGACTCTTCATACTGTCTATGTTTAGAACCATTCCTGTGACACTAGTTATAGAGTCCGATGCTTCACTCCAGGTTTACTGTATCCCTTGGACCTTCTTATTGACGATGAAACACAGAAATTGCATCGGAATTAAATAGAAAAGGCACAATGCCGACTTAAGTACAAGATGAATGACCCTTCCTACTGTCTATGTTTTGAACCATTCCTGTGACACTAGTTTTAGATTCCGATGCTTCACTTCAGCTTTACCGTATCCCTCTGACCTTCTTATTGACGATGAAACACAGAAATTGCATCGGAATTAAATACAAAAGGCACAATGCCGACTTAACAATAAGAAGACAGACTCTTCTTACTGACTATGTTTGAACCATTCCTGTGACACTAGCTAAAGATTCCGATGCTTCACTTCAAGTTCACTGTATCCCTCTGACACTCTTATTGACGATGGAACACAGAAACAGCATCGGAATTAAATAGAAAAGGCACAATGCCGACTTAAGTACAAGAAGTCTGACTCTTCTCACTGACTGTGTTTTGAACCATTCCTGTGACACTAGTTATACCATCCGATGCTTCACTTCAGGTTTACTGTATCCCTTGGACCGTCTTATTGACGATGAAACACAGAAATTGCATCGGAATTAAATAGAAAAAGGCACAATGGCGACTTAAGTACAAGAAGACTGACTCTTCCTACTGTCTATGTTTTGAACCATTCCTGTGACACTAGTTTTAGATTCCGATGCTTCACTTCAGCCATACTGTATCCCTCTGACCTTCTTATTGACGATGAAACACAGAAATTGCAGCGGAATTAAGTTCAAAAGGCACAAATCCAACTTATGTACAAGAAGACTGACTCTTCCTACAGACTAGGTTTTGAACCATCCCTATGACACTAGTTAGAGATTCCGATGCTTCACGTCAGGTTTACTGAATCCCTTGGAACTTCATATTGACGACAAAACACAGAAATTGCATCGGAATTAAAAACAAAAGGCACAATGCCGACTTAAGTACAATACGACTGACTGTTCTTACTGTCTATGTTTTGAACCATTCCTGTGACAGTAGTTATAGATTCCGATTCTTCACACCAGGTTTACTGTATCCCTTGAACATTCTTATTGACGATGAAACACCGAAATAGCATCGGATTTAAATAAAAAAGGCACAATGCCGACTTAGGTACAAGAAGACTGACTCTTGTTACTGACTATGTTTTGAACCATCCCTGTGACACTAGTTATAGATTCCGATGCTTCACTTCAGGTTTACTGTATCCCTCTGACCTTCTTATTGACGATGAAACACAGAAATTGCATCGGAATTAAATACAAAAGGCAGAATGCCGACTTAAGTACAAGAAGACTGACTCTTCTTACTGTCTATGATTTGAACCATTCCTGTGACACTAGTTATAGATTCCGATGCTTCACTTCAGGTTTACTGTATCCCTTGGACCATCTTATTAACGATGAAAAACATAAATTGCATCGGAAGTAAATACAAAAGGCACAATGCCGACTTAAGTACAAGAAGACTGACTCTTCCTACTGTCTATGTTTTGAACCATTCCTGTGACACTTGTTATAGATTCCGATGCTTCACTTCAGGTTTACTGTATCCCTCTGACTTTCGTATTGACGATGAAACACAGAAATTGCACCGGAATTAAATACAAAGGGCACAACGCCGACTTAAGGACAAGAAGACTGACTCGTATTAGTTACTATGTTTTGAACCATTCCTGTGACACTAGTTTTAGATTTAGATGCTTCACTTCAGGTTTACTGTATCCCTCTGACCTTCTTATTGACGATGAAACACAGAAATTGCCTCGGAATTAAATAGAAAAGGCACAATGCCGACTTACGAACAAGAAGACTGACTCTTCTTACCTTCTATGTTTGAACCATTCCTGTGCCACTAGTTATAGATTCCGATGCTTCACTCCAGGTTTAGTGTATCCCTCTAACCTTCTTATTGACGATGAAACACAGAAATTGCAACGGAATTAAATACAAAAGGCACAATGCCGACTTAAGTGCAGGAAGACTGATTCTTGTTACTGTCTATGTATTGAACCATTCTTTCTACACTAGTTATAGGTTCTGATGCTTCACTTCAGGTTTACTGTATCCCTTGGATCTTCTTATTGTCGATGAAACACAGAAATTGCATCGGAATGAAATACAAAAGGCACATTGCCGACTTAAGGACAAGAAGACAGACTCTTCTCACTGACTATGTTTTGAACCATTCCTGTAACACTAGTTATAGATTCCGATGCTTCACTCCAGGTTTAGTGTATCCCTTGGACCATCTTCTTAACGATGAAAAACATAAATTGCATCGGAAGTAAATACAAAAGGCACAATGCCGACTTAAGTACAAGAAGACTGACTCTTCCTACTGTCTATGTTTTGAACCATTCCTGTGACACTTGTTATAGATTCCGATGCTTCACTTCAGGTTTACTGTATCCCTCTGACTTTCGTATTGACGATGAAACACAGAAATTGCAGCGGAATTAAGTACAAAAGGCACAATTCCGACTTAAGTACAAGAAGACTGACTCTTCCTACAGACTAGGTTTTGAACCATTCCTGTGACACTAGTTAGAGATTCCGATGCTTCACTTCAGGTTTACTGAATCCCTTGGACCTTCTTATTGACGACAAAACACAGAAATTGCATCGGAATTAAATACAAAAGCCACAATGCCGACTTAAGTACAAGAAGACTGACTGTTCTTACTGTCTATGTTTTGAACCATTCCTGTGACAGAAGTAATAGATTCCGATTCTTCACACCAGGTTTACTGTATCCCTTGGACCTTCTTATTGACGATGAAACACCGAAATAGCATCGGATTTAAATAGAAAAGGCACAATTCCGACTTAGGTACAAGAAGACTGACTCTTGTTACTGACTATGTTTTGAACCATCCCTGTGACACTAGTTATAGAATC
Source organism: Schistocerca serialis cubense (assembly GCF_023864345.2). Taxonomy (NCBI): domain Eukaryota; kingdom Metazoa; phylum Arthropoda; class Insecta; order Orthoptera; family Acrididae; genus Schistocerca; species Schistocerca serialis. The sequence goes on from NC_064645.1 coordinate 6,689,323, forward strand.
CGATGCTTCACTTCCAGTTTACTTTATCCCTTTTACCTTCTTATTGACGATGAAACACATAAATTGCATCGGAATTAAATACAAAAGGCACAATGCCGGCTTAAGGACAAGAAGACAGACTCTTCTCACTGACTATGTTTTGAACCATTCCTGTGACACTAGTTATAGATTCCGATGCTTCACTTCATGTTCACTGTATCCCTCTGACACTCTTATTGACGATGGAACACAGAAATTGCATCGGAATTAAATAGAAAAGGCACAATGCCGACTTAAGTACAAGATGACTGACTCTTCCTACTGCCTATGTTTTAACCATTCCTGTGACACTAGTTTTAGATTCCGATGCTTCACTTCAGGTTTACTGTATCCCTCTGACCTTCTTATTGACGATGAAACACAGGAATTGCATCGGAATTAAATACAAAAGGCAGAATGCCGACTTAAGTACAAGAAGACTGACTCTTCTTACTGTCTATGATTTGAACCATTCCTGTGACACTAGTTATAGATTCCGATGCTTCGCTCCAGGTTTACTGTATCCCTTGGACCTTCTTATTGACGATGAAACTCAGAAATTGCATCGGAATTAAATACAAAAGGCACAATGCCGACTATAGTACAAGAAGACTGACTCTTCTCACTGACTATGTTTTGAACCATTCCTGTGACACTAGTTATAGATTCCGATGCTTCACTTCATGTTCACTGTATCCCTCTGACACTCTTATTGACGATGGAACACAGAAATTGCATCGGAATTAAATAGAAAAGGCACAATGCCGACTTAAGTACAAGATGACTGACTCTTCCTACTGCCTATGTTTTGAACCATTCCTGTGACACTAGTTTTAGATTCCGATGCTTCACTTCAGGTTTACTGTATCCCTCTGACCTTCTTATTGACGATGAAACACAGAAATTGCATCGGAATTAAATACAAAAGGCAGAATGCCGACTTAAGTACAAGAAGACTGACTCTTCTTACTGTCTATGATTTGAACCATTCCTGTGACACTAGTTATAGATTCCGATGCTTCGCTCCAGGTTTACTGTATCCCTTGGACCTTCTTATTGACGATGAAACTCAGAAATTGCATCGGAATTAAATACAAAAGGCACAATGCCGACTATAGTACAAGAAGACTGACTCTTCTCACTGACTATGTTTTGAACCATTCCTGTGACACTAGTTATAGATTACGATGCTTCACTTCAGGTTTACTGTATCCCTTGGACCATCTTGTTAACGATGAAAAACATAAATTGCATCGGAAGTAAATACAAAAGGCACAACGCCGACTTAAGGACAAGAAGACTGACTCGTATTAGTTACTATGTTTTGAACCATTCCTGTGACACTAGTTTTTTATTTAGATGCTTCACTTCAGGTTTACTGTATCCCTCTGACCTTCTTATTGACGATGAAACACAGAAATTGCCTCGGAATTAAATAGAAAAGGCACAATGCCGACTTAAGAACAAGAAGACTGACTCTTCTTACTGTCTATGTTTTGAACCATTCCTGTGCCACTAGTTATAGATTCCGATGCTTCACTCCTGGTTTAGTGTATTCCTCTGACCTTCTTATTGACGATGAAACACAGAAATTGCAACGGAATTAAATACAAAAGGCACAATGCCGACTTAAGTGCAGGAAGACTGATTCTTGTTACTGTCTATGTTTTGAACCATTCTTTCTACACTAGTTATAGGTTCTGATGCTTCACTTCAGGTTTACTGTATCCCTTGGATCTTCTTATTGTCGATGAAACACTGAAATTGCATCGGAATGAAATACAAAAGGCACAATGCCGACTTAAGGACAAGAAGACAGACTCTTCTTACTGACTATGTTTTGAACCATTCCTGTGACACTAGTTATAGATTCCGATGCTTCACTCCAGGTTTAGTGTATCCCTCTGACCTTCTTATTGACGATGAAACACAGAAATTGCAGCGGAATTAAGTACAAAAGGCACAATTCCGACTTAAGTACAAGAAGACTGACTCTTCCTACAGACTAGGTTTTGAACCATTCCTGTGACACTAGTTAGAGATTCCGATGCTTCACTTCAGGTTTACTGAATCCCTTGGACCTTCTTATTGACGACAAAACACAGAAATTGCATCGGAATTAAATACAAAAGCCACAATGCCGACTTAAGTACAAGAAGACTGACTGTTCTTACTGTCTATGTTTTGAACCATTCCTGTGACAGTAGTAATAGATTCCGATTCTTCACACCAGGTTTACTGTATCCCTTGGACCTTCTTATTGACGATGAAACACCGAAATAGCATCGGATTTAAATAGAAAAGGCACAATTCCGACTTAGGTACAAGAAGACTGACTCTTGTTACTGACTATGTTTTGAACCATCCCTGTGACAATAGTTATAGATTTCGATGCTTCACTTCCGGTTTACTGTATCCCTTTTACCTTCTTATTGACGATGAAACACATAAATTGCATCGGAATTAAATACAAAAGGCACAATGCCGGCTTAAGGTCAAGAAGACAGACTCTTCTCACTGACTATGTTTTGAACCATTCCTGTGACACTAGTTATAGATTCCGATGCTTCACTTCATGTTCACTGTATCCCTCTGACACTCTTATTGACGATGGAACACAGAAATTGCTTCGGAATTAAATAGAAAAGGCACAATGCCGACTTAAGTACAAGATGACTGACTCTTCCTACTGCCTATGTTTTGAACCATTCCTGTGACACTAGTTTTAGATTTCGATGCTTCACTTCAGCTTTACTGTATCCCTCTGACATTCTTATTGACGATGAAACACAGAAATTGCAGCGAAATTAAATACAAAAGCACAATGCCGACTTAAGTACAAGAAGACTGACTCTTCTTACTGTCTATGTTTTGAACCACTCCTGTGACGCTAGTTACAGGTTCCGATGCTTCACTTCATTTTTACTGTATCCCTTGGACATTCTTATTGGCGATGAAACACAGAAATTGCATCGCAATTTAAATAGAAAAAGCACAATGCCGACATAAGTACAAGAAGACTGATTGTCCTTACTGACTATGTTATCAACCATTCCTGTGATTCTAGTTATAGATTCCGACGCTTCACGTCAGGTTTACTGTATCCCTCTCACCTTCTTATTGACGATGAAACATAGAAATTGCATCGGAATTAAATTGAAAAGTCACAATGCCGACTTAAGTACAAGAAGACTGACACATCTTACTGACTATGTTTGAACCATTCCTTTGACACTAGTTATAGATTTCGATGCTTCATTTCAGGTTTACTGTATCCCTTTGACCTTCTTATTGACGATGAAACACAGAAATAGCCTCGGAATGAAATACAAAAGGCACAACACCGACTTAAGTACAAGAAGACTGACTCGTCTTACTGACTATGATTTGAACCATTCCTGTGACACCAGTTAGAGATTCCGATGCTTCAATTCAGGTTTATTGTATCCCTCTGACCTTCGTATTGACGATGAAACACAGTAATTGCATCGGACTTAATTTGAAAAGGGCACAATGCCAACTAAAGTACAAGAAGACTGACTCTTCTTACTGTCTATGTTTTGAACCATTCCTGTGACACTAGTTATAGATTCCGATGCTTCACCTCTGGTTTACTGTATCCCTTGGACCTTCTTATTGACGATGAAATACAGAAATTGCATCGGAATTAAATACAAAAGGCACAATGCCGACTTAAGTAGAAGATGACCGACCCTTCTTACTGACTATGTTCTGAACCATTCATGTGACAAAAGTTCTACATTCCGACGCTTCACTTCAGGTTTACTGTATCCCTCTGACCATCCTATTGACGATGAAACACAGAAATTGCATCGGAATTAAATATAAAAGGCACAATGCTGACTTAAGTACAAGAATACTGACTCTTCTTAGTGTCTATGTTTTGAACCATTCCTGTGACGCTAGTTATAGATTCTGATGCTTCACTTCAGGTTTACTGTATCCCTTGGACCTTCTTATTGATGACGAAACACAGAAGTTGCATCGGAATTAAATAGAAAAGGCACAATGCCGACTTATGTACAAGAAGACTGATCTTCATACTGACTATATCTTGATCCATTCCTGTGAGACTAGTTATAGATTCCGATGCTTCACTTCAGGGTTACTGTATCCCTCTGACCTTCTTTTTGACGATGAAACACAGAAATTGCATCGGAATTAAATAGAAAAGGCACAATGCCGACTTAAGTGCAGGAATACTGACTCTTTGTGCTGACTATATCTTGAACCATTCCTGTGACTCTAGTTATAGATTCTGATGCTTCACCTCAGTTTCACTGAAACCCTCTGACCTTCTTATTGACGATGAAACACAGAAATTGCATCGGAATTAAATACTATAGGCACAATGCCGACTTAAGTACTAGAAGGCTCACTCTTCTTTCTGACTCTTTTGAACCATTCCTGTGACACTAGTTATAGATTCCGATGCTTCACTTCATGTTTACTGTATCCTTCCGACCTTCTTATTGACTATGAAACACAGAAACTGCATCGGAATTAAATACAAAAGGCACAATGCCGAATTAAATGCAAGAAAGCTGACTCTTCTTACTTTCTATGTTTTGAACCATTCGTGTGACACTAGTTATAGTTTCCGATGCTTCTCTCCAAGTTTACTGTATACCTTGGACCTTCTTATTGACGATGAAACACAGAAATTGCATCGAAACTAAATACAAACGGCACAATGCCGACTTAAGTACAAGAAGACTGAATCTTCTTGCTGCCTATGTTTTGAACCATTCGTGTGACACTAGTTATTGATTCCGATGTTTCATTTCAGAATTACTGTATCCCTTGGACCATCTTATTGACGATTAAACACCGATATTGCCTCGGAATTACATACAAAAGGCACAATGCCGACTTAAGTACAAGAAGACTGACTCTTCCTACTGTCTATGTTTGAACCATTCCATTGACACTAGTTATAGACTCCGATGCTTCACTTCATGTTTACTGTTTCCCTTGGACCTTCTTATTGACGACTAATCAATGAAATTACATCGGAATTAAATACAAAAAGCACAATGCCGACTTAAGTACATGAAGACTGACTCTTCTTACTGACTATGTTTATAACCACTCCTGTGACACTAGTTGTAGATTCGGATGCTTCACTTCAGGTTTACTGTATCCCTTGGACCTTCTTAGTGACGATGAAACACAGAAATTGCATCGGAATTAAATACAAAAGGCACAATGCCGACTTAAGTACAAGATGGCTGTCTCTTCTTACTGTCTATGATTTGAACCATTCCTGTGACACTAGTTATAGATTCCGATGCTTCACTTCAGGTTTACTCTATACCTTGGACCTTCTTATTAACGATGATACACATAAATTGCATCGGAATTAAATACAAAAGGCACCTTGCCGACTTAAGTATAAGAAGGCTGACTCTTCCTACTGTCTATGTTTGGAACCATTCCTGTGACACTAGTAATAGATTCTGATGCTTCACTTCAGGTTTACTGAATCCCTTGGAACTTCTTATTGACAATGAAACACAAAAATTGCATCGGAATTAAATACAAAAGGCACAATGCCGACTTAAGTACAAGAAGACTGACTCTTCTTACTGTCTATGTTTTGAACCATTCCTGTGACACTAGTTATAGATTCCGATGCTTCACCTCCGGTTATCTGTATTCCACTGACCTTCTTATTGACGATGAAACACAGAAATTGCATCGGAATTAAATAGAAAAGGCACAATGCCGACTTAAGTACAAGAAGACTGACCCTTCCTACTGTCTATGTTTCGAACCATTCCTGTGACACTAGTTACAGGTTCCGATGCTTCACTTCAGGTTTACTGTATCCCTTGGACATTCTTATTGGCGATGAAACACAGTAATTGCATCGCAATTAATTAGAAAAAGCACAATGCCGACATAAGTACAAGAAGACTGATTGTCCTTACTGACTATGTTATCAACCATTCCTGTGATTCTAGTTATAGATTCCGACGCTTCACCTCAGGTTTACTGTATCCCTCTCACCTTCTTACTGACGATGAAACACAGAAATTGCATCGGAATTAAATAGAAAAGTCACAATGCCGACTTAAGTACAAGAAGACTGACTCATCTTACTGACTATGTTTGAACCATTCCTGTGACACTAGTTATAGATTCCGATGCTTCACTTCAGGTTTACTGAATCCCTTGGACCTTCTTATTGACAATGAAACACAAAAATTGCATCGGAATTAAATACAAAAGGCACAATGCCGACTTAAGTACAAGACCACTGACTCGTCTTACTGACTATGATTTGAACCATTCCTGTGACACCAGTTAGAGATTCCGATGCTTCATTTCAGGTTTATTGTATCCCTCTGACCTTCGTATTGACGATGAAACACAGTAATTGCATCGGACTTAATTTGAAAAGGGCACAATGCCGACTTAAGTACAAGAAGACTGACTCTTCTTACTGTCTATGTATTGAACCATTCCTGTGACACTAGTTATAGATTCCGATGCTTCACTTCAGGTTTACTGTATCCCTTGGACCTTCTTATTGACGATGAAATACAGAAATTGCATCGGAGTTATATACAAAAGGCACAATGCCGACTTAAGTAGAAGATGACCGACCCTTCTTACTGTCTATGTTCTGAACCATTCATGTGACAAAAGTTCTAGATTCCGATGCTTCACTTCAGGTTTAGTGTATCCCTCTGACCATCCCATTGACGATGAAACACAGAAATTGAATCGTAATTAAATACAAAAGGCACAATGCCGACTTAAGTACAAGAAGACTGACTCTTCTTACCGGCTATGTTTTGAACCATATCTGTGACACTAGTTATAGATTCCGATGCTTCACTTCAGCTTGACTGTATCCCTTGGACCTTCTTGTTGACGATGAAACACTGAAATAGCATCGGAATTAAATAGAAAAGGCACAATGCCGAATCAATTACAAGAAGACTGACTCTTCTAACTGACTATGATTGGAACCATTCCTGTGACACTAGTTATAGATTCCGATGATTCCCTTCAGGTCTACTGTGTCCCTCTGACCTTCTTATTGAGGATGAAACACAGAAATAGCATCGGAATTAAATACAAAAGGCACAATGCTGACTTAGATACAAGAAAACTGACTCTTCTTACTGACTATGTTTTGAACCATTCCTGTGACACTAGTTATAGATTCCGATGCTTCACTTCAGGTTTACTGTATCCCTTGGACGCTCTTATTGACGATGATACACAGAAATTGCATCGGAATTAAATACAAAAGGCAAAAAGGCCTACTTAAGTACAAGAAGACTGACTCTTCTTACTGTCTATGTTTTGAACCATTCCTGTGACGCTAGTTATAGATTCCGATGCTTCACTTCAGGTTTACTGTATCCCTTGGACCTTCTTATTGATGACGAAACACAGAAATTGCATCGGAATTAAATAGATAAGGCACAATGCCGACTTATGTACAAGAAGACTGACTCTTCATACTGACTATATCTTGATCCATTCCTGTGACACTAGTTATAGATTCCGATGCTTCACTTCAGGTTTACTGTATCCCTTGGATCTTCTTATTGACGATGAAACACAGAAATTGCATCGGAATTAAATACAAAAGGCACAATGCCGACTTAGGTACAAGAAGACTGACTCTTCTTACTGACTATGATTTGAACCATTCCAGTGATACCAGTTGTATTTTCCGATGCTTCACTTCATGTTTACTGTCTCCCTCTGACCTTCTTATTAACGATGAAACACAGATATTGCATCGGAATTAAATAGAAAAGGCACAATGCCGTCTTAAGTACAAGCAGACTGACTCTTCTTTGTGTCTATGTTTTGAACCATTCCTGTGACACTAGTTATAGATTCCGATGCTTCACTTCAGGTTTACTGTATCCCTCTGACCATCTTATTGACGATGAAACACAGAAATTGCATCGGAAATAAATACAAAAGGCACAATACGGACTGAAGTTCATGTAGACTGAATCTTCCTACTGTCTAAGTTATGAACCATTCCCGTGACACTAGATATAGATTCCGATGCTTTATATCAGGTTTACTGTATCCCTTGGACCTTCTTAATGACGATGAAACACAGATAGTGCATCGGAATTAAATACAAAAGCCACAATGCCAACTTAAATACCAGAAGACTGACTCTTCCTATAATCTATTTTTTGAACCATTCCTGTGACACTAGTTATAGATTCCGATGCTTCACTTCAGGTTTACTGTATCCCTCTGACCTTCTTTTTGACGATGAAACACAGAAATTGCATCGGAATTAAATAGAAAAGGCACAATGCCGACTTAAGTACAGGAAGACTGACTCTTCCTACTGACTATATCTTGATCCATTCCTGTGGCACTAGTTATAGATTCCGATGCTTCACTTCAGGTTTACTGTATCCCTTGGACCTTCTTACTGACGATGAAACACAGCAATTGCATCGGAATTAAATACAAAAGGGACAATGCCTACATAAGTACAAGAAGACTGACTCTTCTTACTGACTATGTTTTGAACCATTCCTGTGACACTAGTTGTATATTTCTATGTTTCACTTCAGGTTTACTGCATCCCGAGGACCTTCTTATTGATGATAAAACACAGAAATTACATCGGAACTAAATACAAAAGGCACAATGCCGACTTATGTATAAGATGACTGACTCTTCCTACTGTCTATGATTTGAACCATTCCTGTGATATTATTTATGGATTCCAATGCTTCACTTCTGGTTTACTGTATCCTTTGGACCTTCTTATTGGCGACGAAACACAGAAATTGCATCGGAATTAATTAGAAAAGGCACAATGCCGACTTAACTACAAGAAGACTGACTCTTCTTACTGTCTATGTTTTGAACCATTCCTGTGACACTAGTTATAGATTCCGATGCTTCACCTCAGGTTCACTGAATCCCTCTGACCTTCTAATTGACGATGAAACACAGAAATAGCATCGGAATTAAATAGAAAAGGCACAATGCCGTCTTAAGTACAAGCAGACTGACTCTTCTTAGTGTCTATTATTTGAACCATTCCTGTGACGCTAGTTACAGATTCCTATGCTACACTTCAGGTTTACTTTATCCCTTGGACCTTCTTATTGACGATGAAACACAGAAATTGCCTCGGAATTAAATACAAAAGGCACAATGCCGACTTAATTACATGAAGACTGACTCTTCTTACTCACTATGTTTTTAACCACTCCTGTGACACTAGTTGTAGATTCGGATGCTTCACTTCAGGTTTACTGTATCCCTTGGACCTTCTTAGTGACGATGAAACACAGAAATTGCATCGGAATTAAATACAAAAGGCACAATGCCGACTTAAGTACAAGATGGCTGACTCTTCTTACTGTCTATGATTTGAACCATTCCTGTGACACTAGTTATAGATTCCGATGCTTCACTCCAGGTTTACTCTATACCTTGGACCTTCTTATTGACGATGAAACACAGAAATTGCATCGGAATTAAATACAAAAGACACAATGCCGACTTAAGGACAAGAAGACTGAATCTTCTTACTGCCTATGTTTTGAACCATTCCTGTGTCACTAGTTATAGACTCCGATGCTTCACTTCAAGTTTACTGTATCCCTCTGACCTTCTAATTGACGATGAAACACAGAAAATGCATCGGAATTAAATACAAAAAGCACAATGCCGACTTAAGTATAAGAAGACTGACTCTTCTTACTGTCTATGTTTTGAACCATTCCTGTGACACTAGTTATAGATTCCGATGCTTCACACCAGGTATACTTTATCCCTCGGACCTTCTTAATGACGATGAAACACCGAAATTGCAACGGAATTAAATTGAAAAGGCACAATGCCGACTTAGGTACATGAAGACTGACTCTTGTTACTGACTATGTTTTGACCATTGCTGTGACACTAGTTATGGATTCCGATGCTTTACTTCATTTTTACTGTATACCTTGGACCTTCTTATTAACGATGAAACACAGAAGTTGCATCGGAATTAAATACAAAAGCCACAATGCCGACTTAAGGACAAGATGACCAACTCTTCTTACTTACTATGCTTTGAACCATTCCAGTGACACTAGTTATAGATTCCAATGCTTCACTTCATGTTCACTGTATCCCTCTAACCCTCTTATTGACGATGAAACACAGAAATTGCATCGGAATTAAGTAGAAAAGGCACAATGCCGACTTAAGTACAAGAAGTCTGACTCTTCTTACTATCTTTGTTTTGAACCTTTCCTGTGACACTAGTTATAGATTCCGATGCTCCACTTACGGTTTACTGTTTCTCTTGGACCTTCTTATTGACGATGAAACACAGAAATTGCATCGAAATTAAATACAAATGCACAATGCCGACTTAAGTACAAGAAGCCTGACTCTTCTTACTGACTATGTTTTGAACCATTCCTGTGACACTAGTTATAGATTCCGATGCTTCATTTCAGATTTACTGTATCCCTTGGACCTTCTTAATGACGATGAAACACAGATAGTGCATCGGAATTAAATACAAAAGACACAATGCCAACTTAAGTACAACCAGACTGACTCTTCCTACTGTCTATGCTTTGAAACATTCCTGTGAAACTAGTTATAGATTCCGATGCTTCACTTCAGGTTTACTGTATCCCTCTGACCTTCTTTTTGACGATGAAACACAGAAATTGCATCGAAACTAAATACAAAAGGCACAATGCCGACTTAAGGACAAGGAGACTGAATCTTCTTACTGCCTATGTTTTGAACCATTCGTGTGACACTAGTTATGGATTCCGATGCTTCAATTCAGGTTTACTGTATCCCTTGGACCTTCTTATTCAAGATTAAACACCGATATTGCCTCGGAATTAAATACAAAAGGCACAATGCCGACTTAGGTACATGAAGACTGACTCTTGTTACTGACTATGTTTTGACCATTGCTGTGACACTAGTTATGGATTCCGATGCTTTACTTCATTTTTACTGTATACCTTGGACCTTCTTATTAACGATGAAACACAGATATTGCATCGGAATTAAATACAAAAGGCACAATGCCGACTTAAGGACAAGATGACTAACTCTTCTTACTTACTATGCTTTGAACCATTCCAGTGACACTAGTTACAGATTCCGATGCTTCACTTCATGTTCACTGTATCCCTCTAACCCTCTTATTGACGATGAAACACAGAAATTGCATCGGAATTAAGTAGAAAAGGCACAATGCCGACTTAAGTACAAGAAGACTGACTCTTCTTACTATCTTTGTTTTGAACCTTTCCTGTGACACTAGTTATAGATTCCGATGCTCCACTTACGGTTTACTGTATCTCTTGGACCTTCTTATTGACGATGAAACACAGAAATTGCATCGAAATTAAATACAAAGGGCACAATGCCGACTTAAGTACAAGAAGACTTACTCTTCTTACTGACTATGTTTTGAACCATTCCTGTGACACAAGTTATAGATTCCGATGCTTCATTTCAGATTTACTGTATCCCTTGGACCTTCTTAATGACGATGAAACACAGATAGTGCATCGGAATTAAATACAAAAGGCACAATGCCAACTTAAGTACAACCAGACTGACTCTTCCTACTGTCTATGCTTTGAAACATTCCTGTGAAACTAGTTATAGATTCCGATGCTTCACTTCAGGTTCACTGTATCCCTCTGACCTTCTTTTTGACGATGAAACACAGAAATTGCATCGGAATTAAATAGAAAAGGCACAATGCCGACTTAAGAACAAGAAGACTGACTCTTCTTTCTGACTGTTTTGAACCATTCCTGTGACACTAGTTATAGATTCCGATGCTTCACTTCAGGTTTACTGTATCCCTCCGACCTTCTTATTGACTATGAAACACAGAAACTGCATCGGAATTAAATACAAAAGGCACAATGCCGACTTAAGTGCAAGAAAGCTGACTCTTCTTACTGTCTATGTTTTGAACCATTCGTGTGACACTAGTTATAGTTTCCGATGCTTCTCTCCAGGTTTACTGTATACCTTGGACCTTCTTATTGACGATGAAACACAGAAATTGCATCGAAACTAAATACAAAAGGCACAATGCCGACTTAAGGACAAGGAGACTGAATCTTCTTACTGCCTATGTTTTGAACCATTCGTGTGACACTAGTTATGGATTCCGATGCTTCAATTCAGGTTTACTGTATCCCTTGGACCTTCTTATTCAAGATTAAACACCGATATTGCCTCGGAATTAAATACAAAAGGCACAATGCCGACTTAAGTACAAGAAGACTGACACTTCCTACTGTCTATGTTTGAACCATTCCATTGACACTAGTTATAGACTCCGGTGCTTCACTTCATGTTTACTGTTTCCCTTGGACCTTCTTATTGACGACTAATCAATGAAATTGCATCGGAATTAAATACAAAAGGCACAATGCCGACTTAATTACATGAAGACTGACTCTTCTTACTGACTATGTTTTAACCACTCCTGTGACACTAGTTGTAGATTCGGATGCTTCACTTCAGGTTTACTGTATCCCTTGGACCTTCTTAGTGACGATGAAACACAGAATTTGCATCGGAATTAAATACAAAAGGCACAATGCCGACTTAAGTACAAGATGGCTGACTCTTCTTACTGTCTATGATTTGAACCATTAATGTGACACTAGTTAAAGATTCCGATGCTTCACTCCAGGTTTACTCTATACCTTGGACCTTCTTATTGACGATGAAATACAGAAATTGCATCGGAATTAAATACAAAAGCACAATGCCGACTTAAGGACAAGAAGACTGAATCTTCTTACTGCCTATGTTTTGAACCATTCCTGTGTCACTAGTTATAGACTCCGATGCTTCACTTCAAGTTTACTGTATCCCTCTGACCTTCTTATTGACGATGAAACACAGAAAATGCCTCGGAATTAAATACAAAAAGCACAATGCCGACTTAAGTGCAAGAAGACTGACTCTTCTTAGTGTCTATGATTTGAACCATTCCTGTGACTATAGTTACAGATTACGATGCTTCACTTCAGGTTTACTTTATCCCTTGGACCTTCTTATTGACGATGAAACACAGAAATTGCATCGGAATTAAATACAAAAGGCACAATGCCGACTTAAGTACAAGAAGACTGACTCATCTTACTGACTGCTTAGAACCATTCCTGTGACACTAGTTATTGATTCCGATGCTTCACTTCAGGTTTACTGTATCCCTCTGACCTTCTTATTGACGATGAAACACAGAAAATGCATCGGAATTAAATACAAAAGGCACAATGCCGACTTAAGGACATAGAGACTGGCTCTTCATACTGACTATGTTTTGAACCATTCCGGTGACACTAGTTATAGATTCCGATGCTTCACTTCATGTTCACTGTATCCCTCTGACACTCTTATTGACGGTGAAACACAGAAATTGCATCGGAATTCAATAGAAAAGGCACAATGCCGACTTAAGTACAAGAAGCCGGACTCTGCTTACTGTCTATGTTTTGAACCATTCGAGTGACACTAGTTATAGATTCCGATGCTTCATTTCAGGTTTACTGTATCCCTCTGACCTTCTTATTGACGATGAAACACAGAAATTGCATCGGAATTAAATACAAAAGGCAGAATGCCGACTTAAGTACAAGAAGACTGACTCTTCTTACTGTCTATGATTTGAACCATTCCTGTGACACTAGTTATAGATTCCGATGCTTCGCTCCAGGTTTACTGTATCCCTTGGACCTTCTTATTGACGATGAAACTCAGAAATTGCATCGGAATTAAATACAAAAGGCACAATGCCGACTATAGTACAAGAAGACTGACTCTTCTCACTGACTATGTTTTGAACCATTCCTGTGACACTAGTTATAGATTCCGATGCTTCACTTCAGGTTTACTGTATCCCTTGGACCATCTTATTAACGATGAAAAACATAAATTGCATCGGAAGTAAATACAAAAGGCACAATGCCGACTTAAGTACAAGAAGACTGACTCTTCCTACTGTCTATGCTTTGAACCATTCCGGTGACACTAGTAATAGATTCCGATGCTTCACTTCATGTTCACTGTATCCCTCTGACACTCTTATTGACGGTGAAACACAGAAATTGCATCGGAATTCAATAGAAAAGGCACAATGCCGACTTAAGTACAAGAAGCCGGACTCTGCTTACTGTCTATGTTTTGAACCATTCGAGTGACACTAGTTATAGATTCCGATGCTTCATTTCAGGTTTACTGTATCCCTTGGACCTTCTTAAGGACGATGAAACACAGCCAGTGCATCGGAATTTAGTACAGAAGTCACAATGCCAACTTAAGTACAAGAAGACTGACTCTTCCTACTGACTATGTTTTGAAACATTCCTGTGACACTAGTTATAGATTCCGATGCTTCATTTCAGGTTTACTGTATAGCTTCGACCTTCTTAATGACGATGAAACACAGACAGTGCATCGGAATTAAATACAAAAGTCACAATGCCAACTTAAGTACAAGAAGACTGACTCTTCCTACTGACAATGTTTTGAACCATTCCTGTGACATTAGTTATGGATTCCGAAGCTTCACTTCTGGGTTACTGTATCCCGTGGACCATATTATTGACGATGAAACACAGAAATTGCATCGGAATTAAATACAAAACACACAATGCCGACTTAAGTACAAGAAGACTGACTCTTCTTACTGTCTATGTTTTGAACCATTCGAGTGACACTAGTTATAGATTCCGATGCTTCATTTCTGGTTTACTGTATCCCTTGGACCTTCTTAATGACGATGAAACACAGCCAGTGCATCGGAATTTAGTACAAAAGTCACAATGCCAACTTAAGTACAAGAAGACTGACACTTCTTACTGACTATACTTTGAACCATTCCTGTGACACTAGTTGTAGATTCCGATGCTTCACTTCAGGTTTACTGTATCCCTAGGACCTTCTTATTGACGATGAACCACAGAAATTGCATCGGAACTAAATACAAAAGGCACAATGCCGACTTAAGTATAAGAAGACTGACTCTTCCTACTGTCTATGTTTTGAACCATTCCTGTGACATTAGTTGTGGATTCCGAAGCTTCACTTCTGGGTTACTGTATCCCGTGGACCTTCTTATTGACGATGAAACACAGACATTGCATCGGAATTAAATACAAAAGACACAATGCCGACTTAAGTACAAGAAGACTGACTCTTCTTACTGACTGCTTTGAACCGTTCCTGTGACGCTAGTCTTAAATTCCGATGCTTCACCTCAGGTTTACTGTAACCCTCTGACTTTCTTTTTGACTATGAAACACAGAAATTGCATCTGAATTAAATAGAAAACGCACAATGCCTACTATGGTACAAGAAGACTGACTCTTCTTACTGACCATATCTTGATCCATTCCTGTGACACTAGTTATTGATTCCGATGCTTCACTTCAGGTTTACTGTATCCCTTGGACCTTCTTGCTGACGATGAAACACAGAAATTGCATCGGAATTCAATACAAAAGGTACAATGCCTACTTAAGTACAAGAAGACTGACACTTCTTACGGACTATGCTTTGAACCATTCCTGTGACACTAGTTGTAGATTCCGATGCTTCACTTCAGGTTTACTGTATCCCTAGGACCTTCTAATTGACGTTGAACCACAGAAATTGCATCGGAACTAAATACAAAAGGCACAATGCCGACTTAAGTATAAGAAGACTGACTCTTCCTACTGTCTATGTTTTGAACCATTCCTGTGACATTAGTTATGGATTCCGAAGCCTCACTTCAGGGTTACTGTATCCTTTGGACCTTCTTATTGGCGACGAAACACAGAAATTGCATTGGAATTAAATAGAAAAGTCACAATGCCGACTTAAGTATAAGAAGACTGACTCTTCTTACTGTCTATGTTTTGAACCATTCCTGTGACCCTAGTTATAGATTCCGATGCTTCACCTCAGGTTCACTGTATCCCTCTGACCATCTTATTGACGATGAAACACAGAAATTGCATCCGAATTAAATAGAAAAGGCACAATGCCGTCTTAAGTACGAGCAGACTGACCCTTCTTAGTGTCTATGTTTTGAACCATTCCAGTGACCCTGGTTACAGATTCCGATGCTCCACTTCAGGTTTACTGTATCTCTTGGACCTTCTTATTGACAATGAAACACAGAAATTGCATCGGAATTAATTACAAAAGGCACAATGCCGACTTAAGTACAAGGAGACTGACTCTTCTTACTGACTGTTTTGAACCATTCCAGTAACATACGTTATAGATTCCGATGCTTCACTTCAGATTTACTGTATCCCTCTGAACTTCTTATTTACGATGAAACACATAAATTGCATCGGAATTAAATACAAAAGGCACAATGCCGACTTAAGGATAAGAAGACTGACTATTCTTACTGACTATATTTTGAACCATTTCTGTGCCACTAGTTATAGATTCCGATGCTTCACTTCATGTTCACTGTATTCCTCTGACCCTCTTATTGACGATGAAACACAGAAATTGCATCAGAATTAAATAGAAAAGGCACAATGCCGACTTAAGTACAAGAGGACTGACTCTTCTTACTCACTATGCTTTGAATCATTCCTGTTACACTAGTTATAGATTCCGATGCTTCACTTCAAGTTTACTGTATCCCTCTGATCTTCGTATTGACGATGAAACACAGAAATTGCATCGGAAATAAATTCAAAATGCACAATACCGACTTAAGTACATGTATACTGAATCTTCCTACTGTTTATGTTTGGAATCATTCCTGTGACACTAGTTATAAATTCCGATGCTTCATTTCAGGTTTACTGTATCCCTTGGACGTTCTTAATGACGATGAAACACAGATAGTGCATCGGAATTAAAGACAAAAGGCCCAATGCCGACTTAAGTACAAGAAGACTGACTCTTCCTACTGTCTATGATTTGAACCATTGCTGTGACACTAGTTATAGATTCCGATGCTTCACTTCAGGTTTACTGTATCCCTCTGACCCTCTTATGGACGATGAAACACAGTAATTGCATCGGAATGAAATGGAAAATGCACAATGCCGACTCAAGTACAAGAAGACTGACTCTTCTTAATGTCTATGTTTTGAACCAATCCTGTGACACTAGTTATAGATTCCGATGCTCCACTTCAGGTTTACTGTATCACTTGGACATTCTTAATGACGATGAAACACAGATAGTGCATCGGAATTAAATACAAAAGGCACAATCCCATCTTAAGTACAAGAAGACTGACTCTTCCTACTGTCTATGTTTTGAACCATTCCTGTGACACTAGTTATAGATTCCGATGCTTCACTTCAGGTTTAGTGTATATCCTTGACTTTCTTTTTGACGATGAAACACAGAAATTGCATCGGAATTGAATAGAAAAGGCACAATGCCGACTTAAGTGCAAGAAGACCGACTCTTCTTACTGACTATATCTTGATCCATTCCTGTTACAGTAGTTATTGATTCCTATGCTTCACTTCAGGTTTACTTTACCCCTTGGACCTTCTGATTGACGATGAAACACAGAAATTGCATCGGAATTAAATATAAAAGGTACAATGCCTACTTAAGTACAAGAAGACTGAGTCTTCTTACTGACTATGCTTTGAACCATTCCTGTGACACTAGTTCAGATTCAGATGCTTCACTTCAGGTTTACTGTATCCTTAGGACCTTCTTATTGGCGACGAAACACAGAAATTGCATCGGAATTAAATAGAAAAGGTACAATGCCTACTTAAGTACAAGAAGACAGACTCTTCTTACTGTCTATGTTTTGAACCATTCCTATGATACTAGTTATAGATTCCGATGCTTCACCTCAGCTTCACTGTATCCCTCTAACCTTCTTATTGACGATGAAGCATAGAAATTGCATCGGAATTAAATAGAAAAGGCACAATGCCGACTTCAGTACAAGCAGACTGACTCTTCTTAGTGTCTATGTTTTGAACCATTCCTGTGACGCTAGTTACAGATTACGATGCTTCCCTTCAGGTTTACAGTATCCCTTGGACCTTCTTATTGACGATGAAACACAGAAATTGCATCGGAATTAAATACAATAGGCACAATGCCGCCTTAAATACAAGAAGTACTCATCTTACTGACTGCATTGAACCGTTCCTGTGACACTAGTTATAGATTCCGATGCTTCACTTCAGGTTTACTGTATCCCTTGGACCTTCTTATTGACGATGAAACACAGAAATTGCATCGGAATTAAATAGAAAAGGCACAATGCCGACTTAAGGACAAGTAGACTGACTCTTCTTACTGACTATGTTTTGAACCATTCCGGTGACACTAGTAATAGATTCCGTTGCATCACTTCATGTTCACTCTATCCCTCTGACCCTCTTATTGACGGTGAAACACAGAAATTGCATCGGAATTAAATAGAAAAGGCACAATGCCGACTGAAGTACAAGAAGACTGACTCTTCTTACTGTCTATGTTTTAGACCATTCCTGTGACACTAGTTATGGATTCCGATGCTTCACGTCGGGTTTACTGTATCACTCTGACCTTCTTTTTGACGATGAAACACAGAAATTGCATCGGAATTAAATAGAAAAGGCCCAATGCCGACTAAAGTACTAGAAGACTTATTCTTCTTACTGACTATGTTTTGAACCATTCCTGTGACACTAGTTATAGATTCCGATGCTTCGCTTCAGGCTTACTGTATCCCATGGACCTTCTCATTGACGATGAAACACAGAAATTGCATCGGAATTAGATACAAAAGGCACAATGCCGACTTAAGTACAACAAGACTGACTCTTCTTACTGACTACATCTTGATCTATACCTGTGACACTAGTTACAGATTCCGATACTTCACTTCAGGTTTACTGTATCCCTTGGACCTTCTTATAGACGATGAAACACAGATATTGCATCGGAATTAAATACAAAAGCACAATGCCAACTTAAGTACAAGAAGGCTGACTCTTCTTACTGTCTATGTTTTGAACCGTTCCTGTGACACTAGTTATAGTGTCCGATGCTTCACTCCAGGTTTACTGTATCCCTTGGACCTTCTTAATGACGATGAAACACAGAAATTTCATCGAAAATAAATACAAAAGGCACAATGCCGACATAAGTACAACAAGACTGATTCTTCTCACTGGATATGTTTTGAACCATTCCTGTAACACTAGTTATAGATTCCGATGCTTCACTTCAGGCTTACTGTATCCCTCTGACCTTCTTATTGACGATGAAACACAGAAATTGCATCGGAATTAAATACAAAAGGCACAATGCCGCCTTAAGAAGACTTACCCTTCTTACTGACTATGATTTGAACCATTCCTGTGACACTAGTTTTGGATTCCGATGCTTCACTTCAGGTTTACTGTATTCCTTGGACCTTCTTATTGACGATGAAACACAGAAATTGCATCGGAATCAAATACAAAAGGCACAATGTCGACTTATGTACAAGAAGAATGACTCTTCTTACTGACTATATCTTGATCCATTCCTGTGACACTAGTTATAGATTCCGATGCTTCACTTCGGGATTACTGTATCCCTTGGACCTTCTTATTGACGATGAAACACGGGAAATGCATCGGAATTAAATACAAAAGGCACAATGCCGACTTAGTGTACAAGAAGACTGACTCTTCTTACTGACTATGCTTTGAACCATTCCTGTGACACTAGTTGTAGATTCCGATGCCTCACTTCAGGTTTATTGTATCCCTCTGACCTTCTTATTAGCGATGAAACACAGATATTGCATCGGAATTAAATACAAAAGGCACAATGCCAACTTAAGTACAAGCAGACTGACTCTTCTTACTGACTATGTTTTGATCCATTCCTGTGACACTAGTTATAGATTCCGATGCTTCACCTCAGGTTCACTGTATCCCTCTTACCTTCTTATTGACGATGAAACACAGAAATTGCATCGGAATTGAATAGAAAAGGCACAATGCCGTCTTAAGTACAAGCAGACTGACTCTTCTTAGTGTCTATGTTTTGAACCATTCCTGTGACACTAGTTAAAGATTCTGATGCTTTACTTCAGGTTTGCTGTATCCCTTGGACCTTCTTATTGACGAAGAAACACAGAAATTGAATCGAAAATAAATACAAAAGGCACAATGCCGACCTAAGTACAACAAGACTGACTCTTCTTACTGGATATGTTTTGAACCATTCCTGTGACACTAGTTATAGATTCCGATGCTTCACTTCAGGTTTAGTGTATCCCTCTGACCTTCGTATTGACGATGAAACACAGAAATTGCATCGGAAATAAATACAAAGGGCACAATACCGACTTAAGTACATGTAGACTGAATCTTCCTACTGTCTATGTTTTGAACCATTCCTGTGACACTAGTTATAGATTCCGATGCTTCATTTCAGGATTACTGCATCCCTCGGACCTTCGTAATGACGATGAAACACAGATAGTGCATCGGAATTAAATACAAAAGGTACAATGCCAACTTAAGTAGAAGAAGACTGACTCTTACTACTGTCCATGTTATGAACCATTCCTGTGACGATAGTTATAGTTTCCGATGCTTCACCTCAGGTTCACTCTATCCCTTGGACCTGCTTATTGACGATGAAACACAGAAATTGCAACGGAGTTAAATCCAAAAGCACAATGCCGACTTAAGTACAAGAAGACTGACTCTTCTTACTGACTGTTTTGAACCATTCCTGTGACACTAGTTATAGATTACAATGCTTCACTTCAGGTTTACTGTATCCCTCTGACCTTCTTATTAACGATGAAACACAGATATTGCATCGGAATTAAATACAAAAGGCAAAATGCCGACTTAAGTACAAGAAGACTGACTCTTCTTACTGACTATGTTTTGAACAATTCCTGTGTCACTAGATATAGATTCCGATGCTTCACTTCTGGTTTACTGTATCCCTTCGACCTTCGTATTGACGATGAAACACAGAAACTGCATGGGAATGAAATACAAAAGGCACAATGCCCAATGAAGTACAAGAAGACTGACTCTTCTTACTGACTATGTTTTGAACCATTCCTGTGGTACTAGTTATGGATTCCGATGCTTCACTTCAGGTTTACTGTATCCCTTGGACCTTCGTATTGACGATGAAACACTGAAATTGCATCGGTATTAGATACAAAAGGCACAGTGCCGACCTAAGTACGAGAAGACTGACTCCTCTTACTGACTATACCTTGATTCGTCTTGTGACACTAGTTATAGATTCCGATGCTTCACTTCAGGTTTACTGTATCCCTTGGACCTTCTTATTGTCGATGAAACACAGAAATTGCATCGGAATGAAATACAAAAGGCACAATGCCGACTAAAGGACAAGAAGACTGGATCTTCTTACTGCCTATGTATTGAACCATTCCTGTGACTCTAGTTATAGATTCCGATGCTTCACTTCATGTTTACTGTATCCCTCTGACCTTCTCATTGACGATGAAACACAGAAATTGCATCTGAATTAAATACAAAAGGCACAATGCCGACTTAAGTGCAAGAAGACTGACTCTTCTTACAGTCTGTGTTTTGAACCATTCCTGTGACACTAGTTATTGATTCCGATGCTTCACACAAGGTTTACTGTATCCCTTGGACCTTCTTATTGACGATGAAACACCGAAATTGCATCGGAATTAAATAGAAAAGGCACAATGCCGACTTAGGTACAAGACGACTGTCTCTTCTTACTGTCTATGTTTTGAACCATTTTCTGTGACACTAGTTATGGTTTCGATGCTTCACTTCAGGTTTACTGTATCCCTTGGACCTTCTTATTGACGATGAAACACAGAAATTGCATCGGAATGAAATACAAAAGGCACAATGCCGACTTAAGTACAAGAACACTGACTCTTCTTACTGACTATATATTGATCCATTCCTGTGACACTAGTTATAGATTCGGATGCTTCACTTCAGGTTTACTGTATACCTTGGACCTTCTTATTGACGACGAAACACAGAAATTGCATCGGAATTAAATACAGAAGGCACAATGCCGACTTACGTACAAGATGACTGACTCTTCTTACTGACTATTATTTGAACAATTCCTGTGACATTAGTTATTGATTCCGATGCTTCACTTCAGGGTTACTGTATCCTTTGGACCTTCTTATTGGCGACGAAACACAGAAATTGCATCGGAATTAAATACAAAAGGCACAATGCCGACTTAAGGACAAGTAGACTGACTCTTCTTACTGACTATGTTCTGAACCATTCCGGTGACACTAGTTATAGATTCCGTTGCATCACTTCATGTTCACTGTATCCCTCTGACCCTCTTATTGACGGTGAAACACAGAAATTGCATCGGAATTAAATAGAAAAGGCACAATGCCGACTTAAGTACAAGAAGACTGACTCTTCTTACTGTCTGTGTTTGAACCATTCCAGTGACACTAGTTATAGATTGCGATGCTTCACTTCTGGTTTAATGTATCTCTTGGACCGTCGTATTGATGTTGAAACACAGAAATTTCATCGGAATTAAATACAAAAGGCACAATGCCGACTTACGTACAAGAAGACTGACTCTTCTTACTAACTATGTTTTGAACCGTTCCTGTGACACTAGTTATAGTGTCCGATGCTTCACTCCAGGTTTGCTGTATCCCTTGGACCTTCTTATTGTCGATGAAACACAGAAATTGCATCGGAATTAAATAGAAAAGGCACAATGCCGACTTAAGTTCAAGAAGACTGACTCTTCCTACTGTCTATGTTTTGAACCATTCCTGTGACACTAGTTATAGATTCCGATGCTTGACCTCAGGTTCACTGTATCCCTCTGACCTTCTTATTGACGATGAAACACAGAAATTGCATCGGAATTAAATACAAAAGGCACAATGCCGTCTTAAGTACAAGCAGACTGACTCTTCTTAATGTGTATGTTTTGAACCATTCCTGTGACACTAGTTAAAGATTGCGATGTTTCACTTCAGGTTTACTGTATCCCTTGGACCTTCTTATTGACGATGAAACACGGAAATTGCATCGAAAATAAATACAAAAGGCACAATGCCGATTAAGTACAACAAGACCGACTCTTCTCACTGGATATGTTTTGAACCATTCCTGTAACACTAGTTATAGATTCCGATGCTTCACTTCAGGCTTACTGTATCCCTCTGACCTTCATATTGACGATGAAACCCAGAAATTGCATCGGAATTAAATACAAAAGGCACAATGCCGTCTTAAGGAGACTTACCCTTCTTACTGACTATGATTTGAACCATTCCTGTGACACTAGTTTTGGATTCCGATGCTTCACTTCAGGTTTACTGTATTCCTTGGACCTTCTTATTGACGACGAAACACAGAAATTGCATCGGAATTAAATACAAAAGGCACAATGTCGACTTAAGTACAAGAAGAATGACTCTTCTTACTGACTATACCTTGATCCATTCCTGTGACACTAGTTATAGATTCAGATGCTACACTTCGGGATTACTGTATCCCTTGGACCATCTTATTGACGATGAAACACAGGAATTGCATCGGAATTAAATACAAAAGGCACAATGCCGACTTAAGTACAAGAAGACTGACTCTTCTTACTGACTATGATTTGAACCATTCCTGTGACACTAGTTGTAGATTCCGATGCTTCACTTCAGGTTTATTGTATCCCTCTGACCTTCTTATTAACGATGAAACACAGATATTGCATCGGAATTAAATACAAAAGGCACAATGCCAACTTAAGTACAAGCATACTGACTCTTCTTACTGACTATGTTTTGATCCATTCCTGTGACACTAGTTATAGATTCCTATGCTTCACCTCAGGTTCACTGTATCCCTCCGACCTTCTTATTGACGATGAAACACAGAAATTGCATCGGAATTGATTAGAAAAGGCACAATGCCGTCTTAAGTACAAGCAGACTGACTCTTCTTAGTGTCTATGTTTTGAACCATTCCTGTGACACAAGTTAAAGATTCCGATGCTTCACTTCAGGTTTTCTGTATCCCTTGGACCTTCTTATTGACGATGAAACACAGAAATTGCATCGAAAATAAATACAAAAGGCACAATGCCGACCTAAGTACAACGAGACTGACTCTTCTTACTGGATATGTTCTGAACCATTCCTGTGACACTAGTTATAGATTCCGATGCTGCACTTCAGGTTTAGTGTATCCCTCTGACCTTCTTATTGACGATGAAACACAGAAATTGCATCGGAAATAAATACAAAAGGCACAATACCGACTTAAGTACATGTAGACTGAATCTTCCTACTGTCTATGTTTTGAACCAATCCTGTGACACTAGTTATAGATTCCGATGCTTCACCTCAGGTTCACTCTATCCCTTGGACCTTCTTATTGACGATGAAACACAGAAATTGCAACGGAGATAAATACAAAAGGCACAATGCCGACTTAAGTACAAGAAGACTGACTCTTCTTACTGACTGTTTTGAACCATTCCTGTGACACTAGTTATAGATTACGATGCTTCACTTCAGGTTTACTGTATCCCTCTGACCTTCTTATTAACGATGAAACACAGATATTGCATCGGAATTAAATACAAAAGGCACAATGCCGACTTAAGTACAAGAAGACTGACTCTTCTTACTGACTATGTTTTGAACCATTCCTGTGTCACTAGTTATAGATTCCGATGCTTCACTTCAGGTTCAATGTATCCCTTGGACCTTCTTATTGACGATGAAACACAGAAATTGCATGGGAATGAAATACAAAAGGCACAATGCCGACTTATGTACAAGAACACTGACTCTTCTTACTGACTATATATTGATCCATTCCTGTGACACTAGTTATAGATTCCGATGCTTCACTTCAGGTTTACTGTATCCCTTGGACCTTCGTATTGACGATGAGACACAGAAATTGCATCGGAATTAAATACAAAAGGCACAATGCCGACTAAAGGACAAGAAGACTGGATCTTCTTACTGCCTATGTTTTGAACCATTCCTGTGACACTAGTTATAGATTCCGATGCTTCACTTCATGTTTACTGTATCCCTCTGACCTTCTCATTGACGATGAAACACAGAAATTGCATCTGAATTAAATACAAAAGGCACAATGCCGTCTTAAGTGCAAGAAGACTGACTCTTCTTACTGTCTGTGTTTTGAACCATTCCTGTGACACTAGTTATAGATTCCGATGCTTCACTTCCGGTTTACTGTATCCCTTGGACCTTCTTATTGACGATGAAACACCGAAATTGCATCGGAATTAAATAGAAAAGGCACAATCCCGACTTAGGTAAAGGCGACTGTCTCTTCTTACTGTCTATGTTTTGAACCATTTTCTGTGACACTAGTTATTGATTCCGATGCTTCACTTCAGGTTTACTGTATCCCTTGGACCTTCTTATTGACGATGAAACACAGAAATTGCATCGGAATGAAATACAAAAGGCACAATGCCGACTTATGTACAAGAACACTGACTCTTCTTACTGACTATATATTGATCCATTCCTGTGACACTAGTTTTAGATTCGGATGCTACACTTCAGGTTTTCTGTATACCTTGGACCTTCTTATTGACGACGAAACACAGAAATTGCATCGGAATTAAATACAAAAGGCACAATGCCGACTTACGTACAAGAAAACTGACTCTTCTTACTGACTATGATTTGAACAATTCCTGTGACACTAGTTGTAGATCCCGATGCTTCACTTCAGGTTTACTGTATCCCTCTGACGTTCTTATTAACGATGAAACACAGATATTGCATCGGAATTAAATACAAAAGGCACAATGCTGACTTAAGTACAAGAAGACTGACTCTTCTTACTGACTTTGTTTTGAACCATTCCTGTGACACTAGTTATAGATTACGATGCTTCACTTCAGGTTTACTGTATCCCTTGAACCTTCGTATTGACGATGAAACACAGAAATTGCATCGGAATTAAATAGAAAAGGCACAATGCCGTCTTAAGTACAAGCAGACTGACTCTTCTTAGTGTCTATGTTTTGAACCATTCCTGTGACGCTAGTTAAAGATTCCGATGCTTCACTTCAGGATTACTGTATCCGTTGGAGCTTCTTATTGACGATGAAACACAGAAATTGCATCGGAACTAAATACAAAAGGTACAATGCCGACTTAAGTATAAAAAGACTGACTCTTTACTGCTGTCTATGTTTGAACCTTTCCTGTGACATTAGTTATAGATTCCGATGCTTCACTTCAGGGTTAGTGTATCCTTTGGACCTTCTTATTGGCGACGAAACACAGAAGTTGCATCCTAATTAAATAGAAAATGCACAATGCCGACTTAAGTACAAGAAGACTGACTGTTCTTACTGTCTATGTTTCGAACCATTGCTGTGACACTAGTTATAGATTCCGATGCTTCACCTCAGGTCCACTGTATCCCTCTGACCTTCTTATTAACGATGAAACGCAGATATTGCATCGGAATTAAATACAAAGGGCACAATGCCGACTTAAGTACAAGAAGACTGACTCTTCTTACTGACTATGTTTTGAACCATTCCTGTGACACTAGATATAGATACCGATGCTTCACTTCAGGTTTACTGTATCCCTCTGACGTTCTTATTAACGATGAAACGCAGATATTGCATCGGAATTAAATACAAAGGGCACAATGCCGACTTAAGTACAAGAAGACTGACTCTTCTTACTGACTATGTTTTGAACCATTCCTGTGAAACTAGTTATAGATTCCGATGCTTCACTTCTGGTTTACTGTATCCCTTGGACCGTCGTATTTATGATGAAACACAGAAGTTTCATCGGAATTATATACAAAAGGCACAATGCCGACTTTCGTACAAGAAGACTGACTCTTCTTACTGATATGTTTTGAACCATTCCTGTGACACTAGTTATGGATTCCGATGCTTCACTTCAGGTTTACTGTATCCCATGGACCTTCTTATTGACGATGAAACACAGAAATTGCATCGAAATTAGATACTAAAGGCCCAATGTCGACTTAAGTACAAAAAGACTGACTCTTCTTGCTGACTATACCTTGTTCCATTCCTGTGACACTAGGTATAGATTCCGATGCTTCACCTCAGGTTCACTGTATCCCTCCGACCTTCTTATTGACGATGAAACACAGAAATTGCATCGGAATTGATTAGAAAAGGCACAATGCCGTCTTAAGTACAAGCAGACTGACTCTTCTTAGTGTCTATGTTTTGAACCATTCCTGTGACACTAGTTAGTGATTCCGATGCTTCACTTCAGGTTTTCTGTATCCCTTGGACCTTCTTATTGACGATGAAACACAGAAATTGCATCGAAAATAAATACTAAAGGCACAATGCCGACCTAAGTACAACAAGACTGACTCTTCTTACTGGATATGTTCTGAACCATTCCTGTGACACTAGTTATAGATTCCGATGCTGAACTTCAGGTTTAGTGTATCCCTCTGACCTTCTTATTGACGATGAAACACAGAAATTGCATCGGAAATAAATACAAAAGGCACAATACCGACTTAAGTGCATGTAGACTGAATCTTCCTACTGTCTATGTTTTGAACCTATCCTGTGACACTAGTTATAGATTCCGATGCTTCACCTCAGGTTCACTCTATCCCTTGGACCTTCTTATTGACGATGAAACACAGAAATTGCAACGGAGATAAATACAAAAGGCACAATGCCGACTTAAGTACAAGAAGACTGACTCTTCTTACTGACTGGTTTGAACCATTCCTGTGACACTAGTTATAGATTACGATGCGTCACATCAGGTTTACTGTATCCCTCTGACCTTCTTATTAACGATGAAACACAGATATTGCATCGGAATTAAATACAAAAGGCACAATGCCGACTTAAGTACAAGAAGACTGACTCTTCTTACTGACTATGTTTTGAACCATTCCTGTGTCACTAGTTATAGATTCCGATGCTTCACTTCAGGTTCAATGTATCCCTTGGACCTTCTTATTGACGATGAAACACAGAAATTGCATGGGAATGAAATACAAAAGGCACAATGCCGACTTATGTACAAGAACACTGACTCTTCTTACTGACTATATATTTATCCATTCCTGTGACACTAGTTATAGATTCGGATGCTTCACTTCAGGTTTACTGTATACCTTGGACCTTCTTATTGACGACGAAACACAGAAATTGCATCGGAATTAAATACAAAAGGCACAATGCCGACTTACGTACAAGAAAACTGACTCTTCTTACTGACTATGATTTGAACAATTCCTGTGACACTAGTTGTAGATCCCGATGCTTCACTTCAGGTTTACTGTATCCCTCTGACGTTCTTATTAACGATGAAACACAGATATTGCATCGGAATTAAATACAAAAGGCACAATGCTGACTTAAGTACAAGAAGACTGACTCTTCTTACTGACTTTGTTTTGAACCATTCCTGTGACACTAGTTATAGATTACGATGCTTCACTTCAGGTTTACTGTATCCCTTGAACCTTCGTATTGACGATGAAACACAGAAATTGCATCGGAATTAAATAGAAAAGGCACAATGCCGTCTTAAGTACAAGCAGACTGACTCTTCTTAGTGTCTATGTTTTGAACCATTCCTGTGACGCTAGTTAAAGATTCCGATGCTTCACTTCAGGATTACTGTATCCGTTGGAGCTTCTTATTGACGATGAAACACAGAAATTGCATCGGAACTAAATACAAAAGGTACAATGCCGACTTAAGTATAAAAAGACTGACTCTTTACTGCTGTCTATGTTTGAACCTTTCCTGTGACATTAGTTATAGATTCCGATGCTTCACTTCAGGGTTAGTGTATCCTTTGGACCTTCTTATTGGCGACGAAACACAGAAGTTGCATCCTAATTAAATAGAAAATGCACAATGCCGACTTAAGTACAAGAAGACTGACTGTTCTTACTGTCTATGTTTCGAACCATTGCTGTGACACTAGTTATAGATTCCGATGCTTCACCTCAGGTCCACTGTATCCCTCTGACCTTCTTATTAACGATGAAACGCAGATATTGCATCGGAATTAAATACAAAGGGCACAATGCCGACTTAAGTACAAGAAGACTGACTCTTCTTACTGACTATGTTTTGAACCATTCCTGTGACACTAGATATAGATACCGATGCTTCACTTCAGGTTTACTGTATCCCTCTGACGTTCTTATTAACGATGAAACGCAGATATTGCATCGGAATTAAATACAAAGGGCACAATGCCGACTTAAGTACAAGAAGACTGACTCTTCTTACTGACTATGTTTTGAACCATTCCTGTGAAACTAGTTATAGATTCCGATGCTTCACTTCTGGTTTACTGTATCCCTTGGACCGTCGTATTTATGATGAAACACAGAAGTTTCATCGGAATTATATACAAAAGGCACAATGCCGACTTTCGTACAAGAAGACTGACTCTTCTTACTGATATGTTTTGAACCATTCCTGTGACACTAGTTATGGATTCCGATGCTTCACTTCAGGTTTACTGTATCCCATGGACCTTCTTATTGACGATGAAACACAGAAATTGCATCGAAATTAGATACTAAAGGCCCAATGTCGACTTAAGTACAAAAAGACTGACTCTTCTTGCTGACTATACCTTGTTCCATTCCTGTGACACTAGGTATAGATTCCGATGCTTCACCTCAGGTTCACTGTATCCCTCCGACCTTCTTATTGACGATGAAACACAGAAATTGCATCGGAATTGATTAGAAAAGGCACAATGCCGTCTTAAGTACAAGCAGACTGACTCTTCTTAGTGTCTATGTTTTGAACCATTCCTGTGACACTAGTTAGTGATTCCGATGCTTCACTTCAGGTTTTCTGTATCCCTTGGACCTTCTTATTGACGATGAAACACAGAAATTGCATCGAAAATAAATACTAAAGGCACAATGCCGACCTAAGTACAACAAGACTGACTCTTCTTACTGGATATGTTCTGAACCATTCCTGTGACACTAGTTATAGATTCCGATGCTGAACTTCAGGTTTAGTGTATCCCTCTGACCTTCTTATTGACGATGAAACACAGAAATTGCATCGGAAATAAATACAAAAGGCACAATACCGACTTAAGTGCATGTAGACTGAATCTTCCTACTGTCTATGTTTTGAACCTATCCTGTGACACTAGTTATAGATTCCGATGCTTCACCTCAGGTTCACTCTATCCCTTGGACCTTCTTATTGACGATGAAACACAGAAATTGCAACGGAGATAAATACAAAAGGCACAATGCCGACTTAAGTACAAGAAGACTGACTCTTCTTACTGACTGGTTTGAACCATTCCTGTGACACTAGTTATAGATTACGATGCGTCACATCAGGTTTACTGTATCCCTCTGACCTTCTTATTAACGATGAAACACAGATATTGCATCGGAATTAAATACAAAAGGCACAATGCCGACTTAAGTACAAGAAGACTGACTCTTCTTACTGACTATGTTTTGAACCATTCCTGTGTCACTAGTTATAGATTCCGATGCTTCACTTCAGGTTCAATGTATCCCTTGGACCTTCTTATTGACGATGAAACACAGAAATTGCATGGGAATGAAATACAAAAGGCACAATGCCGACTTATGTACAAGAACACTGACTCTTCTTACTGACTATATATTGATCCATTCCTGTGACACTAGTTATAGATTCGGATGCTTCACTTCAGGTTTACTGTATACCTTGGACCTTCTTATTGACGACGAAACACAGAAATTGCATCGGAATTAAATACAAAAGGCACAATGCCGACTTACGTACAAGAAAACTGACTCTTCTTACTGACTATGATTTGAACAATTCCTGTGACACTAGTTGTAGATCCCGATGCTTCACTTCAGGTTTACTGTATCCCTCTGACGTTCTTATTAACGATGAAACACAGATATTGCATCGGAATTAAATACAAAAGGCACAATGCTGACTTAAGTACAAGAAGACTGACTCTTCTTACTGACTATGCTTTTGAACCATTCCTGTGACACTAGTTATAGATTACGATGCTTCACTTCAGGTTTACTGTATCCCTTGAACCTTCGTATTGACGATGAAACACAGAAATTGCATCGGAATTAAATAGAAAAGGCACAATGCCGTCTTAAGTACAAGCAGACTGACTCTTCTTAGTGTCTATGTTTTGAACCATTCCTGTGACGCTAGTTAAAGATTCCGATGCTTCACTTCAGGATTACTGTATCCGTTGGAGCTTCTTATTGACGATGAAACACAGAAATTGCATCGGAACTAAATACAAAAGGTACAATGCCGACTTAAGTATAAAAAGACTGACTCTTTACTGCTGTCTATGTTTGAACCTTTCCTGTGACATTAGTTATAGATTCCGATGCTTCACTTCAGGGTTAGTGTATCCTTTGGACCTTCTTATTGGCGACGAAACACAGAAGTTGCATCCTAATTAAATAGAAAATGCACAATGCCGACTTAAGTACAAGAAGACTGACTGTTCTTACTGTCTGTGTTTCGAACCATTGCTGTGACACTAGTTATAGATTCCGATGCTTCACCTCAGGTCCACTGTATCCCTCTGACCTTCTTATTAACGATGAAACGCAGATATTGCATCGGAATTAAATACAAAGGGCACAATGCCGACTTAAGTACAAGAAGACTGACTCTTCTTACTGACTATGTTTTGAACCATTCCTGTGACACTAGATATAGATACCGATGCTTCACTTCAGGTTTACTGTATCCCTCTGACGTTCTTATTAACGATGAAACGCAGATATTGCATCGGAATTAAATACAAAGGGCACAATGCCGACTTAAGTACAAGAAGACTGACTCTTCTTACTGACTATGTTTTGAACCATTCCTGTGAAACTAGTTATAGATTCCGATGCTTCACTTCTGGTTTACTGTATCCCTTGGACCGTCGTATTTATGATGAAACACAGAAATTTCATCGGAATTATATACAAAAGGCACAATGCCGACTTTCGTACAAGAAGACTGACTCTTCTTACTGATATGTTTTGAACCATTCCTGTGACACTAGTTATGGATTCCGATGCTTCACTTCAGGTTTACTGTATCCCATGGACCTTCTTATTGACGATGAAACACAGAAATTGCATCGAAATTAGATACTAAAGGCCCAATGTCGACTTAAGTACAAAAAGACTGACTCTTCTTGCTGACTATACCTTGTTCCATTCCTGTGACACTAGGTATAGATTCCGATGCTTCACCTCAGGTTCACTGTATCCCTCCGACCTTCTTATTGACGATGAAACACAGAAATTGCATCGGAATTGATTAGAAAAGGCACAATGCCGTCTTAAGTACAAGCAGACTGACTCTTCTTAGTGTCTATGTTTTGAACCATTCCTGTGACACTAGTTAAAGATTCCGATGCTTCACTTCAGGTTTTCTGTATCCCTTGGACCTTCTTATTGACGATGAAACACAGAAATTGCATCGAAAATAAATACTAAAGGCACAATGCCGACCTAAGTACAACAAGACTGACTCTTCTTACTGGATATGTTCTGAACCATTCCTGTGACACTAGTTATAGATTCCGATGCTGAACTTCAGGTTTAGTGTATCCCTCTGACCTTCTTATTGACGATGAAACACAGAAATTGCATCGGAAATAAATACAAAAGGCACAATACCGACTTAAGTGCATGTAGACTGAATCTTCCTACTGTCTATGTTTTGAACCTATCCTGTGACACTAGTTATAGATTCCGATGCTTCACCTCAGGTTCACTCTATCCCTTGGACCTTCTTATTGACGATGAAACACAGAAATTGCAACGGAGATAAATACAAAAGGCACAATGCCGACTTAAGTACAAGAAGACTGACTCTTCTTACTGACTGGTTTGAACCATTCCTGTGACACTAGTTATAGATTACGATGCGTCACATCAGGTTTACTGTATCCCTCTGACCTTCTTATTAACGATGAAACACAGATATTGCATCGGAATTAAATACAAAAGGCACAATGCCGACTTAAGTACAAGAAGACTGACTCTTCTTACTGACTATGTTTTGAACCATTCCTGTGTCACTAGTTATAGATTCCGATGCTTCACTTCAGGTTCAATGTATCCCTTGGACCTTCTTATTGACGATGAAACACAGAAATTGCATGGGAATGAAATACAAAAGGCACAATGCCGACTTATGTACAAGAACACTGACTCTTCTTACTGACTATATATTGATCCATTCCTGTGACACTAGTTATAGATTCGGATGCTTCACTTCAGGTTTACTGTATACCTTGGACCTTCTTATTGACGACGAAACACAGAAATTGCATCGGAATTAAATACAAAAGGCACAATGCCGACTTACGTACAAGAAAACTGACTCTTCTTACTGACTATGATTTGAACAATTCCTGTGACACTAGTTGTAGATCCCGATGCTTCACTTCAGGTTTACTGTATCCCTCTGACGTTCTTATTAACGATGAAACACAGATATTGCATCGGAATTAAATACAAAAGGCACAATGCTGACTTAAGTACAAGAAGACTGACTCTTCTTACTGACTATGTTTTGAACCATTCCTGTGACACTAGTTATAGATTACGATGCTTCACTTCAGGTTTACTGTATCCCTTGAACCTTCGTATTGACGATGAAACACAGAAATTGCATCGGAATTAAATAGAAAAGGCACAATGCCGTCTTAAGTACAAGCAGACTGACTCTTCTTAGTGTCTATGTTTTGAACCATTCCTGTGACGCTAGTTAAAGATTCCGATGCTTCACTTCAGGATTACTGTATCCGTTGGAGCTTCTTATTGACGATGAAACACAGAAATTGCATCGGAACTAAATACAAAAGGTACAATGCCGACTTAAGTATAAAAAGACTGACTCTTTACTGCTGTCTATGTTTGAACCTTTCCTGTGACATTAGTTATAGATTCCGATGCTTCACTTCAGGGTTAGTGTATCCTTTGGACCTTCTTATTGGCGACGAAACACAGAAGTTGCATCCTAATTAAATAGAAAATGCACAATGCCGACTTAAGTACAAGAAGACTGACTGTTCTTACTGTCTGTGTTTCGAACCATTGCTGTGACACTAGTTATAGATTCCGATGCTTCACCTCAGGTCCACTGTATCCCTCTGACCTTCTTATTAACGATGAAACGCAGATATTGCATCGGAATTAAATACAAAGGGCACAATGCCGACTTAAGTACAAGAAGACTGACTCTTCTTACTGACTATGTTTTGAACCATTCCTGTGACACTAGATATAGATACCGATGCTTCACTTCAGGTTTACTGTATCCCTCTGACGTTCTTATTAACGATGAAACGCAGATATTGCATCGGAATTAAATACAAAGGGCACAATGCCGACTTAAGTACAAGAAGACTGACTCTTCTTACTGACTATGTTTTGAACCATTCCTGTGAAACTAGTTATAGATTCCGATGCTTCACTTCTGGTTTACTGTATCCCTTGGACCGTCGTATTTATGATGAAACACAGAAATTTCATCGGAATTATATACAAAAGGCACAATGCCGACTTTCGTACAAGAAGACTGACTCTTCTTACTGATATGTTTTGAACCATTCCTGTGACACTAGTTATGGATTCCGATGCTTCACTTCAGGTTTACTGTATCCCATGGACCTTCTTATTGACGATGAAACACAGAAATTGCATCGAAATTAGATACTAAAGGCCCAATGTCGACTTAAGTACAAAAAGACTGACTCTTCTTGCTGACTATACCTTGTTCCATTCCTGTGACACTAGGTATAGATTCCGATGCTTCACCTCAGGTTCACTGTATCCCTCCGACCTTCTTATTGACGATGAAACACAGAAATTGCATCGGAATTGATTAGAAAAGGCACAATGCCGTCTTAAGTACAAGCAGACTGACTCTTCTTAGTGTCTATGTTTTGAACCATTCCTGTGACACTAGTTAAAGATTCCGATGCTTCACTTCAGGTTTTCTGTATCCCTTGGACCTTCTTATTGACGATGAAACACAGAAATTGCATCGAAAATAAATACTAAAGGCACAATGCCGACCTAAGTACAACAAGACTGACTCTTCTTACTGGATATGTTCTGAACCATTCCTGTGACACTAGTTATAGATTCCGATGCTGAACTTCAGGTTTAGTGTATCCCTCTGACCTTCTTATTGACGATGAAACACAGAAATTGCATCGGAAATAAATACAAAAGGCACAATACCGACTTAAGTGCATGTAGACTGAATCTTCCTACTGTCTATGTTTTGAACCTATCCTGTGACACTAGTTATAGATTCCGATGCTTCACCTCAGGTTCACTCTATCCCTTGGACCTTCTTATTGACGATGAAACACAGAAATTGCAACGGAGATAAATACAAAAGGCACAATGCCGACTTAAGTACAAGAAGACTGACTCTTCTTACTGACTGGTTTGAACCATTCCTGTGACACTAGTTATAGATTACGATGCGTCACATCACGTTTACTGTATCCCTCTGACCTTCTTATTAACGATGAAACACAGATATTGCATCGGAATTAAATACAAAAGGCACAATGCCGACTTAAGTACAAGAAGACTGACTCTTCTTACTGACTATGTTTTGAACCATTCCTGTGTCACTAGTTATAGATTCCGATGCTTCACTTCAGGTTCAATGTATCCCTTGGACCTTCTTATTGACGATGAAACACAGAAATTGCATGGGAATGAAATACAAAAGGCACAATGCCGACTTATGTACAAGAACACTGACTCTTCTTACTGACTATATATTGATCCATTCCTGTGACACTAGTTATAGATTCCGATGCTTCACTTCAGGTTTACTGTATCCCTTGGACCTTCGTATTGACGATGAGACACAGAAATTGCATCGGAATTAAATACAAAAGGCACAATGCCGACTAAAGGACAAGAAGACTGGATCTTCTTACTGCCTATGTTTTGAACCATTCCTGTGACACTAGTTATAGATTCCGATGCTTCACTTCATGTTTACTGTATCCCTCTGACCTTCTCATTGACGATGAAACACAGAAATTGCATCTGAATTAAATACAAAAGGCACAATGCCGACTTAAGTGCAAGAAGACTGACTCTTCTTACTGTCTGTGTTTTGAACCGTTCCTGTGACACTAGTTATAGATTCCGATGCTTCACTTCCGGTTTACTGTATCCCTTGGACCTTCATATTGACGATGAAACACCGAAATTGCATCGGAATTAAATAGAAAAGGCACAATCCCGACTTAGGTACAAGACGACTGTCTCTTCTTACTGTCTATGTTTTGAACCATTTTCTGTGACACTAGTTATTGATTCCGATGCTTCACTTCAGGTTTACTGTATCCCTTGGACCTTCTTATTGACGATGAAACACAGAAATTGCATCGGAATGAAATACATAAGGCACAATGCCGACTTATGTACAAGAACACTGACTCTTCTTACTGACTATATATTGATCCATTCCTGTGACACTAGTTTTAGATTCGGATGCTACACTTCAGGTTTTCTGTAAACCTTGGACCTTCTTATTGACGACGAAACACAGAAATTGCATCAGAATTAAATACAAAAGGCACAATGCCGACTTACGTACAAGAAAACTGACTCTTCTTACTGACTATGATTTGAACAATTCCTGTGACCTTAGTTGTAGATCCCGATGCTTCACTTCAGGTTTACTGTATCCCTCTGACGTTCTTATTAACGATGAAACACAGATATTGCATCGGAATTAAATACAAAAGGCACAATGCTGACTTAAGTACAAGAAGACTGACTCTTCTTACTGACTATGTTTTGAACCATTCCTGTGACACTAGTTATAGATTACGATGCTTCACTTCAGGTTTACTGTATCCCTTGAACCTTCGTATTGACGATGAAACACAGAAATTGCATCGGAATTAAATAGAAAAGGCACAATGCCGTCTTAAGTACAAGCAGACTGACTCTTCTTAGTGTCTATGTTTTGAACCATTCCTGTGACGCTAGTTAGAGATTCCGATGCTTCACTTCAGGATTACTGTATCCGTTGGAGCTTCTTATTGACGATGAAACACAGAAATTGCATCGGAACTAAATACAAAAGGTACAATGCCGACTTAAGTATAAAAAGACTGACCCTTTACTGCTGTCTATGTTTGAACCATTCCTGTGACATTAGTTATAGATTCCGATGCTTCACTTCAGGTTCAATGTATCCCTTGGACCTTCTTATTGACGATGAAACACAGAAATTGCATCGAAAATAAATACAAAAGGCACAATGCCGACCTAAGTACAACAAGACTGACTCTTCTTACTGGATATGTTCTGAACCATTCCTGTGACACTAGTTATAGATTCCGATGCTGAACTTCAGGTTTAGTGTATCCCTCTGACCTTCTTATTGACGATGAAACACAGAAATTGCATCGGAAATAAATACAAAAGGCACAATACCGACTTAAGTGCATGTAGACTGAATCTTCCTACTGTCTATGTTTTGAACCTATCCTGTGACACTAGTTATAGATTCCGATGCTTCACCTCAGGTTCACTCTATCCCTTGGACCTTCTTATTGACGATGAAACACAGAAATTGCAACGGAGATAAATACAAAAGGCACAATGCCGACTTAAGTACAAGAAGACTGACTCTTCTTACTGACTGGTTTGAACCATTCCTGTGACACTAGTTATAGATTACGATGCTTCACATCAGGTTTACTGTATCCCTCTGACCTTCTTATTAACGATGAAACACAGATATTGCATCGGAATTAAATACAAAAGGCACAATGCCGACTTAAGTACAAGAAGACTGACTCTTCTTACTGACTATGTTTTGAACCATTCCTGTGTCACTAGTTATAGATTCCGATGCTTCACTTCAGGTTCAATGTATCCCTTGGACCTTCTTATTGACGATGAAACACAGAAATTGCATGGGAATGAAATACAAAAGGCACAATGCCGACTTATGTACAAGAACACTGACTCTTCTTACTGACTATATATTGATCCATTCCTGTGACACTAGTTATAGATTCCGATGCTTCACTTCAGGTTTACTGTATCCCTTGGACCTTCGTATTGACGATGAGACACAGAAATTGCATCGGAATTAAATACAAAAGGCACAATGCCGACTAAAGGACAAGAAGACTGGATCTTCTTACTGCCTATGTTTTGAACCATTCCTGTGACACTAGTTATAGATTCCGATGCTTCACTTCATGTTTACTGTATCCCTCTGACCTTCTCATTGACGATGAAACACAGAAATTGCATCTGAATTAAATACAAAAGGCACAATGCCGACTTAAGTGCAAGAAGACTGACTCTTCTTACTGTCTGTGTTTTGAACCGTTCCTGTGACACTAGTTATAGATTCCGATGCTTCACTTCCGGTTTACTGTATCCCTTGGACCTTCATATTGACGATGAAACACCGAAATTGCATCGGAATTAAATAGAAAAGGCACAATCCCGACTTAGGTACAAGACGACTGTCTCTTCTTACTGTCTATGTTTTGAACCATTTTCTGTGACACTAGTTATTGATTCCGATGCTTCACTTCAGGTTTACTGTATCCCTTGGACCTTCTTATTGACGATGAAACACAGAAATTGCATCGGAATGAAATACATAAGGCACAATGCCGACTTATGTACAAGAACACTGACTCTTCTTACTGACTATATATTGATCCATTCCTGTGACACTAGTTTTAGATTCGGATGCTACACTTCAGGTTTTCTGTATACCTTGGACCTTCTTATTGACGACGAAACACAGAAATTGCATCAGAATTAAATACAAAAGGCACAATGCCGACTTACGTACAAGAAAACTGACTCTTCTTACTATGATTTGAACAATTCCTGTGACACTAGTTGTAGATCCCGATGCTTCACTTCAGGTTTACTGTATCCCTCTGACGTTCTTATTAACGATGTAACACAGATATTGCATCGGAATTAAATACAAAAGGCACAATGCTGACTTAAGTACAAGAAGACTGACTCTTCTTACTGACTATGTTTTGAACCATTCCTGTGACACTAGTTATAGATTACGATGCTTCACTTCAGGTTTACTGTATCCCTTGAACCTTCGTATTGACGATGAAACACAGAAATTGCATCGGAATTAAATAGAAAAGGCACAATGCCGTCTTAAGTACAAGCAGACAGACTCTTCTTAGTGTCTATGTTTTGAACCATTCCTGTGACGCTAGTTAGAGATTCCGATGCTTCACTTCAGGATTACTGTATCCGTTGGAGCTTCTTATTGACGATGAAACACAGAAATTGCATCGGAACTAAATACAAAAGGTACAATGCCGACTTAAGTATAAAAAGACTGACTCTTTACTGCTGTCTATGTTTGAACCATTCCTGTGACATTAGTTATAGATTCCGATGCTTCACTTCAGGTTCAATGTATCCCTTGGACCTTCTTATTGACGATGAAACACAGAAATTGCATGGGAATGAAATACAAAAGGCACAATGCCGACTTATGTACAAGAGCACTGACTCTTCTTACTGACTATATATTGATCCATTCCTGTGACACTAGTTATAGATTCCGATGCTTCACTTCATGTTTACTGTATCCCTTGGACCTTCGTATTGACGATGAGACACAGAAATTGCATCGGAATTAAATACAAAAGGCACAATGCCGACTAAAGGACAAGAAGACTGGATCTTCTTACTGCCTATGTTTTGAACCATTCCTGTGACACTAGTTATAGATTCCGATGCTTCACTTCATGTTTACTGTATCCCTCTGACCTTCTCATTGACGATGAAACACAGAAATTGCATCTGAATTAAATACAAAAGGCACAATGCCGACTTAAGTGCAAGAAGACTGACTCTTCTTACTGTCTGTGTTTTGAACCGTTCCTGTGACACTAGTTATAGATTCCGATGCTTCACTTCCGGTTTACTGTATCCCTTGGACCTTCATATTGACGATGAAACACCGAAATTGCATCGGAATTAAATAGAAAAGGCACAATCCCGACTTAGGTACAAGACGACTGTCTCTTCTTACTGTCTATGTTTTGAACCATTTTCTGTGACACTAGTTATTGATTCCGATGCTTCACTTCAGGTTTACTGTATCCCTTGGACCTTCTTATTGACGATGAAACACAGAAATTGCATCGGAATGAAATACAAAAGGCACAATGCCGACATATGTACAAGAACACTGACTCTTCTTACTGACTATATATTGATCCATTCTTGTGACACTAGTTTTAGATTCGGATGCTACACTTCAGGTTTTCTGTATACCTTGGACCTTCTTATTGACGACGAAACACAGAAATTGCATCAGAATTAAATACAAAAGGCACAATGCCGACTTACGTACAAGAAAACTGACTCTTCTTACTGACTATGATTTGAACAATTCCTGTGACACTAGTTGTAGATCCCGATGCATCACTTCAGGTTTACTGTATCCCTCTGACGTTCTTATTAACGATGAAACACAGATATTGCATCGGAATTAAATACAAAAGGCACAATGCTGACTTAAGTACAAGAAGACTGACTCTTCTTACTGACTATGTTTTGAACCATTCCTGTGACACTAGTTATAGATTACGATGCTTCACTTCAGGTTTACTGTATCCCTTGAACCTTCGTATTGACGATGAAACACAGAAATTGCATCGGAATGAAATACAAAAGCAAAATGGCGACTTAAGTACAAGAAGACTGACTCTTCTTACTGACTATGTTTTGAACCATTCCTGTGACGCTAGTTAGAGATTCCGATGCTTCACTTCAGGATTACTGTATCCGTTGGAGCTTCTTATTGACGATGAAACACAGAAATTGCATCGGAACTAAATACAAAAGGTACAATGCCGACTTAAGTATAAAAAGACTGACTCTTTACTGCTGTCTATGTTTGAACCATTCCTGTGACATTAGTTATAGATTCCGATGCTTCACTTCAGGGTTAGTGTATCCTTTGGACCTTCTTATTGGCGACGAAACACAGAAATTGCATCCTAATTAAATAGAAAATGCACAATGCCGACTTAAGTACAATAAGACTGACTGTTCTTACTGTCTATGTTTCGAACCATTGCTGTGACACTAGTTATAGATTCCGATGCTTCACCTCAGGTCCACTGTATCCCTCTGACCTTCTTATTGACGATGAAACACAGAAATTGCATCGGAATTAAATAGAAAAGGCACAATGCCGTCTTAAGTACAAGGAGACTGACTCTTCTTAGTGTCTATGTTTTGAGCCAT
Organism: Schistocerca serialis cubense; assembly: GCF_023864345.2. Lineage (NCBI taxonomy): Eukaryota > Metazoa > Arthropoda > Insecta > Orthoptera > Acrididae > Schistocerca > Schistocerca serialis. The sequence continues at coordinate 6,730,692 of NC_064645.1, forward strand.
TCCTGTGACGCTAGTTACAGAGTCCGATGCTTCACTTCAGGTTTACTGTGTCCCTTGGACCTTCTTATTGACGATGAAACACAGATATTGCATCGGAATGAAATACAAAAGCAAAATGGCGACTTAAGTACAAGAAGACTGACTCTTCTTACTGACAGTTTTGAACCATTCCTGTGACACTAGATATAGATACCGATGCTTCACTTCTGGTTTACTGTATCCCTTGGACCGTCGTATTGATGATGAAACACAGAAATTTCATCGGAATTAAATACAAAAGGCACAATGCCGACTTTCGTACAAGAAGACTGACTCTTCTTACTGATATGTTTTGAACCATTCCTGTGACACTAGTTATGGATTCCGATGCTTCACTTCAGGTTTACTGTATCCCATGGACCTTCTTATTGACGATGAAACACAGAAATTGCATCGAAATTAGATACTAAAGGCCCAATGTCGACTTAAGTACAAAAAGACTGACTCTTCTTGCTGACTATACCTTGTTCCATTCCTGTGACACTAGTTATAGATTCCGATGCTTCACTTCAGGTTTACTGTATCCCTTGGACCTTCTTATTGACGATGAAACACAGAAATTGCATCGGAATTAAATACAAAAGAAACAATGATGAATTAAGTACAACAAGGGTGTCTCTTCTTACTGTCTATGTTTTGAACCGTTCCTGTGACACTAGTTATAGAGTCCGATGCTTCACTCCTGGTTCACTGTATCCCTTGAACCTTCTTATTGACGATGAAACACAGAAATTGCATCGGAATTAAATAGAAAAGGCACAATGCCGACTTAAGTACAAGAAGACTGACTCTTCCTACTGTCTATGTTTTGAACCATTCCTGTGACACTAGTTATAGATTCCGATGTTTCACCTCAGGTTCACTGTATCCCTCTGACCTTCTTATTGACGATGAAACACAGAAATTGCATCGGAATTAAATACAAAAGGCACAATGCCGTCTTAAGTACAAGCAGATTGACTCTTCTTAATGTGTATGTTTTGAACCATTCCTGTGACACTAGTTAAAGATTCCGATGCTTCACTTCAGGTTTACTGTATCCCTTGGACCATCTTATTGACGATGAAACACAGAAATTGCATCGAAAATAAATACAAAAGGCACAATGCCGACTTAAGTACAACAAGACTGACTCTTCTCACTGGATATGTTTTGAACCATTCCTGTAACACTAGTTATAGATTCCGATGCTTCACTTCAGGCTTACTGTATCCCTCTAACCTTCTTATTGACGATGAAACACAGAAATTGCATCGGAATTAAATACAAAAGGCACGATGCGGACTTAAGAAGACTTACCCTTCTTACTGACTATGATTTGAACCATTCCTGTGACACTAGTTTTGGATTCCGATGCTTCACTTCAGGTTTACTGTATTCCTTGAACCTTCTTATTGACGATGAAACACAGAAATTGCATCGGAATTAAATAGAAAAGGCACAATGTCGACTTATGTACAAGAAGAATGACTCTTCTTACTGACTATATCTTGATCCATTCCTGTGACACTAGTTATAGATTCCGGTGCTTCACTTCGGGATTACTGTATCCCTTGGACCTTCTTATTGACGATGAAACACAGGAATTGCATCGGAATTAAATACAAAAGGCACAATGCCGACTTAAGTACAAGAAGACTGACTCTTCTTACTGACTATGATTTGAACCATTCCTGTGACACTAGTTGTAGATTCCGATGCTTCACTTCAGGTTGATTGTATCCCTCTGACCTTCTTATTAACGATGAAAAACAGATATTGCATCGGAATTAAATACAAAAGGCACAATGCCGACTTAAGTACAAGAAGACTGACTCTTCTTACTGACTATGATTTGAACCATTCCTGTGACACTAGTTTTGGATTCCGATGCTTCACTTCAGGTTTACTGTATCCCTAGGACCTTATTATTGACGATGAGACACAGAAATTGCATCGGAATTAAATACAAAAGGCACAATGCCGACTAAAGGACAAGAAGACTGGATCTTCTTACTGCCTATGTTTTGAACCATTCCTGTGACACTAGTTATAGATTCGAATGCTTCACTTCATGTTTACTGTATCCCTCTGACATTCTCATTGACGATGAAACACAGAAATTGCATCTGATTTAAATACAAAAGGCACAATGCCGACTTAAGTGCAAGAAGACTGACTCTTCTTACTGTCTGTGTTGTGAACCATTCCTGTGACACTAGTTATAGATTCCGATGCTTCACACAAGGTTTACTGTATCCCTTGGACCTTCTTATTGACGATGAAACACCGAAATTGCATCGGAATTAAATAGAAAAGGCACAATCCCGACTTAGGTATAAGACGACTGTCTCTTCTTACTGTCTATGTTTTGAACCATTTTCTGTGACACTAGTTATGGATTCCGATGCTTCACTTCAGGTTTACTGTATCCCTTGGACCTTCTTATTGACGATGAAGCACAGAAATTGCATCGGAATGAAATACAAAAGGCACAAAGCCGACTTATGTACAAGAACACTGACTCTTCTTACTGACTATATATTGATCCATTCCTGTGACACTAGTTATAGATTCGGATGCTTCACTTCAGGTTTACTGTATACCTTGCACCTTCTTATTGACGACGAAACACAGAAATTGCATCGGAATTAAATACAAAAGGCACAATGCCGACTTACGTACAAGAAGACTGACTCTTCTTACTGACTATGATTTGAACAATTCCTGTGACACTAGTTGTAGATCCCGATGGTTCACTTCAGATTTACTGTATCCCTCTGACGTTCTTATTAACGATGAAACACAGATATTGCTTCGGAATTAAATACAAAAGGCACAATGCTGACTTAAGTACAAGAAGACTGACTCTTCTTACTGACTATGTTTCGAACCTTTCCTGTGACACTAGTTATAGATTACGATGCTTCACTTCCGGTTTACTGTATCCCTTGGACCTTCGTATTGACGATGAAACACAGAAATTGCATCGGAATGAAATAGAAAAGGCACAATGCCGTCTTAAGTACAAGCAGACTGACTCTTCTTAGTGTCTATGTTTTGAACCATTCCTGTGACGCTAGTTAAAGATTCCGATGCTTCACTTCAGGTTTACTGTATCCGTTGGAGCTTCTTATTGACGATGAAACACAGAAATTGCATCGGATTTGAATACAAAGGGCACAATGCCTACTTAAGTTCAAGATGACTGGCTCTTCTTACTGAGTATGTTTTGAACCATTCCTGTGACACTAGTTGTAGATTCCGAGGCTTCACTTTAGGTTTACTGTATCCCTCTGACCTTCTCATTGACGATGAAACACAGAAATTGCATCCTAATTAAATAGAAAATTCACAATGCCGACTTAAGTACAAGAAGACTGACTGTTCTTAATGTCTATGTTTCGAACCATTTCTGTGACACTAGTTATAGATTCCGATGCTTCACCTCAGGTCCACTGTATCCCTCTGACTTTCTTATTGACGATGAAACACAGAAATTGCATCGGAATTAAATAGAAAAGGCACAATGCCGTATTAAGTACAAGCAGACTGACTCTTCTTAGTGTCTATGTTCTGAACCATTCCTGTGACGCTAGTTACAGATTCCGATGCTTCACTTCAGGTTTACTGTGTCCCTTGGACCTTCTTATTGACGATGAAACACAGATATTGCATCGGAATTAAATACAAAAGGCAAAATGGCGACTTAAGTACAAGAAGACGGACTCATCTTACTGACAGTTTTGAACCATTCCTGTGACACTAGATATGGATTCCGATGCTTCACTTCAGGTTTACTGTATCCCTCTGACGTTCTTATTAACGATGAAACGCAGATATTGCATCGGAATTAAATACAAAAGGCACAATGCCGACTTAAGTACAAGAAGACTGACTCTTCTTACTGACTATGTTTTGAACCATTCCTGTGACACTAGTTATAGATTCCGATGCTTCACTTCTGGTTTACTGTATCCCTTGGACCGTCGTATTGATGATGAAACACAGAAATTTCATCGGAATTAAATACAAAAGGCACAATGCTGACTCAAGTACAAGAAGACTGACTCTTCCTACTGACTATGTTTTGAACCATTCCTGTGACACTAGTTATGGATTCCGATGCTTCACTTCAGGTTTACTGTATCCCATGGACCTTCTTATTGACGATGACACACAGAAATTGCATCGGAATTAGATTCAAAAGGCATAATGCCGACTTAAGTACAAAAAGACTGACTCTTCTTGCTGACTATATCTTGTTCCATTCCTGTGACACTAGTTATAGATTCCGATGCTTCACTTCAGGTTTACTGTATCCCTTGGACCTTCTTATTGACGATGAAACACAGAAATTGCATCGGAATTAAATACAAAAGAAACAATGACGAATTAAGTACAAGAAGGCTGACTCTTCTTACTGTCTATGTTTTGAACCGTTCCTGTGACACTAGTTATAGAGTCCGATGCTTCACTCCAGGTTCACTGTATCCCTTGAACCTTCTTATTGACGATGAAACACAGAAATTGCATCGGAATTAAATAGAAAAGGCACAATGCCGACTTAAGTACAAGAAGACTGACTCTTCCTACTGTCTATGTTTTGAACCATTCCTGTGACACTAGTTATAGATTCCGATGCCTCACCTCATGTTCACTGTATCCCTCTAACCTTCTTATTGACGATGAAACACAGAAATTGCATCGGAATTAAATACAAAAGGCACAATGCCGTCTTAAGTACAAGCAGACTGACTCTTCTTAATTTGTATGTTTTGAACCATTCCTGTGACACTAGTTAAAGTTTCCGATGCTTCACTTCAGGTTTACTGTATCCCTTGGACCTTCTTATTGACGATGAAACACAGAAATTGCATCGAAAATAAATACAAAAGGCACAATGCCGACTTAAGTACAACAAGACTGACTCTTCTCACTGGATATGTTTTGAACCATTCCTGTAACACTAGTTATAGATTCCGATGCTTCACTTCAGGCTTACTGTATCCCTCTGACCTTCTTATTGACGATGAAACACAGAAATTGCATCGGAATTAAATACAAAAGGCACAATGCCGACTTAAGAAGACTTACCCTTCTTACTGACTATGATTTGAACCATTCCTGTGACACTAGTTTTAGATTCCGATGCTTCACTTCGGGATTACTGTACCCCTTGGACCTTCTTATTGACGATGAAACACAGGAATTGCATCGGAATTAAATACAAAAGGCACAATGCCGACTTAAGTACAAGAAGACTGACTCTTCTTACTGACTATGATTTGAACCATTCCTGTGACACTAGTTGTAGATTCCGATGCTTCACTTCAGGTTTATTGTATCCCTCTGACCTTCTTATTAACGATGAAACACAGATATTGCATCGGAATTAAATACAAAAAGCACAATGCCGCCTTAAGTACAAGAAGACTGACTCTTCTTACTGACTATGTTTTGAACCATTCCTGTGTCACTAGTTATAGATTCTGATGCTACACTTCTGGTTTACTGTATCCCTTGGACCTTCGTATTGACGATGAAACACAGAAATAGCATGGGAATTAAATACAAAAGGCATAATGCCCAATGAAGTACAAGAAGACTGACTCTTCTTACTGACTATGTTTTGAACCATTCCTGTGATACTAGTTATGGATTCCGATGCTTCACTTCATGTTTACTGTATCCCTCTGACCTTCTCATTGACGATGAAACACAGAAATTGCATCTGAATTAAATACAAAAGGCACAATGCCGACTTAAGTGCAAGAAGACTGACTCCTCTCACTGTCTGTGTTTTGAACCATTCCTGTGACACTAGTTATAGATTCCGATGCTTCACACAAGGTTTACTGTATCCCTTGGACCTTCTTATTGACGATGAAACACCGAAATTGCATCGGAATTAAACAGAAAAGGCACAATCCCGACTTAGGTACAAGACGACTGTCTCTTCTTACTGTCAATGTTTTGAACCATTTTCTGTGACACTAGATATGGATTCCGATGCTTCACTTCAGTTTTACTGTATCCCTTGGATCTTCTTATTGACGATGAAACACAGAAATTGCATCGGAATGAAATACAAAAGGCACAATGCCGACTTATGTACAAGAACACTGACTCTTCGTACTGACTATATATTGATCCATTCCTGTGACACTAGTTATAGATTCGGATGCTTCACTTCAGGTTTACTGTATACCTTGGACCTTCTTATTGACGACGAAACACAGAAATTGCATTGGAATTAAATACAAAAGGCACAATGCCGACTTACGTACAAGAAGACTGACTCTTCTTACTGACTATGATTGGAACAATTCCTGTGACACTAGTTGTAGATTCCGATGCTTCACTTCAGGTTTACTGTATCCCTCTGACGTTCTTATTAACGATGAAACACAGATATTGCATCGGAATTAAATACAAAAGGCACAATGCTGACTTAAGTACAAGAAGACTGACTCTTCTTACTGACTATGTTTTGAACCATTCCTGTGAGACTAGTTACAGATTACGATGCTTCACTTCCGGTTTACTGTTTCCCTTGGACCTTCGTATTGACGATGAAACACAGAAATTGCATCGGAATTAAATAGAAAAGGCACAATGCCATCTTAAGTACAAGCAGACTGACTCTACTTAGTGTCTATGTTCTGAACCATTCCTGTGACGCTAGTTAAAGATTCCGATGCTTCACTTCAGGTTTACTGTATCCGTTGGAGCTTCTTATTGACGATGAAACACAGAAATTGCATCGGAATTGATTACAAAAGGCACAATGCCTACTTGAGTTCAAGATGACTGGCTCTTCTTACTGAGTATGTTTTGAACCATTCCTGTGACACTAGTTGTAGATTCCGAGGCTTCACTTCAGGTTTACTGTATCCCTAGGACCTTTTCATTGACGATGAAACACAGAAATTGCATCGGAACTAAATACAAAATGCACAATGCCGACTTAAGTATAAGAAGACTGACTCTTTACTGCTGTCTATGTTTGAACCATTCCTGTGACATCAGTTATAGATTCCGATGCTTCACTTCAGGGTTACTGTATCCTTTGGACCTTCTTATTGGCGACGAAACACAGAAATTGCATCCTAATTAAATAGAAAATTCACAATGCCGACTTAAGTACAAGAAGACTGACTGTTTTTACTGTCTATGTTTTGAACCATTCCTGTGACGCTAGTTACAGATTCCGATGCTTCACTTCAGGTTTACTGTGTCCCTTGGACCTTCTTATTGACGATGAAACACAGATATGGCATCGGAATTAAATACAAAAGGCAAAATGGCGACTTAAGTACAAGAAGACTGACTCTTCTTACTGACAGTTTTGAACCATTCCTGTGACACTAGATATGGATTCCGATGCTTCACTTCAGGTTTACTGTATCCCTCTGACGTTCTCATTAACGATGAAACGCAGATATTGCATCGGAATTAAATACAAAAGGCACAATGCCGACATAAGTACAAGAAGACTGACTCTTCTTACTGACTATATTTTGAACCATTCCTGTGACACTAGTTATAGATTCCGATGCTTCACTTCTGGTTTACTGTATCCCTTGGACCGTCGTATTGATGATGAAACACAGAAATATCATCGGAATTAAATACAAAAGGCACAATGCCGACTTTCGTACAAGCAGACTGACACTACTTAGTGTCTATGTTTTGAACCATTCCTGTGACGCTAGTTAAAGATTCCGATGCTTCACTTCAGGTTTACTGTATCCCTTGGACCTTCTTATTGACGATGAAACACAGAAATTGCATCGGAATTAAATACAAAAGAAACAATGCTGAATTAAGTACAAGAAGGCTGACTCTTCTTACTGTCTATGCTTTGAACCGTTCCTGTGACAGTAGTTATAGAGTCTGATGCTTCACTCCAGGTTCACTGTATCCCTTGAACCTTCTTATTGACGATGAAATACAGAAATTACATCGCAATTAAATACAAAAGGCACAATGCTGACTTAAGGACAAGAAGCCTGAATCTTCTTACTGCCTATGTTTTGAACAATTCCTGTGACACTAGTTATAGATTCCGATGCTTCACTTCAGGCTTACTGTATCCCTCTGACCTTCTTATTGACGACGAAACACAGAAATTGCATCGGAATTAAATACAAAAGGCACAATGCCTACTTAAGAAGACTTACTCTTCTTACTGACTATGTTTTGAACCATTCCTGTGACACTAGTGTTGGATTCCGATGCTTCACTTCAGGTTTACTGTATCCCTTGGACCTTCTAATTAACGATGAAACACAGAAATTGCATCGGAATTAAATACAAAAGGCACAATGTCGACTTCAGTACAAGATGACTGACTCTTCCTACTGACTCTATCTTGATCTATTCCTGTGACACTAGTTATAGATTCCGATGCTTCACTTCGGGTTTACTGTATTCCTTGGACCTTCTTATTGACGATGAAACACAGAAATTGCATCGGAATTAAATACAAAAGGCACAATGCCGACTTAAGTACAAGCAGACTGACTCTTCTTACTGACTATGTTTTGATCCATTCCTGTGACACTAGTTATAGATTCCGATGCTTCACTTCTGGTTTACTGTATCCCTTGGACCTTCGTATTGACGACGAAACACAAAAATTGCATCGGAATTATATACAAAAGGCACAATGCTGACTCAAGTACAAGAAGACTGACTCTTCCTACTGACTATGTTTGAACGAATCCTGTGGCATTAGTTATTGTTTCCGATGCTTCACTTCAGTTTTACTGTATCCTTTCGACCTTCCTATTGGCAACGAAACACAGAAATTGCATCGGAACAAAATACAAAAGGCACAATGCCGACTTAAGTACAAGAAGACTGACTCTTATTACTATGTTTGAACGAATCCTGTGACATTAGTTGTTGATTCCGATGCTACACTTCAGGTTTACTGTATCCTTTGGACCTTCCTATTGGCGACGAAACACAGAAATTGCATCGGAATTAAATAGAAAAGGCACAATGCCAACTTAAGTACAAGCAGACTGACTCTTCTCACTGGATATGTTTTGAACCATTCCTGTGACACTAGTTATAGATTCCGATGCTTCACTTTAGGTTCACTCTATCCCTTGGACCTTCTTATTGACGATGAAACACAGAAATTGCAACGGATTTAAATACAAAAGGCACAATGCCGACTTAAGTACAAGAAGACTGACTCTTCTTACTGACTGTTTTGAACCATTCCTGTGACACTAGTTATAGATTACGATGCTTCACTTCAGGTTTACTGTATCCCTCTGACCTTCTTATTGACGATGAAACACAGAAATTGCATCGGAATTAAACACAAAAGGCACAATGCCGACTAAAGGACAAGAAGACTGGATCTTCTTACTGCCTATGTTTTGAACCATTCCTGTGACACTAGTTATAGATTCCGATGCTTCACTTCAGGTTTACTGTATCCCTCTGACCTTCTCATTGACGATGAAACACAGAAATTGCATCTGAATTAAATACAAAGGCACAATGCCGACTTAAGTGCAAGAAGACTGACTCTTCTTACTGTCTATGTTTTGAACCATTCCTGTGACACTAGTTATAGATTATGATGCTTCACACAAGGTTTACTGTATCCCTTGGACCTTCTTATTGACGATGAAACACCGAAATTGCATCGGAATTAAATAGAAAATACACAATGTCGACTTAGGTACAAGAAGACTGTCTTTTCTTACTGTCTATGTTTTGAACCATTGCTGTGACACTAGCTATAGATTCCGATGCTTCACCTCAGGTCCACTGTATCCCTCTGACCTTCTTATTGACGATGAAACACAGAAATTGCATCGGAATTAAATAGAAAAGGCATAATGCCGTCTTAAGTACAAGCAGACTGACTCTTCTTAGTGTCTATGTTTTGAACCATTCCTGTGACGCTAGTTACAGATTCCGATGCTTCACTTCAGGTTTACTGTGTCCCTTGGACCATCTTATTGACGATGAAACACAGATATTGCATCGGAATTAAATACAAAAGGCAAAATGGCGACTTAAGTACAAGAAGACTGACTCTTCTTACTGACAGTTTTGAACCATTCCTGTGACACTATATATGGATTCCGATGCTTCACTTCAGGTTTACTGTATCCCTCTGACGTTCTTATTAACGATGAAACGCAGATATTGCATCGGAATTAAATACAAAAGGCACAATGCCGACATAAGTACAAGAAGACTGATTCTTCTTACTGACTATGTTTTGAACCATTCCTGTGACACTAGTTATAGATTCCGATGCTTCACTTCTGGTTTACTGTATCCCTTTGACCTTCTTATTGACGATGAAACACAGAAATTGCATCGGAATTAAATACAAAAGGCACAATGCCGACTTAAGAAGACTTACCCTTCTTACTGACTATGATTTGAACCATTCCTGTGACACTAGTTTTAGATTCCGATGCTTCACTTCGGGATTACTGTACCCCTTGGACCTTCTTATTGACGATGAAACACAGGAATTGCATCGGAATTAAATACAAAAGGCACAATGCCGACTTAAGTACAAGAAGACTGACTCTTCTTACTGACTATGATTTGAACCATTCCTGTGACACTAGTTGTAGATTCCGATGCTTCACTTCAGGTTTATTGTATCCCTCTGACCTTCTTATTAACGATGAAACACAGATATTGCATCGGAATTAAATACAAAAAGCACAATGCCGCCTTAAGTACAAGAAGACTGACTCTTCTTACTGACTATGTTTTGAACCATTCCTGTGTCACTAGTTATAGATTCCGATGCTTCACTTCATGTTTACTGTATCCCTCTGACCTTCTCATTGACGATGAAACACAGAAATTGCATCTGAATTAAATACAAAAGGCACAATGCCGACTTAAGTGCAAGAAGACTGACTCCTCTCACTGTCTGTGTTTTGAACCATTCCTGTGACACTAGTTATAGATTCCGATGCTTCACACAAGGTTTACTGTATCCCTTGGACCTTCTTATTGACGATGAAACACCGAAATTGCATCGGAATTAAATAGAAAAGGCACAATCCCGACTTAGGTACAAGACGACTGTCTCTTCTTACTGTCAATGTTTTGAACCATTTTCTGTGACACTAGATATGGATTCCGATGCTTCACTTCAGGTTTACTGTATCCCTTGGATCTTCTTATTGACGATGAAACACAGAAATTGCATCGGAATGAAATACAAAAGGCACAATGCCGACTTATGTACAAGGACACTGACTCTTCGTACTGACTATATATTGATCCATTCCTGTGACACTAGTTATAGATTCGGATGCTTCACTTCAGGTTTACTGTATACCTTGGACCTTCTTATTGACGACGAAACACAGAAATTGCATTGGAATTAAATACAAAAGGCACAATGCCGACTTACGTACAAGAAGACTGACTCTTCTTACTGACTATGATTTGAACAATTCCTGTGACACTAGTTGTAGAATCCGATGCTTCACTTCAGGTTTACTGTATCCCTCTGACGTTCTTATTAACGATGAAACACAGATATTGCATCGGAATTAAATACAAAAGGCACAATGCTGACTTAAGTACAAGAAGACTGACTCTTCTTACTGACTATGTTTTGAACCATTCCTGTGACACTAGTTATAGATTACGATGCTTCACTTCCGGTTTACTGTTTCCCTTGGACCTTCGTATTGACGATGAAACACAGAAATTGCATCGGAATTAAATAGAAAAGGCACAATGCCATCTTAAGTACAAGCAGACTGACTCTACTTAGTGTCTATGTTCTGAACCATTCCTGTGACGCTAGTTAAAGATTCCGATGCTTCACTTCAGGTTTACTGTATCCGTTGGAGCTTCTTATTGACGATGAAACACAGAAATTGCATCGGAATTGAATACAAAAGGCACAATGCCTACTTGAGTTCAAGATGACTGGCTCGTCTTACTGAGTATGTTTTGAACCATTCCTGTGACACTAGTTGTAGATTCCGAGGCTTCACTTCAGGTTAACTGTATCCCTAGGACCTTTTCATTGACGATGAAACACAGAAATTGCATCGGAACTAAATACAAAATGCACAATGCCGACTTAAGTATAAGAAGACTGACTCTTTACTGCTGTCTATGTTTGAACCATTCCTGTGACATTAGTTATATATTCCGATGCTTCACTTCAGGGTTACTGTATCCTTTGGACCTTCTTATTGGCGACGAAACACAGAAATTGCGTCCTAATTAAATAGAAAATTCACAATGCCGACTTAAGTACAAGAAGACTGACTGTTTTTACTGTCTATGTTTTGAACCATTTCTGTGACGCTAGTTACAGATTCCGATGCTTCACTTTAGGGTTACTGTGTCCCTTGGACCTTCTTATTGACGATGAAACACATATATGGCATCGGAATTAAATAGAAAGGGCAAAATGGCGACTTAAGTACAAGAAGACTGACTCTTCTTACTGACAGTTTTGAACCATTCCTGTGACACTAGATATGGATTCCGATGCTTCACTTCAGGTTTACTGTATCCCTCTGACGTTCTCATTAACGATGAAACGCAGATATTGCATCGGAATTAAATACAAAAGGCACAATGCCGACAAAAGTACAAGAAGACTGACTCTTCTTACTGACTATATTTCGAACCATTCCTGTGACACTAGTTATAGATTCCGATGCTTCACTTCTGGTTTACTGTATCCCTTGGACCGTCGTATTGATGATGAAACACAGAAATTTCATCCGAATTAAATACAAAAGGCACAATGCCGACTTTCGTACAAGCAGACTGACTCTACTTAGTGTCTATGTTTTGAACCATTCCTGTGACGCTAGTTAAAGATTCCGATGCTTCACTTCAGGTTTACTGTATCCCTTGGACCTTCTTATTGACGATGAAACACAGAAATTGCATCGGAATTAAATACAAAAGAAACAATGCTGAATTAAGTACAAGAAGGCTGACTCTTCTTACTGTCTATGCTTTGAACCGTTCCTGTGACAGTAGTTATAGAGTCTGATGCTTCACTCCAGGTTCACTGTATCCCTTGAACCTTCTTATTGACGATGAAACACAGATATTACATCGCAATTAAATGCAAAAGGCACAATGCTGACTTAAGGACAAGAAGCCTGAATCTTCTTACTGCCTATGTTTTGAACAATTCCTGTGACACTAGTTATAGATTCCGATGCTTCACTTCAGGCTTACTGTATCCCTCTGACCTTCTTATTGACGACGAAACACAGAAATTGCATCGGAATTAAATACAAAAGGCACAATGCCTACTTAAGAAGACTTACTCTTCTTAACGACTATGTTTTGAACCATTCCTGTTACACTAGTGTTGGATTTCGATGCTTCACTTCAGGTTTACTGTATCCCTTGGACCTTCTAATTGACGATGAAACACAGAAATTCCATCGGAATTAAATACAAAAGGCACAATGTCGACTTCAGTACAAGATGACTGACTCTTCTTACTGACTCTATCTTGATCTATTCCTGTGACACTAGTTATAGATTCCGATGCTTCACTTCGGGTTTACTGTATTCCTTGGACCTTCTTATTGACGATGAAACACAGAAATTGCATCGGAATTAAATACAAAAGGCACAATGCCGACTTAAGTACAAGCAGACTGACTCTTCTTACTGACTATGTTTTGATCCATTCCTGTGACACTAGTTATAGATTCCGATGCTTCACTTCTGGTTTACTGTATCCCTTGGACCTTCGTATTGACGACGAAACACAAAAATTGCATCGGAATTATATACAAAAGGCACAATGCTGACTCAAGTACAAGAAGACTGACTCTTCCTACTGACTATGTTTGAACGAATCCTGTGGCATTAGTTATTGTTTCCGATTCTTCACTTCAGTTTTACTGTATCCTTTCGACCATCCTATTGGCAACGAAACACAGAAATTGCATCGGAACAAAATACAATTGGCACAATGCCGACTTAAGTACAAGAAGACTGGCTCTTATTACTATGTTTGAACGAATCCTGTGACATTAGTTGTTGATTCCGATGCTTCACTTCAGGTTTACTGTATCCTTTGGACCTTCCTATTGGCGACGAAACACAGAAATTGCATCGGAATTAAATAGAAAAGGCACAATGCCGACTTAAGTACAAGCAGACTGACTCATCTCACTGGATATGTTTTGAACCATTCCTGTGACACTAGTTATAGATTCCGATGCTTCACTTTAGGTTCACTCTATCCCTTGGACCTTCTTATTGACGATGAAACACAGAATTTGCAACGGATTTAAATACAAAAGGCACAATGCCGACTTAAGTACAAGAAGACTGACTCTTCTTACTGACTGTTTTGAACCATTCCTGTGACACTAGTTATAGATTCCGATGCTTCACTTCAGGTTTACTGTATCCCTCTGACCTTCTCATTGACGATGAAACACAGATATTGCATCTGAATTAAATACAAAGGCACAATGCCGACTTAAGTGCAAGAAGACTGACTCTTCTTACTGTCTATGTTTTGAACCATTCCTGTGACACTAGTTATAGATTATGATGCTTCACACAAGGTTTACTGTATCCCTTGGACCTTCTTATTGACGATGAAACACCGAAATTGCATCGGAATTAAATAGAAAATACACAATGCCGACTTAGGTACAAGAAGACTGTCTTTTCTTACTGTCTATGTTTTGAACCATTGCTGTGACACTAGTTATAGATTCCGATGCTTCACCTCAGGTCCACTGTATCCCTCTGACCTTCTTATTGACGATGAAACACAGAAATTGCATCGGAATTAAATAGAAAAGGCACAATGCCGTCTTAAGTACAAGCAGACTGACTGTTCTTAGTGTCTATGTTTTGAACCATTCCTGTGACGCTAGTTACAGATTCCGATGCTTCACTTCAGGTTTACTGTGTCCCTTGGACCTTCTTATTGACGATGAAACACAGATATTGCATCGGAATTAAATACAAAAGGCAAAATGGCGACTCAAGTACAAGAAGACTGACTCTTCTTACTGACAGTTTTGAACCATTCCTGTGACACTAGATATGGATTCCGATGCTTCACTTCAGGTTTACTGTATCCCTCTGACGTTCTTATTAACGATGAAACGCAGATATTGCATCGGAATTAAATACAAAAGGCACAATGCCGACATAAGTACAAGAAGACTGTTTCTTCTTACTGACTATGTTTTGAACCATTCCTGTGACACTAGTTATATATTCCGATGCTTCACTTCTGGTTTACTGTATCCCTTTGACCGTCGTATTGATGATGAAACACAGAAATTTCATCGGAATTAAATACAAAAGGCACAATGCCGACTTTCGTACAAGAAGACTGACTCTTCTTACTGACTATGATTTGAACCATTCCTGTGACACTAGTTATGGATTCCGATGCTTCACTTCAGGTTTACTGTATCCCATGGACCTTCTTATTGACGATGAAACACTGAAATTGCATCGGAATTAGATACAAAAGGCACAATGCCGACTTAGGTACAAAAAGACTGACTCTTCTTGCTGACTATATCTTGTTATATTCCTGTGACACTAGTTATAGATTCCGATGCTTCACTTCAGGTTTACTGTATCCGTTGGACCTTCGTATTGACGATGAAACACAGAAATTGCATCGGAATTAAATACAAAAGAAACAATGCCGAATTAAGTACAAGAAGGCTGACTCTTCTTGCTGTCTATGTTTTGAACCGTTCTTGTGACACTAGTTATAGATTCCGATGCTTCACTCCAGGTTCACTGTATCCCTTGAACCTTCTTATTGACGATGAAACACAGAAATTACATCGCAATTAAATACAAAAGGCACAATGCTGACTTAAGGACAAGAAGCCTGAATCTTCTTACTGCCTATGTTTTGAACAATTCCTGTGACACTAGTTATAGATTCCGATGCTTCACTTCAGGCTTACTGTATCCCTCTGACCTTCTTATTGACGACGAAACACAGAAATTGCATCGGAATTAAATACAAAGGGCACAATGCCTACTTAAGAAGACTTACTCTTCTTACTGACTATGTTTTGAACCATTCCTGTGACACTAGTTTTGGATTCCGATGCTTCACTTCAGGTTTACTGTATCCCTTGGACCTTCTAATTGACGATGAAACACAGAAATTGCATCGGAATTAAATACAGAAGGCACAATGTCGACTTAAGTACAAGATGACTGACTCTTCTTACTGACTCTATCTTGATCCATTCCTTTGACACTAGTTATAGATTCCGATGCTTCACTTCGGGTTTACTGTATCCCTTGGACCTTCTTACTGACGATGAAACACAGAAATTGCATCGGAATTAAATACAAAAGGCACAAAGCCGACTTAAGTACAAGAAGACTGACTCTTCTTACTGACTATGATTTGAACCATTCCTGTGACACTAGTTGTAGATTCCGATGCTTCACTTCAGGTTTACTATATCCCTCTGACCTTCTTATTAACGATGAAACACAGATATTGCATCGGAATTAAATACAAAAGGCACAATGCTGACTCAAGTACAAGAAGACTGACTCTTCCTACTGACTATGTTTGATCGAATCCTGTGGCATTACTTATTGTTTCCGATGCTTCACTTCAGTTTTACTGTATCCTTTCGACCTTCCTATTGGCAACGAAACACAGAAATTGCATCGGAACAAAATACAAAAGGCACAATGCCGACTTAAGTACAAGAAGACTGACTCTTATTACTGTCTATGTTTGAACGAATCCTGTGACATTAGTTGTAGATTCCGATGCTTCACTTCAGGTTTACTGTATCCTTTGGACCTTCCTATTGGCGACGAAACACAGAAATTGCATCGGAATTAAATAGAAAAGGCACAATGCCGACTTAAGTACAAGCAGACTGACTCTTCTCACTGGATATGTTTTGAACCATTCCTGTGACACTAGTTATAGATTCCGATGATTCACTTTAGGTTCACTCTATCCCTTGGACCTTCTTATTGACGATGAAACACAGAAATTGCAACGGAGTTAAATACAAAAGGCACAATGCCGACATAAGTACAAGAAGACTGACTCTTCTTACTGACTGTTTTGAACCATTCCTGTGACACTAGTTATAGATTACGATGCTTCACTTCAGGTTTACTGTATCCCTCTGACCTTCTTATTAACGATGAAACACAGATATTGCATCGGAATTAAATACAAAAGGCACAATGCCGACTTAAGTACAAGAAGACTGACTCTTCTTACTGACTATGTTTTGAACCATTCCCATGTCACTAGTTATAGATTCCGATGCTTCACTTCTGGTTTACTGTATCCCTTGGACCTTCGTATTGACGATGAAACACAGAAATTGCATGGGAATTAAATACAAAAGGCACAATACCCAATGAAGTACAAGAAGACTGACTCTTCTTACTGACTATGTTTTAACCATTCCTGTGACACTAGTTATGGATTCCGATGCTTCACTTCTGGTTTCCTGTATCCCTTGGACCTTATTATTGACGATGAAACACAGAAATAGCATCGGAATTAAACACAAAAGGCACAATGCCGACTAAAGGACAAGAAGACTGGATCTTCTTACTGCCTATGTTTTGAACCATTCCTGTGACACTAGTTATAGATTCCGATGCTTCACTTCAGGTTTACTGTATCCCTCTGACCTTCTCATTGTCGATGAAACACAGAAATTGCATCTGAATTAAATACAAAAGGCACAATGCCGACATAAGTGCAAGAAGACTGACTCTTCTTACTGTCTATGTTTTGAACCATTCCTGTGACACTAGTTATAGATTCCGATGCTTCACACAAGGTTTACTGTATCCCTTGGACCTTCTTATTGACGATGAAACACCGAAATTGCATCGGAATTAAATAGAAAATACACAATGCCGACTTAGGTACAAGAAGACTGTCTCTTCTTACTGTCTATGTTTTGAACCATTCCTGTGACACTAGTTATGGATTCCGATGCTTCACTTCAGGTTTACAGTATACCTTGGACCTTCTTATTGACGACGAAACACAGAAATTGCATCGGAATTAAATACAAAAGGCACAATGCCGACTTAAGTGCAAGAAGACTGACTCTTCTTACTGACTATGATTTGAACAATTCCTGTGACACTAGTTGTAGATCCCGATGCTTCACTTCAGCTTTGCTCTATCCCTCTGACGTTCTTATTAACGATGAAACACAGATATTGCATCGGAATTAAATACAAAACGCACAATGCTGACTTAAGTACAAGAAGACAGACTCTTCTTACTGACTATGTTTTCAACCATTCCTGTGCCACTAGTTATAGATTACGATGCTTCACTTCCGGTTAACTGTATCCCTTGGACCTTCGTATTGACGATGAAACACAGAAATTGCATCGGAATTAAATACAAAAGGCACAATGCCGTCTTAAGTACAAGCAGACTGACTCTTCTTAGTGTCTATGTTTTGAACCATTCCTGTGACGCTACTTAAAGATTCCGTTGCTTCACTTCAGGTTTACTGTACCCGTTGGACCTTCTTATTGTCGATGAAACACAGAAATTGCATCGGAATTGAATACAAAAGGCACAATGCCTACTTAAGTACAAGATGACTGGCTCTTCTTACTGAGTATGTTTTGAACAATTCCTGTGACACTAGTTGTAGATTCCGAGGCTTCACTTCAGGTTTACTGTATCCCTAGGACCTCCTTATTGACGATGAAACACAGAAATTGCATCGGAACGAAGTACAAAAGGCACAATGACGTCTTAAGGATAAGAAGACTGACTCTTTACTGCTGTCTATGTTTGAACCATTCCTGTGACATTAGTTATAGATTCCGATGCTTCACTTCAGGGTTACTGTATCCTTTGGACCTTCGTATTGGCGACGAAACACAGAAATTGCATCGGAATTAAATAGAAAATGCACAATGCCGACTTAAGTTCAAGAAGACTGACTGTTCTTACTGTCTATGTTTCGAACCATTGCTGTGACACTAGTTATAGATTCCGATGCTTCACCTCAGGTCCACTGTATCCCTCTGACCTTCTTATTGACGATGAAACACAGAAATTGCATCGGAATTAAATAGAAAAGGCACAATGCCGTCTTAAGTACAAGCAGACTGACTCTTCTTAGTGTCTATGTTTTGAACCATTCCTGTGACGCTAGTTACTGATTCCGATGCTTCACGTCAGGTTTACTGTGTCCCTTGGACCTTCTTATTGACGATGAAACACAGAAATTGCATCGGAATTAAATACAAAAGGCAAAATGGTGACTTAAGTACAAGAAGACTGACTCTTCTTACTGAATGTTTTGAACCATTCCTGTGACACTAGATATAGATTCCGATGCTTCACATCAGGTTTACTGTATCCCTCTGACGTTCTTATTAACGATGAAACGCAGATATTGCATCGGAATTAAATACAAAAGGCACAATGCCGACTTAAGTACACGAAGACTGACTCTTCTTACTGACTATGTTTTGAACCATTCCTGTGCCACTAGTTATAGATTACGATGCTTCACTTCCGGTTTACTGTATCCCTTGGACCTTCGTATTGACGATGAAACACAGAAATTGCATCGGAATTAAATAGAAAAGGCACAATGCCGTCTTAAGTACAAGCAGACTGACTCTTCTTAGTGTCTATGTTTTGAACCATTCCTGTGACGCTACTTAAAGATTCCCATGCTTCACTTCAGGTTTACTGAACCCGTTGGACCTTCTTATTGACGATGAAACACAGAAATTGCATCGGAATTGAATACAAAAGGCACACTGCCTACTTAAGTACAAGATGACTGGCTCTTCTTACAGAGTATGTTTTGAACAATTCCTGTGACACTAGTTGTAGATTCCGAGGCTTCACTTCAGGTTTACTGTATCCCTAGGACCTTATTATTGACGATGAAACACAGAAATTGCATCGGAACTAAATACAAAAGGCACAATGACGACTTAAGTATAAGAAGACTGACTCTTTACTGCTGTCTATGTTTGAACCATTCCTGTGACATTAGTTATAGATTCCGATGCTTCTCTTCAGGGTTACTGTATCCTTTGGACCTTCTTATTGGCGACGAAACACAGAAATTGCATCGGAATTAAATAGAAAATGCACAATGCCGACTTAAGTACAAGATGACTGACTGTTCTTACTGGCTATGTTTCGAACCATTGCTGTGACACTAGTTATAGATTCCGATGCTTCACCTGAGGTCCACCGTATCCCTCTGACCTTCTTATTGACGATGAAACACAGAAATTGCATCGGAATTAAATAGAAAAGGCACAATGCCGTCGTAAGTACAAGCAGACTGACTCTTCTTAGTGTCTATGTTTTGAACCATTCCTGTGACGCTAGTTACTGATTCCGATGCTTCACTTCAGGTGTACTGTGTCCCTTGGACCTTCTTATTGACGATGAAACACAGAAATTGCATCGGAATTAAATACAAAAGGCAAAATGGCGACTTAAGTACAAGAAGACTGACTCTTCTTACTGAATGTTTTGAACCATTCCTGTGACACTAGATATAGATTCCGGTGCTTCACTTCAGGTTTACTGTATCCCTCTGACGTTCTTATTAACGATGAAACGCAGATATTGCATCGGAATTAAATACAAAAGGCACAATGCCGACTTAAGTACAAGAAGACTGACTCTTCTTACTGACTATGATTTGAACCATTCCTGTGACACTAGTTATGGATTCCGATGCTTCACTTCAGGTTTACTGTATACCATGGACCTTCTTATTGACGATGAAACACAGAAATTACATCGCAATTAAATACAAAAGGCACAATGCTGACTTAAGGACAAGAAGCCTGAATCTTCTTACTGCCTATGTTTTGAACCATTCCTGTGACACTAGTTATAGATTCCGATGCTTCACTTCAGGCTTACTGTATCCCTCTGACCTTCTTATTGACGACGAAGCACAGAAATGGAATCGGAATTAAATACAAAAGGCACAATGCCTACTTAAGAAGACTTACTCTTCTTACTGACTATGTTTTGAACCATTCCTGTGACACTAGTTTTGGATTCCGATGCTTCACTTCAGGTTTACTGTATCCCTTGGACCTTCTAATTGACGATGAAACACAGAAATTGCATCGGAATTAAATACTAAAGGTACAATGTCGACTTAAGTACAAGATGACTGACTCTTCTTACTGACTCTATCTTGATCCATTCCTGTGACACTAGTTATAGATTCCGATGCTTCACTTCGGGTTTACTGTATCCCTTGGACCTTCTTATTGACGATGAAACACAGAAATTGCATCGGAATTAAATAAAAAAGGCACAAAGCCGACTTAAGTACAAGAAGACTGACTCTTCTTACTGACTATGATTTGAACCATTCCTGTGACACTAGTTGTAGATTCCGATGCTTCACTTCAGGTTTATTGAATCCCTCTGACCTTCTTATTAACGATGAAACACAGATGTTGCATCGGAATTAAATACAAAAGGCACAAAGCCGACTTAAGTACAAGCAGATTGACTCTTCTTACTGACTATGTTTGATCCATTCCTGTGACACTAGTTATAGATTCCGATGCTTCACTTCTGGTTTACTGTTTCCCTTGGACCTTCGTATTGACGACGAAAGACAAAAATTGCATCGGAATTAAATACAAAAGGCACAATGCTGACTCAAGTACAAGACGACTGACTCTTCCTACTGACTATGTTTGAACTAATCCTGTGACATTAGTTATTGTTTCCGATGCTTCACTTCAGGTGTACTGTATCCTTTCGGCCTTCCTATTGGCGACGAAACACAGAAATTGCATCGGAACAAAATACAAAAGGCACAATGCCGACTTAAGTACAAGAAGACTGACTCTTCTTACTGACTATGATTTGAACAATTCCTGTGACACTAGTTGTAGATCCCGATGCTTCACTTCAGGTTTACTGTATCCCTCTGACGTTCTTATTAACGATGAAACACAGATATTGCATCGGAATTAAATACAAAAGGCACAATGCTGACTTAAGTACGAGAAGACTGACTCTTCTTACTGAGTATGTTTTGAACCATTCCTGTGACACTAGTTGCAGATTCCGAGGCTTCACTTCAGGTTTACTGTATCCCTAGGACCTTCTTATTGACGATGAAACACAGAAATTGCATCGGAACTAAGTACAAAAGGCACAATGACGTCTTAAGTATAAGAAGACTGACTCTTTACTGCTGTCTATGTTTGAACCATTCCTGTGACTTTAGTTATAGATTCCGATGCTTCACTTCAGGGTTACTGTATCCTTTGGACCTTCGTATTGGCGACGAAACACAGAAATTGCATCGGAATTAAATAGAAAATGCACAATGCCGACTTAAGTACAAGAAGACTGACTGTTCTTACTGTCTATGTTTCGAACCATTGCTGTGACACTAGTTATGGATTCCGATGCTTCACCTCAGGTCCACTGTATCCCTCTGACCTTCTTATTGACGATGAAACACAGAAATTGCATCGGAATTAAATAGAAAAGGCACAATGCCGTCTTAAGTACAAGCAGACTGACTCTTCTTAGTGTCTATGTTTTGAACCATTCCTGTGACGCTAGTTACTGATTCCGATGCTTCACGTCAGGTTTACTGTGTCCCTTGGACCTTCTTATTGACGATGAAACACAGAAATTGCATCGGAATTAAATACAAAAGGCACAAGGCCGACTTAAGTACAAGAAGACTGACTCTTCTTACTGAATGTTTTGAACCATTCCTGTGACACTAGATATAGATTCCGATGCTTCACTTCAGGTTTACTGTATCCCTCTGACGTTCTTATTAACGATGAAACGCAGATATTGCATCGGAATTAAATACAAAAGGCACAATGCCGACTTAAGTACACGAAGACTGACTCTTCTTACTGACTATGATTTGAACCATTCCTGTGCCACTAGTTATAGATTACGATGCTTCACTTCCGGTTTACTGTATCCCTTGGACCTTCGTATTGACGATGAAACACAGAAATTGCATCGGAATTAAATAGAAAAGGCACAATGCCGTCTTAAGTACAAGCAGACTGACTCTTCTTAGTGTCTATGTTTTGAACCATTCCTGTGACGCTACTTAAAGATTCCGATGCTTCACTTCAGGTTTACTGTACCCGTTGGACCTTCTTATTGCCGATGAAACACAGAAATTGCAATAGAATTGAATACAAAAGGCACACTGCCTACTTAAGTACAAGATGACTGGCTCTTCTTACTGAGTATGTTTTGAAAAATTCCTGTGACACTAGTTGTAGATTCCGAGGCTTCACTTCAGGTTTACTGTATCCCTAGGACCTTCTTATTGACGATGAAACACAGAAATTGCATCGGAACTAAATACAAAAGGCACAATGACGACTTAAGTATAAGAAGACTGACTCTTTACTGCTGTCTATGTTTGAACCATTCCTGTGACATTAGTTATAGATTCCGATGCTTCACTTCAGGGTTACTGTATCCTTTGGACCTTCTTATTGGAGACGAAACACAGAAGTTGCATCGGAATTAAATAGAAAATGCACAATGCCGACTTAAGTACAAGAAGACTGACTGTTCTTACTGTCTATGTTTCGAACCATTGCTGTGACACTAGTTATAGATTCCGATGCTTCACCTCAGGTCCACTGTATCCCTCAGACCTTCTTATTGACGATGAAACGCAGATATTGCATCGGAATTAAATACAAAAGGCACAATGCTGACTTAAGTACAAGAAGACTGACTCTTCTTACTGACTATGTTTTGAACCGTTCCTGTGACACTAGTTATGGATTCCGATGCTTCACTTCAGGTTTACTGTATACCATGGACCTTCTTATTGACGATGAAACACAGAAATTACATCGCAATTAAATACAAAAGGCACAATGCTGACTTAAGGACAAGAAGCCTGAATCTTCTTACTGCCTATGTTTTGAACCATTCCTGTGACACTAGTTATAGATTCCGATGCTTCACTTCAGGCTTACTGTATCCCTCTGACCTTCTTATTGACGACGAAGCACAGAAATGGAATCGGAATTAAATACAAAAGGCACAATGCCTACTTAAGAAGACTTACTCTTCTTACTGACTATGTTTTGAACCATTCCTGTGACACTAGTTTTGGATTCCGATGCTTCACTTCAGGTTTACTGTATCCCTTGGACCTTCTAATTGACGATGAAACACAGAAATTGCATCGGAATTAAATACAAAAGGTACAATGTCGACTTAAGTACAAGATACTGACTCTTCTTACTGACTCTATCTTGATCCATTCCTGTGACACTAGTTATAGATTCCGATGCTTCACTTCGGGTTTACTGTATCCCTTGGACCTTCTTATTGACGATGAAACACAGAAATTGCATCGGAATTAAATAAAAAAGGCACAAAGCCGACTTAAGTACAAGAAGACTGACTCTTCTTACTGACTATGATTTTAACCATTCCTGTGACACTAGTTGTAGATTCCGATGCTTCACTTCAGGTTTATTATATCCCTCTGACCTTCTTATTAACGATGAAACACAGATATTGCATCGGAATTAAATACAAAAGGCACAATGCCGACTTAAGTACAAGCAGATTGACTCTTCTTACTGACTATGTTTGATCCATTCCTGTGACACTAGTTATAGATTCCGATGCTTCACTTCTGGTTTACTGTTTCCCTTGGACCTTCGTATTGACGACGAAAGACAAAAATTGCATCGGAATTAAATACAAAAGGCACAATGCTGACTCAAGTACAAGAAGACTGACTCTTCCTACTGACTATGTTTGAACTAATCCTGTGACATTAGTTATTGTTTCCGATGCTTCACTTCAGGTGTACTGTATCCTTTCGGCCTTCCTATTGGCGACGAAACACAGAAATTGCATCGGAACAAAATACAAAGGGCACAATGCCGACTTAAGTACAAGAAGACTGACTCTTCTTACTGACTATGATTTGAACAATTCCTGTGACACTAGTTGTGGATCCCGATGCTTCACTTCAGGTTTACTGTATCCCTCTGACGTTCTTATTAACGATGAAACACAGATATTGCATCGGAATTAAATAGAAAAGGCACAATGCCGTCTTAAGTACAAGCAGACTGACTCTTCTCACTGGATATGTTTGAACCATTCCTATGACACTAGTTATAGATTCGGATGCTTCACTTCAGGTTTACTGTATACCTTGGTCCTTCTTATTGACGACGAAACACAGAAATTGCATCGGAATTAAATACAAAAGGCACAAGGCCGACTTAAGTACAAGAAGACTGACTCTTCTTACTGACTATGATTTGAACAATTCCTGTGACACTAGTTGTAGATCCCGATGCTTCACTTCAGGTTTACTGTATCCCTCTGACATTCTTATTAACGATGAAACACAGATATTGCATCGGAAATAAATACAAAAGGCACAATGCTGACTTAAGTACGAGAAGACTGACTCTTCTTACTGACTATGATTTGAACCATTATTGTGACACTAGTTATAGATTACGATGCTTCACTTCCGGTTTACTGTATCCCTTGGACCTTCGTATTGACGATGAAACACAGAAATTGCATCGGAATTAAATAGAAAAGGCACAATGCCGTCTTAAGTACAAGCAGACTGACTCTTCTTAGTGTCTATGTTTCGAACCATTCCTGTGACGCTAGTTAAAGATTCCGATGTTTCACTTCGGGTTTACTGTATCCGTTGGACCTTCTTATTGACGATGATACACAGAAATTCCGTCGGAATTGAATACAAAAGGCACAATGCCTACTTAAGTACAATATGACTGGCTCTTCTTACTGACTATGATTTGAACCATTCCTGTGACACTAGTTGTAGATTCCGATGCTTCACTTCAGGTTTATTGTATCCCTCTGACCTTCTTATTAACGATGAAACACAGATATTGCATCGGAATTAAATACAAAAGGCACAATGCCGACTTAAGTACAAGCAGACTGACTTTTCTTACTGACTATGTTTGATCCATTCCTGTGACACTAGTTATAGATTCTGATGCATCACTTCTGGTTCACTGTATCCCTTGGACCTTCGTATTGACGACGAAAGACAAAAATTGCATCGGAATTAAATACAAAAGGCACAATGCTGACTCAAGTACAAGAAGACTGACTCTTCCTTCTGACTATGTTTGAACGAATCCTGTGACATTAGTTATTGTTTCCGATGCTTCACTTCAGGTTTACTGTATCCTTTCGACCTTCCTATTGGCGACGAATCACAGAAATTGCTTCGGAACGAAATACAAAAGGCACAATGCCGACTTAAGTACAAGAAGACTGACTCTTCCTACTGTCTATGTTTGAACGAATCCTGTGACATTAGTTGTAGATTCCGATGCTTCACTTCAGGTTTACTGTATCCTTTGGACCTTCCTATTGGCGACGAAACACAGAAATTGCATCGGAATTAAATAGAAAAGGCACAATGCCGACTTAAGTACAGGCAGACTGAATCTTCTCACTGGATATGTTTTGAACCATTCCTGTGACACTAGTTATAGATTCCGATGCTTCACTTCAGGTATAGTGTATCCCTCTGACCTACTTATTGACGATGAAACACAGAAATTGCATCGGAAATAAATACAAAAGGCACAATACCGGCTTAAGTACATGTAGACAGAATCTTCCTACTGTCTATGTTTTGAAACATTCCTGTGGCACTAGTTACAGATTCCGATGCTTCATTTCAGGATTACTGCATCCCTTGGACCTTCGTAATGACGATGAAACACAGATAGTGCATCGGAATTAAATACAAAAGGTACAATGCCGACTTAAGTAGAAGAAGACTGACTCTTCCTACTGTCTATGTTTTGAACCATTCCTGTGACACTAGTTATAGATTCCGATGCTTCACTTTAGGTTCACTCTATCACTTGGACCTTCTTATTGACGATGAAACACAGAAATTGCAACGGAGTTAAATACAAAAGGCACAATGCCGACTTAAGTACAAGAAGACTGACTCTTCGTACTGACTGTTTTGAACCATACCTGTGACACTAGTTATAGATTACGATGCTTCACTTCAGGTTTACTGTATCCCTCTGACCTTATTATTAACGATGAAACACAGATATTGCATCGGAATTAAATGCAAAAGGCACAATGCCGATTTAAGTACAAGAAGACTGACTCTTCTTACTGACTATGTTTTGAACCATTACTGTGTCAGTAGTTATAGATTCCGATGCTTCACTTCTGGTTTACTGTATCCCTTGGACCTTCGTATTGACGATGAAACACAGAAATTGCATGGGAATTAAATACAAAAGGCACAATGCCCAATGAAGTACAAGAAGACTGACTCTTCTTACTGACTATGTTTTGAACCATTCCTGTGACACTAGTTATGGATTCCGATGCTTCACTTCAGGTTTACTGTATCCCTTGGACCTTCGTATTGACGATGAAACACTGAAATTGCATCGGTATTAAATACAAAAGGGACAGTGCCGACCTAAGTACGAGAAGACTGACTCCTCTTACTGACTATACCTTCATTCATTCCTGTGACACTAGTTATAGATTCCGATGCTTCACTTCAGGTTTACTGTATCCCTTGGAACTTATTATTGTCGATGAAACACAGAAATTGCATCGGAATAATATAGAAATGGCACAATGCCGACTAAAGGACAAGAAGACTGGATCTTCTTACTGCCTATGTTTTGAACCATTCCTGTGACACTAGTTATAGATTCCGATGCATCACTTCAGGTTTACTGTTTCCCTCTGACCTTCTCATTGACGATGAAACACAGAAATTGCATCTTAATTAAATACAAAAGGCACAATGCCGACTTAAGTGCAAGAAGACTGACTCTTCTTACTGTCTATGTTTTGAACCATTCCTGTGACACTAGTAATAGATTCCGATGCTTCACACGAGGTTTACTGTATCCCTTAAACCTTCTTATTGACGATGAAACACCGAAATTGCATCGGAATTAAATAGAAAAGGCACAATGCAAACTTAGGTACAAGAAGACTGTCTCTTCTTACTGTCTATGTTTTGAACCATTCCTGTGACACTAGTTATGGATTCCGATGCTTCACTTCAGGTTTACTGTATCCCTTGGACCTTCTTAATGACGACGAAACACAGAAATTGCATCGGAATTAAATACAAAAGGCACAATGCCGACTTAAGTACAAGATGACTGACTCTTCTTACTGACTATGATTTGAACAATTCCTGTGACACTTGTTATAGATCCCGATGCTTCACTGCAGGTTTACTGTATCCCTCTGACGTTCTTATTAACGATGAAACACAGATATTGCATCGGAACTAAATACAAAAGGCACAATGCTGACTTAAGTACAAGAAGACTGACTCTTCTTACTGACTATGTTTTGAACCATTCCTGTGACACTAGTTATAGATTCCGATGCTTCACTTCAGGGTTACTGTATCCCATGGTCCTTCTTATTGACGATGGAACACAGAAACTGCATCGGAATTAGATACAAAACGCACAATGCCGACTTAAGGACAAGAAGAGTGGATCTTCTTACTGCCTATGTTTTGAACCATTCCTGTGACACTAGTTATAGATTCCGATGCTTCACTTCAGGTTTACTGTATCCCTCTGACCTTCTCATTGACGATGAAACACAGAAATTGCATCTGAATTAAATACAAAAGGCACAATGCCGACTTAAGTCCAAGAAGACTGACTCTTCTTACTGTCTATGTTTTGAACCATTCCTGTGACACTAGTTATAGATTCCGATGCTTCACTTCAGGTTTACTGTATCCGTTGGACCTTCTTATTGACGATGAAACACAGAAATTGCATCGGAATTGAATACAAAAGGCACAATGCCTACTTAAGTACTAGATGACTGGCTCTTCTTACTGAGCATGTTTTGAACCATTCCTGTGACACTAGTTGTAGATTCCGAGGCTTCACTTCAGGTTTACTGTATCCCTAGGACCTTCTTATTGACGATGAAACACAGAAATTGCATCGGAACTAAATACAAAAGGCACAATGCCGACTTAAGTATAAGAAGACTGACTCTTTACTGCTGTCTATGTTTGAACCATTCCTGTGACATTAGTTATAGATTCCGATGCTTCACTTCAGGGTTACTGTATCCTTTGGACCTTCTTATTGGCGACGAAACTCAGAAATTGCATCGGAATTAAATAGAAAATGCACAATGCCGACTTAAGTACAAGAAGACTGACTCTTCTTACTATCTATGTTTCGAACCATTGCTGTGACACTAGTTATATATTCCGATGCTTCACCTCAGGTCCACTGTATCCCTCTGACCTTCTTATTGACGATGAAACACAGAAATTGCATCGGAATTAGATATAAAAGGCACAATGTCGACTTAAGTACAAGATGACTGACTCTTCTTACTGACTCTATCTTGATCCATTCCTGTGACACTAGTTATAGATTCCGATGCTTCACTTCTGGTTTACTGTATCCCTTGGACCTTCGTATTGACGACGAAACACAAAAATTGCATCGGAATTAAATAGAAAAGGCACAATGCCGACTTAAGTACACGAAGACTGACTCTTCCTACTGTCTATGTTTTGAACCATTCCTGTGACACTAGTTATAGATTCCGATGCTTCATCTCAGGTTCACTGTATCCCTCTGACCTTCTTATTGACGATGAAACACAGAAATTGCATCGGAATTAAATTGAAAAGGCACAATGCCGTCTTAAGTACAAGCAGACTGACTCTTCTCACTGGATTTGTTTTGAACCATTCCTGTGACACTAGTTATAGATTCGGTTGCTTCACTTCAGGTTTACTGTATACCTTGGACCTTCTTATTGACGACGAAACACAGAAATTGCATCGGAATTAAATACAAAAGGCACAAGGCCGACTTAAGTACAAGAAGACTGACTCTTCTTACTGACTATGATTTGAACAATTCCTGTGACACTAGTTGTAGATCCTGATGCTTCACTTCAGGTTTACTGTATCCCTCTGACGTTCTTATTAACGATGAAACACAGATATTGCATCGGAATTAAATACAAAAGGCACAATGCTGACTTAAGTACGAGAAGACTGACTCTTCTTACTGACTATGTTTTGAACCATTCCTGTGACACTAGTTATAGATTACGATGCTTCACTTCCGGTTCACTGTATCCCTTGGACCTTCGTATTGACGATGAAACACAGAAATTGCATCGGAATTAAATAGAAAAGGCACAATGCCGTCTTAAGTACAAGCAGACTGACTCTTCTTAGTGTCTATGTTTCTAACAATTCCTGTGACGCTAGTTAAAGAGTCCGATGCTTCACTTCAGGTTTACTGTATCCGTTGGACCTTCTTATTGACGATGAAACACCGAAATTCCATCGGAATTGAAAACAAAAGGCACAATGCCTACTTAAGTACAATATGACTGGCTCTTCTTACTGAGTATGTTTTGAACCATTCCTGTGACACTAGTTGTAGATTCCGAGGCTTCACTTCAGGTTTACTGTATCCCTAGGACCTTCTTATTGACGATGAAACACAGAAATTGCATCGGAACTAAATACAAAAGGCACAATGCCGACTTAAGTATAAGAAGACTGACTCTTTACTGCTGTCTATGTTTGAACCATTCCTGTGACATTAGTTATATATTCCGATGCTTCACTTCATGATTACTGTATCCTTTGGACCTTCTTATTGGCGACGAAACACAGAAATTGCATCGGAATTAAATAGAAAATGCACAATGCCGACTTAAGTACAAGAAGACTGACTGTTCTTACTGTCTATGTTTCGAACCATTGCTGTGACACTAGTTATAGATTCCGATGCTTCACCTCAGGTCCACTGTATCCCTCTGACCTTCTTATTGACGATGAAACAGAGAAATTGTATCGGAATTAAATAGAAAAGGCACAATGACGTCTTAAGTACAAGCAGAGTGACTCTTCTTAGTGTCTATGTTTTGAACCATTCCTGTGACGCTAGTAACAGATTCCGATGCTTCACTTCAGGTTTACTGTGTCCCTTGGACCTTCTTATTGACGATGAACCACAGAAATTGCATCGGAACTAAATACAAAAAGCACAATGCCGACTTAAGTACAAGAAGACTGACTCTTCCTGCTGTCTATGTTTGAACGAATCCTATGACATTAGTTGTAGATTCCGATGCTTCACTTCAGGTTTACTATATCCTTT
Source organism: Schistocerca serialis cubense (assembly GCF_023864345.2). Lineage (NCBI taxonomy): Eukaryota > Metazoa > Arthropoda > Insecta > Orthoptera > Acrididae > Schistocerca > Schistocerca serialis. The sequence goes on from NC_064645.1 coordinate 6,761,952, forward strand.
GGACCTTCGTATTGGCGACAAAACACAGAAATTGCATCGGAATTAAATAGAAAAAGCACAATGCCGACTTAAGTCAAGAAGACTGACTCTTCCTACTGTCTATGTTTTGAACCATTCCTGTGACACTAGTTATAGATTCCGATGCTTCACCTCAGGTTCACTGTATCCCTCTGACCTTCTTATTGACGATGAAACACAGAAATTGCATCGGAATTGAATACAAAAGGCACAATGCCTACTTAAGTACAAGATGACTGGCTCTTCTTACTGAGTATGTTCTGAATCATTCCTGTGACACTAGTTGTAGATTCCGAGGCTTCACTTCAGGTTTACTGTATCCCTAGGACCTTCTTATTGACGATGAAACACAGAAATTGCATCGGAACTAAATACAAAAGGCACAATGCCGACTTAAGTATAAGAAGACTGACTCTTTACTGCTGTCTATGTTTCAACCATTCCTGTGACATTAGTTGTAGATTCCGATGCTTCACTTCAGGGTTACTGTATCCTTTGGACCTACTTATTGGCGACGAAACTCAGAAATTGCATCGGAATTAAATAGAAAATGCACAATGCCGACTTAAGTACAAGAAGACTGACTCTCCGTACTGTCTATGTTTCGAACCATTGCTGTGACACTAGTTATATATTCCGATGCTTCACCTCAGTACCATTGTATCCCTCTGACCTTCTTATTGACGATGAAACACAGAAATTGCATCGGAATTAAATAGAAAAGGCACAATGCCGACTTAAGTACAAGGAGACTGACTCATCTTACTGACTATGATTTGAACAATTCCTGTGACACTAGTTGTAGATTCCGATGCTTCACTTCTGGTTTACTGTATCCCTTGGACCGTCGTATTGATGATGAAACACAGAAAGTTTATCGGAATTGAATACAAAAGGCACAATGCCGACTTACGTACAAGAAGACTGACTCTTCTTACAGACTATGTTTTGAACCATTCCTGTGACACTAGTTATGGATTCCGATGCTTCACGTAAGGTTTACTGTATCCCATGGACCTTCTTATTGACGATGAAACACAGAAATTGCATCGGAATTAGATACAAAAGGCACAATGCCGACTTAAGTACAACAAGACTGACCCTTCTTACTGAATATATCTTGATCCATTCCTGTGACACTAGTTATAGATTCCGATGCTTCACTTCAGGTTTACTGTATCCCTTTGACCTTCTTATTGACGATGAAACACAGAATTTGCATCGGAATTAAATACAAAAGATACAATGCCGAATTAGGTACAAGAAGGCTGACTCTTCTTACTGTCTATATTTTGAACCGTTCCTGTGACACTAGTTATTGAGTCCGATGCTTCACTCCAGGTTTACTGTATCCCTTGGACCTTCTTATTGACGATGAAACACAGAAATTAAATCGCAATTAAATACAAAAGGCAAAATGCTGACTTATGGACAAGAAGACTGAATCTTCTTACTGCCTATGTTTTGAACCATTCCTGTGACACTAGTTATAGATTCCAATGCTTCACTTCAGGCTTGCTGTATCCCTCTGACCTTCTTATTGACGATGAAACACAGAAATTGCATCGGAATTAAATACAAAAGGCACAATGCTGACTCAAGTACAAGAAGACTGACTCTTCCTACTGACTATGTTTGAACGAATCCTGTGACATTAGTTATTGTTTCCAATGCTTCACTTCAGGTTTACTGTATCCTTTCGACCTTCCTATTAGCGACGAAAGACAGAAATTTCATCGGAACAAAATACAAAAGGCACAATGCCGACTTAAGTACATGAAGACTGACTCTTCCTACTGTCTATGTTTGAACGAATCCTGTGACATTAGTTATAGATTCCGATGCTTCACTTCAGGTTTACTGTATCCTTTGGACCTTTCTATTGGCGACGAAACACTGAAATTGCATTGGAATTAAATAGAAAAGGCACAATGCCGACTTCAGTACAAGAAGACTGACTCTTCCTACTGTCTATGATTTGAACCATTCCTGTGACACTAGTTATAGATTCCGATGCTTCACCTCAGCTTCACTGTATCCCTCTGACCTTCTTATTGACGATGAAACACAGAAATTGCATCGGAATTAAATACAAAAGGCACAATGTCGACTTAAGTACAAGATGACTGACTCTTCTTACTGACTCTATCTTGATCCATTCCTGTGACACTAGTTATAGATTCCGATGCTTCACTTCGGGTTTACTGTATCCCTTGGACCTTCTTATTGACGATGAAACACAGAAATTGCATCGGAATTAAATACAAAAGGCACAATGCCGACTTAAGTACAAGAAGATGACTCTTCTTACTGACTATGATTTGAACAATTCCTGTGACACTAGTTGTAGATCCCAATGCTTCACTTCAGGTTTACCGTATCCCTCTGACGTTCTTATTAACGATGAAACACAGATATTGCATCGGAATTAAATACAAAAGGCACAATGCTGACTTAAGTACAAGAAGACTGACTCTTCTTACTGACTATGTTTTGAACCACTCCTGTGACACTAGTTATAGATTCCGATGCTTCACTTCAGGTTTACTGTATCCGTTGGACCTTCTTATTGACGATGAAACACAGAAATTGCATCGGAATTAAATAGAAAAGGCACAATGCCGACTTAAGTACAAGATGACTGGCTCTTCTTACTGAGTATGTTTTGAACCATTCCTGTGACACTAGTTGTAGATTCAGAGGCTTCACTTCAGGTTTACTGTATCCCTAGAACCTTCTTATTGACGATGAAACACAGAAATTGCATCGGAACTAAATACAAGAGGCACAATGCCGACTTAAGTATAAGAAGACTGATTCTTTACTGCTGTCTATGTTTGAACCATTCCTGTGACATTAGTTATAGATTCCGATGCTTCACTTCAGGGTTACTGTATCCTTTGGACCTTCTTATTGGCGACGAAACACAGAAATTGCATCGGAATTAAATAGAAAATGCACAATGCCGACTTAAGGACAAGAAGACTGACTGTTCTTACTGTCTGTGTTTCAAACCATTGCTGTGACACTAGTTACAGATTCCGATGCTTCACTTCAGGTTTACTGTGTCCCTTGGACCTTCTTATTGACGACGAAACACAGAAATTGCATCGGAATTAAATACAAAAGGCAAAATGGCGACTTAAGTATAAGAAGACTGACTCTTTACTGCTGTCTATGTTTGAACCATTCCTGTGACATTAGTTATAGATTCCGATGCTTCACCTCAGGTCCACTGTATCCCTCTGACCTTCTTATTGACGATGAAACACAGAAATTGCATCGGAATTAAATAGAAAAGGCACAATGCTGTCTTAAGTACAAGCAGACTGATTCTTCTTAGTGTCTATGTTTTGAACCATTCCTGTGACGCTAGTTACAGATTCCGATGCTTCACTTCAGGTTTACTGTGTCCCTTGGACCTTCTTATTGACGATGAAACACTGAAATTGCATCGGAATTAAATACAAAAGGCAAAATAGCGACTTAAGTACAAGAAGACTGACTCTTCTTACTGACTGTTTTGAACCATTGCTGTGACACTAGATATAGATTCCGATGCTTCACTTCAGGTTTACTGTATCCCTCTGACGTTCGTATTACCGATGAAACGCAGATATTGCATCGGAATTAAATACAAAAGGCACAATGCCGACTTAAGTACAAGAAGACTGACTCTTCTTACTGACTATGTTTTGAACCATTCCTGTGACACTAGTTATAGATTCCGATGCTTCACTTCAGGTTTACTTTATCCCATGGTCCTTCTTATTGACGATGAAACACAGAAATTGCAACGGAATTAGATACAAAAGGCACAATGCCGACTTAATTACAAAAAGACTGACTCTTCTTACTGACTATACCTTGTTCCATTCCTGTGACACTAGTTATAGATTCCGATGCTTCACTTCAGGTTTACTGTATCCCTTGGACCTTCTTATTGACGATGAAACACAGAAATTGCATCGGAATTAAATACAAAAGAAACAATGCCGAATTAAGTACAAGAAGGCTGACTCTTCTTACTGTCTATGTTTTGAACCGTTCCTGTGACACTAGTTATAGAGTCCGATGCTTCACTCCAGGTTCACTGTATCCCTTGGACCTTCTTATTGACGATGAAACACAGAAATTACATCGCAATTAAATACAAAAGGCACAATGCTGACTTAAGGACAAGAAGCCTGAATCTTCTTACTGCCTATGTTTTGAACCATTCCTGTGACACTAGTTATAGATTCCGATGCTTCACCTCAGGCTTACTGTATCCCTCTGACCTTCTTATTGACGACGAAACACAGAAATTGCATCGGAATTAAATACAAAAGGCAGAATGCCTACTTAAGAAGACTTACTCTTCTTACTGACTATGTTTTGAACCATTCCTGTGACACTAGTTTTGGATTCCGATGCTTCACTTCAGGTTTACTGTATCCCTTGGACCTTCTAATTGACGATGAAACACAGATATTGCATCGGAATTAAATACAAAAGGCACAATGTCGACTTAAGTACAAGATGACTGACTCTTCTTACTGACTCTATCTTGATCCATTCCTGTGACACTAGTTATACACTCCTGGAAATTGAAATAAGAACACCGTGAATTCATAGTCCCAGGAAGGGGAAACTTTATTGACACATTCCCGGGGTCAGATACATCACATGATCACACTGACAGAACCACAGGCACATAGACACAGGCAACAGAGCATGCACAATGTCGGCACTAGTACAGTGTATATCCACCTTTCGCAGCAATGCAGGCTGCTATTCTCCCATGGAGACGATCGTAGAGATGCTGGATGTATTCCTGTGGAACGGCTTGCCATGCCATTTCCACCTGGCGCCTCAGTTGGACCAGCGTTCGTGCTGGACGTGCAGACCGCGTGAGACGACGCTTCATCCAGTCCCAAACATGCTCAATGGGGGACAGATCCGGAGATCTTGCTGGCCAGGGTAGTTGACTTACACCTTCTAGAGCACGTTGGGTGGCACGGGATACATGCGGACGTGCATTGTCCTGTTGGAACAGCAAGTTCCCTTGCCGGTCTAGGAATGGTGGAATGATGGGTTCGATGACGGTTTGGATGTACCGTGCACTATTCAGTGTCCCCTCGACGATCACCAGTGGTGTACGGCAAGTGTAGGAGATCGCTCCCCACACCATGATGCCGGGTGTTGGCCCTGTGTGCCTCGGTCGTATGCAGTCCTGATTGTGGCGCTCACCTGCACGGCGCCAAACACGCATACGACCATCAATGGCACCAAGTCAGAAGCGACTCTCATCACTCAAGACGACACGTCTCCATTCGTCCCTCCATTCACGCCTGTCGCGACACCACTGGAGGCGGGCTGCACGATGTTGGGGCGTGAGCGGAAGACGGCCTAACGGTGTGCGGGACCGTAGCCCAGCTTCATGGAGACGGTTGCGAATGGTCCTCGCCGATACCCCAGGAGCAACAGTGTCCCTAATTTGCTGGGAAGTGGCGGTGCGGTCCCCTACGGCACTGCGTAGAATCCTACGGTCTTGGAGTGCATCCGTGCGTCGCTGCGGTCCGGTCCCAGGTCGACGGGTACGTGCACCTTCCGCCGAGCACTGGCGACAAAATCGATGTACTGTGGAGACCTCACGCCCCACGTGTTGAGCAATTCGGCGGTACGTCCACCCGGCCTCCCGCATGCCCACTATACGCCCTCGCTCAAAGTCCGTCAACTGCACATACGGTTCACGTCCACGCTGTCGCGGCATGCTACCAGTGTTAAAGACTGCGATGGAGCTCCGTATGCCACGGCAAGCTGGCTGACACTGACGGCGGCGGTGCACAAGTCCTGCGCAGCTAGCGCCATTCGACGGCCAACACCGCGGTTCCTGGTGTGTCCGCTGTGCCGTGCGTGTGATCATTGCTTGTACAGCCCTCTCGCAGTGTCCGGAGCAAGTATGGTGGGTCTGACACACCGGTGTCAATGTGTTCTTTTTTCCATTTCCAGGAGTGTAGATTCTGATGCTTCACTTCTGGTTTACTGTATCCCTTGGACCTTCGTATTGACGACGAAACACAAAAATTGCATCGGAATTAAATTCAAAAGTCACAATGCTGACTCAAGTACAAGAAGACTGACTCTTCCTACTAACTATGTTTGAACGAATCCTGTGACATTAGTTATTGTTTCCGATGCTTCACTTCAGGTTTACTGTATCCTTTCGACCTTCCTATTGGCGACGAAAGACAGAAATTGCATCGGAACAAAATACAAAATGCACAATGCCGACTTAAGTACAAGAAGACTGACTCTTCCTACTGTCTATGTTTGAACGAATCCTGTGACATTAGTTGTAGATTCCGATGCTTCACTTCAGGTTTACTGTATCCCTCTGACGTTCTTATTAACGATGAAACACAGATATTGCATCGGAATTAAATACAAAAGGCACAATGCTGACTTAAGTACAAGATGACAGACTCTTCTTACTGACTATGTTTTGAACCATTCCTGTGACACTAGTTATAGATTACGATGCTTCACTTCCGTTTTACTTTATCCCTTGGACCTTCGTATTGACGATGAAACACAGAAATTGCATCGGAATTAAATAGAAAAGGCACAATGCCGTCTTAAGTACAAGCAGACTGACTCTTCTTAGTGTCTATGTTTCGATCCATTCCTGTGACGCTAGTTAAAGATTCCGATGCTTCACTTCAGGTTTACTGTATCCGTTGGACCTTCTTATTGACGATTAAACACAGAAATTCCATCGGAATTGAATACAAAAGGCACAATGCCTACCTAAGTACAATATGACAGGCTCTTCTTACTGAGTATGTTTGAACCATTCCTGTGACACTAGTTGTAGATTCCGAGGCTTCACTTCAGGTTTACTGTATCCCTAGGACCTTCTTATTGACGATGAAACACAGAAATTGCATCGGAACTAAATACAAAAGGCACAATGCCGACTTAAGTATAAGAAGACTGACTCTTTACTGCTGTCTATGTTTGAACCATTTCTGTGACATTAGTTATAGATTCCGATGCTTCACTTCAGGGTTACTGTATCCTTTGGACCTTCTTATTGGCGACGAAACACAGAAATTGCATCGGAATTAAATAGAAAATGCACAATGCCGACTTAAGTACAAGAAGACTGACTGTTCTTACTGTCTATGTTTCGAACCATTGCTGTGACACTAGTTATAGATTCTGATGCTTCACCTCAGGTCCACTGTATCCCTCTGACCTTCTTATTGACGATGAAACACAGAAATTGTATCGGAATTAAATAGAAAAGGCACAATGCCGTCTTAAGTACAAGCAGACTGACTCTTCTTAGTGTCTATGTTTTGAACCATTCCTGTGACGCTAGTTACAGATTCCGATGCTTCACTTCAGGTTTACTGTGTCCCTTGGACCTTCTTATTGACGATGAAACACAGAAATTGCATCGGAATTAAATACAAAAGCAAAATGACGACTTAAGTACAAGAAGACTGACTCTTCTTACTGACTGTTTTGAACCATTCCTGTGACACTAGATATAGATTCCGATGCTTCACTTCAGGTTTACTGTATCCCTCCGACGTTCTTATTAACGATGAAACGCAGATATTGCATCGGAATTATATACAAAAGGCACAATGCTGACTCAAGTACAAGAAGACTGACTCTTCCTACTGACTATGTTTGAACGAATCCTGTGACATTAGTTATTGTTTCCGATGCATCACTTCAGGTTTACTGTATCCTTTCGACCTTCCTATTGGCGACGAAACACAGAAATTGCATCGGAAGGAAATACAAAAGGCACAATGCTGACTTAAGTACAAGAAGACTGACTCTTCCAGCTGTCTATGTTTGAACGAATCCTGTGACATTAGTTGTAGATTCCGGTGCTTCACTTCAGGTTTACTATATCCTTTGGACCTTCGTATTGGCGACGAAACACAGAAATTGCATCGGAATTAAATAGAAAAGGCACAATGCCGACTTAAGTCAAGAAGACTGACTCTTCCTACTGTCTATGTTTTGAACCATTCCTGTGACACTAGTTATAGATTCCGATGCTTCACCTCAGGTTCACTGTATCCCTCTGACCTTCTTATTGACGATGAAACACAGAAATTGCATCGGAATTAAATAGAAAAGGCACAATGTCGTCTTAAGTACAAGCAGATTTACTCTTCTCACTGGATATGTTTTGAACCATTCCTGTGACACTAGTTATAGATTCCGATGTTTCACCTCAGGTTCACTGTATCCCTCTGACCTTCTTATTGACGATGAAACACGGAAATTGCATCGGAACTAAATACAAAAGGCACAATGCCGTCTTAAGTATAAGAAGACTGACTCTTCTTACTGTCTATGTTTCGAACCATTGCTGTGACATTAGTTATAGATTCCGATGCTTCACTTCAGGGTTGCTGTATCCTTTGGAGCTTCTTATTGGCGACGAAACTCAGAAATTGCATCGGAATTAAATAGAAAATGCACAATGCCGACTTAAGTACAAGAAGACTGACTCTTCTTACAGTCTATGTTTCGAACCATTGCTGTGACACTAGTTATATATTCCGATGCTTCACCTCAGGTCCACTGTATCCCTCTGACCTTCTTATTGACGATGAAACACAGATATTGCATCGGAATTAAATAGAAAAGGCACAATGCCGACTTAAGTACAAGAAGAATGACTCTTCTTACTGACTATGATTTGAACAAAATCCTGTGACACTAGTTGTAGATTCCGATGCTTCCCTTCTGGTTTACTGTATCCCTCCGACCGTCGTATTGATGATGAAACACAGAAAGTTTATCGGAATGAATACAAAAGGCACAATGCCGACTTACGTACAAGAAGACTGACTCTTCTTACTTACACTGTTTTGAACCATTCCTGTGACACTAGTTATGGATTCCGATGCTTCACTTCAGGTTTACTGTATCCCATCGACCTTCTTATTGACGATGAAACACAGAAATTGCATCGGAATTAGATACAAAAGGCACAATGCCGACTTAAGTACAACAAGACTGACCCTTCTTACTGACTATACCTTGATCCATTCCTGTGACACTACTTATAGATTCCGATGCTTCACTACAGGTTTACTGTATCCCTTGGACCTTCTTATTGACGATGAAACACAGAAATTGCATAGGAATTAAATACAAAAGATACAATGCCGAATTAAGTACAAGAAGGCTGACTCTTCTTACTGTCTATGTTTTGAACCGTTCCTGTGACACTAGTTATAGAGTCCGATGCTGCACTCCAGGTTTACTGTATCCCTTGGACTTTCTTATTGACGATGAAACACAGAAATTACATCGCAATTAAACACAAAAGGCACAATGCTGACTTAGGGACAAGAAGACTGAATACTCTTACTGCCTATGTTTTGAACCATTCCTGTGACACTAGTTATACATTCCGATGCTTCACCTCAGGCTTACTGTATCCCTCTGACCTTCTTATTGACGATGAAACACAGAAATTGCATCGGAATTAAATACAAAAGGCACAATGCCTACTTAAGAAGACTTACTCTTCTTACTGACTATGTTCTGAACCATTCCTGTGACACTAGTTTTGGATTCCGATGCTTCACTTCAGGTTTACTGTATCCCTTGGACCTTGTAATTGACGATGAAACACAGAAATTGCATCGGAATTAAATACAAAAGGCACAATGTCGACTTAAGTACAAGATGACTGACTCTTCTTACTGACTCTATCTTGATCCATTCCTGTGACACAAGTTATAGATTCCGATGCTTCACTTCGGGATTACTGTATCCCTTGGACCTTCTTATTGACGACGAAACACAGAAATTGCATCGGAATTAAATACAAAAGGCACAATGCCGACTTAAGTACAAGAAGACTGACTCTTCTTACTGACTATGATTTGAACCATTCCTGTGACACTAGTTGTAGATTCCGATGCTTCACTTCAGGTTTATTGTATCCCTCTGACCTTCTTATTAACGATGAAACACAGATATTGCATCGGAATTAAATACAAAAGGCACAATGACGACATAAGTACAAGCAGACTGACTCTTCTTACTGACTATGTTTTGATCCATTCCTGTGACAATAGTTATAGATTCCGATGCTTCACTTCTGGTTTACTGTATCCCTTGGACCTTCGTATTGACGACGAAACACAAAAATTGCATCGGAATTAAATACAAAAGGCACAATGCTGACTCAAGTACAAGAAGACTGACTCTTCCTACTGACTATGTTTGAACGTATCCTGTGACATTAGTTATAGATTCCGATGCTTCACTTCAGGTTTACTGTATCCTTTGGACCTTCCTATTGGCGACGAAACACTGAAATTGCATCGGAATTAAATAGAAAAGGCACAATGCCGACTTAAGTACAAGAAGACTGACTCTTCCTACTGTCTATGATTTGAACCATTCCTGTGACACTAGTTATAGATTCCGATGCTTCACCTCAGCTTCACTGTATCCCTCTGACCTTCTTATTGACGATGAAACACAGAAATTGCATCGGAATTAAATACAAAAGGCACAATGTCGACTTAAGTACAAGATGACTGACTCTTCTTACTGACTCTATCTTGATCCATTCCTGTGACACTAGTTATAGATTCCGAGGCTTCACTTCGGGTTTACTGTATCCCTTGGACCTTCTTATTGACGATGAAACACAGAAATTGCATCGGAATTAAATACAAAAGGCACAATGCCGACTTAAGTACAAGAAGACTGACTCTTCTTACTGACTATGATTTGTACAATTCCTGTGACACTAGTTGTAGATCCCAATGCTTCACTTCAGGTTTACCGTATCCCTCTGACGTTCTTATTAACGATGAAACACAGATATTGCATCGGAATTAAATACAAAAGTCACAATGCTGACTTAAGTACAAGAAGACTGACTCTTCTTACTGACTATGTTTTAAACCACTCCTGTGACACTAGTTATAGATTACGATGCTTCACTTCCGGTAATCTGGTTCCCTTGGACCTTCGTTTTGACGATGAAACACAGAAATTGCATCGGAATTAAATAGAAAAGGCACAATACCGTCTTAAGTACAAGCAGACTGACTCTTCTTAGTGTCTATGTTTTGAACCATTCCTGTGACGCTAGTTAAAGATTCCGATGCTTCACTTCAGGTTTACTGTATCCGTTGGACCTTCTTATTGACGATGAAACACAGAAATTGCATCGGAATTGAATACAAAAGGCACAATGCCTACTTAAGTACAAGATGACTGGCTCTTCTTACTGAGTATGTTTTGAACCATTCCTGTGACACTAGTTGTAGATTCCGAAGCTTCACTTCAGGTTTACTTTATCCCTAGGACCTTCTTATTGACGATGAAACACAGAAATTGCATCGGAACTAAATACAAAAGGCACAATGCCGACTTAAGTACAAGAAGACTGACTCTTCTTACTGACTATGATTTGAACAATTCCTGTGACACTAGTTGTAGATTCCGATGCTTCACTTCTGGTTTACTGTATCCCTTGGACGGTCGTATTGATGATGAAACACAGAAATTACATCGGAATTGAATACAAAAGGCACAATGCCGACTTACGTACAAGAAGACTGACTCTTCTTACTGACTATGTTTGAACCATTCCTGTGACACTAGTTATGGATTCCGATGCTTCACTTCAGGTTTACTGTATCCCATGGACCTTCTTTTTGACAATGAAACACAGAAATTGCATCGGAATTAGATACAAAAGGCACAATGCCGACTTAAGTACAACAAGACTGACTCTTCTTACTGAGTATATCTTGATCCATTCCTGTGACACTAGTTATAGATTCCGATGCTTCACTTCAGGTTTACTGTATCCCTTGGACCTTCTTATAGACGATGAAACACAGAAATAGCATCGGAATTAAATACAAAAGAAACAATGCCGAATTAAGTACGAGAAGGCTGACTCTTCTTACTGTCTATGTTTTGAACCGTTCCTGTGACACTAGTTATAGAGTCCGATGCTTCACTCCAGGTTTACTGTATCCCTTGGACCTTCTTATTGACGATGAAACACAGAAATTACATCGCAATTAAATACAAAAGGCACAATGCCGACTTAGGTACAAGAAGACTGACTCTTCTTACTGTCTATGATTTGAACCATTCCAGTGATACCAGTTGTATTTTCCGATGCTTCACTTCATGTTTACTGTATCCCTCTGACCTTCTTATTAACGATGAAACACCGATATTACATCGGAATTAAATACAAAAGGCACAATGCCTACTTAAGAAGACTTACACTTCTTACTGACTATGTTTTGAACCATTCCTGTGACACTAGTTTTGAATTCCGATGATTCACTTCAGGTTTACTGTATCCCTTGGACCTTCTAATTGACGATGAAACACAGAAATTGCATCGGAATTAAATACAAAAGGCACAATGTCGACTTAAGTACAAGATACTGACTCTTGTTACTGACTCTATCTTGATCCATTCCTGTGACACTAGTTATAGATTCCGATGCTTCACTTCGGGATTACTGTATCCCTTGGACCTTCTTATTGACGATGAAACACAAAAATTGCATCGGAATTAAATACAAAAGGCACAATGCCGGCTTAAGTACAAGAAGACGGACTCTTCTTACTGACTATGATTTGAACCATTCCTGTGACACTAGTTGTAGATTCCGATGCTTCACTTCAGGTTTATTGTATCCCTCTGACCTTCTTATTAACGATGAAACACAGATATTGCATCGGAATTAAATTCAAAAGGCACAATGCCGACATAAGTACAAGCAGACTGACTCTTCTTACTGACTATGTTTTGATCCATTCCTGTGACACTAGTTATAGATTCCGATCCTTCACTTCTGGTTTACTGTATCCCTTGGACCTTCGTATTGACGACGAAACACAAAAATTGCATCGGAATTAAATACAAAAGGCACAATGCTGACTCAAGTACAAGAAGACTGACTCTTCCTACTGACTATGTTTGAACGAATCCTGTGACATTAGTTATTGTTTCCGATGCTTCACTTCAAATTTACTGTATCCTTTCGACCTTCCTATTGGCGACGAAAGACAAAAATTGCATCGGAACAAAATACAAAAGGCACATTGCCGACTTAAGTACAAGAAGACTGACTCTTCCTACTGTCTATGTTTGAACGAATCCTGTGACATTAGTTATAGATGCCGATGCTTCACTTCAGGTTTACTGTATCCTTTGGACCTTCCTATTGGCGACGAAACACTGAAATTGCATCGGAATTAAATAGAAAAGGCACAATGCCGACTTAAGTACAAGAAGACTGACTCTTCTTTCTGACTATGATTTGAACAATTCCTGTGACACTAGTTGTAGATCCCAATGCTTCACTTCAGGTTTGCCGTATCCCTCTGACGTTCTTATTAACGATGAAACACAGATATTGCATCGGAATTAAATACAAAAGGCACAATGCTGACTTAAGTACAAGAAGACTGACTCTTCTTACTGACTATGTTTTGAACCACTCCTGTGACACTAGTTATAGATTACGATGCTTCACTTCCGGTAATCTGAATCCCTTGGACCTTCGTATTGACGATGAAACACAGAAATTGCATCGGAATTAAATAGAAAAGGCACAATGCCGTCTTAAGTACAAGCAGACTGACTCTTCTTAGTGTCTATGTTTTGAACCATTCCTGTGACGCTAGTTAAAGATTCCGATGCTTCACTTCAGGTTTACTGTATCCGTTGGACCTTCTTATTGACGAAGAAACACTGAAATTGCATCGGAATTGAATACAAAAGGCACAATGCCTACTTAATTACAAGATCACTGGCTCTTCTTACTGAGTATGTTTTGAACCATTCCTGTGACACTAGTTGTAGATTCCGAGGCTTCACTTCAGGTTTACTGTATCCCTAGGACCTTCTTATTGACGATGAAACACAGAAATTGCATCGGAACTAAATACAAATGGCACAATGCCGACTTAAGTATAAGAAGACTGACTCTTTACTGCTGTCTATGTTTGAACCATTCCTGTGACATTAGTTATAGATTCCGATGCTTCACTTCAGGGTTACTGAATACTTTGGACCTTCTTATTGGCGACGAAACTCAGAAATTGCATCGGAATTAAATAGAAAATGCACAATGCCGACTTAAGTACAAGAAGACTGACTCTTCTTACTGTCTATGTTTCGAACCATTGCTGTGACACTAGTTATATATTCCGATGCTTCACCTCAGGTCCACTGTATCCCTCTGACCTTCTTATCGACGATGAAACACAGAAATTGCATGGGAATTAAATTGAAAAGGCACAATGCCGACTTAAGTACAAGAAGACTGACTCTTCTTACTGACTATGATTTGAACAATTCCTGTGACACTTGTTGTAGATTCCGATGTTTCACTTCTGTTTACTGTATCCCTTGGACCGTCGTATTGACGATGAAACACAAAAATTTCATCGGAATTGAATACAAAAGGCACAATGCCGACTTACGTACAAAAAGACTGACTCTTCTTACTGACTATGTTTTGAGCCATTCCTGTGACACTAGTTATGGATTCCGATGCTTCACTTCAGGTTTACTGTATCCCTTGGTCCTTCTTATTGACGATGAAACACAGAAATAGCATCGGAATTAAATACAAAAGAAACAATGCCGAGTTAAGTACAAGAAGACTGACTCTTCTTATGGTGTATGTTTTGAACCGTTCCTGTGACACTAGTTATAGAGTCCGAAGCTTCACTCCAGGTTTACTGTATCCCTTGGACCTTCTTATTGACGATAAAACACCGAAATTACATCGCAATTAAATACAAAAGGCACAATGCTGACTTAAGGACAAGAAGACTGAATCTTCTTACTGCCTATGTTTTGAACCATTCCTGTGACACTAGTTATAGATTCCGATGCTTCACTTCAGACTTACTGTATCCCTCTGACCTTCTTATTGACGATGAAACACAGAAATTGCATCGGAATTAAATACAAAGGGCACAATGCCTACTTAAGAAGACTTACTCTTCTTACTGACTATGTTTTGAACCATTCCTGTAACACTAGTTTCGGATTCCGATGCTTCACTTCAGGTTTACTGTATCTTTTCGACCTTCCTATTGGCGACGAAAGACAGAAATTGCATCGGAACAAAATACAAAAGGCACAATGCCGACTTAAGTACAACAAGACTGACTCTTCTCACTGGATATGTTTTGAACCATTCCTGTCACACTAGTTATAGATTCCGATGCTTCACTTCAGGTTTAGTGTATCCCTCTGACCTTCTTATTGACGATGAAACACAGAAATTGCATCGGAATAAAATACAAAAGGCACAATGCCGACTTAAGTACAAGAAGACTGACTCTTCTTACTGACTATGTTTTGAACCATTCCTGTGACACTAGTTATGGTTTCCGATACTTCACTTCACGTTTACTGTATCCCTTGGACCTTCGTATTGACGATGAAACACTGAAATTGCATCGGTATTAAATACAAAAGACACAATGCCGACCTAAGTACAAGAAGACTGACTCCTCTTACTGACTATATGTTGAACCATTCCTGTGACACTAGTTATCGATTCCGATGCTTCACACAAGGTTTACTGTATCCCTTGGAAGTTCTTATTGATGATGAAACACCGAAATTGTATCGGAATTAATTAGAAAAGGCACAATGCCGACTTAAGTACAAGAAGACTGTCTCTTCTTACTGTCTATGTTTGAACCATTCCTGTGACACTAGTTATGGATTCCGATGCTTCACTTCACTTTTACTGTATCCCTTGGACCTTCGTATTGACGATGAAACACAGAAATTGCATCGGAATTAAATACAAAAGGCACAATGCCGACTTAAGTGTAAGAAGACTGACTCTTTACTGCTGTCTATGTTTGAACCATTCCTGTGACATTAGTTATAGATTCCGATGCTTCACTTCAGGGTTACTGTATCCTTTGGACCTTCTTATTGGCGACGAAACACAGAAATTGCATCGGAATTAAATATAAAAGGCACAATTCCGACTTAAGTTCAAGAACACTGACTCTTCTTACTGTCTATATATTGATCCATTCCTGTGACACTAGTTATAGATTCTGATGCTTTACTTCGGATTTACTGTATACCTTGGACCTTCTTATTGACGATGAAACACTGAAATTGCATCGAAATTAAATACAAAAGGCACAATGCCGACTTAAGTACAAGAAGACTGACTCTTCTTACTGACTATGATTTGAACCATTCCTGTGACACTAGTTGTAGATCCCGATGCTTCACTTCAGGTTTACTGTATCCCTCTGACGTTCTAATTAACGATGAAACACAGATATAGCATTGGAATTAAATACAATAGGCACAATGCTGTCTTAAGTACAAGAAGACTGACTCTTCTTACTGACTATGTTTTGAACCATTCCTGTGACACTAGTTATAGATTCCGATGCTTCACTTCCGGTTTACTGTATCCGTCGGACCTTCGTATTGACGATGAAGCACTGAAATTGCATCGGAATTAAATAGAAAAGGCACAATGCCGACTTAAGTACAAGAAGACTGACTCTTCTTACTGACTATGTTTTGAAGCATTCCTGTGACACTAGTAATGGATTCCGATGCTTCACTTCAGGTGTACTGTATCCCTTAGACCATCGTATTGACGATGAAACACAGAAATTGCATCTGAATTAAATACAAAAGGCACAATGCTGACTTTAGTACAAGAAGACTGACTCTTCTTACTGACTATATCTTGATCCATTCCTGTGACACTAGTTATAGATTCCGATGCTTCACTTCAGGCTTACTGTATCCCTTGGACCTTCTTATTGACGATGAAACACAGAAATTGCATCGAAAATAAATACAAAAGGCACAATGCGGACTTAAGTACAACAAGTCTGACTCTTCTTACGGGTATGTTTTCAACGATTCCTGTGACACTAGTTATAGATTCCGATGCTTCACTTCAGGTTTACTGTATCCCTCTGACGTTCTTG
Source organism: Schistocerca serialis cubense (assembly GCF_023864345.2). Taxonomy (NCBI): domain Eukaryota; kingdom Metazoa; phylum Arthropoda; class Insecta; order Orthoptera; family Acrididae; genus Schistocerca; species Schistocerca serialis. The sequence goes on from NC_064645.1 coordinate 6,778,992, forward strand.
TTGACGATGAAACACAGAAATTGCATCGGAAATAGATACAAAAGGAACAATACCGACTTAAGTACATGTAGACTGAATCTTCCTACTGTCTATGTATTGAACCATTCCTGTGACACCAGTTATAGATTCCGATGCTTCATTTCAGGATTACAGTATCCCTTGGACCTTCTTAATGACGATGAAACACAGATAGTGCATCGGAATTAAATACAAAAGACACAATGCCGACTTAAGTACAAGAAGACTGACTCTTCCTACTGTCTATGTTTTGAACCATTCCTGTGCCACTAGTTATGGATTCCGATGCTTCACTTCAGGTGTACTGTATCCCTTAGACCTTCGTATTGACGATGAAACACAGAAATTGCATCTGAATAAAATAGAAAAGGCACAATGCCAACTTAAGTACAAGAAGACTAACTCTTCTTACTGACTATACCATGATCCATTCCTGTGACACTAGTTATAGATTCCGATGCTTCACTTCAGGTTTACTGTATCCCTAGGACGTTCTTATTGACGATGAAACACAGAAATTGCATCGGAACTAAATATAAAAGGCACAATTCAGACTTAAGTATAAGATGACTGACTCTTCTTACTGACTATGTTTTGTACCATTCCTGTGACACTAGTTATAGATTCCGATGCTTCACTTCTGGTTTAATGTATCCCTTGGACATTCGTATTGACGATGAAACACAGAAATTGCATCGGAAGTAATTACAAATGGCAGAATGCCGACTTAAGTACAAGAAGACTGACTCTTCTTACTGACTATGCTTTGAACCATTCCTGTGACACTAGTTATAGATTCCGATGCTACACTTCAGGTTTACTGTATCCCTTGGACCTTCTTATTGACGATGAAACACAGATATTGCATCGGAATTAAATACAAAAGGCACAATGCCGACATAAGTACAAGAAGACTGAATCTTCTTACCGACTATGTGTTGAATCTTTCCTGTGACACTATTTAGAGATTCCGATGCTTCCCTTCAGGTTTACTGTATCTCTCTGACCTTCGTATTGACGATGAAACACAGTAATTGCATCGGAATTAATTTGAAAAGGGCACAATGCCGACTTAAGTACAAGAAGACTGACTCTTCTTACTGTCTATGTTTTGAACCATTCCTGTGACACTAGTTATAGATTCCGATGCTTCATTACAGGTTTACTGTATCTCTTGGACCTTCTTATTGACGATGAAACACAGATATTGCATCGGAATTAAATACAAAAGGCACAATGCCGACTTAAGTACAAGAAGACTGACTCTTCTTACTGACTATACCTTGATCCATTCCTGTGACACTAGTTATAGATTCCGATGCTTCACTTCAGGTTTACTGTATCTCTTGGACCTTCTTATTGACGATGAAACACAGATATTGCATCGGAATTAAATACAAAAGGCACAATGCCCACCTAAGTATAAGAAGACTGACTCTTCTTACTGACTATGTTTTGTACCATTCCTGTGACACTAGTTATAGATTCCGATGCTTCACTTCTGGTTTACTGTATCCCTTGGACCTTCGTATTGACGATGAAACACAGAAATTGCATCGGAAGTAATTACAAATGGCAGAATGCCGACTTAAGTACAAGAAGACTGACTCTTCTTACTGACTATGCTTTGAACCATTCCTGTGACACTAGTTGTAGATTCCGATGCTTCACTTCAGGTTTACTGTATCCCTCTGACTTTCTTATTGACGATGAAACACAGAAATTGCATCGGAAATAAATATAAAATTCACAATACCGACTTAAGTACACGTAGACTGAATCTTCCTACTGTCTATGTTTTGAACCATTCCTGTGAAACTAGTTATAGATTCCGATGCTTCATTTCAGGTTTACTGTATCCCTTGGACCTTCTTAATGACGATGAAGCACAGATAGTGCCTCGGAATAAAATACAAAAGGCACAATGCCGACTTAAGTACAAGAAGGCTGACTCCTCTTACTGTCTATGTTTTGAACCATTCCTGTGACACTAGTTATAGATTCCGATGCTTCACTCCACGTTTACTGTATCCCTTGGACCTTCTTATTGACGATGAAACACAGAAATCGCATCGGAATTAAATACAAAAGGCACAATGCCGACTTAGGGACAATAAGACTGAATCTTCTTACTGCCTATGCTTTTGTACCATTCCTGTGACACTAGTTATAGATTCCGATGCTTCACTTCAGGTTTACTGTATCCCTCTGACCTTCTTATTGACGATGAAACATAGAAATTGCATCGGAATTAAATACAAAAGGCACAATGCCGACTTAAGTGGGAGAGGACTGACTCTTCATACTGTCTATGTTTTGAACCATTCCTGTGACACTAGTTATAGATTCCAATGCTTCACACAAGCTTTACTGTATCCCTTGGACCTTCTTATTGACGATGAAACACAGAAATTAGATCGGAATGAAATACAAAAGGCACAATGCCGAATTAGGTACATGAATACTGACTTTTCTTACTGACTATTTCTTGATCCATTCCTGTGACACTAGTTATAGAGTCCGATGCTTCACTTCAGGTTTACTGTATCCCTTGGGCCCTCGTATTGACGATGAAACACAGAAATTGCATCGGAATTAAACACAAAATGCACAATGCCGACTGAAGTACAAGAAGAGTGACTCGTCTTATTGACTATGTTTTAACCATTCCTATGACAGTAGTTACAGATTCCGATGCTTCACTTCTGGTTTACTGAATCCCTTCGACCTTCGTATTGATGATGAAACACAGAAATTGCATCGGAATTAAATACATAAGGCACAATGTCGACTTAAGTACAAGTAGACTGACTCTTCTTACTGACTATATCTTGATCCATTCCTGTGACAATAGTTATAGATTCCGATGCTTCACTTCAGGTTTACTGTATCCCTTGGACCTTCTTATTGACGATGAAACACAGAAATTGCATCGGAATTAAATACAAAAGGCACCATGCCTACTTAAGTACAAGAAGACTGACTCTTCTTACAGACTATGATTTGAACCATTCCTGTGACACTAGTTGTAGATTCCGATGCTTCACATCAGGTTTACTGTATGCCTCTGACCTTCTTAATAACGATGAAACACAGATATTGCATCGGAATGAAATATAAAAGGCACAATGCCGACTTAAGTACAAGAAGACAGACTCTTCTTACTGACTATGTTTTGTACCATTCCTGTGACACTAGTTATAGATTCCGATGCTTCACTTCTGGTTTACTATATCCCTTGGACCTTCGTATTGACGATGAAACACAGAAATTGCATCGGAATTAAATACAAAAGGCACAATGCCAACTTAAGTACAAGAGGACTGACTCTTCCTACTGTCTATGTTTTGTACTATTCCTGTGACACTAGTTATAGATTCCGATGCTTCACTTCAGGTTTGCTGTATCCCTCTGACCTTTTTTTTGACGATGAAACACAGAAATTGCATCGGAATTAGATAGAAAAGGCACAATGCCAGTTAAGTACAAGAAGACTGACTCTTCTTACTGACTATATCTTGATCCATTCCTGTGACACTATTTATAGATTCCGATGCTACACTTCAGGTTTACTGTATCCCTTGGACCTTCTTATTGACGGTGAAACACAGAAATTGCATCGGAATTAAATACAAAAGGTACAATGCCTACTTAAGTACAAGAAGACTGACTCTTCTTACTAACTATGGTTTGAACCCTTCCTGTGACACATGTTGTAGATTCCGATGCTTCACTTCAGGTTTACTATATCCCTAGGACCTTCTTATTGACGATGTAACATAGAAGTTGCATCGGAACAAAATAAAAAAGGCACAATGCCGACTTATGTATAAGAAGACTGACTCTTCCTACTGTATATGATTTGAACCATTCCTGTGACACTAGTTATAGATTCCGATGATTCACTTCAGGTTTACTGTTTTCCTTGGACCGTCTTATTGATGATGAAACACAGAAATTGCATCGGAATAAAATACAAAAGGCACAATTCCGACTTAAGTACAAGAAGACTGACTCTTCTTACTGACTATGTGTTGAACCATTCCTTTGACAATATTTAGAGATTCCGATGCTTCACTTCAGGTTTACTGTATCCCTCTGAGCTTCTTATTGACGATGAAACACAGTAAATGCATCGGAATTAAATTGAAAAGCCCACAATGCTGACTTAAGTACAAGAAGACTGACTCTTCTTACTGTCTATCTTTTGAACCATTCCTGTGACACAAGTTATAGATTCCGATGCTCCACTTCAGGTTTGCTGTATCTCTTGGACCTTCTTATTGACGATGAAACACAGAAATTGCATTGAAATTAAATACAAAAGGCCCAATGCCGACTTAAGTACAAGAAGACTGACTCTTCTTACTGACTATGCTTTGAACCATTCCTGTGAGACTAGTTATAGATTCCGATGCTTCACTTCAGGTTGACTGTATCCTTCTGACCTTCTTATTGACGATGAAACACAGAAATTGCATCGGAATTAAATACAAAAGGCACAATGACGACTTAACTACAAGAAGACTGATTCTTCTTACTGACTATGTGTTGAACCATTCCTGTGACACTATTTAGAGATTCCGATGCTTCACTTCAGGTTTACTGTATCCCTCTGACCTTCTAATTGACGATGAAACACAGTAAATGCAACGGAATTAAATTGAAAAGGGCACAATGCTGACTTAAGTACAAGAAGACTGACTCTTCTTACTGTCTATCTTTTGAACCATTCCTGTGACACTAGTTATCGATTCCGATGCTCCACTTCAGGTTTACTGTATCTCTTGGACCTTCTTATTGACGATAAAACACAGAAATTGCATCGAAATTAAATACAAAAGGCACAATGCCGACTTAAGTACAAGAAGACTGACTCTTCTTACTGATTATGCTTTGAACCATTCCTGTGACATTACTTATAGATTCCGATGCATCACTTCAGGTTTACTGTATCCCTCTGACCTTCTTATTGACGATGAAACACAGAAAGTGCATCGGAATTAAATACAAAAGGCCCAATGCCGAGTTAAGTGCAAGAGGATTGACTTTTCTTACTGTCTATGTTTTGAACCTTTCCTGTGACACTAGTTATAGATTCCGATGCTTCACACAAGGTTTACTGTATCCCTTGAACCTTCTTATTGACGATGAAACACCAAAAGTGCATCGGAATTAATTAGAAAAGGCACAATGCGGCTTAGGTACAAGAAGACTGTCTCTTCCTACTGTCTATGTTTTGAACCATTCCTGTGACACTAGTTATGGATTCCATTGCTTCACTTCCGGTTTACTGTATCCCTTGGACATTCGTATTGACGATGAAACACAGAAATTGCATCGGAAGTAATTACAAATGGCAGAATGCCGACTTAAGTACAAGAAGACTGACTCTTCTTACTGACTATGTTTGAACCATTCCTGTGACAGTAGTTATAGATTCCGATGCTTCACTTCAGGTTTACTGTATCCCTTGGACCTTCTTATTGACGATGAAACACAGAAATTGCATCAGAATTAAATACAAAATGCACAATGCCGACATAAGTACAAGAAGACTGAATCTTCTTACTGACTATGTGTTGAATCTTTCCTGTGACACTATTTAGAGATTCCGATGCTTCCCTTCAGGTTTACTGTATCTCTCTGACCTTCTTATTGACGATGAAACACAGTAATTGCATCGGAATTAATTTGAAAAGGGCACAATGCCGACTTAAGTACAAGAAGACTGACTCTTCTTACTGTCTATGTTTTGAACCATTCCTGTGACACTAGTTATAGATTCCGATGCTTCATTACAGGTTTACTGTATCTCTTGGACCTTCTTATTGACGATGAAACACAGATATTGCATCGCAATTAAATACAAAAGGCACAATGCCGACTTAAGTACAAGAAGACTGACTCTTCTTACTGACTATACCTTGATCCATTCCTGTGACACTAGTTATAGATTCCGATGCTTCACTTCAGGTTTACTGTATCTCTTGGACCTTCTTATTGACGATGAAACACAGATATTGCATCGGAATTAAATACAAAAGGCACAATGCCGACTAAAGTATAAGAAGACTGACTCTTCTTACTGACTATGTTTTGTACCATTCCTGTGACACTAGTTATAGATTCCGATGCTTCACTTCTGGTTTACTGTATCCCTTGGACCTTCGTATTGACGATGAAACACAGAAATTGCATCGGAAGTAATTACAAATGGCAGAATGCCGACTTAAGTACAAGAAGACTGACTCTTCTTACTGACTATGCTTTGAACCATTCCTGTGACACTAGTTGTAGATTCCGATGCTTCACTTCAGGTTTACTGTATCCCTCTGACTTTCTTATTGACGATGAAACACAGAAATTGCATCGGAAATAAATACAAAATTCACAATACCGACTTAAGTACACGTAGACTGAATCTTCCTACTGTCTATGTTTTGAACCATTCCTGTGAAACTAGTTATAGATTCCGATGCTTCATTTCAGGTTTACTGTATCCCTTGGACCTTCTTAATGACGATGAAGCACAGATAGTGCCTCGGAATAAAATACAAAAGGCACAATGCCGACTTAAGTACAAGAAGGCTGACTCCTCTTACTGTCTATGTTTTGAACCATTCCTGTGACACTAGTTATAGATTCCGATGCTTCACTCTACGTTTACTGTATCCCTTGGACCTTCTTATTGACGATGAAACACAGAAATCGCATCGGAATTAAATACAAAAGGCACAATGCCGACTTAGGGACAATAAGACAGAATCTTCTTACTGCCTATGCTTTTGTACCATTCCTGTGACACTAGTTATAGATTCCGATGCTTCACTTCAGGTTTACTGTATCCCTCTGACCTTCTTATTGACGATGAAACATAGAAATTGCATCGGAATTAAATACAAAAGGCACAATGCCGACTTAAGTGGGAGAGGACTGACTCTTCATACTGTCTATGTTTTGAACCATTCCTGTGACACTAGTTATAGATTCCAATGCTTCACACAAGGTTTACTGTATCCCTTGGACCTTCTTATTGACGATGAAACACAGAAATTAGATCGGAATTAAATACAAAAGGCACAATGCCGAATTAAGTACATGAATACTGACTTTTCTTACTGACTATTACTTGATCCATTCCTGTGACACTAGTTATAGAATCCGATGCTTCACTTCAGGTTTACTGTATCCCTTGGGCCCTCTTATTGACGATGAAACACAGAAATTGCATCGGAATTAAACACAAAAGGCACAATCCCGACTGAAGTACAAGAAGAGTGACTCGTCTTATTGACTATGTTTTAACCATTCCTATGACACTAGTTATAGATTCCGATGCTTCACTTCTGGTTTACTGAATCCCTTCGTCCTTCGTATTGACGATGAAACACTGAAATTGCATCGGAATTAAATACATAAGGCACAATGTCGACTTAAGTACAAGAAGACTGACTCTTCTTACTGACTATATCTTGATCCATTCCTGTGACAATAGTTATAGATTCCGATGCTACACTTCAGGTTTACTGTATCCCTTGGACCTTCGTATTGACGATGAAACACAGAAATTGCATCGGAATTAAATACAAAAGCACAATGCCAACTTAAGTACAAGAGGACTGACTCTTCCTACTGTCTATGTTTTGAACTATTCCTGTGACACTAGTTATAGATTCCGATGCTTCACTTCAGGTTTACTGTATCCCTCCGACCTTTTTTTTGACGATGAAACACAGAAATTGCATCGGAATTAGATAGAAAAGGCACAATGCCAGTTAAGTACAAGAAGACTGACTCTTCTTACTGACTATATCTTGATCCATTCCTGTGACACTATTTATAGATTCCGATGCTACACTTCAGGTTTACTGTATCCCTCGGACCTTCTTATTGACGGTGAAACACAGAAATTGCATCGGAATTAAATACAAAAGGTACAATGCCTACTTAAGTACAAGAAGACTGACTCTTCTTCTAACTATGGTTTGAACCCTTCCTGTGACACATGTTGTAGATTCCGATGCTTCACTTCAGGTTTACTATATCCCTAGGACCTTCTTATTGACGATGAAACATAGAAGTTGCATCGGAACAAAATAAAAAAGGCACAATGCCGAAATATGTATAAGAAGACTGACTCTTCCTACTGTCTATGATTTGAACCATTCCTGTGACACTAGTTATAGATTCCGATGATTCACTTCAGGTTTACTGTTTTCCTTGGACCGTCTTATTGATGATGAAACACAGAAATTGCATCGGAATTAAATACAAAAGGCACAATTCCGACTTAAGTACAAGAAGACTGACTCTTCTTACTGACTATGTGTTGAACCATTCCTTTGACAATATTTAGAGATTCCGATGCTTCACTTCAGGTTTACTGTATCTCTCTGACCTTCTTATTGACGATGAAACACAGTAAATGCATCGGAATTAAATTGAAAAGCCCACAATGCTGACTTAAGTACAAGAAGACTGACTCTTCTTACTGTCTATCTTTTGAACCATTCCTGTGACACTAGTTATAGATTCCGATGCTCCACTTCAGGTTTGCTGTATCTCTTGGACCTTCTTATTGACGATGAAACACAGAAATTGCATTGAAATTAAATACAAAATGCCCAATGCCGACTTAAGTACAAGAAGACTGACTCTTCTTACTGACTATGCTTTGAACCATTCCTGTGAGACTAGTTATAGATTCCGATGCTTCACTTCAGGTTTACTGTATCCTTCTGACCTTCTTATTGACGATGAAACACAGAAATTGCATCGGAATTAAATACAAAAGGCACAATGACGACTTAACTACAAGAAGACGGATTCTTCTTACTGACTATGTGTTGAACCATTCCTGTGACACTATTTAGAGATTCCGATGCTTCACTTCAGGTTTACTGTATCCCTCTGACCTTCTTATTGACGATGAAACACAGTAAATGCAACGGAATTAAATTGAAAAGGGCACAATGCTGACTTAAGTACAAGAAGACTGACTCTTCTTGCTGTCTATGTTTTGAACCATTCCTGTGACACTAGTTATAGATTCCGATGCTCCACTTCAGGTTTACTGTATCTCTTGGACCTTCTTATTGACGATAAAACACAGAAATTGCATCGAAATTAAATACAAAAGGCACAATGCCGACTTAAGTACAAGAAGACTGACTCTTCTTACAGACAATGCTTTGAACCATTCCTGTGACACTAGTTACAGATTCCGATGCTTCACTCCAGGTTTACTGTATCCCTTGGACCTTTTTACTGACGATGAAACACAGAAATTGCATCGGAATTCAATACAAAAGGCACATTGCCGACTTAAGTACAAGAAGACTGGCTCTTCTTACTGACTATGCTTCGAATCATTCCTGTGACACTATTTATAGATTCCGATGCTTCACTTCAGTTTCACTGTTTGCCTTGGACCTTCTTATTCACGATGAAACACAGAAATAGCATCGAAATTAAATACAAAAGGCACAATGCCGACTTAAGTACAAGAAGTCTGACTCTTCTTACTGACTATATTTGAACCATTCCTGTGACACTAGTTGTAGATTCCGATGCTTCACTTCAGGTTTACTGTATCCCTTGACCTCCTTAATGACGATGAAGCACAGATAGTGCCTCAGAATAAAATACAAAAGGCACAATGCCGACTTAAGTACAAGAAGGCTGACTCCTCTTACTGCCTATGTTTTGAACCATTCCTGTGATACTAGTTATAGATTCCGATGCTTCACTCCACGTTTACTGTATCCCTTGGACCTTCTTATTGACGATGAAACACAGAAATCGCATCGGAATTAAATACAAAAGGCACAATGCCGACTTAGGGACAATAAGACTGAATCTTCTTATTGCCTATGTTTCGTACCATTCCTGTGACACTAGTTATAGATTCCGGTGCTTCACTTAAGGTTTACTGTATCCCTCTGACCTTCTTATTGACGATGAAACACAGAAATTGCATCGGAATTAAATACAAAAGGCACAATGCCGACTTAAGTGGAAGAGGACTGACTCTTCTTACTGTCTATGTTTTGAACCGTTCCTGTGACACTAGTTATAGATTTCGATGCTTCACACAAGGTTTACTGTATCCCTTGGACCTTCCTATTGACGATGAAACACAGAAATTACATCGGAATTAAATTCAAAAGGCACAATGCCGAATTAAGTACAAGAAGACTGACTTTTCTTACTGACTATTTCTTGATCCATTCCTGTGACACTAGTTATAGAATCCGATGCTTCACTTCAGTTTCACTGTATCCCTTGGACCTTCTTATTCACGATGAAACACAGAAATAGCATCGAAATTAAATACAAAAGGCACAATGCCGACTTAAGTACAAGAAGACTGACTCTTCTTACTGACTATGTTTTGAACCATTCCTGTGACACTAGTTGTAGATTCCGATGCTTCACTTCAGGTTTACTGTATCCCTCTGACTTTCCTATTGACGATGAAACACAGAAATTGCATCGGAAATAAATACAAAATTCACAATACCGACTTAAGTACAATTAGACTGAATCTTCCTACTGTCTATGTTTGAACCATTCCTGTGACACTAGTTATTGTTTCCGATGCTTCATTTCAGGTTTACTGTATCCCTTGGACCTTCTTAATGACGATGAAGCAAAGATAGTGCCTCGGAATAAAACACAAAAGGCACAATGCCGACTTAAGTACAAGAAGACTGACTCGTCTTACTGACTATGTTTTAACCATTCCTGTGACACTAGTTATAGATTCCGATGCTTCACTTCGGGTTTATGAATCCCTTGGACCTTTATATTGACGATGATACACAGAAATTGGATCGGAATTAAATACATAAGGCACAATGGTGACAAGTACAAGAAGACTGACTCTTCTTACTGACTATATCTTGATCCATTCCTGTGACAATAGTTATAGATTCCGATGCTTCACTTCAGGTTTACTGTATCCCTTAAACCTTCTTATTGACGATGAAACACAGAATTTGCATCGGAATTAAATACAAAAGGCACAATGCCTACTTAAGTACAAGAAGACTGACTCTTCTTACTGACTATATCTTGATCCATTCCTGTGACACTATTTATAGATTCCGATGCTACACTTCATGTTTACTGTATCCCTTGGACCTTCTTATTGACGGTGAAACACATAAATTGCATCGGAATTAAATACAAAAGGCACAATGCCTGCTTAAGTACAAGAAGACAGACTCTTCTTACTATCTATGGTTTGAACCCTTCCTGTGACACATATTGTAGATTCCGATGCTTCACTTCAGGTTTACTATATCCCTAGGAACTTCTTATTGACGATGAAACATAGAAGTTGCATCGGAACAAAATTAAAAAGGCACAATGCCGACTTATGTATAAGAAGACTGACTCTTCCTACTGTCTATGATTTGAACCATTCCTGTGATACTAGTTATAGATTCCGATGATTCACTTCAGGTTTACTGTTTTCCTTGAACCGTCTTATTGATGATGAAACACAGAAATTGCATCGGAATTAAATACAAAAGGCACAATTCCGACTTAAGTACAAGAAGACTGACTCTTCTTACTGACTATGTGTTGAACCATTCCTTTGACACTATTTAGAGATTCCGTTGCTTCACTTCAGGTTTACTGTATCCCTCTGACCTTCTTATTGACGATGAAACACAGTAAATGCATCGGAATTAAATTGAAAAGGGCACTATGCTGACTTAAGTACAAGAAGACTGACTCTTCTTACTGTCTATCTTTTGAACCATTCGTGTGACACTAGTTATAGATTCCGATGCTCCACTTCAGGTTTGCTGTATCTCTTGGACCTACTTATTGACGATGAAACACAGAAATTGCATCGAAATTAAATACAAAAGGCCCAATGCCGACTTAAGTACAAGAAGACTGACTCTTCTTACTTCCTATGCTTTGAACCATTCCTGTGAGACTAGTTATAGATTCCGATGCTTCACTTCAGGTTTACTGTATCCTTCTGACCATCTTATTGACCATGAAACACAGAAATTGCATAGGAATTAAATACAAAAGGCACAATGCCGACTTAACTACAAGAAGACTGATTCTTCTTACTGACTATGTGTTGAACCATTCCTGTGACACTATTTAGAGATTCCGATGCTTCACTTCAGGTTTACTGTATCTCTTGGACCTTCTTATTCACGATAAAACACAGAAATTGCATCGAAATTAAATACAAAAGGCACAATGCCGACTTAAGTACAAGAAGACTGACTCTTCTTACTGACTATGCTTTGAACCATTCCTGTGACACTAGTTATAGATTCCGATGCTTCACTTCAGGTTTACTGTATCCCTCTGACCTTCTTATTGACGATGAAACACAGAAATTGCATCGGAATTAAATACAAAAGGCACAATGCCGACTTAAGTGCAAGAGGATTGACTCTTCTTACTGTCTATGTTTTGAACCATTCCTGTGACACTAGTTATAGATTCCGATGCTTCACTCCAGGTTTACTGTATCCCTTGGACCTTCTTATTGACGATGAAACACAGAAATTGCATCGGAATTCAATACAAAAGGCACAATGCCGACTTAAGTACAAGAAGACTGGCTCTTCTTACTGACTATGCTTCGAACCATTCCTGTGACACTAGTTATAGATTCCGATGCTTCACTTCAGTTTCACTGTATCCCTTGGACCTTCTTATTCACGATGAAACACAGAAATAGCATCGGAAATAAATAGAAAAGGCACAATGCCGACTTAAGGACAAGAAGACTGGCTCATCTTACTGACTATGCTTTGAACCATTCCTGTGACACCAGTTATAGATTCCGATGCTTCACTTCCGTTTCACTGTATCCTTGGACCTTCTTATTGACGATGAAACACAGAAATTGCGTTGGAATTAAATAGAAAAGGCACAATGCCGACTTAAATACAAGAAGACTGACTCTTCCTACTGTCTATGTTTTGAACCATTCCTGTGACACTAGTTATAGATTCCGATGCTTCACTTCAGGTTTACTGTATCCTTCTGCCCTTCGTATTGACGATGAAACACACAAATTGCATCGGAATTAAATACAAAAGGCACAATGCCGACTTAAGTACAACAAGACTAACCCTGCTTACAGTCTATATTTTGAACCATTTCTGTGATACTAGTTATAGATTTCGATGCTTCACTTCAGGTTTACTGTATCCCTTGGACCTTCTTATTGACGATGAAACACAGAAATTGCATCGGAATTAAATACAAAAGGCACAATGCCGACTTAAGTACAAGAAGACTGACTCTTCTTACTGACTATGATTCGAACCATTCCTGTGACACTAGTTATTGATTCTGATGCTTCATTTCAGGTTTACTGTATCCCTAGGACCTTCTTATTGGCGATGAAACACAGAAAATGCATCGGAATTAAACACTAAAGGCACAATGCCGACTTAAGTACAAGAAGACCGACTCACCTTACTGTCTTTGTTTAGAACCATTCCTGTGACACTAGATATAGATTCCGATGCTTCACTCCAGTTTTACTGTATCCCTAGGACCTTCCTATTGACGATGAGACACAGAAATCGCATCGGAATTAAATAGAAAAAGCACAATGCCGACTTAAGTACAAAAAGACTGACTCTTCCTACTCTCTATGTTTTGAACCATTCCTGTGACTCTAGTTTTTTATTCCGATGCTTCACTTGAGGTTTACTGTATCCCTCGGACCTTCTTATGGACGATGAAACACAGAAATTGCATCGGAATCAAATACAAATGGCACAATGCCGACTTAAGTACAAGAAGACTGAATCTTATAACTCTCTATGCTTTGAACCATTCCTGTGACACTAGTTATCGAATCCGATGCTTCTCTTCAGGTTTACTGTATCCCTCTGACCATCTTATTGACGATGAAACACAGAAATTGCATCGGAATTAAATAGAAAAGGCACAATACCGACTATAGTACAAGAAGACAGACTCTTCCTACTGTCTATGTTTTGAACCATTCCTGTGACACTAGTTATAGATTCCGATGCTTCACTTCAGGTTTACTGTATCCCTTGGACCTTCTTATTAACGATGAAACACACAAATTGCATCGGAATTAAATACAAAAGGCACAATGCCGACTTAAGTACAAGAAGACTGACTCTTCCTACTACTACGTTTTGAACCATTCCTGTGCCACTAGTCATAGATTCCGATGCTTCACTTCAGGTTTACTGTATCCCACTGACCTTCTTATTGACGATGAATCAAGGAAATTGCATCGGAATTAAATACAAAAGGCACATAGCAGACATAAGTACATGTAGACTGACTTTTCCTAATGTCTATGATTTGAACCATTCCTGTGACACTAGTTATGGATTCCGATGGTTCATTTCTGGCTTACTGTATCCCTTGGACCTTCTTATTGACGATGAATCAAGGAAATTGCATCGGAATTAAATACAAAAGGCAAATAGCAGACATAAGTACATGTAGACTGACTTTTCCTAATGTCTATGATTTGAACCATTCCTGTGACACTAGTTATAGATTTCGATGCTTCACTTCAGGTTTACTGTATCCCTTGGACCTTCTTATTGACGATGAAACACAGAAATTGCATCGGAATTAAATACAAAAGGCACAATGCCGACTTAAGTACAAGAAGACTGACTCTTCTTACTGACTATGATTTGAACCATTCCTGTGACACTAGTTATTGATTCTGATGCTTCATTTCAGGTTTACTGTATCCCTAGGACCTTCGTATTGGCGATGAAACACAGAAAATGCATCGGAATTAAACACTAAAGGCACAATGCCGACTTAAGTACAAGAAGACCGACTCATCTTACGGTCTTTGTTTTGAACCATTCCTGTGACACTAGATATAGATTCCGATGCTTCACTCCAGGTTTACTGTATCCCTTGGACCTTCTTATTGACAATGAAACAAAGAAATTGCATCGGAATCAAATACAAAAGCACAAGGCCGACTTAAGTACAAGAAGACGGACTATTCTTACAGACTATGTTTTGAACCATTCATGTGACACTAGTTATAGATTCCGATGCTTCACTTCAGGTTTACTGTATCCCTAGGACCTTCCTATTGACGATGAGACACAGAAATCGCATCGGAATTAAATAGAAAAAGCACAATGCCGATTTAAGTACAAAAAGACTGACTCTTCCTACTCTCTATGTTTTGAACCATTCCTGTGACTCTAGTTTTTTATTCCGATGCTTCACTTGAGGTTTACTGTATCCCTCGGACCTTCTTATGGACGATGAAACACAGAAATTGCATCGGAATAAAATACAAATGGCACAATGCCGACTTAAGTACAAGAAGACTGTATCTTCCAACTCTCTATGCTTTGAACCATTCCTGTGACACTAGTTATCGAATCCGATGGTTCTCTTCAGGTTTACTGTATCCCTCTGACCTTCTTATTGACGATGAAACACAGAAATTGCATCGGAATTAAATAGAAAAGGCACAATAACGACTAAAGTACAAGAAGACTGACTCTTCCTACTGTCTATGTTTTGAACCATTCCTGTGACACTAGTTATAGATTCCGATGCTTCACTTCAGGTTTACTGTATCCCTTGGACCTTCTTATTAACGATGAAACACACAAATTGCATCTGAATTAAATACAAAAGGCACAATGCCGACTTAAGTACAAGAAGACTGACTCTTCCAACTGTCCACGTTTTGAACCATTCCTGTGAAACTAGTTGTAGATTACGATGCTTCCCTTCAGGTTTACTGTATAACTCTGACCTTCTTATTGATGATGAAACACAGAAATTGCATCGGAATTAAATAGAAAAGGCACAATGCCGACTTAAGTACAAGAAGACTGACTCTTCTTACTGCCTATGTTTTGAACCATTCCTGTAACACTAGTTATAGATTCTGATGCTTCACTTCAGGTTTACTGTATCCCGTGGACCTTCTTATTTGCGATGAAACACAGAAATTGCATCGGAATTAAATAAAAAATGCACAATGCCGACTTAAGAACAAGAAGACTGACTCTTCTTACAGACTATGCTTTGAACCATTCCTGTGACACTAGTTACAGATTCCGATGCTTCACTCCAGGTTTACTGTATCCCTTGGACCTTCTTATTGACGATGAAACACAGACATTGCATCGGAATTCAATACAAAAGGCACAATGCCGACTTAAGTACAAGAAGACTGGCTCTTCTTACTGACTATGCTTCGAACCATTCCTGTGACACTAGTTATAGATTCCGATGCTTCACTTCAGTTTCACTGTATCCCTTGGACCTTCTTATTCACGATGAAACACAGAAATAGCATCGGAAATAAATTGAAAAGACACAATGCCGACTTAAGTACAAGAAGACTGGCTCATCTTACTGACTATGTTTTGAACCATTCCTGTGACACCAGTTATAGATTCCGATGCTTCACTTCCGTTTCACTGTATCCTTGGACCATCTTATTGACGATGAAACACAGAAATTGCATCGGAATTAAATAGAATAGGCACAATGCCGACTTAAGTACAAGAAGACTGACTCTTCCTACTGTCTATGTCTTGAACCATTCCTGTGACACTAGTTATAGATTCCGATGCTTCACTTCAAGTTTTTCTGTATTCTTCTGCCCTTCTTATTGACGATGAAACACACAAATTGCATCGGAATTAAATACAAAAGGCACAATGCCGACTTAAGTACAACAAGACTAACCCTGCATACTGTCTATGTTTTTAACCATTTCTGTGATACTAGTTATAGATTTCGATGCTTCACTTCAGGTTTACTGTATCCCTTGGACCTTCTTATTGACGATGAAACACAGAAATTGCATCGGAATTAAATACAAAAGGCACAATGCCGACTTAAGTACAAGAAGACTGACTCTTCTTACTGACTATGATTTGAACCATTCCTGTGACACTAGTTATTTATTCTGATGCTTCATTTCAGGTTTACTGTATCCCTAGGACCTTCTTATTGTCGATGAAACACAGAAATTGCATCGGAATTAAACACTAATGGCACAATGCCGACATAAGTACAAAAAGACCGACTCATCTTACTGTCTTTGTTTTGAACCATTCCTGTGACACTAGATATAGTTTCCGATGCTTCACTCCAGGTTTACTGTATCCCTTGGACTTTCTTATTGACGATGAAACAAAGAAATTGCATCGGAATCAAATACAAAAGCACAATGCCGACTTAAGTACAAGAAGACGGACTATTCTTACAGACTATATTTTGAACTATTCCTGTGACACTAGTTATAGATTCCGATGCTTCACTTCAGGTTTACTGTATACGTAGGACCTTCCTGTTGACGATGAGACACAGAAATCGCATCGGAATTAAATAGAAAAAGCACAATGCCGACTTAAGTACAAAAAGACTGACTCTTCCTACTCCCTATGTTTTGAACCATTCCTGTGACTCTAGTCTTTCATTCCGATGCTTCACATGAGGTTTTCTGTATCACTCGGACCTTCTTATGGACGATGAAACACAGAAATTGCATTGGAATAAAATACAAATGGCACAATGCCGACTTAAGTACAAGAAGACTGAATCTTCCAACTCTCTATGCTTTGAACCATTCCTGTGACACTAGTTATCGAATCCGATGGTTCTCTTCAGGTTTACTGTATCCCTCTGACCTTCTTATTGACGATGAAACACAGAAATTGCATCGGAATTAAATAGAAAAGGCACAATACCGACTAAAGTACAAGAAGACTGACTCTTCCTACTGTCTATGTTTTGAACCATTCCTGTGACACTAGTTATAGATTCCGATGCTTCACTTCAGGTTTACTGTATCCCTTGGACCTTCTTATTAACGATGAAACACACAAATTGCATCGGAATTAAATACAAAAGGCACAATGCCGACTTAAGTACAAGAAGACTGCCTCTTCCTACTGACTACGTTTTGAACCATTCCTGTGGCACTAGTCATAGATTCCGATGCTTCACTTCAGGTTTACTGTATACCTCTGACCTTCTTATTGACTATGAATCAAGGAAATTGCATCGGAATTAAATACAAAAGGCACAATGCCGACTTAAGAACAAGAAGACTGACTGTCTATGTTTTGAACCATTCCTGTGACACTAGTTATAGATTCCGATGCTTCACTCCAGGTTTACAGTATCCCTTGGACCTTCATATTGACGATGAAACACAGAAATTGCATCGGAATTAAATACAAAAGGCACAATGCCGACTTAAGTACAAGAAGACTGACTCTTCTTCTGTCTATGTTTTGAACCATTCCTGTGTCACTACTTATAGATTTCGTTGCTTCACTTCAGGTTTACTGTATCCCTCCGACCTTCTTATTGTCGATAAAACACAGAAATTACATCGGAATTAAATACAAAAGGCACAATGCCGACTTAAGTACAAGAAGACTGACTCTTCTTACCATCTAAGTTTTGAACCATTCCTGTGTCACTAGTTATATATTCCGATGCTTCACTTCAGATTTACTGTATCCCTCTGTCGTTCTTATTGACGATGAAACACAGAATTTGCGTCGGAATTAAATACAAAAGGCACAATGCAGAATTAAGTACAAGAAGACTGACTCTTCCTACTGTCTATGCTTTGAACCATTCCTGTGACACTAGATATAGATTCCGATGCTTCACTCTAGGTTTACTGTATCCCTTGGACCTTCTTATTGACGATGAAACACAGAAATTGCATCGGAATTAAATAAAAAATGCACAATGCCGACTTAAGAACAAGAAGACTGACTCTTCTTACTGTCTATGCTTTGAACCATTCCTGTGACACTAGTTACAGATTCAGATGCTTCACTCCAGGTTTACTGTATCCCTTGGACATTCTTATTTACGATGAAACACAGAAATTGCATTCGAATTATATACAAAAGGCACAATGCCGACTGAAGTACAAGAAGACTGACTCTTCTTACTGACTATGCTTTGAACCATTCCTGTGACACTAGTTACAGATTCCGATGCTTCACTTCAGTTTCACTGTATCCCTTGGACCTTCTTATTGACGATGAAACACAGACATTTCATCGGAATTAAATAGAAAAGGCACAATGCCGACTAAGTACAAGAAGACTGGCTCTTCTTACTGACTATGCTTTGAACCATTCCTGTGACACTAGTTATAGATTCCGATGCTTCACTTCAGTTTCACTGTATCCCTTGGACCTTCATATTGACGATGAAACCCAGAAATTGCATCGGAATTAAATACAAAAGGCCCAATGCCGACTTAAGTACAAGAAGACTGACTCTTCCTACTGTCTATGATTTGAACCATTCCTGTGATACTAGTTATAGATTTTGATGCTTCACTTCAGGTTTACTGTATCCCTTGGACCTTCTTATTAACGATGAAACACACAAATTGCATCTGAATTAAATACAAAAGGCACAATGCCGACTTAAGTACAAGAAGACTGACTCTTCCAACTGTCCACGTTTTGAACCATTCCTGTGAAACTAGTTGTAGATTACGATGCTTCACTTCAGGTTTACTGTATAACTCTGACCTTCTTATTGATGATGAAACACAGAAATTGCATCGGAATTAAATAGAAAAGGCACAATGCCGACTTAAGTACAAGAAGACTGACTCTTCTTACTGCCTATGTTTTGAACCATTCCTGTAACACTAGTTATAGATTCTGATGCTTCACTTCAGGTTTACTGTATCCCGTGGACCTTCTTATTTGCGATGAAACACAGAAATTGCATCGGAATTAAATAAAAAATGCACAATGCCGACTTAAGAACAAGAAGACTGACTCTTCTTACAGACTATGCTTTGAACCATTCCTGTGACACTAGTTACAGATTCCGATGCTTCACTCCAGGTTTACTGTATCCCTTGGACCTTCTTATTGACGATGAAACACAGACATTGCATCGGAATTCAATACAAAAGGCACAATGCCGACTTAAGTACAAGAAGACTGGCTCTTCTTACTGACTATGCTTCGAACCATTCCTGTGACACTAGTTATAGATTCCGATGCTTCACTTCAGTTTCACTGTATCCCTTGGACCTTCTTATTCACGATGAAACACAGAAATAGCATCGGAAATAAATTGAAAAGACACAATGCCGACTTAAGTACAAGAAGACTGGCTCATCTTACTGACTATGTTTTGAACCATTCCTGTGACACCAGTTATAGATTCCGATGCTTCACTTCCGTTTCACTGTATCCTTGGACCATCTTATTGACGATGAAACACAGAAATTGCATCGGAATTAAATAGAAAAGGCACAATGCCGACTTAAGTACAAGAAGACTGACTCTTCCTACTGTCTATGTCTTGAACCATTCCTGTGACACTAGTTATAGATTCCGATGCTTCACTTCAAGTTTTTCTGTATCCTTCTGCCCTTCTTATTGACGATGAAACACACAAATTGCATCGGAATTAAATACAAAAGGCACAATGCCGACTTAAGTACAACAAGACTAACCCTGCATAGTGTCTATGTTTTTAACCATTTCTGTGATACTAGTTATAGATTTCGATGCTTCACTTCAGGTTTACTGTATCCCTTGGACCTTCTTATTGACGATGAAACACAGAAATTGCATCGGAATTAAATACAAAAGGCACAATGCCGACTTAAGTACAAGAAGACTGACTCTTCTTACTGACTATGATTTGAACCATTCCTGTGACACTAGTTATTTATTCTGATGCTTCATTTCAGGTTTACTGTATCCCTAGGACCTTCTTATTGTCGATGAAACACAGAAATTGCATCGGAATTAAACACTAATGGCACAATGCCGACATAAGTACAAAAAGACCGACTCATCTTACTGTCTTTGTTTTGAACCATTCCTGTGACACTAGATATAGTTTCCGATGCTTCACTCCAGGTTTACTGTATCCCTTGGACTTTCTTATTGACGATGAAACAAAGAAATTGCATCGGAATCAAATACAAAAGCACAATGCCGACTTAAGTACAAGAAGACGGACTATTCTTACAGACTATATTTTGAACTATTCCTGTGACACTAGTTATAGATTCCGATGCTTCACTTCAGGTTTACTGTATACGTAGGACCTTCCTGTTGACGATGAGACACAGAAATCGCATCGGAATTAAATAGAAAAAGCACAATGCCGACTTAAGTACAAAAAGACTGACTCTTCCTACTCCCTATGTTTTGAACCATTCCTGTGACTCTAGTCTTTCATTCCGATGCTTCACATGAGGTTTTCT
The DNA here is from genome assembly GCF_023864345.2 of Schistocerca serialis cubense. Classification (NCBI taxonomy): domain Eukaryota; kingdom Metazoa; phylum Arthropoda; class Insecta; order Orthoptera; family Acrididae; genus Schistocerca; species Schistocerca serialis. The sequence continues at coordinate 6,800,278 of NC_064645.1, forward strand.
GTATCACTCGGACCTTCTTATGGACGATGAAACACAGAAATTGCATTGGAATAAAATACAAATGGCACAATGCCGACTTAAGTACAAGAAGACTGAATCTTCCAACTCTCTATGCTTTGAACCATTCCTGTGACACTAGTTATCGAATCCGATGGTTCTCTTCAGGTTTACTGTATCCCTCTGACCTTCTTATTGACGATGAAACACAGAAATTGCATCGGAATTAAATAGAAAAGGCACAATACCGACTAAAGTACAAGAAGACTGACTCTTCCTACTGTCTATGTTTTGAACCATTCCTGTGACACTAGTTATAGATTCCGATGCTTCACTTCAGGTTTACTGTATCCCTTGGACCTTCTTATTAACGATGAAACACACAAATTGCATCGGAATTAAATACAAAAGGCACAATGCCGACTTAAGTACAAGAAGACTGCCTCTTCCTACTGACTACGTTTTGAACCATTCCTGTGGCACTAGTCATAGATTCCGATGCTTCACTTCAGGTTTACTGTATACCTCTGACCTTCTTATTGACGATGAATCAAGGAAATTGCATCGGAATTAAATACAAAAGGCACAATGCCGACTTAAGAACAAGAAGACTGACTGTCTATGTTTTGAACCATTCCTGTGACACTAGTTATAGATTCCGATGCTTCACTCCAGGTTTACAGTATCCCTTGGACCTTCATATTGACGATGAAACACAGAAATTGCATCGGAATTAAATACAAAAGGCACAATGCCGACTTAAGTACAAGAAGACTGACTCTTCTTCTGTCTATGTTTTGAACCATTCCTGTGTCACTACTTATAGATTTCGTTGCTTCACTTCAGGTTTACTGTATCCCTCCGACCTTCTTATTGTCGATAAAACACAGAAATTACATCGGAATTAAATACAAAAGGCACAATGCCGACTTAAGTACAAGAAGACTGACTCTTCTTACCATCTAAGTTTTGAACCATTCCTGTGTCACTAGTTATATATTCCGATGCTTCACTTCAGATTTACTGTATCCCTCTGTCGTTCTTATTGACGATGAAACACAGAAATTGCGTCGGAATTAAATACAAAAGGCACAATGCAGAATTAAGTACAAGAAGACTGACTCTTCCTACTGTCTATGCTTTGAACCATTCCTGTGACACTAGATATAGATTCCGATGCTTCACTCTAGGTTTACTGTATCCCTTGGACCTTCTTATTGACGATGAAACACAGAAATTGCATCGGAATTAAATAAAAAATGCACAATGCCGACTTAAGAACAAGAAGACTGACTCTTCTTACTGTCTATGCTTTGAACCATTCCTGTGACACTAGTTACAGATTCAGATGCTTCACTCCAGGTTTACTGTATCCCTTGGACATTCTTATTTACGATGAAACACAGAAATTGCATCGGAATTAAATACAAAAGGCACAATGCCGACTTAAGTTCAAGAAGACTGGCTCTTCTTACTGACTATGCTTTGAACCATTCCTGTGACACTAGTTACAGATTCCGATGCTTCACTTCAGTTTCACTGTATCCCTTGGACCTTCTTATTGACGATGAAACACAGACATTTCATCGGAATTAAATAGAAAAGGCACAATGCCGACTAAGTACAAGAAGACTGGCTCTTCTTACTGACTATGCTTTGAACCATTCCTGTGACACTAGTTATAGATTCCGATGCTTCACTTCAGTTTCACTGTATCCCTTGGACCTTCATATTGACGATGAAACCCAGAAATTGCATCGGAATTAAATACAAAAGGCCCAATGCCGACTTAAGTACAAGAAGACTGACTCTTCCTACTGTCTATGATTTGAACCATTCCTGTGATACTAGTTATAGATTTTGATGCTTCACTTCAGGTTTACTGTATGCCTTGGACCTTCTTATTGCCGACGAAACACAGAAATTGCATTCGAATTATATACAAAAGGCACAATGCCGACTGAAGTACAAGAAGACTGACTCTTCTTACTGACTATGTTTTGAACCATTCCTGTGACACTAGTTGTAGATTCTGATGCTTCACTTCAGGTTTACTGTACACCTTGGACCTTCTTATTGGCGTGAAACACAGAAATTGCATCGGAATTAAATACAAAAGCACAATGCCGACTTAAGTACAAGAAGACGGACTCTTCTTACTGACAATGTTTTGAACCATTCCTGTGACACTAGTTATAGATTCCGATGCTTCACTTCAGGTTTACTGTAACCCTTGGACATTCCTATTGACGATAAGACACAGATATCGCATCGGAATTAAATAGAAAAAGCACAATGCTGACTTAAGTACAAAAAGACTTTCTCTTCCTACTCTCTATGTTTTGAATCATTCCTGTGACACTACTTTTTTATTCCGATGCTTCACTTGAGGTTTTCTGTATCCCTCGGACCTTCTTATGGACGATGAAACACAGAAATTGCATTGGAATAAAATACAAATGGCACAATGCCGACTTAAGTACAAGAAGACTGAATCTTCCAACTCTCTATTCTTTGAACCATTCCTGTGACACTAGTTATCGAATCCGATGGTTCTCTTCAGGTTTACTGTATCCCTCTGACCTTCTTATTGACGATGAAACACAGAAATTGCATCGGAATTAAATAGAAAAGGCACAATACCGACTAAAGTACAAGAAGACTGACTCTTCCTACTGTCTATGTTTTGAACCATTCCTGTGACACTAGTTATAGATTCCGATGCTTCACTTCAGGTTTACTGTATCCCTTGGATCTTCTTATTAACGATGAAACACACAAATTGCATCGTAATTAAATACAAAAGGCACAAAGCCGACTTAAGTACAAGAAGACTGCCTCTTCCTACTGACTACGTTTTGAACCATTCCTGTGGCACTAGTCATAGATTCCGATGCTTCACTTCAGGTTTACTGTATACCTCTGACCTTCTTATTGACGATGAATCAAGGAAATTGCATCGGAATTAAATACAAAAGGCACAATGCTGACTTAAGAACAAGAAGACTGACTTATCTTACTGTCTATGTTTTGAACCATTCCTGTGACACTAGTTATAGATTCCAATGCTTCACTCCAGGTTTACAGTATCCCTTGGACCTTCATATTGACGATGAAACACAGAAATTGCATCGGAATTAAATACAAAAGGCACAATGCCGACTTAAGTACAAGATGACTGACTCTTCTTCTGTCTATGTTTTGAACCATTCCTGTGTCACTACTTATAGATTTCGTTGCTTCACTTCAGGTTTACTGTATCCCTCCGACCTTCTTATTGTCGATAAAACACAGAAATTACATCGGAATTAAATACAAAAGGCACAATGCCGACTTAGGTACAAGAAGACTGACTCTTCTTACCATCTAAGTTTTGAACCATTCCTGTGTCACTAGTTATATATTCCGATGCTTCACTTCAGATTTACTGTATCCCTCTGTCGTTCTTATTGACGATGAAACACAGAAATTGCGTCGGAATTAAATACAAAAGGCACAATGCAGAATTAAGTACAAGAAGACTGACTCTTCCTACTGTCTATGTTTTGAACCATTCCTGTGACACTAGATATAGATTCCGATGCTCCACTCTAGGTTTACTGTATCCCTTGGACCTTCTTATTGACGATGAAACACAGAAATTGCATCGGAATTAAATAGAAAATGCACAATGCCGACTTAAGAACAAGAAGACTGACTCTTCTTACTGTCTATGCTTTGAACCATTCCTGTGACACTAGTTACAGATTCAGATGCTTCACTCAAGGTTTACTGTATCCCTTGGACCTTATTATTTACGATGAAACACAGAAATTGCATCGGAATTAAATACAAAAGGCACAATGCCGACTTAAGTTCAAGAAGACTGGCTCTTCTTACTGACTATGCTTTGAACCATTCCTGTGACACTAGTTACAGATTCCGATGCTTCACTTCAGTTTCACTGTATCCCTTGGACCTTCTTATTGACGATGAAACACAGACATTTCATCGGAATTAAATAGAAAAGGCACAATGCCGACTAAGTACAAGAAGACTGGCTCTTCTTACTGACTATGCTTTGAACCATTCCTGTGACACTAGTTATAGATTCCGATGCTTCACTTCAGTTTCACTGTATCCCTTGGACCTTCTTATTGACGATGAAACCCAGAAATTGCATCGGAATTAAATAGAAAAGGCCCAATGCCGACTTAAGTACAAGAAGACTGACTCTTCCTACTGTCTATGATTTGGACCATTCCTGTGATACTAGTTATAGATTTTGATGCTTCACTTCAGGTTTACTGTATGCCTTGGACCTTCTTGTTGCCGACGAAACACAGAAATTGCATTCGAATTAAATACAAAAGGCACAATGCCGACTGAAGTACAAGAAGACTGACTCTTCTTACTGACTATGTTTTGAACCATTCCTGTGACACTAGTTATAGATTCTGATGCTTCACTTCAGGTTTACTGTACCCCTTGGACCTTCTTATTGGCGTGAAACACAGAAATTGCATCGGAATTAAATACAAAAGCACAATGCCGACTTAAGTACAAGAAGACGGACTCTTCTTACTGACTATGTTTTGAACCATTCCTGTGACACTAGTTATAGATTCCGATGCTTCACTTCAGGTTTACTGTAACCCTTGGACATTCCTATTGACGATGGGACACAGAAATCGCATCGGAATTAAATAGAAAAAGCACAATGCTGACTTAAGTACAAAAAGACTTTCTCTTCCTACTCTCTATGTTTTTAATCATTCCTGTGACACTAGTTTTTTATTCCGATGCTTCACTTGAGGTTTACTGTATCCCTCGGACCTTCTTATGGACGGTGAAACACAGAATTTGCATCCTAATAAAATACAAAAGGCAAAATCCCGACTTAAGTACTAGAAGACTGAATCTTCCAAATCTCTATGTATTGTACCATTCCTGTGACACTAGTTATAGTTTCCGATGCTTCACTTCAGGTTTATTGTATCCCTCTGACCTTCTTATTGACGATGAAACACAGAAATTGCATCGGAATTAAATAGAGAAGGCACAATACCGACTTAAGTACAAGAAGACTGACTCTTCCTACTGTCTATGTTTTGGACCATTCCTGTGACACTAGTTATAGATTCCGATGCTTAACTTCAGGATAACTGTATCCCTTGGACCTTCATATTGACGATGAAACACAGAAATTGCATCGGAATTTAATACAAAAGGCACAATGCCGACATAAGTACAAGAAGACTGACTCTACTTACTGACTATGTTTTGAACCATTCCTGTGACACTAGATATAGATTCCGATGCTTCACTCTAGGTTGACTGTATCCCTTGGACCTACTTATTGACGATGAAACACAGATATTGCGTCGGAATTAAATACTAAAGGCACAATGCCGACTTAAGTAGAAGAAGACTGGCTCTTCTTACTGACTATGCTTTGAACCATTCCTGTAACACTAGTTATAGATTCTGATGCTTCACTTCAGGTTTACTGTATCCCGTGGACCTTCTTATTTGCTATGAAACACAGAAATTGCATCGGAATTAAATAAAAAATGCACAATGCCGACTTAAGAACAAGAAGACTGACTCTTCTTACAGACTATGCTTTGAACCATTCCTGTGACACTAGTTACAGATTCCGATGCTTCTCTCCAGGTTTACTGTATCCCTAGGACCTTCTAATTGACGATGAAACACAGAAATTGCATCGGAATTCAATACAAAAGGCACAATGCCGACTTAAGTACAAGAAGACTGGCTCTTCTTACTGACTATGCTTCGAACCATTCCTGTGACACTAGTTATAGATTCCGATGCTTCACTTCACTTTCACTGTATCCCTTGGACCTTCTTATTCACGATAAAACACAGAAATAGCATCGGAAATAAATAGAAGAGACACAATGCCGACTTAAGTACAAGAAGACTGGCTCATCTTACTGACTATGCTTTGAACCATTCCTGTGACACCAGTTATAGATTCCGATGCTTCACTTCCGTTTCACTGTATCATTGGACCATCTTATTGACGATGAAACACAGAAATTGCATCGGAATTAAATAGAAAAGGCACAATGCCGACTTAAGTACAAGAGGACTGACTCTTCCTACTGTCTATGTCTTGAACCATTCCTGTGACACTAGTCATAGATTCCGATGCTTCACTTCAGGTTTACTGTATCCCACTGACCTTCTTATTGACGATCAATCAAGGAAATTGCATCGGAATTAAATACAAAAGGCACATAACAGACATAAGTACATGTAGACTGACTTTTCCTAATGTCTATGATTTGAACCATTCCTGTGACACTAGTTATAGATTCCGATGGTTCATTTCAGGCTTACTGTATCCCTTGGAACTTCTTATTGACGATGAATCAAGGAAATTGCATCGGAATTAAATACAAACGGCACATAGCAGACATAAGTACATGTAGACCGACTTTTCCTAATGTCTATGATTTGAACCATTCCTGTGACACTAGTTATAGGTTCCGATGGTTCATGTCAGGTGTACTGGATCCCTTGGACCTTCTTATTGACGATGAAACACAGAAATTGCATCGGACTTAAATGCAAAAGGCACAATGCCGACTTAAGTACAACAAGACTAACCCTGCTTACTGTCTATGTTTTTAACCATTTCTGTGATACTAGTTATAGATTTCGATGCTTCACTTCAGGTTTATTGTATCCCTCTAACCTTCTTATTGACGATGAAACACAGAAATTGCATCGGAATTAAATAGAAAAGGCACAATGCCGACTTAAGTACAAGAAGACTGACTCTTCTTACTCACTATGTTTTGAACCATTCCTGTAACACTAGTTATAGATTCTGATGCTTCACTTCAGGTTTACTTTATCACTCTGACCTTCTTATTGACGATGAAACACAGAAATTGCATCGGAATTAAATAGAAAAGGCACAATGCCGACTTAAGTACAATAAGACTGACTCTTCTTACTGACTATGATTTGAACCATTCCTGTGACACTAGTTATTTATTCTGATGCTTCATTTCAGGTTTACTGTATCCCTAGGACCTTCATATTGTCGATGAAACACAGAAATTGAATCGGAATTAAACACTAATGGCACAATGCCGACTTTAGTACAAGAAGACGGACTATTCTTACAGACTATGTTTTGAACCATTCCTGTGACACTAGTTATAGATTCCGATGCTTGACTTCAGGTTTACTGTATCCCTTGGACTTTCTTATTGACGATGAAACAAAGAAATTGCATCGGAATCAAATACAAAAGCACAATGCCAACTTTAGTACAAGAAGACGGACTATTCTTACAGACTATGATTTGAACCATTCCTGTGACACTAGTTATAGATTCCGATGCTTGACTTCAGGTTTACTGTATCCCTAGGACCTTCCTATTGACGATGAGACACAGAAATCGCATCGGAATTAAATAGAAAAAGCACAATGCCGACTTAAGTACAAAAAGACTGACTCTTCCTACTCCCTATGTTTTGAACCATTCCTGTGACTCTAGTTTTTTATTCCGATGCTTCACTTGAGGTTTTTTGTATCCCTCGGACCTTCTTATGGACGATGAAACACAGAAATTGCATTGGAATAAAATACAAATGGCTCAATGCCGACTTAAGTACAAGAAGACTGTATCTTCCGACTCTCTATGCTTTGAACCATTCCTGTGACACTAGTTATCGAATCCGATGCTTCTCCTCAGGTTTACTGTATCCCTCTGACCTTCGTATTGACGATGAAACACAGAAATTGCATCGGAATTAAATAGAAAAGGCACAATACCGACTAAAGTACAAGAAGACTGACTCTTCCTACTGTCTATGTTTTGAACCATTCCTGTGACACTAGTTATAGATTCCGATGCTTCACTTCAAGTTTACTGTATCCCTTGGACCTTCTTATTAACGATGAAACACACAAATTGCATCGGAATTAAATACAAAAGGCACAATGCCGACTTAAGTACAAGAAGACTGACTCTTCCTACTGACTACGTTTTGAACCATTCCTGTGACACTAGTCTTAGATTCCGATGCTTCACTTCAGGTTAACTGTATCCCTCTGACCTACTTATTGACGATGAATCAAGGAAATTGCATCGGAATTAAATACAAAAGGCACATAGCAGACATAAGTACATGTAGACTGACTTTTCCTAATGTCTATGATTTGAACCATTCGTGTGACACTAGTTATAGATTCCGATGGTTCATTTCAGGCTTACTGTATCCCTTGGACCTTCTTATTGACGATGAATCAAGGAAATTGCATCGGAATTAAATACAAACGGCACATAGCAGACATAAGTACATGTAGACCGACTTTTCCTAATGTCTATGATTTGAACCATTCCTGTGACACTAGTTATAGATTCCGATGGTTCATGTCAGGTTTACTGGTTCCCTTGGACCTTCTTATTGACGATGAAACACAGAAATTGCATCGGAATTAAATGCAAAAGGCACAATGCCGACTTAAGTACAAGAAGACTGACTCTTCCAACTGTCTACGTTTTAAACCATTCCTGTGACACTAGTTGTAGATTCCGATGCTTCACTTCAGGTTTACTGTATCACTCTGACCTTCTTATTGACGATGAAACACAGAAATTGCATTGGAATTAAATAGAAAAGGCACAATGCCGACTTAAGTACAAGAAGACTGACTCTTCTTACTGACTATGTTTTGAACCATTCCTGTAACACTAGTTATAGATTCTGATGCTTCACTTCAGGTTTACTGTATCCCGTGGACCTTCTTATTTGCGATGAAACACAGAAATTGCATCGGAATTAAATACAAAAGGCACAATGCCGACTTAAGGACAAGAAGGCTGACTTATCTTACTGTCTATGTTTTGAACCATTCCTGTGACACTAGTTATAGATTCCGATGCTTCACTCCAGGTTTACAGTATCCCTTGGACCTTCATATTGACGTTGATACACAGAAATTGCATCGGAATTAAATACAAAAGGCACAATGCCGACTTAAGTACAAGAAGACTGACTCTTCTTCTGTCTATGTTTTGAACCATTCCTGTGTCACTACTTATAGATTTCGTTGCTTCACTTCAGGTTTACTGTATCCCTCCGACCTTCTTATTGTCGATAAAACACAGAAATTACATCGGAATTAAATACAAAAGGAACAATGCCGACTTAAGTACAAGAAGACTGACTCTTCTTACCGTCTATGTTTTGAACCATTCCTGTGTCACTAGTTATAGATTCCGATGCTTCACTTCAGTTTCACTGTATCCCTTGAAACTTCTTATTGACGATGAAACACAGACATTTCATCGGAATTAAATAGAAAAGGCACAATGCCGACTAAGTACAAGAAGACTGGCTCTTCTTACTGACTATGCTTTGAACCATTCCTGTGACACTAGTTATAGATTCCGATGCTTCACTTCAGTTTCACTGTATCCCTTGGACCTCTTATTGACGATGAAACCCAGAAATTGCATCGGAATTAAATAGAAAAGGCCCAATGCCGACTTAAGTACAAGGAGACTGACTCTTCCTACTGTCTATGATTTGAACCATTCCTGAGATACTAGTTATAGATTTTGATGCTTCACTTCAGGTTTACTGTATGCCTTGGACCTTCTTATTGCCGACGAAACACAGAAATTGCATCCGAATTAAATACAAAAGGCACAATGCCGACTGAAGTACAAGAAGACTGACTCTTCTTACTGACTATGTTTTGAACTATTCCTGTGACACTCGTTATAGATTCTGATGCTTCACTTCAGGTTTACTGTACCCCTTAGACCTTCTTATTGGCGTGAAACACAGAAATTGCATCGGAATTAAAAACAAAAGCACAATGCCGACTTAAGTACAAGAAGACGGACTCTTCTTACTGACTATGTTTTGAACCATTCCTGTGACACTAGTTATAGATTCCGATGCTTCACTTCAGGTTTACTGTAACCCTTGGACATTCCTATTGACGATGGGACACAGAAATCGCATCGGAATTAAATAGAAAAAGCACAATGCCGACTTAAGTACAAAAATACTGTCTCTTCCTACTCTCTATGTTTTGAATCATTCCTGTGACACTAGTTTTTTATTCCGATGCTTCACTTGAGGTTTACTGTATCCCTCGGACCTTCTTATGGACGGTGAAACACAGAATTTGCATCCTAAGAAAATACAAAAGGCAAAATCCCGACGTAAGTACAAGAAGACTGAATCTTCCAACTCTCTATGTATTGTACCATTCCTGTGACACTACTTATAGTTTCCGATGCTTCACTTCAGGTTTATTGTATCCCTCTGACCTTCTTATTGACGATGAAACACAGAAATTGCATCGGAATTAAATAGAGAAGGCACAATACCGACTTAAGTACAAGAAGACTGACTCTTCCTACTGTCTATGTTCTGAACCATTCCTGTGACACTAGTTATAGATTCCGATGCTTAACTTCAGGATAACTGTATCCCTTGGACCTTTATAATGACGATGAAACACAGAAATTGCATCGGAATTCAATACAAAAGGCACAATGCCGACTTAAGTACAAGAAGACTGGCTCTTCTTACTGACTATGCTTCGAACCATTCCTGTGACACTAGTTATAGATTCCGATGCTTCACTTCAGTTTCACTGTATCCCTTGGACCTTCTTATTCACGATGAAACACAGAAATAGCATCGCAAATAAATAGAAAAGACACAATGCCGACTTAAGTACAAGAAGACTGGCTCATCTTACTGACTATGCTTTGAACCATTCCTGTGACACCAGTTATAGATTCCGATGCTTCACTTCCGTTTCACTGTATCCTTGGACCATCTTATTGACGATGAAACACAGAAATTGAATCGGAATTAAATAGATAAGGCACAATGCCGACTTAAGTACAAGAAGACTGACTCTTCCTACTGTCTATGTCTTGAACCATTCCTGTGACACTAGTTATAGATTCCGATGCTTCACTTCCGTTTCACTGTATCCTTGGACCATCTTATTGACGATGAAACACAGAAATTGCATCGGAATTCAATACAAAAGGCACAATGCCGACTTAAGTACAAGAAGACTGACTCTTCCTACTGTCTATGTCTTGAACCATTCCTGTGATACTAGTTATAGATTTCGATGCTTCACTTCAGGTTTACTGTATCCCTAGGACCTTCTTATTGTCGATGAAACACAGAAATTGCATCGGAATTAAACACTAATGGCACAATGACGACTTAAGTACAAGAAGAGCGACTCATCTTACTGTCTTTCTTTTGAACCATTCCTGTGACACTAGATATAGATTCCGATGCTTCACTCCAGGTTTACTGTATCCCTTGGACTTTCTTATTGACGATGAAAGAAAGAAATTGCGTCGTAAACAAATACAAATGCACAATGCCGACTTAAGTACAAGAAGATTGACTCATCCTACTGACTACGTTTTGAACCATTCCTGTGACACTAGTCATAGATTCCGATGCTTCACTTCAGTTTCACTGTATCCCTTGGACCTTCTTATTGACGATGAAACCCAGAAATTGCATCGGAATTAAATAGAAAAGGCCCAATGCCGACTTAAGTACAAGGAGACTGACTCTTCCTACTGTCTATGATTTGAACCATTCCTGAGATACTAGTTATAGATTTTGATGCTTCACTTCAGGTTTACTGTATGCCTTGGACCTTCTTATTGCCGACGAAACACAGAAATTGCATCCGAATTAAATACAAAAGGCACAATGCCGACTGAAGTACAAGAAGACTGACTCTTCTTACTGACTATGTTTTGAACTATTCCTGTGACACTCGTTATAGATTCTGATGCTTCACTTCAGGTTTACTGTACCCCTTAGACCTTCTTATTGGCGTGAAACACAGAAATTGCATCGGAATTAAAAACAAAAGCACAATGCCGACTTAAGTACAAGAAGACGGACTCTTCTTACTGACTATGTTTTGAACCATTCCTGTGACACTAGTTATAGATTCCGATGCTTCACTTCAGGTTTACTGTAACCCTTGGACATTCCTATTGACGATGGGACACAGAAATCGCATCGGAATTAAATAGAAAAAGCACAATGCCGACTTAAGTACAAAAATACTGTCTCTTCCTACTCTCTATGTTTTGAATCATTCCTGTGACACTAGTTTTTTATTCCGATGCTTCACTTGAGGTTTACTGTATCCCTCGGACCTTCTTATGGACGGTGAAACACAGAATTTGCATCCTAAGAAAATACAAAAGGCAAAATCCCGACGTAAGTACAAGAAGACTGAATCTTCCAACTCTCTATGTATTGTACCATTCCTGTGACACTACTTATAGTTTCCGATGCTTCACTTCAGGTTTATTGTATCCCTCTGACCTTCTTATTGACGATGAAACACAGAAATTGCATCGGAATTAAATAGAGAAGGCACAATACCGACTTAAGTACAAGAAGACTGACTCTTCCTACTGTCTATGTTTTGAACCATTCCTGTGACACTAGTTATAGATTCCGATGCTTAACTTCAGGATAACTGTATCCCTTGGACCTTTATAATGACGATGAAACACAGAAATTGCATCGGAATTCAATACAAAAGGCACAATGCCGACTTAAGTACAAGAAGACTGGCTCTTCTTACTGACTATGCTTCGAACCATTCCTGTGACACTAGTTATAGATTCCGATGCTTCACTTCAGTTTCACTGTATCCCTTGGACCTTCTTATTCACGATGAAACACAGAAATAGCATCGCAAATAAATAGAAAAGACACAATGCCGACTTAAGTACAAGAAGACTGGCTCATCTTACTGACTATGCTTTGAACCATTCCTGTGACACCAGTTATAGATTCCGATGCTTCACTTCCGTTTCACTGTATCCTTGGACCATCTTATTGACGATGAAACACAGAAATTGAATCGGAATTAAATAGATAAGGCACAATGCCGACTTAAGTACAAGAAGACTGACTCTTCCTACTGTCTATGTCTTGAACCATTCCTGTGACACTAGTTATAGATTCCGATGCTTCACTTCCGTTTCACTGTATCCTTGGACCATCTTATTGACGATGAAACACAGAAATTGCATCGGAATTCAATACAAAAGGCACAATGCCGACTTAAGTACAAGAAGACTGACTCTTCCTACTGTCTATGTCTTGAACCATTCCTGTGATACTAGTTATAGATTTCGATGCTTCACTTCAGGTTTACTGTATCCCTAGGACCTTCTTATTGTCGATGAAACACAGAAATTGCATCGGAATTAAACACTAATGGCACAATGACGACTTAAGTACAAGAAGAGCGACTCATCTTACTGTCTTTCTTTTGAACCATTCCTGTGACACTAGATATAGATTCCGATGCTTCACTCCAGGTTTACTGTATCCCTTGGACTTTCTTATTGACGATGAAAGAAAGAAATTGCGTCGTAAACAAATACAAATGCACAATGCCGACTTAAGTACAAGAAGATTGACTCATCCTACTGACTACGTTTTGAACCATTCCTGTGACACTAGTCATAGATTCCGATGCTTCACTTCAGGTTTACTGTATACCTCTGACCTTCTTATTGACGATGAATAAAGGAAATTGCATCGGAATTAAATACAAAAGGCACATAGCAGACATAAGTATATGTAGACTGACTTTTCCTAATGTCTATGATTTGAACCATTCCTGTGACACTAGTTATAGATTCCGATGGTTCATTTCAGGCTTACTGTATCCCGTGGACCTTCTTATTGACGATGAATCAAGGAAATTGCATTGGAATTAAATACAAACGGCACATAGCAGACATAAGTACATGTAGATCGACTTTTCCTAATGTCTATGATTTGAACCATTCCTGTGACACTAGTTATAGATTCCGATGGTTCATGTCAGGTTTACTGGATCCCTTGGACCTTCTTATTGACGATGAAACACAGAAATTGCATCGGAATTAAATGCAAAAGGCACAATGCCGACTTAAGTACAAGAAGACTGACTCTTCCAACTGTCTACGTTTTAAACCATTCCTATGACACTAGTTGTAGATTCCGATGCTTCACTTCAGGTTTACTGTATCACTCTGACCTTCTTATTGACGATGAAACACAGAAATTGCATCGGAATTAAATAGAAAAGGCACAATGCCGACTTAAGTACAAGAAGACTGACTCTTCTTACTGACTATGTTTTGAACCATTCCTGTAACACTAGTTGTAGATTCTGATGCTTCACTTCACGTTTACTGTATCCCGTGGACCATCTTATTTGCGATGAAACACAGAAATTGCATCAGAATTAAATACAAAAGGCACAATGTCGACTTAACAACAAGAAGACTGACTTATCTTACTGTCTATGTTTTGAACCATTCCTGTGACACTAGTTATAGATTCCGATGCTTCACTCCAGGTTTACAGTATCCCTTGGACCTTCATATTGACGATGAAACACAGAAATTGCATCGGAATTAATTACAAAAGGCACAATGCCGACTTAAGTACAAGATGACTGACTCTTCTTCTGTCTATGTTTTGAACCATTCCTGTGTCACTACTTATAGATTTCGTTGCTTCACTTCAGGTTTACTGTATCCCTCCGACCTTCTTATTGTCGATAAAACACAGAAATTACATCGGAATTAAATACAAAAGGCACAATGCCGACTTAAGTACAAGAAAACTGACTCTTCTTACCGTCTAAGTTTTGAACCATTCCTGTGTCACTAGTTATAGATTCCGATGCTTCACTTCAGATTTACTGTATCCCTCTGTCGTTCTTATTGACGATGAAACACAGAAATTGCGTCGGAATTAAATACAAAAGGCACAATGCCGAATTAAGTACAAGAAGACTGACTCTTCCTACTGTCTATGTTTTGAACCATTCCTGTGACACTAGATATAGATTCCGATGCTTCACTCTAGGTTTACTGTATCCCTTGGACCTCCTTATTGACGATGAAACACAGAAATTGCATCGGAATTAAATAAAAAATGCACAATGCCGACTTAAGAACAAGAAGACTGACTCTTCTTACTGTCTATGCTCTGAACCATTCCTGTGACACTAGTTACAGATTCAGATGCTTCACTCCAGGTTTACTGTATCCCTTGGACCTTCTTATTTACGATGAAACACAGAAATTGCATCGGAATTAAATACAAAATGCACAATGCCGACTTAAGTTCAAGAAGACTGGTTCTTCTTACTGACTATGCTTTGAACCATTCCTGTGACACTAGTTACAGATTCCGATGCTTCACTTCAGTTTCACTGTATCCCTTGGACCGTCTTATTGACGATGAAACACAGACATTTCATCGGAATTAAATAAAAAATGCCCAATGCCGACTTAAGTACAAGAAGACTGACTCTTCCAACTGTCTATGATTTGAACCATTCCTGTGATACTAGTTATAGATTTTGATGCTTCACTTCAGGTTTACTGTATGCCTTGGATCTTCTTATTGCCGACGAAACACAGAAATTGCATCCGAATTAAATACAAAAGGCACAATGCCGACTGAAGTACAAGAAGACTGACTCTTCTTACTGACTATGTTTTGAACCTTTCCTGTGACACTAGTTATAGATTCTGATGCTTCACTTTAGGTTTACTGTACCCCTTGGAACTTCTTATTGGCGTGAAACACAGAAATTGCATCAGAATTAAATACAAAAGCACAATGCCGACTTAAGTACAAGAAGACGGACTCTTCTTACTGTCTATGTTTTGAACCATTTCTGTGACACTAGTTATAGATTCCGATGCTTCAATTCAGATTTACTGTAAGCCTTGGACATTCCTATTGACGATGGGACACAGAAATCGCATCGGAATTAAACAGAAATTGCACAATGCCGACTTAAGTACAAAAAGACTGTCTCTTCCTACTCTCTATGTTTTGAATCATTCCTGTGACACTAGTTTTTTATTCCGATGCTTGACTTGAGGTTTACTGTATCCCTCGGACCTTCTTATGGACGGTGAAACACAGAATTTGCATCCTAATAAAATACAAAAGGCAAAATCCCGACTTAAGTACAAGAAGACTGAATCTTCCAACACTCTATGTATTGTACCATTCCTGTGACACTAGTTATAGTTTCCGATGCTTCACTTCAGGTTTATTGTATCCCTCTGACCTTCTTATTGACGATGAAACACAGAAATTGCATCGGAATTAAATAGAGAAGGCACAATACCGACTTAAGTACAAGAAGACTGACTCTTCCTACTGTCTATGTTTTGAACCATTCCTGTCACACTACTTATAGATTCCGATGCTTAACTTCAGGATAACTGTATCCCTTGGACCTTCATATTGACGATGAAACACAGAAATTGCATCGGAATTAAATACAAAAGGCACAATGCCGACTTAAGTACAAGAAGACTGACTCTTCTTATTGACTACGTTTTGAACCATTCCTGTGACACTAGATATAGATTCCGATGCTTCACTCTAGGTTGACTGTATCCCTTGGACCTACTTATTGACGATGAAACACAGAAATTGCGACGGAATTAAATACTAAAGGCACAATGCCGAATTAAGTACTAGAAGACTGACTCTTTTTACTGTCTATGTTTTGAACCATTCCTGTGACACTAGATATGGATTCCGATGCTTGACTCTAGGTTTACTATATCCCTTGGACCTTCTTATTGACGATGAAACACAGAAATTGCATCGGAATTAAATAAAAAATGTACAATGCCGACTTAAGAACAAGAGGACTGACTCTTCTTACTGTCTATGCTTTGAACCATTCCTGTGACACTAGTTACAGATTCCGATGCTTCTCTCCAGGTTTACTGTATCCCTTGGACCTTCTAATTGACGATGAAACACAGAAATTGCATCGGAATTCAATACAAAAGGCACAATGCCGACTTAAGTACAAGAAGACTGGCTCTTCTTACTGACTATAATTTGAACCATTCCTGTGACACTAATTATAGATTCCGATGCTTCACTTCAGATTCACTGTATCCCTTGGACCTTCTTATTGACGATGAAACACAGAAATTGCATCGGAATTAAATAGAAAAGGCACAATGCCGACATAAGTACAAGAAGACTGGCTCTTCTTACTGACTATGCTTTGAACCATTCCTGTGACACTAGTTATAGATTCCGATACGTCACTTCCGTTTCACTGTATCCTTGGACCTTCTTATTGACGATGAAACACAGAAATAGCATCGGAATTAAATAGAAAAGGCACAATGCCAACTTAAGTACAAGAAGACTGACTCTTCCCACTGTCTATGTTTGAAACATTCCTGTGACACTAGTTATAGATTCCGATGCTTCACTTCAGGTTTACTGTATCCCTTGGAGCTTCTTATTAACGATGAAACACAGAAATTGCATCGGAATTAAATAGAAAAGGCACAATGCCGACTTAAGTACAAGGAGACAGTCATCTTACTGTCTATGCTTTGAACCATTCCTGTGACACTAGTTATAGATCCCGATGTTTCACTCCAGGTTTACTGTATCCCTTGGACCTTCATACTGACGATGAAACACAGAAATAGCATCGGAATTAAATACAAAAGGCAAAATGCCGACTTAAGTACAAGAAGACTGACTCTACTTACTGACTATGTTTTGAACCATTCCTGTGACACCACTTATAGATTCCGATGCTTCACTTCAAATTTACTGTATCCCTCTGACCTTCTAATTGACGATAAAACACAGAAATTACATCGGAATTAAATACATAAGGCACAATGCCGACGTAAGTACAAGAAGACTGACTCTTCTTACTGTCTATGTTTTGAACCATTCCTGTGACACTAGATGTAGATTCCGATGCTTCACTCTAGGTTGACTGTATCCCTTGGACCTACGTATTGACGATGAAACACAGAAATTGCGTCGGAATTAAATACAAAAGGCACAATGCCGAATTAAGTACAAGAAGACTGATTCTTCTTACTGTCTATGTTTTGAACCATTCCTGTGCCAGTAGATATGGATTCCGATGCTTGACACTAGGTTTACTGTATCCCTTGGACCTTCGTATTGACGATGAAACACAGAAATTGCATCGGAATTAAATAAAAAATGCACAATGCCGACTTAAGACCAAGAAGACTGGCTCTTCTTACTGACTATGCTTTGAACCATTCCTGTGACACTAGTTATAGATTCCGATGGTTCACTTCAGATTCACTGTATCCCTTGGACCTTCTTATTGACGATGAAACACAGAAATTGCATCGGAATTAAATACAAAAGACACAATGCCGACTTAAATACAAGAAGACTGGCTCTTCGTACTAACTATGCTTTGAACCATTCCTGTGACACTAGTTATAGATTCCGATGCTTCACTTCCGTTTCACTGTATCCTTGGACCTTCTTATTGACGATGAATGACAGAAATTGCATCGGAATTAAAGAGAAAAGGCACAATGCCGACTTACTTACAAGAAGACTGTCTCTTCCTACTGTCTATGGTTTGAACCATTCCTGTGACACTAGTTATAGATACCGATGCTTCATTTCAGGCTTACTGTATCCTTCTGCCCTTCTTATTGAAGATGAAACACAGAAATTGCATCGGAATTAATTACAAAAGGCACAAGTCCGACATAAGTACAAGTAGACCGAGTCATCTTACTGTCTTTGTTTTGAACCATTCCTGTGACACTAGTTATAGATTCCGATGCTTCACTCCAGGTTTACTGTATCCCTTGGACCTTCTTATTGACAATGAAGCAAAGAAATTGCATCGGAATCAAATACAAAAGGCACAATGCCGACTTAAGTACAAGAAGACTGACTCTTCTTCTGTCTATGTTTTGAACCATTCCTGTGTCACTACTTATAGATTTCGTTGCTTCACTTCAGGTTTACTGTATCCCTCCGACCTTCTTATTGTCGATAAAACACAGAAATTACATCGGAATTAAATACAAAAGGCACAATGCCGACTTAAGTACAAGAAAACTGACTCTTCTTACCGTCTAAGTTTTGAACCATTCCTGTGTCACTAGTTATAGATTCCGATGCTTCACTTCAGATTTACTGTATCCCTCTGTCGTTCTTATTGACGATGAAACACAGAAATTGCGTCGGAATTAAATACAAAAGGCACAATGCCGAATTAAGTACAAGAAGACTGACTCTTCCTACTGTCTATGTTTTGAACCATTCCTGTGACACTAGATATAGATTCCGATGCTTCACTCTAGGTTTACTGTATCCCTTGGACCTTCTTATTGACGATGAAACACAGAAATTGCATCGGAATTAAATAAAAAATGCACAATGCCGACTTAAGAACAAGAAGACTGACTCTTCTTACTGTCTATGCTCTGAACCATTCCTGTGACACTAGTTACAGATTCAGATGCTTCACTCCAGGTTTACTGTATCCCTTGGACCTTCTTATTTACGATGAAACACAGAAATTGCATCGGAATTAAATACAAAATGCACAATGCCGACTTAAGTTCAAGAAGACTGGCTCTTCTTACTGACTATGCTTTGAACCATTCCTGTGACACTAGTTACAGATTCCGATGCTTCACTTCAGTTTCACTGTATCCCTTGGACCGTCTTATTGACGATGAAACACAGACATTTCATCGGAATTAAATAGAAAAGGCACAATGCCGACTAAGTACAAGAAGACTGGCTCTTCTTACTGACTATGCTTTGAACCATTCCTGTGACACTAGTTATAGATTCCGATGCTTCACTTCAGTTTCACTGTATCCCTTGGACCTTCTTATTGATGATGAAACCCAGAAATTGCATCGGAATAAAATAGAAAATGCCCAATGCCGACTTAAGTACAAGAAGACTGACTCTTCCAACTGTCTATGATTTGAACCATTCCTGTGATACTAGTTATAGATTTTGATGCTTCACTTCAGGTTTACTGTATGCCTTGGATCTTCTTATTGCCGACGAAACACAGAAATTGCATCCGAATTAAATACAAAAGGCACAATGCCGACTGAAGTACAAGAAGACTGACTCTTCTTACTGACTATGTTTTGAACCTTTCCTGTGACACTAGTTATAGATTCTGATGCTTCACTTTAGGTTTACTGTACTACTTGGAACTTCTTATTGGCGTGAAACACAGAAATTGCATCAGAATTAAATACAAAAGCACAATGCCGACTTAAGTACAAGAAGATGGACTCTTCTTACTGACTATGTTTTGAACCATTTCTGTGACACTAGTTATAGATTCCGATGCTTCACTTCAGATTTACTGTAACCCTTGGACATTCCTATTGACGATGGGACACAGAAATCGCATCGGAATTAAACAGAAAATGCACAATGCCGACTTAAGTACAAAAAGACTGTCTCTTCCTACTCTCTATGTTTTGAATCATTCCTGTGACACTAGTTTTTTATTCCGATGCTTCACTTGAGGTTTACTGTATCCCTCGGACCTTCTTATGGACGGTGAAACACAGAATTTGCATCCTAATAAAATACAAAAGGCAAAATCCCGACTTAAGTACAAGAAGACTGAATCTTCCAACACTCTATGTATTGTACCATTCCTGTGACACTAGTTATAGTTTCCGATGCTTCACTTCAGGTTTATTGTATCCCTCTGACCTTCTTATTGACGATGAAACACAGAAATTGCATCGGATTTAAATAGAGAAGGCACAATACCGACTTAAGTACAAGAAGACTGACTCTTCCTACTGTCTATGTTTTGAACCATTCCTGTGACACTAGTTATAGATTCCGATGCTTAACTTCAGGATAACTGTATCCCTTGGACCTTCATATTGACGATGAAGCACAGAAATTGCATCGGAATTAAATACAAAAGGCACAATGCCGACTTAAGTACAAGAAGACTGACTCTTCTTATTGACTATGTTTTGAACCATTCCTGTGACACTAGATATAGATTCCGATGCTTCACTCTAGGTTGACTGTATCCCTTGGACCTACTTATTGACCATGAAACACAGAATTTGCGACGGAATTAAATACTAAAGGCACAATGCCGAATTAAGTACTAGAAGACTGACTCTTTTTACTGTCTATGTTTTGAACCATTCCAGTGACACTAGATATGGATTCCGATGCTTGACTCTAGGTTTACTATATCCCTTGGACCTTCTTATTGACGATGAAACACAGAAATTGCATCGGAATTAAATAAAAAAAGTACAATGCCGACTTAAGAACAAGAGGACTGACTCTTCTTACTGTCTATGCTTTGAACCATTCCTGTGACACTAGTTACAGATTCCGATGCTTCTCTCCAGGTTTACTGTATCCCTTGGACCTTCTAAATGACGATGAAACACAGAAATTGCATCGGAATTCAATACAAAAGGCACAATGCCGACTTAAGTATAAGAAGACTGGCTCTTCTTACTGACTATAATTTGAACCATTCCTGTGACACTAATTATAGATTCTGATGCTTCACTTCAGATTCACTGTATCCCTTGGACCTTCTTATTGACGATGAAACACAGAAATTGCATCGGAATTAAATAGAAAAGGCACAATGCCGACTTAAGTACAAGAAGACTGGCTCTTCTTACTGACTATGCTTTGAACCATTCCTGTGACACTAGTTATAGATTCCGATACGTCACTTCCGTTTCACTGTATCCTTGGACCTTCTTATTGACGATGAAACACAGAAATAGCATCGGAATTAAATAGAAAAGGCACAATGCCAACTTAAGTACAAGAAGACTGACTCTACTTACTGACTATGTTTTGAACCATTCCTGTGACACCACTTATAGATTCCGATGCTTCACTTCAAATTTACTGTATCCCTCTGACCTTCTAATTGACGATAAAACACACAAATTACATCGGAAATAAATACATAAGGCACAATGCCGACGTAAGTACAAGAAGACTGACTCTTCTTACTGTCTATGTTTTGAACCATTCCTGTGACACTAGATATAGATTCCGATGCTTCACTCTAGGTTGACTGTATCCCTTGGACCTACGTATTGACGATGAAACACAGAAATTGCGTCGGAATTAAATACAAAAGGCACAATGCCGAATTAAGTACAAGAAGACTGATTCTTCTTACTGTCTATGTTTTGAACCATTCCTGTGACAGTAGATATGGATTCCGATGCTTGACTCTAGGTTTACTGTATCCCTTGGACCTTCGTATTGACGATGAAACACAGAAATTGCATCGGAATTAAATAAAAAATGCACAATGCCGACTTATGACCAAGAAGACTGACTCTTCTTACTGTCTATGCTTTGAACCATTCCTGTGACACTAGTTACAGATTCCGATGCTTCACTCCACGTTTACTGTATCCCTTGGACCTTCTAATTGACGATGAAACACAGAAATTGCATCGGAATTCAATACAAAAGGCACAATGCCGACTTAAGTAAAAGAAGACTGGCTCTTCTTACTGACTATGCTTTGAACCATTCCTGTGACACTAGTTATAGATTCCGATGGTTCACTTCAGATTCACTGTATCCCTTGGACCTTCTTATTGACGATGAAACACAGAAATTGCATCGGAATTAAATACAAAAGACACAATGCCGACTTAAATACAAGAAGACTGGCTCTTCGTAATAACTATGCTTTGAACCATTCCTGTGACACTAGTTATAGATTCCGATGCTTCACTTCCGTTTCACTGTATCCTTGGACCTTCTTATTGACGATGAATGACAGAAATTGCATCGGAATTAAAGAGAAAAGGCACAATGCCGACTTACTTACAAGAAGACTGTCTCTTCCTACTGTCTATGGTTTGAACCATTCCTGTGACACTAGTTATAGATTCCGATGCTTCATTTCAGGCTTACTGTATCCTTCTGCCCTTTTTATTGAAGATGAAACACAGAAATTGCATCGGAATTAATTACAAAAGGCACAAGTCCGACATAAGTACAAGAAGACCGAGTCATCTTACTGTCTTTGTTTTGAACCATTCCTGTGACACTAGTTATAGATTCCGATGCTTCACTTCAGGTTTACAGTATCCCTTGGACCTTCCTATTGACGATGAGACTCAGAAATCGCATCGGAATTAAATAGAAGGAGCACAATGCCGACATAAGTACAAAAAGACTGACTCTTCCTACTCTCTATGGTTTGAACCATTCCTGTGACACTAGTTTTTTATTCCGATGCTTCACTTGAGGTTTACTGTATCCCTCGGACCTTCTTATGGACGATGAAACACAGAAATTGCATCGGAATAAAATACAAAAGACACAATGCCGACTTAGGTACAAGAAGACTGAATCTTCCAACTCTCTATGTTTTGAACCATTCCTGTGACACTAGTTATCGAATCCGATGCTTCTCTTCAAGTTTACTGAATCCCTCTGACCTTCTTATTGACGATGAAACACAGAAATTGCATCGGAATTAAATAGAAGAGGCACAATACCGACTTAAGTACAAGAAGACTGATTTTTCCTACTGTCTATGTTTTGTACCATTCCTGTGACACTAGTTATAGATTCCGATGCTTCACTTCAGGTTTACTGTATCCCTTGGACCTTCTTATTAACGATGAAACACACAAATTGCATCGGAATTAAATACAAAAGGCACAATGCCGACTTAAGTACAAGAAGACTGTCTCTTCCTACTGACTATGTTTTGAACCATTCCTGTGACACTAGTTATAGATTCCGATGCTTCACTTCAGGTTTACTGTATCCCTCTGAGCTTCTTATTGACGATGAAACACAGAAATTGCATCGGAATTAAATACAAAAGGCACAAAGCAGACATAAGTACATGTAGACTGACTTCTCCTATTGTCTATGATATGAACCATTCCTGTGACACTAGTTATAGATTCCGATGGTTCATTTCAGGTTTACTGTATCCCTTGGACATTCTTATTGACGATGAAACACAGAAATTGCATCGGAATTAAATACAAAAGCCACAATGCCGACTTAAGTACAAGAAGACTGACTGTTCCAACTGTCTACGTTTCGAACCATTCCTGTGACACTAGTTATAGATTCCGATGCTTCACTTCAGGTTTACTGTATCCCTCTGACCTTCTTATTGACGATGAAACTCAGAAATTGCATCGGAAGTAAATACAAAAGGCACAATGTCGACTTAACTACACGAAGACCGACTCTTGTTACTGACTATGTTTTGCACCATTCCTGCGACACTAGTTATAGATTCCGATGCTTAACTTCAGGATAACTGTATCCCACTGACCTTCTTAGTGACGATGAAACACAGAAATTGCATCGAAATTAAATACAAATGGCACAATGCCGACTTAGGTACAAGAAGACTGACTCTTCTTACTGACTATGTTTTGAACCATTCCTGTGACACTAGCTATAGATTCTGATGCTTCTCTTCAGGATTACTGTATTCCTTGGACCTTCTTATTGGCGATGAAACACAGAAAGAGCATCGGAATTAAATACAAAAGGCACAATGCCGACTCAAGTACAAGAAGACTTACTCATCTTACTGTCTATGTTTTGAACCATTCCTGTGACACTAGTTATAGATTCCGATGCTTCACTCCAGGTTTACTGTATCCCTTGGACCTTCATATTGACGATGAAACACAGAAATTGCATCGGAATTAAATACAAAAGGCACAATGCCGACTTAACTACAATAAGACTGACTCTTCTTCTGTCTATGCTTTGAACCATTCCTGTGTCACTGGTTATAGATTTCGATGCTTCACTTCACGTTTAGTGTATCCCTTGGACCTTCTTATTGACGATGAAACACAGAAATTGCATCGGAATTAAATACAAAAGGCACAATGCCGACTTAAGTACAAAAGACTGACTCTTCTAACTGACTATGTTTTGAACCATTCCTGTGACACTAGTTATAGATTCCGATGCTTCACTTCAGGTTTACTGTATCCCTCTGACCTTCTTATTGACGATGAAACACAGAAATTGCATCGGAATTAAATAAATAATGCACAATGTCGACGTAAGAACAATAAGACTGACTCTTCTTACTGTCTATGCTTTGAACCATTCCTGTGACACTAGTTACAGATTCACATGCTTCACTCCAGGTTTACTGTATCCCTTGGACCTTCTTATTTACGATGAAACACAGAAATTGCATCGGAATTAAATACAAAAGGCACAATGCCGACTTAAGTACAAGAACACTGGCACTTCTTACTGACTATGCTTTGAACCATTCCTGTGACACTAGTTATAGATTCCGATGCTTCACTTCAGTTTCACTGTATCCCTTGGAACTTCTTATTGACGATGAAACACAGAAATTGCATCGGAATTAAATATAAAAGGCACAATGCCGACTTAAGTACAAGAAGACTGGCTCTTCTTACTGACTATGCTTTGAACCATTCCTGTGACACTAGTTATAGATTCCGATGCTTCACTTCAGTTTCACTGTATCCCTTGGACCTTCTTACTGACGATGAAACCCAGAAATTGCATCAAAATTAAATAGAAAAGGCCCAATGCCGGCTTAAGTACAAGAAGACTGACCCTGCTTACTGTCTATGTTTTGAACCATTAATGTGATACTAGTTATAAATTCTGATGCTTCACTTCAGGTTTACTGTATCCCTTGGACCTTCTTATTGGCGATGTAACTCAGAAATTGCATCGGAATTAATTAGAAAAGCACAATGCCGACTTAAGTACAAGAAGAAGGACTCTTCTTACTGACTATGTTTTGAACCATCCTGTGTCACTAGTTATAGATTCCGATGCTTCACTTCAGGTTTACTGAATCCCTTGGACATTCCTATTGACGATGAGACACAGATAACGCATCGGAATTAAATAGAAAAAGCACAATGCCGACTTAAGTACAAAAAGACTGACCCTTCCTACTCTCTATATTTTGAACCATTCCTGTGACACTAGTTTGTTATTCCGATGCTTCACTTGACGTTTACTGTATCCCTCGGACCTTCTTATGGACGGTGAAACACAGAAATTGCATCGGAATAAAATACAAAAGGCACAATCCCGACTTAAGTACAAGAAGTCTGAATCTCCCAACTCTCTATGTTTTGTACCAATCCTGTGACACTAGATATAGTTTCCGATGCTTCACTTCAGGTTTACTGTATCCCTCTGACCATCTTGTTGACGATAAAAAACAGAAATTGCATCGGAATGAAATAGAGAAGGTACAATACCGACTTAAGTACAAGAAGACTGACTCATCCTACTTTCTATGTTTTGAACCATTCCTGTGACACTAGTTATAGATTCCGATGCTTCACTTCAGGTTTACTGTATCCCTTGGACCTTCTTATTAACGATGAAACACACAAATTGCATCGGAATTAAATACAAAAGGCACAATGCCGACTTAAGTACAAGAAGACAGACTCTTCTTACTGACTACGTTTTGAACCAATCCTGTGACACTAGTTATGGATTCCGATGCTTCACTTCAGGTTTACTGTATCCCTCTGACCTTGTTATTGACGATGAATCACAGAAATTGCATCAGAATTAAATACAATAGGCACAACGCAGACTTAAGTACATGTAGACTGATTTTTCCTAATGTCTATGTTTTGAACCATTCCTGTGACACTAGTTATAGATTCCGATGGTTCATTTCAGGTATACAGTATCCCTTGGACCTCCTTATTGACGATGAAACACAGAAATTGCATCGGAATTAAATACAAATGCACAATGCCGACTTTAGTACAAGAAGACTGACTCTTCGAACTGTCTACGTTATGAACCATTCCTGTGACACTAGTTATAGATTCCGATGCTTCACTTCAGATTTACTGTATCCCTGTGACCTTCGTATTGACGATGAAACACAGAAATTGCATCGGAATTAAATAGAAAAGGCAGAATGCCGACTTAACTACAAGAAGACTGACTCTTCTTACTGACGATGTTTAGAACCATTCCTGTGACACTAGTTATAGATTCTGATGCTTCACTTCAGGTTTACTGTATCCCTTGGACCTTCTTATTGGCGATAAAACTCAAAAATTGCATCGGAATTAAATACAAAAAGCACAATGCCGAATTAAGTACAAGAAGACTGACTCATCTTACTCTCTATGTTTTAAACCATTCCTGTGACACTAGTTATAGATTCCGATGCTTATCTTCAGGTTTACTGTATCCCTTGGACCTTCTTATTAACGATGAAACACACAAATTGCATCGGAATTAAATACAAAATGCACAATGCCGACTTAAGTACAAGAAGACTGACTCTTCTTACTGTCTATCTTTTGAACCAATCCTGTGACACTAGTTACAGATTCCGATGCTTCACTCCGGGTTTACTGTCTCCCTTGGACCTTCTTATTGACGATGAAACACAGAAATTGCATCGGATTTAAATACAAAAGGCACAATGCCGACTTAAGTACAAGAAGACTGGCTCATCTTACTGACTATGCTTTGAACCATTCCTGTGACACTAGTTAAAAAATTCCGATGCTTCACTTCAGGTTCACTGTAACCCTTGGACCTACTTATAGACGATGAAACACAGAAATTGCATCGGAATTAAATAGAAAAGGCACAATGCCGACCTAAGTACAAGAAGACTGACTCTTCATACTGTCTATGCTTTGAACCATTCCTGTGACACTAGTTATGGATTCCGATGCTTCACTTCAGGTTTACTGTATCCCTCTGACCTTCTTATTGACGATAAAACACAGAAATTGCATCGGAATTAAATACAAAAGGCACAATGCCGACTTAAGTACAAGAAGACTGTCTCTTCCAACTGACTATGTTTTGAACCATTCCTGTGACACTAGTTATAGATTCCGATGCTTCACTTCAGGTTTACTGTATCCCTCTGAGCTTCTTATTGACGATGAAACACAGAAATTGCATCGGAATTAAATACAAAAGGCACAAAGCAGACATAAGTACATGTAGACTGACTTTTCCTATTGTCTATGATAGGAACCATTCCTGTGACACAAGTTATAGATTCCGATGGTTCATTTCAGGTTTACTGTATCCCTTGGACATTCTTATTGACGATGAAACACAGAAATTGCATCGGAATTAAATACAAAAGCCACAATGCCGACTTAAGTACAAGAAAACTGACTCTTCCAACTGTCTACGTTTCGAACCATTCCTGTGACACTAGTTATAGATTCCGATGCTTCACTTCAGGTTTACTGTATCCCTCTGACCTTCTTATTGACGATGAAACACAGAAATTGCATCGGAATTAAATACAAAAGGCACAATGCCGACTTAACTACACGAAGACTGACTCTTGTTACTGACTATGTTTTGAACCATTCCTGCGACACTAGTTATAGATTCCGATGCTTAACTTCAGGATAACTGTATCCCACTGACCTACTTAGTGACGATGAAACACAGAAATTGCATCGAAATTATATACAAAAGGCACAATGCCGACTTAACTACACGAAGACTGACTCTTGTTTCTGACTTTGTTTTGAACCATTCCTGCGACACTAGTTATAGATTCCGATGCTTCACTCCAGGTTTACTGTATCCCTTGGACTTTCCTATTGACGATGAAACACAGAAATTGCATCGGAATTAAATACAAAAGGCACAATGCCGACTTAAGTACAAGAAGACTGGCTCCTCTTACTGCCTATGCTTTGAACCATTCCTGTGACGCTAGTTATAGACTCCGAAGCTTCACTTCAGTTTCACTGTATCCCTTGGGCCTTCTAATTGACGATGAAACACACAAATTGCATCGAAATAAAATACAACATTCACCATGCCGACTTAAGTACAAGAATACTGACTCTTCTTACTGTCTATGATTAGAACCATTCCTGTGACACTAGTTACAGATTCCGATGCTTCACTCCAGGTTTACTGTCTCCCTTGGACCTTCTTATTGACGATGATACACAGAAATTGCATCGGATTTAAATACAAAAGGCACAATGCCGACTTAAGTACAAGAAGACTGGCTCATCTTACTGACTATGCTTTGAACTATTCCTGTGACACTAGTTGAAAATTCCGATGCTTCACTTCAGGTTCACTGTAATCCTTGGACCTACTTATTGACGATGAAACACAGAAATTGCATCGGAATTAAATAGAAAAGGCACAATGCCGACCTAAGTACAAGAAGACTGACTCTTCATACTGTCTATGTTTTGAACCATTCCTGTGACACTAGTTATGGATTCCGATGCTTCACTTCAGGTTTACTGTATCCCTGTGACCTTCTTATTGACGATAAAACACAGAAATTGCATCGAAATTAAATACAAAAGGCACAATGCCGACTTAAGTACAAGAAGACTGTCTCTTCCTACTGATTATGATTTGAACCATTCCTGTGACACTAGTTATAGTTTCTGATGCTTCTCTTCAGGTTTACTGTATCCCTCTGAGCTTCTTATTGACGATGAAACACAGAAATTGCATCGGAATTAAATACAAAAGGCACAAAGCAGACATAAGTACATGTAGACTGACTTTTCCTATTGTCTATGATATGAACCATTCCTGTGAAACTAGTTATAGAATCCGATGGTTCATTTCAGGTTTACTGTATCCCCTGGACATTCTCATTGACGATGAAACACAGAAATTGCATCGGAATTAAATACAAAAGCCACAATGCCGACTTAAGTACAAGAAGTCTGACTCTTCCATCTGTCTACGTTTCGAACCACTCCTGTGACACTTGTTATAGATTCCGATGCTTCACTTCAGGTTTACTGTATCCCTCTGACCTTCGTATTGACGATGAAACACAGAAATTGCATCGGAATTAAATACAAAAGGCACAATGCGGACTTAACTACACGAAGACTGACTCTTGTTTCTGACTATGTTTTGAACCATTCCTGCGACACTAGTTATAGATTCCGATGCTTAAATCAGGATAACTGTATCCCACTGACCTTGTTAGTGACGATGAAAC
Source organism: Schistocerca serialis cubense (assembly GCF_023864345.2). Taxonomy (NCBI): domain Eukaryota; kingdom Metazoa; phylum Arthropoda; class Insecta; order Orthoptera; family Acrididae; genus Schistocerca; species Schistocerca serialis. Next base: position 6,830,188 of record NC_064645.1, read on the forward strand.
ACAGAAATTGCATCGAAATGAAATACAAAAGGCACAATGCCGACTTAGGTACAAGAAGACTGACTCTTCTTACTGACTATGTTTTGAACCATTCCTGTGACACTAGTTATAGATTCTGATGCTTCTCTTCAGGTTTACTGTATCCCTTGGACCTTCTTATTGGCGATGAAACACAGAAAGAGCATCGGAATTAAATACAAAAGGCACAATGCCGACTGAAGAACAAGAAGACTTACTCATCTTACTGTCTATGTTTTGAACCATTCCTGTGACACTAGTAATAGATTCCGATGCTTCACTCCAGGTTTACTGTATCCCTTGGACCTTCATATTGACGATGAAACACAGAAATTGCATCGGAATTAAATACAAAAGGCACAATGCCGACTTAACTACAATAAGACTGACTCTTCTTCTGTCTATGCTTTGAACCATTCCTGTGTCACTGGTTATAGATTTCGATGCTTCACTTCACGTTTACTGTATCCCTTGGACCTTCTTATTGACGATGAAACACAGAAATTGCATCGGAATTAAATACAAAAGGCACAATGCCGACTTAAGTACAAAAGACTGACTCTTCTAACTGACTATGTTTTGAACCATTCCTGTGACACTAGTTATAGATTCCGATGCTTCACTTCAGGTTTACTGTATCCCTCTGACCTTCTTATTGACGATGAAACACAGAAATTGCATCGGAAATAAATAAATAATGCACAATGTCGACTTAAGAACAATAAGACTGACTCTTCTTACTGTCTATGCTTTGAACCATTCCTGTGACACTAGTTACAGATTCAGATCCTTCACTCCAGGTTTACTGTATCCCTTGGACCTTCTTATTTACGATGAAACACAGAAATTGCATCGGAATTAAATAGAAAAGGCACAATGCCGACTTAAGTACAAGAAGACTGGCTCTTCTTACTGACTATGCTTTGAACCATTCCTGTGACACTAGTTATAGATTCCGATGCTTCACTTCAGTTTCACTGTATCCCTTGGACCTTCTTACTGACGATGAAACCCAGAAATTGCATCGGAATTAAATAGAAAAGGCCCAATGCCGGCTTAAGTACAAGAAGACTGACTCTTCCCACTGTCTATGATTTGAACCATTCCTGTGACAATAGTTATAGATTCCGATGCTTCACTTCAGGTTTACTGTATCCCTGTGACCTTCGTATTGACGATGAAACACAGAAATTGCATCGGAATTAAATAGAAAAGGCACAATGCCGACTTAATTACAAGAAGACTGACTCTTCTTACTGACTATATTTTGAACCATTCCTGTGACACCAGTTATAGATTCCGATGCTTAACTTCAGGATATTTTTATCCCACTGACCTTCTTAGTGACGATGAAACACAGAAATTGCATCGGAATTAAATACAAAAGGCACATTGCCGACTTAAGTACAAGAAGACTGACTCTTCTTACTGACTATGCTTTGAACCATTCCTGTGACACTAGTTATAGATTCTGATGCTTCACTTCAGGTTTACTGTATCCCTTGGACCTTCTTATTGGCGATAAAACACAAAAATTGCATCGGAATTAAATACAAAAAGCACAATGCCGAATTAAGTACAAGAAGACTGACGAATCTTACTGTCTATGTTTTGAACCATTCCTGTGACACTAGTTATAGATTCCGATGCTTCACTCCAGGGTTAATGTACATCTTGGACCTTCATATTGACGATGAAACACAGAAATTGCATCGGAATTAAACACAAAAAAGCACAATGCCGACTTAAGTACAAGAAGACTGACTCTACATACTGACTATGGTTTGAACCATTCCTGTGACACAAGTTATAGATTCCGATGCTTCACTTCACATTTACTGTATCCCTCTGACCTTCTAATTGACGATAAAACACAGAAATTACATCGGAATTAAATACATAAAGCGCAATGCCGACTTAAGTACAAGAAGACTGAATCTTCCTACTGTCTATGTTTTGAACCATTCCTGTGACACTAGATATAGATTCCGATGCTTCACTCTAGGTTTACTGTATCCCTTGGACATACTTATTGACGATGAAACACAGAAATTGCATCGGAATTAAATAAAAAATGCACAATGCCGCCAAAAGTACAAGAAGACTGACTCTTCTTACTGTCTATCTTTTGAACCATTCCTGTGACACTAGTTACAGATTCCGATGCTTCACTCCAGGTTTACTGTATCCCTTGGACTTTGCTATTGACGATGAAACACAGAAATTGCATCGGAATTAAATACAAAGGGCACAATGCCGACTTAAGTACAAGAAGACTGGCTCTTCTTACTGCCTATGCTTTGAACCATTCCTGTGACGCTAGTTATAGACTCCGAAGCTTCACTTCAGTTTCATTGTATCCCTTGGGCCTTCTAATTGACGATGAAACACACAAATTGCATCGGAATAAAATACAACATTCACAATGCCGACTTAAGTACAAGAAGACTGACTCTTCTTACTGACTATGCTTTGAACAATTCCTGTGACACTAGTTGAAAATTCCGATGCTTCACTTCAGGTTCACTGTAACCCTTGGACCTACTTATTGACGATGAAACACAGAAATTGCATCGGAATTAAATAGAAAAGGCACAATGCCGACCTAAGTACAAGAAGACTGACTCTTCATACTGTCTATGTATTGAACCAATCCTGTGACACTAGTTATAGATTCCGATGCTTCACTTCCGGTTTACTGTATCCCTCTGCTCTTCTTATTGACGATGAAAAGCAGAAATTGCATCGGAATTAAAAACAAAAGGCAGAATGCCGACTTAAGTACAAAAAGACTGACTGTGCTTACTGTCTATGATTTGAACCATTCCTGTGATACTAGTTATAGATTCCGATGCTTCACTTCAGGTTTACTGAATCCCTTGGACCTTCTTATTCACGATGAAACACAGAAATTGCATCAGAATTAAATTGAAAAGGCACAATGCCGACTTAAGTACAAGAAGACTAACTCTTCTTAATGACTATGTTTGGAACCATTGCTGTGACACTAGTTATAGATTCCAATGCTTCACTTCAGGTTTACTGTATCCCTTGGACCACCCTATCGACGATGAGACACAGAAATCGCATCGGAATTAAACAGAAAAAGCACAATGCCGACTTAAGTTCAAGAAGACTGACTCTTCCTACTGACTATGTTGTGAACCATTCCTGTGACACTAGTTTTTTATTCCGATGCTTAACTTGAGGTTTACTGTATCCCTCTGACCTTCTTATTGACGATGAAACACAGAAATTGCATCGGAATTAAATAGAAACGGCACAATGCCGACTCAACTACAAGAAGACTGACTCTTCTTACTGACTATATTTTGAACCATTCCTGTGACACTAGTTATAGATTCCGACCCTTAATTTCAGGATTACTGTATACCACTGACATTCTTAGTGACGATGTAACACAGAAATTGCATCGGAATTAAAAACAAAAGGCAGAATGCCGACTTAAGTACAAAAAGACTGACTCTGCTTACTGTCTATGATTTGAACCATTCCTGTGATACTAGTTATAGATTTCGATGCTTCACTTCAGGTTTACTGAATCCCTTGGACCTTCTTATTGGCGATGAAACACAGAAATTGCATCGGATTTAAATACAAAATGCACAATGCCGACTTAAGTACAAGAAGACTGATTCTTCTTACTATCAATGTTTTGAACCATTCCTGTGACACTAGTTATAGATTCCGATGCTTCACTCCAGGTTTACTGTATCCCTTGGACCTTCTTATTCACGATGAAACACAATAATTGCTTCGGAATTAAATACAAAAGGCACTATGACGATTTAAGTACAAGAAGACTGACTCTTCTTACTGTCTATGTTTTGAACCATCCCTGTGACACTAGTTATGGATTCCGATGCTTCACTCCAGGTTCACTGTATCCCTTGGACCTTCTTATTGACGATGAAACACAGAAATTGCAACGGAATTAAATACAATAGGCTCAATGCCGACTAAAGTACAAGAAGACTGACTCTTCCTACTATCTATGTTTTGAACCATTCCTGTGACACTAGTCATAGATTCCGATGCTTCACTTCAGGTTTACTGTATCCCTCTTACCTTCGTATATACAACGAAACACAGAAATTGCATCGGAATTAAATACAAAAGTCACAATACCGACTTAAGTACAAGAAGACTGACTCTTCCTACTGTCTATGTTTTGAACTATTCCTGTGACACTAGTCATAGATTCCGATGCTTCACTCCAGGTTTACTGTATGCCTTGGACCATCTTATTGACGATGAAACACTGAAATTGCATCAGAATTAAATAGAAAATGCACAATGATGACTTAAGTACAAGAAGACTGACTCTTCTTACTGATTATTCTTTGAACCATTCCTGTGACGCTAGTTATAGTTTCCGATGCTTCACTTCAGGTTTACTGTATCCCTTGGACCTTCTTATTGACGTTGAAACACAGAAATTGCGTCGGAATTAAATAGAAAAGGCACAATGCCGACTTAAGTACAAGAATACTGACTCATCTTACTGTCTATATTTTGAACCGTCCCTGTGACACTAGTTATTGATTCCGATGCTTCACTCCAGGTTTACTGTATCCCTTGGACCTTCTTATTGACGATGAAAAACAGAAATTGCATCGGAATTAAATACAAAAAGCACAATGCCGGCTTAAGTACAAGAAGACTGACTCTTCTTACTGACTATGTTTTGAACCATTCCTGTGACACTAGTTATAGATTCCGATGCTTCACTTCAGGTTTACTGTGTCCCTCTAACCCTCTTATTGACGATGAAACACAGAAATTGCATCGGAATTAAATACAAATGGCACAATGCCGAATTGAGTACAAGAAGATTGACTCTTCTTACTGTCTATGTTTTGAACTATTCCTGTGACACTAGTTATGGACTCCGATGCTTCACTCCAGTTTTACTGTATCCCTTGGACCTTCTTATTGACGATGAAACACAGAAATTGCATCGGAATTAAATACAAAAGGCACAATGCTGACATAAGTACTAGAAGACTGACTCTTCCTACTGTCTATGTTTTGAACTATTCCTGTGACACTAGTTATGGATTCCGATGCTTCACTTCAGGTTTACTGTATCCCTTGGACTTTCTTATTGACAATGAAACACAGAAATTGCATCGGAATTAAATACAAAAGGCGCAATGAGTACTTAACTACAAGAAGACTGACTCTTCTTACTGACTATGCTTTGAACCATTCCTGTGACTCTAGTTATAGATTCCGATGCTTAACTTCATGATTACTGTATCCCTCTGACCTTCTTAGTGACGATGAAATACAGAAATTGCATCGGAATTAAATACCAAATGCACAATGACGACTTAAGTACAAGAAAACTGACTCATCTTACTGTCTATGTTTTGAACCGTCCCTGTGACGCTAGTTATTGATTCCGATGCTTCACTCCAGGCTTACTGTATCCCTTGGACCTTCTTATTGACGATGAAACACAGAAATTGCATCGGAATTAAATACAAAAAGCACAATGCCGACTTAAGTACAAGAAGACTGACTCTTCTTACTGACTATGTTTTGAACCATTCCTGTGACACTAGTTATGGACTCCGATGCTTCACGCCAGGTTTACTGTATCCCTTGGACCTTCTTATTGACGATGAAACACAGAAATTGCATCGGAATTAAATTCAAAATGTACAATGCCGAATGAGGGAAAAGAAGTCTGACTCTTCTTACTGTCTATGTTTTGAACCATTAATGTGACACTAGTTATAGATTACGATGCTTCACTCCAGGTTTACTGTATTCCTTGGACCTTCTTATTGACGATGAAACAGAGAAATTGCATCATAATTAAATAGAAAAGGCACAATGATAACTTAAGTACAAGAAGACTGACTCTTCTTACTGACTATGTTTTGAACCATTCCTGTGACACTAGTCATAGATTCCGATGCTTCACTTCAGGATTACTGTATCCCTCTGACCTTTTTATTGACGATGAAACACAGAAATTGCATCGGAATTAAATACAGAAGGCACAATGCCGACTTAAGTACAAGAAGACTGACTCTTCCAACTGTCTATGTTTTGAACAATTTCTGTGACACTAGTAATAGATTCCGATGCTTCACTTCAGGTTCTCTTTATCCCTCTGACCGTCGTATTGACGAAGAAACACAGAAATTGCATCGGAATTAAATAGAAAAGGCACAATGCCGACTTAAGTACTAGAAGACTGTCTATGCTTTGAACCATTCCTATGACACTAGTTATAAATTCCGATGCTTCACTTCAGCTTTACTGTATCCCTTGGACTTTCTTATTGACGATGAAACACAGAAATTGCATCGGAATTAAATACAAAAGGCACAATGCCGACTGAACTACAAGAAGACTGACTCTTCTTACTGACTATGCTTTGAACCATTCCTGCGACTCTAGTTATAGATTCCGATGCTTAACTTCATGATTACTGTATCCCTCTGACCTTCTTAGTGACGATGAAACACAGAAATTGCATCGGAATTAAATAAAAAAGCACAATGCCGACTTAAGTACAAGAAAACTGACTCATCTTACTGTCTATGTTTTGAACCGTCCCTGTGACGCTAGTTATAGATTCCGCTGCTTCACTACAGGTTTACTGTATCCCTTGGACCTTCTTATTAACGATGAAACACAGAAATTGCATCGGAATTAAATACAAAAGGCAACAATACCGACTTAGGTACAAGAAGACGGACTCTTTTTACTGACTATGTTTTGAACCATTCCTGTGACACTAGTTATAGATTCTGATGCTTCACTTCAGGTTTACTGTATCCCTCTGAGCATCTTATTGACGATGAATCACAGAAATTCCATCGGAATTAAATACAAAAGGCACAAAGGAGACATAAGTACATGTAGACTGACTTTTCCAAATGTCTATGATATGAAGCATTCCTGTGACACTAGTTATAGATTCCGATCATTCATTTCAGGTTTACTGTATCCCTTGGACATTCTTAATGACGATGAAACACAGAAATTGCATTGGAATTAAATACAAAAGGCACAATGCCGACTTAAGTACAAGAAGACTGACTCTTCCAACTGTCTGTGTTTCGAACCATTCCTGTGACACTAGTTATAGATTCCGATGCTTCACTTCAGGTTTCCTGTACCCCTCTGACCATCTTATTGACGATGAAACACAGAAATTGCATCGGAATTAAATACAAAAGGCACAATGCCGACTTAACTACATGAAGACTGACTCTTCTTACTGAATATGTTTTGAACCATTCCTGCGACACTAGTTATAGATTCCGATGCTTAACTTCAGGATAACTGTATCCCACTGACCTTCTTAGTGAGGATGAAACACAGAAATTGCATCGAAATTAAATACAAAAGGCACAATGCCGACTTAGGTACAAGAAGACTGGCTCTTCTTACTGTCTATGCTTTGAACCATTCCTGTGACACTAGTTACAGATTCAGATGCTTCACTCCAGGTTTACTGTATCCCTTGGACCTTCTTATTTACGATGAAACACAGATATTGCATCGGAATTAAATACAAAAGGCACAATGCCGACTTAAGTACAAGAAGACTGGCTCTTCTTACTTACTATGCTTTGAACCATTCCTGTGACACTAGTTATAGATTCCGATGCTTCACTTCAGATTCACTGGACCCCTTGGACCTTCTTACTGACGATGAAACCCAGAAATTTCATCGGAATTAAATAGAAAAGGCCCAATGCCGACTTAAGTACAGGAAGACAGATTCTTCCTACTGTCTATGATTTGAACCATTCCTGTGACACTAGTTATAGATTCCGATGCTTCACTTCAGGTTTACTGTATCCTTCTGCCCTTCTTATTGACGATGAAACACAGAAATTGCATCGGAATTAAATATAAAAGGCACAATGCCGACTTAAGTACAAGAAGACTGACCCTGCTTACTGATTATGTTTTGAACCATTAATGTGATACTAGTTATACATTCTGATGCTTCACTTCAGGTTTACTGTATCCCTTGGACCTTTTTATTGGCGAAGAAACACAGAAATTGCATCGGAATTAAATACAAAAGCACAATGCCGACTTAAGTACAAGAAGACGAACTCTTCTTACTGACTATGTTTTGAACCATCCTGTGACACTAGTTATAGATTCCGATGCTTCACTTCAAGTTAACTGTATCCCTTGGACCTTCTTATTAACGATGAAACACACAAATTTCATCGGAATTAAATACAAAATTCACAATGCCGACTTAAGTACAAGAAGACTGACTCTTCTTACTGACTGTGTTTTGAACCAATCCTGTGACACTAGTTATAGATTCCGATGCTTCACTTCAGGTTAACTGTATCCCTTTGACCTTCTTATTGACGATGAATCACAGAAATTGCATCGGAATTAAATACAAAAGGCACAAAGCAGACTTAAGTACATGTAGACTGACTTTTCCTAATGTCTATGTTTTGAACCATTCCTGTGACACTAGTTATAGATTCCGATGGTTCATTTCAGGTATACTGTATCCCTTGGACCTCCTTATTGACGATGAAACAAAGAAATTGCATCGGAATTAAATACAAATGCACAATGCCGACTTTAGTACAAGAAGACTGACTCTTCCAAATGTCTACGTTATGAACCATTCCTCTGACACTAGTTATAGATTCCGATGCTTCACTTCAGATTTACTGTATCCCTCTGACCTTCTAATTGACGATAAAACACAGAAATTGCATCGGAATTAAATAAAAAATGCACAATGCCGACTTAAGTACAAGAAGGCTGACTCTTCTTACTGTCTATCTTTTGAACCATTCCTGTGACACTAGTTACAGATTCCGATGCTTCACTCCAGGTTTACTGTATCCCTTGGACCTTCTTATTGACGAAGAAACACAGAAATTGCTTCGGAATTTAATACAAAAGGCACAATGCCGACTAAAGTACAAGAAGACTGGCTCTTCTTACTGACTATGCTTTGAACCATTCCTGTGACACTAGTTGAAAATTCCGATGCTTCATTTCTGGTTCGCTGTATCCCTTTCACCTTCTTATTGACGATGAAACACAGAAATTGCATCGGAATTAAATAAATAATGCACAATGCCGACTTAAGAACAATAAGACTGACTCTTCATACTGTCTATGCTTTGAACCATTCCTGTGACACTAGTTACAGATTCAGATGCTTCACTCCAGGTTTACTGTATTCCTTGGACCATCTTATTTACGATGAAACACTGAAATTGCATCGGAATTAAATACAAAAGGCACAATGCCGACTTAAGTACAAGAAGACTGGCTCTTCTTACTGACTATGCTCCGAACCATTCCTGTGACACTAGTTATAGATTCCGATGCTTCACTTCAGTTTCACTGTATCCCTTGGACCTTCTTACTGACGATGAAACCCAGAAATATCTTCGGAATTAAATAGAAAAGGCCCAATGCCGGCTTAAGTACAGGAAGACTGATTCTTCCTACTGTCTATGATTTGAACCATTCCTGTGACACTAGTTATAGATTCTGATGCTTCACTTCAGGTTTACTGTATCCCTCTGAGCATCTTATTGACGATGAATCACAGAAATTCCATCGGAATTAAATACAAAAGGCACAAAGGAGACATAAGTACATGTAGACTGACTTTTCCAAATGTCTATGATATGAAGCATTCCTGTGACACTAGTTATAGATTCCGATCGTTCATTTCAGGTTTACTGTATCCCTTGGACATTCTTATTGACGATGAAACACAGAAATTGCATCGGAAATAAATACAAAAGGCACAATGCCGACTTAACTACATGAAGACTGACTCTTCTTACTGAATATGTTTTGAACCATTCCTGCGACACTAGTTATAGATTCCGATGCTTAACTTCAGGATAACTGTATCCCACTGACCTTCTTAGTGAGGATGAAACACAGAAATTGCATCGAAATTAAATACAAAAGGCACAATGCCGACTTAGGTACAAGAAGACTGGCTCTTCTTACTGTCTATGCTTTGAACCATTCCTGTGACACTAGTTACAGATTCAGATGCTTCACTCCAGGTTTACTGTATCCCTTGGACCTTCTTATTTACGATGAAACACAGATATTGCATCGGAATTAAATACAAAAGGCACAATGCCGACTTAAGTACAAGAAGACTGGCTCTTCTTACTGACTATGCTTTGAACCATTCCTGTGACACTAGTTATAGATTCCGATGCTTCACTTCAGATTCACTGGATCCCTTGGACCTTCTTACTGACGATGAAACCCAGAAATTTCATCGGAATTAAATAGAAAAGGCCCAATGCCGACTTAAGTACAGGAAGACTGATTCTTCCTACTGTCTATGATTTGAACCATTCCTGTGACACTAGTTATGGATTCCGATGCTTCACTTCAGGTTTACTGTATCCTTCTGCCCTTCTTATTGACGATGAAACACAGAAATTGCATCGGAATTAAATATAAAAGGCACAATGCCGACTTAAGTACAAGAAGACTGACCCTGCTTACTGATTATGTTTTGAACCATTAATGTGATACTAGTTATAAATTCTGATGCTTCACTTCAGGTTTACTGTATCCCTTGGACCTTTTTATTGGCGAAGAAACACAGAAATTGCATCGGAATTAAATACAAAAGCACAATGCCGACTTAAGTACAAGAAGACGGACTCTTCTTACTGACTATGTTTTGAACCATCCTGTGACACTAGTTATAGATTCCGATGCTTTTCTTCAAGTTTACTGTATCCCTTGGACCTTCTTATTAACGATGAAACACACAAATTTCATCGGAATTAAATACAAAATTCACAATGCCGACTTAAGTACAAGAAGACTGACTCTTCTTACTGACTGTGTTTTGAACCAATCCTGTGACACTAGTTATAGATTCCGATGCTTCACTTCAGGTTAACTGTATCCCTCTGACCTTCTTATTGACGATGAATCACAGAAATTGCATCGGAATTAAATACAAACGGCACAAAGCAGACTTAAGTACATGTAGACTGACTTTTCCTAATGTCTATGTTTTGAACCATTTCTGTGACACTAGTTATAGATTCCGATGGTTCATTTCAGGTATACTGTATCCCTTGGACGTCCTTATTGACGATGAAACACAGAAATTGCATCGGAATTAAATACAAATGCACAATGCCGACTTTAGTACAAGAAGACTGACTCTTCCAAATGTCTACGTTATGAACCATTCCTCTGACACTAGTTATAGATTCCGATGCTTCACTTCAGATTTACTGTATCCCTCTGACCTTCTAATTGACGATAAAACACAGAAATTGCATCGGAATTAAATAAAAAATGCACAATGCCGACTTAAGTACAAGAAGGCTGACTCTTCTTACTGTCTATCTTCTGAACCATTCCTGTGACACTAGTTACCGATTCCGATGCTTCACTCCAGGTTTACTGTATCCCTTGGACCTTCCTATTGACGATGAAACACAGAAATAGCATCGGAATTAAATACAACATTCACAATGCCGACTTAAGTACAAGAAGACTGACTTTTCTTACTGTCTATGATTTGAACCATTCCTGTGACACTAGTTACAGATTCCGATGCTTCACTCCAGGTTTACTGTCTCCCTTGGACCTTCTTATTGACGAAGAAACACAGAAATTGCTTCGGAATTTAATGCAAAAGGCACAATGCCGACTAAAGTACAAGAAGACTGGCACTTCTTACTGACTATGCTTTGAACCATTCCTGTGACACTAGTTGAAAATTCCGATGCTTCAATTCTGGTTCGCTGTATCCCTTTCACCTTCTTATTGACGATGAAACACAGAAATTGCATCGGAATTAAATAAATAATGCACAATGCCGACTTAAGAACAATAAGACTGACTCTTCTTACTGTCTATGTTTTGAACCATTCCTGTGACACTAGTTACAGATTCAGATGCTTCACTCCAGGTTTACTGTATTCCTTGGACCTTCTTATTTACGATGAAACACTGAAATTGCATCGGAATTAAATACAAAAGGCACAATGCCGACTTAAGTACAAGAAGACTGGCTCTTCTTACTGACTATGCTCCGAACCATTCCTGTGACACTAGTTATAGATTCCGATGCTTCACTTCAGTTTCACTGTATCCCTTGGACCTTCTTACTGACGATGAAACCCAGAAATATCTTCGGAATTAAATAGAAAAGGCCCAATGCCGGCTTAAGTACAGGAAGACTGATTCTTCCTACTGTCTATGATTTGAACCATTCCTGTGACACTAGTTATAGATTCCGATGCTTCACTTCAGGTTTACTGTATCCTTCTGCCCTTCTTATTGACGATGAAACACAGAAATTGCATCGGAATTAAATGTAAAAGGCACAATGCCGACTTAAGTACAAGAAGACTGACCCTGCTTACTGACTATGTTTTGAACCATTAATGTGATACTAGTTATAAATTCTGATGCTTCACTACAGGTTTACTGTATCCCTTGGACCTTCTTATTGGCGAAGAAACACAGAAATTGCATCGGAATTAAATACAAAAGGCACAATCCCGACTTAAGTACAAGAAGACTGAATCTCCCAACTCTCTATGTTTTGTACCAATCCTGTGACACTAGTTATAGTTTCCGATGCTTCACTTCAGGTTTACTGTATCCCTCTGACCATCTTATTGACGATGAAAAACAGAAATTGCATCGGAATTAAATAGAGAAGGTACAATACCGACTTAAGTACAAGAAGACTGACTCATCCTACTGTCTATGTTTTGAACCAATCCTGTGACACTAGTAATAGATTCCGATGCTTCACTTCAGGTTTACTGTATCCCTCTGACCTTCTTATTGACGATGAATCACAGAAATTGCATCGGAATTAAATACAAAAGGCACAAAGCAGACTTAAGTACATGTAGACTGACTTTTCCTAATTTCTATGTTTTGAACCAGTCCTGTGACACTAGTTATAGATTCCGATGGTTCATTTCAGGTATACTGTATCCCTTGGACCTCCTTATTGACGATGAAACACAGAACTTGCATCGGAATTAAATACAAATGCACAATGCCGACTTTAGTACAAGAAGACTGACTCTTCCAAATGTCTACGTTATGAACCATTCCTGTGACACTAGTTATAGATTCTGATGCTTCACTTCAGGTTTACTGTATCCCTTGGACCTTCTTATTGGCGATGAAACACAAAAATTGCATCGGAATTAAATACAAAAAGCACAATGCCGAATTAAGTATAAGAAGACTGAGTCATCTTACTGTCTATGTTTTGAACCATTCCTGTGACACTAGTTATAGATTCCGATGCTTCACTCCAGGGTTACTGTATCTCTTGGACCTTCATATTTACGATGAAACCCAGAAATTTCATCGGAATTAAATACAAAAAAGCACAATGCCGACTTAAGTACAAGAAGACTGACTCTACTTACTGACTATGTTTTCAACCATTCCTGTGACACTAGTTATAGATTCCGATGCTTCACTTCAGATTTACTGTATCCCTCTGACGTTCTAATTGACGATAAAACACAGAAATTACATCGGAATTAAATACATAAGGCGCAATGCCGACTTAAGTACAAGAAGACTGACTCTTCTTACTGACTATGTTTTGAACCATTCCTGTGACACTAGTTATAGATTCTGATGCTTAACTTCAGGATAACTGTATCCCACTGACCTTCTTAGTGACGATGAAACACAGAAATTGCATCGGAATTAAATACAAAAGGCACATTGCCGACTTAAGTACAAGAAGACTGACTCTTCTTACTGACTATGCTTTGAACCATTCCTGTGACACTAGTTATAGATTCTGATGCTTCACTTCAGGTTTACTGTATCCCTGGGACCTTCTAATTGACGATAAAACACAGAAATTTCATCGGAATTATATACAAAAGGCACAATGCAGACTTAAGTACAAGAAGACTGACTGTTCTTACTGTCAATGTTTTGAACCATTGCTGTGACACTAGTTATAGATTCCAATGCTTCACTTCAGGTTTACTGTATCCCTTGGACCATCCTATTGACGATGAGACACAGAAATCGCATCGGAATTAAATAGAAAAAGCACAATGCCGACTTAAGTTCAAGAAGACTGACTCTTCCTACTGTCTATGTTGTGAACCATTCCTGTGACACTAGTTTTTTATTCCGATGCTTAACTTGAGGTTTACTGTATCCCTCTGACCTTCTTCTTGACGATGAAACACAGAAATTGGATCGGAATTAAATAGAAAAGGCACAATGCCGACTTAACTACAAGAAGACTGACTCTTCTTACTGACTATATTTTGAACCATTCCTGTGACACTAGTTATAGATTCCGATGCTTAATTTCAGGATTACTGTATACCACTGACATTCTTAGTGACGATGAAACACAGAAATTGCATCGGAATTAAATACAAAAGGCACAATGCCAACTGAAGTACAAGAATACTGACTCATCTTACTGTCTATGATTTGAACCGTTCCTGTGACACTAGTTGTAGATTACGATGCTTACCTCCAGGTTTACTGTATCCCTTGGACATTCTGATTGACGATGAAAAAAAGAAATTGCATCGGAATTAAATACAAAAAGCGCAATGCCGACTTTAGTACAAGAAGACTGACTCTTCTTACTGACTATGTTTTGAACCATTCCTGTGACACTAGTTATAGATTCCGATGCTTCACATCAGGTTTACTGTATCCCTCTGACCTTCGTATTGATGACGAAACACAGAAATTGCATTGGAATTAAATACAAAAGGCACAATGCCGAATTAAGTACAATAATACTGACTCTTCTTACTGTCTATGCTTTGAACCATTCCTGAGACACTAGTTATAGATTCCGATGCTTCACTCCAGGTTTACTGTATCCCTTGGACCTTCTTATTGACGATGAAACACAGAAATTGCAATGGAATTAAATACAAAAGGCACCATGCCGACTTAAGTAAAAGAAGTCTGACTCTTCTTACTGTCTATGTTTTGAACCATTCCTGTGACACTAGTTATAGATTCCGATGCTTCACTCCAGGTTTACTGTATGCCTTGGACCATCTTATTGACGATGAAACACAGAAATTAAATCAGAATTAAATAGTAAAAGCACAATGATGACTTAAGTACAAGAAGACTGACTCTTCTTACTGATTATGTTTTGAACCATTCCTGTGACGCTAGTTATAGTTTCCGATGCTTCACTTCAGGTTTACTGTATCCATTGGACCTTCTTATTGACGTTGAAACACAGAAATTGCATCGGAATTAAATAGAAAAGGCACAATGCCGACTTAAGTACAAGAATACTGACTCATCTTACTGTCGATGTTTTGAACCGTCCCTGTGACACTAATTATTGATTCCGATGCTTCACTCCAGGTTTACTGTATCCCTTGGACCTTCTTATTGACGATGAAACACAGGAATTGCATGGGAATTAAATACAAAAAGCACAATGCCGACTTAAGTCAAAGAAGACTGACTCTTCTTACTGACTATGTTTTGAACCATTCCTGTGACACTAGTTATAGATTCCGATTCTTCACTTCAGGTTTACTGTATCCCTCTGACCCTCTTATTGACGAAGAAACACAGAAATTGCATCGGAATTAAATACAAATGGCACTATGCCGAATTGAGTACAAGAAGATTGACTCTTCTTACTGTCTATGTTTTGAACCATTCCTGTGACACTAGTTATGGACTCCGATGCATCACTCCAGGTTTACTGTATCCCTTGGACCTTCTTATTGACGATGAAACACAGAAATTGCATCGGAATTAAATTCAAAAGGTACAATGCCGAATGAAGTAAAAGAAGTCTGACTCTTCTTACTGTCTATGATTTGAACCATTAATGTGACACTAGTTATAGATTACGATGCTTCACTCCAGGTTTACTGTATCCCTCTGACCTTCTTATTGACGATGAAACACAGAAATTGCATCGGAATTAAATACAAAAGGCACAATGCCGACTTAAGTACAAGAAGACTGACTCTTCTTGCTGTCTATGTTTTGAACCATCCGTGTGACACTACTTATGGATTCCGATGCTTCACTCCTGGTTCACTGTATCCCTTGGACCTTCTTATTGACGATGAAACACAGAAATTGCATCGGAATTAAATACAATAGGCTCAATGCCGACTAAAGTACAAGAAGACTGACTCTTCCTACTGTCTATGTTTTGAACCATTCCTGTGACACTAGTCATAGATTCCGATGCTTCACTTCAGGTTTACTGTATCCCTCTTACCTTCGTATTGACTATGAAACACAGAAATTGCATCGGAATTAAATACAAAAGGCACAATACCGACTTAAGTACAAGAAGATTGACTCTTCTTACTGACTATGTTTTTAAGCATTCCTGTGACACTAGTCATAGATTCCGATGCTTAACTTCAGGATTACTGTATCCCTCTGACCTTTTTATTGACGATGAAACACAGAAATTGCATCGGCCTTAAATACAAAAGGCACAATGCCGATTTAAGTACAAGAAGACTCACTCTTCTTACTGTCTATGTTTTGAACCATCCCTGTGACACTAGTTATAGATTCCGAGGCTTCACTCCAGGTTTACTGTATGCCTTGGACCATCTTATTGACGATGAAACACAGAAATTGTATCAGAATTAAATAGAAAATGCACAATGATGACTTAAGTACAAGAAGACTGACTCGTCTTACTGATTATTTTTTGAACCATTCCTGTGGCGCTAGTTATAGTTTCCGATGCTTCAGTTCAGGTTTACTGTATACCTTGGACTTTCTTATTGACGTTGAAACACAGAAATTGCGTCGGAATTAAATAGAAAAGGCACAATGCCGACTTAAGTACAAGAATACTGACTCATCTTACTGTCTATGTTTTGAACCATCCCTGTGACACTAGTTATAGATTCCGATGCTTCACTTCAGGTTTACTGTATCCCTCTGATCCTCTTATTGACGATGAAACACAGAAATTGCATCGGAATTAAATACAAATGGCACAATGCCGAATTGAGTACAAGATAATTGACTCTTCTTACTGTCAATGTTTTGAACCATTCCTGTGACACTAGTTATGGACTCCGATGCTTCACTCCAGGTTTACTGTATCCCTTGAACCTTCTTATTGACGATGAAACACAGAAATTGCATCGGAATTAAATACAAAAGTCACAATGCCGACTTAAGTACATGTAGACTGCCTTTTCCTACTGTCTATGTTTTGAACCATTCCTGTGACACTTGTTATAGATTCCGATGGTTCATTTCTGGTTTACTGTATCCCTTGGACCTTCTTATTGACGATGAAACACAGAAATTGCATCGGAATTAAATACAAAAGGCACAATGCCGACTTAAGTACAAGAAGACTGACTCTTCTTACTGACTATGCTTTGAACCATTCCTGTGAGTCTAGTTATAGATTCCGATGCTTAACTTCATGAATACTGTATCCCTCTGACCTTCTAAGTGACGATGAAACACAGAAATTGCATCGGAATTAAATACAAAAAGCACAATGCCGACTTAAGTACAAGAAAACTGACTCATCTTAATATCTATGTTTTGAACCGTCCCTGTGACGCTAGTTACAGATTCCGCTGCTTCACTACAGGTTTACTGTATCCCTTGGACCTTCTTATTAACGATGAAACACAGAAATTGCATCGGAATTAAATACAAAAGGGACAATACCGACTTAAGTACAAGAAGACTGACTCTTCTTACTGACTGTGATTTGAACCATTCCTGTGACACTAGTCATAGATTCCGATGCTTAACTTCAGGATTTCTGTATCCCTCTGACCTTCTTATTGACGATGAAACACAGAAATTGTATCGGAATTAAATACAAAAGGCACAATGCCGACTTAAGTACAAGAAGACTGACTCTTCCTACTGTCTATGTTTTGAACCATTACTGTGACACTAGTTATAAATTCCGTTCCTTCACTTCAGGTTTACTGTATCCCTTGGACCTTCTTACTGACGATGAAACACAGAATTAGTATCGGAATTAAATACAAAACTCACAATGCCGACTTAAGTACCAGAAGTCTGACTCTTCTTACTGACTATGTTTTGAACCATTCCTGTGACACTAGTTATGAATTCCGTTGCTTCACTTCATGTTTACTGTATCCCTTGGACCTTCATATTGACGATGAAACACAGAAATTGCATCGGAATTGAATACAACAGGTTCAATGCCGACTAAGGTGCAAGAAGACTGACTCTTCCTACTGTCTATGTTTTGAACCATTCCTGTGACACTAGTCATAGATTCCGATGCTTCACTTCAGGTTTACTGTATTCCTCTTACCTTCGTATTGACTATGAAACAAAGAAATTGCATCGGAATTAAATACAAAAGGCAAAATACCGACTGAAGTACAAGAAGACTGACTCTTCTCACTGACTATGTTTTTAACCATTCCTGTGACACTAGTCATAGATTCCGACGCTTAACTTCAGGATTACTGTATCCCTCTGACCTTCTTATTGACGATGAAACACAGAAATTGCATCGGCCTTAAATACAAAAGGCACAATGCCGACTTAAGTACAAGAAGACTTACTCTTCTTACTGACTATGTTTGAACCATTCCTGTGACACTAGTTATAGATTCCGAAGCTTCACTCCAGGTTTACTGTATGCCTTGGACCATCTTATTGACGATGAAACACAGAAATTGCATCAGAATTAAATCGAAAATGCATAATGATGACTTTAGTACAAGAAGACTGACTCGTCTTACTGATTATTTTTTGAACCATTCCTGTGACGCTAGTTATAGTTTCCGATGCTTCACTTCAGGTTTACTGAATACCTTGGACCTTCATATTGACGTTGAAACACAGAAATTGCGTCGGAATTAAATAGAAAAGGCACAATGCCGACTTAAGTACAAGAATACTGACTCATCTTACTGTCTATGATTGAACCATCCCTGTGACACTAGTTATTGATTCCGATGCTTCACTCCAGGTTTACTGTATCCCTTGGACCTTCTTATTGACGATGAAACACAGAAATTGCATCGGAATTAAATACAAAAAGCACAATGCCGTCTTAAGTACAAGAAGACTGACTCTTCTTACTGACTATGTTTTGAACCTTTCCTGTGACACTAGTCATAGATTCCGATGCTTCACTTCAGGATTACTGTATCCCTCTGACCTTCTTATTGACGATGAAACACAGAAATTGCATCGGAATTAAATGCAAAAGGCACAATGCCGACTTCAGTACATGTGACTGACTTTTACTACTGTCTATGCTTTGAACCATTCCTGTGACACTTGTTATAGATTCCGATGGTTCATTTCTGGTTTACTGTATCCCTTGGACCTTCTTATTGACGATGAAACACAGAAATTGCATCGGAATTAAATACAAAAGGCACAATGCTGACTTAAGTACAAGAAGACTGACTCTTCCAACTGTCTATGTTTTGAACAATTCTTGTGACACTAGTTATAGATTCCGATGCTTCACTTCAGGTTTACTTTATCCCTCTGACCGTCGTATTGACGAAGAAACACAGAAATTGAATCGGAATTAAATAGAAAAGGCACAATGCCGACTTAAGTACAAGAAAACTGACACATCTTACTATCTATGTTTTGAACCGTCCCTGTGACGCTAGTTATAGATTCCGCTGCTTCACTACAGGTTTACTGTATCACCTGGACCTTCTTATTAACGATGAAACACAGAAATTGCATCGGAATTAAATACAAAAGGGACAATACCGACTTAAGTACAAGAAGACTGACTCTTCTTACTGACTATGATTTGAACCATTCCTGTGACACTAGTCATAGATTCCGATGTTTAACTTGAGGATTTCTGTATCCCTCTGACCTTCTTATTGACGATGAAACACAGAAATTGTATCGGAATTAAATACAAAAGGCACAATGCCGACTTAAGTACAAGAAGACTGACTGTTTTTACTGTCTATGTTTTGAACCATTCCTGTGACACTAGTTATAGATTCCGATGCTTCACATCATGTTTACTGTATCCCTCTGACCTTCGTATTGACGATGAAAAACAGAAATTGCATCGGAATTTAATACAAAAGGCACAATGCCGACCTAAGTACAAGAAGACTGACTCTTCTTACTGACTATGGTTTGAATCATTCCTGTGCCACTAGTCATAGATTCCGATGCTTAACTTCTGGATTACTGTATCCCTTGGACCTTCTTATTGACGATGAAACACAGAAATTGCATCGGAATTAAATACAAAAGGCACAATGCCAACTTAGGTACAAGAAGACTGACTCTTCTTACTGACTATGTTTTGAACCATTCTTGTGACACTAGCTATAGAATCCGATGCTTCACTTCAGGTTTACTGTATCCCTTAAACCTTCTTACTGACGATGAAACACAGAAATTGCATCGGAATTAAATACAAAGGCACAATGCCGACTTAAGTACAAGAAGACTGACTCTACTGACTGTCTATGTTTTGACCGTTCCTGTGACTCTAGTTATAGATTCCGATGCTTCACTTCAGGTTTACTGTATCCCTCTGACCTTCTTATTGACGATGAAACACAGAAATTGCATCGGAATTAAATGCAAAAGGCACAATGCCGACTTAAGTACAAGAAGACTGACTCTTCTTACTGTCTATGACTTTGAACCATTCCTGTGACACTAGTTATAGATTCCGATGCTTCAATTCAGGTCTACTGTATCCCTTGGACCTTTTTATTGACGATGAAACACAGAAATTGCATCGGAATTAAATACAAAAGCACAATGCCGACTTAAGTTCATGTAGATTGACGTTTCCTACTGTCTATAGTTTGAACCATTCCTGTGACACTAGTTATAGAATCCGATGGTTCATTTCAGGTTTACTGTATCCCTCTGACCTTCTTAGTGACGATGAAACACAGAAATTGCATCTGAAATAAATACAAAAAGCACAATGCCGACTTAAGTACAAGAATACTGACTCATTTTACTGTCTATGATTTGAACCGTCCCTGTGACACTAGTTATAGATTCCGATGCTTCAATTCAGGTCTACTGTATCCCTTGGACCTTCTTATTGACGATGAAACACAGAAATTGCATCGGAATTAAATACAAAAGGCACAATGCCGACTTAAGTTCATGTAGATTGACGTTTCCTACTGTCTATAGTTTGAACCATTCCTGTGACACTAGTTATAGAATCCGATGGTTTATTTCAGGTTTACTGTATCCCTCTGACCTTCTTAGTGACGATGAAACACGGAAATTGCATCGGAATTAAATACAAAAAGCACAATGCCGACTTAAGTACAAGAATACTGACTCATTTTACTGTCTATGATTTGAACCGTCCCTGTGACACTAGTTATAGATTCCGATGCTTCACTCCAGGTTCACTGTATCCCTTGGACCTTCAACACAGAAATTGCATCAGAATGAAATATAAAATGCACAATGATGACTTAAGTAGAAGAAGCCTGACTCTTCTTCCTGACTATGATTAGAACCGTCCCTGTGACACTAGTTACAGATTCCGATGCTTCACTCCAGGTTTACTGTATCTCTTGGACCTTCTTATTGAAGACGAAACACAGACATTGCATCGGAATTAAATACAAAAGGCACAATCACTACTTAAGTACATGTAGACTGACTTTTCCTACTGTCTATGCTTTGAACCATTCCTGTGACACTAATTTTGGATCCGATGCGTAACTTCAGGATTACTTTAACCCTTGGTCCTTCTTATTGACGAAGAAACACAGAAATTGCATCGGAATTAAATACAAAAGGCACAATGCCGACTTAAGTACAAGAAGACTTACTCTTCTTACTGTCTATGTTTTGAACCATCCCTGTGACACTAGTTATGGATTCCGATGCTTCACTCCAGGTTAACTATATCCCTTTGTCCTTCTTATTGACGATGAAACACAGAAATTGCATCGGATTTAAATACAAAAGGCACAATGCCAACTTAAGTACAAGAAGACTGACTCTTCTTACTGACTATGATTTGAGCCATTCCTGTGACACATAAATTTCGATGATTCACTTCAGGTTTACTGTATCCCTTGGACCTTCTTATTAACGATGAAACACAGAAATTGCATCGGAATTAAATACAAAAGGCACAATACCGACTTAAGTACAAGAAGACTGACTCTTCTTACTGACTATGTTTTGAACCATTCCTGTGACACTAGTCACAGAATCCGATGCTTAACTTCAGGATTACTGTAATCCTCTGACCTTCTTATTGACGATGAAACACAGGAATTGCATCGGAAATAAATACAAAAGGCACAATGCCGACTTAAGTACAAGAAGACTGACTCTTCTTACTGTCTATGTTTTGAACCATTCCTGTGACACTAGTTATAGATTCCGATGCTTCAATTCAGGTCTACTGTATCCCTTGGAGCTTCTTATTGACGATGAAACACAGAAATTTCATCGGAATTAAATACAAAAGCACAATGCAGACTTAAGTACAAGAAGACAGACTCTTCTTACTGACTTTGTTTTGAACCATTCCTGTGACACTAGATATAGATTCCGATGCTTCACATCAGGTTTACTGTATCCCTCTGACCATATTAGATACGATGAAACACAGAAATTGCATCGGAATTAAATACAAAAGGCTTAATGCCGACTTATGTACATGTATATTGACTTTTCCTACTGTCTATGATTTGAACCATTCCTGTGACACTAGTTATAGAATCCGATGGTTCATTTCAGGTTTACTGTATCCCTCTGACCATCTTAGTTACGATGAAACACAGAAATTGCATCGGAATTAAATACAAAAATCACAATGCCGTCTTAGGTACAAGAATTCTTACTCATCTTACTGTCTATGATTTGAACCGTCCCTGTGACACTAGTTATAGATTCCGATGGTTCACTCCAGGTTTACTGTATCCCTTGGACCTTCTTATTGACGATGAAACACAGAAATTGCATCGGAATTTAATACAAAACTCACAATGCCGACTTAAGTACCAGAAGTCTGACTCTTCTTACTGAAAATATTTTGAACCATTCCTGTGACACTAGTTATAGATTCCGATGCTTCACATCAGGTTTACTCTATCCCTCTGACCTTCTTATTGACGATGAAACACAGAAATTGCATCGGAATTAAATACAAATGGCACAATGCCGACTAAAGTACAAGAATACTGACGCTACTTACTGACTGTGTTTTGAACCATTGCTGTGATACTAGTTATAGATTCCGATGCTTCACTTCAGGTTTACTATATCCCTTAAACTTTCTTATTGACGATGAAACACAGACATTGCATCGGATTTAAATAGAAAAGGCACAATGCCGACTTAAGTACAAGAAGACTGACTCTTCTTACTGTCTATGTTTTGAACCATTCCTGTGACTGTAGTTATAGAATCCGATGCTTCACTACAGGTTTACTGTATCCCTTGGACCTTCTTATTGACGATGAAACACAGAAATTGCATCAGAATTAAATAGAAAAGGCACAATGCCGACTAAACTACAAGAAGACTGACGCTTCTTACTGACTGTGTTTTGAACCATTGCTGTGACACTAGTTATAGATTCCGATGCTTCACTTCAGGTTTACAGTATCCCTTGGACCTTCTTATTGACGATGAAACACAGATATTGCATCGGAATTAAATAGAAAAGGAACAATGCCGACTTAAGTACAAGAAGACTGACTCTTCTTACTGTTTATGTTTTGAACCATTCCTGTGACACTAGTTTTGGATTCCGATGAATCACTTCAGGTTTACTGTATCCCTTGGACCTTCTTATTGACGATGAAACACAGAAATTGCATCGGAATTAAATAGAAAAGGCACAATGCCAACTAAAGTACAAGAAGACTGACTCTTCTTTCAGTCTATGATTTGAACCATTCCTGTGACACAAGTTATAGATTCCGATGCTTCACTCCAGGTTTACTGTATCCCTTGGACCTTCTTCTTGACGATGAAACACAGAAATTGCATCAGAATTAAATAGAAACGGCACAATGCCGACTTAAGTACAAGAAGACTGACGCTCCTTACTGACTATGTTTTGAACCATCCCTGTGACACTAGTTATAGGTTCCGATGCTTCACTTCAGGTTTACTATATCCATTAAACTTTCTTATTGACGATGAAACACAGACATTGCATCGGATTTAAATAGAAAAGGCACAATGCCGACTTAAGTACAAGAAGACTAACTCTTCTTACTGTCTATGTTTTGAACCATTCCTGTGACTGTAGTTATAGAATCCGATGCTTCACTACAGGTTTACTGTATCCCTCTGACCTTCTTATTGACGATGAAACACAGAAATTGCATCGGAATTAAATACAAGAGGCACAATGTCGACTTAAGTACAAGAAGACTGACTCTTCTTACGTTCTATGTTTTGAACCATTCCTATGACACTAGTTATAGTTTCCGAAGCTTCAATTCAGGTCTACTGTATCCCTAGGACCTTCTTATTGACCATGGGACACAGAAAGTACATCGGAATTAAATACAAAATGAACAATGCCGACTTAAGTACAAGAAGACTGCCTCTTCCTACTGTCTACGTTTAAAACCATTCCTGTGACACTAGTTATAGATTCCGATGCTTCACTCCAGGTTTACTGTATCCCTTGTACCTTCTTATTGACGATGAAACACAGAGATTGCATCGGAATTAAATACAAAAGTAACATTGCCGACTTAAGTACAAGAAGACTGACTCATCTTACTGACTGTGACTTGAACCGTTCCTGTGATACTAGTTGTAGATTCCGATGCTTCACTTCAGGTTTACTGTATCCCTTGGACCTTCTTATTGACGATGAATCTCAGAAATTGCATCGGAATAAAATACAAAAGGCACAATGCCGACTTAAGTACAAGAAGACTGACTCTTCCTACTGTCAATGCTTTGAACCATTCCTGTGACACTAGTAATACATTCCGATGCTTCACTTCAGTTTTACTGTATCCCTCTGATCTTCTTATTGACGATGAAACACAGAAATTGCATCGGAATTAAATACAAAAGGCACAAGTCCGACTTAAGTACAAGAAGATTGACTCTTCTTACTGTCTATGTTTTGAACCATTCCTGTGACACTAGTTATAGATTCCGATGCTTTACTCCAGGTTTACTGTATCCCTTGGATCTTCTTATTGACGATGAAACACAGAAATTGCATCAGAATTAAATAGAAAATGCTTAATGATGACTTAAGTACAAGAAGCCTGACTCTTCTTCCTGACTATGATTTGAACCGTCCCTGTGACACTAGTTATAGATTCCAATGCCTCACTCCAGGTTTACTGTATCTCTTGGACCTTCTTATTAAAGATGAAACACAGAAATTGCATCGGAATTAAATACAAAAGGCACAATGCCAACATTAGTACAAGAAGACTGACTTTTCTTTCTGACTATGTTTTGATCCATTCCTGTGACACTAGTTATTGATTCCGATGCTTCACTTCAGGTTTACTGTATCCCTCTGACCTTCTTATTGACGATGAAACACAGAAATTGCATCGGAATTAAATACAAAAAGCGCAATGCCGAATAAAGTACAAGAAGACTGACTCTTTTTCCTGTCTACGTTTTGAACCATTCCTGTGACACTAGTTATAGACTCCGATGCTTCACTCCAGGTTTACTGTTTCCCTTGGACCTTCTTATTGACGATGAAACACAGAATTTGCATCGGATTTCAATACAAAAGGCACAATGCAGAATTAAGTACAAGAAGACTGAATCTTCTTACTGTCTATGTTTTGAACCATTCCTGTGACACATGTTATAAATTCCGATGCTTCACTTCAGGTTTACTATATCCCTTAAACCTTCTTATTGACGATGAAACACAGAAATTGCATCGGAATTAAATAGAAAAGGCACAATGCCGACTTCTACATCTACATCTACATTGATACTCCGCAAGCCACCCAACGGTGTGTGGCGGACGGCACTTTACGTGCCACTGTCATTACCTCCCTTTCCTGTTCCAGTCGCGTATGGTTCGCGGGAAGAACGACTGTCTGAAAGCCTCCGTGCGCGCTCTAATCTCTCAAATTTTACACTCGTGATCTCCTCGGGAGGTATAAGTAGGGGGAAGCAATATATTCGATACCTCATCCAGAAACGCACCCTCTCGAAACCTGGCGAGCAAGCTACACCGCGATGCAGAGCGCCTCTCTTGCAGAGTCTGCCACTTGAGTTTATTAAACATCTCCGTAACGCTATCACGGTTACCAAATAACCCGGTGACAAAACGCGCCGCTCTTCTTTGGATCTTCTCTATCTCCTCCGTCAACCCGACCTGGTACGGATCCCACACTGATGAGCAATACTCAAGTATAGGTCGAACGAGTGTTTTGTAAGCCACGTCCTATGTTGATGGACTACATTTTCTAAGCACTCTCCCAATGAATCTCAACCTGGTACCCGCCTTACCAACAATTAATTTTATATGATCATTCCACTTCAAATCGTTCCGTACGCACACTCCCTGATATTTTACAGAAGTAACTGCTACCAATGTTTGTCCCGCTACCATATAATCATACAATAAAGGATTCTTCTTTCTATGTATTCGCAATACATTACATTTGTCTATGTTAAGGGTCAGTTGCCACTCCCTGCACCAAGTGCCTATCCGCTGCAGATCTTCCTGTATTTCGCTACAATATTCTAATGCAGCAACTTCTCTGTATACTACAGCATCATCCGCGAAAAGCCGCATGGAACTTCCGACACTATCTACTAGGTCATTTATATATATTGTGAAAAGCAATGGTCCCATAACACTCCCCTGTGGTACGCCAGAGGTTACTTTAACGTCTGTAGACTTCTCTCCATTGATAACAACATGCTGTGTTCTGTTTACTAAAAACTCTTCAATCCAGCCACACAGCTGGTCTGATATTCCGTAGGCTCTTACTTTGTTTATCAGGCGACAGTGCGGAACTGTATCGAACGCCTTCCAGAAGTCAAGAAAAATAGCATCTACCTGGGAGCCTGTATCTAATATTTTCTGGGTCTCATGAACAATTAAGGCGAGTTGGGTCTCACACGATCGCTGTTTCCGGAATCCATGTTGATTCCTACATAGTAGATTCTGGGTTTTGCAGAAATGACATGATACGCGAGCAAAAAACATGTTCTAAAATTCTACAAGAGATCGACGTAAGAGATATAGGTCTATAGTTTTGCGCATCTGCTCGACTAAAGTACAAGAAGACTGACTCTTCTTACTGTCTATGTTTTGAACCATTCCTGTGACTCTAGTTATAGATTCCGATGCTTCACTTCAGGTTTACTGTATCCCTCTGACCTTCTTACTAACGATGAAACACAGAAATTGCATCGGAATTAAATACAAAAGGCACAATGCCGACTTAAGTACAAGAAGACTGACTCTTCTTACGTTCTATGTTTAGAACCAATCCTATGACACTAGTTATAGATTCCGATGCTTCAATTCAGGTCTACTGTATCCCTTGGACCTTCTTATTGACCATGAAACACAGAAATTACATCGGAATTAAATACAAAATGCACAATGCCGACTTAAGTACAAGAAGACTGACTCTTCCTACTGTCTATGTTTAAAACCATTCCTGTGACACTAGTTATAGATTCCGATGCTTCACTTCAGGTATACTGTATCCCTCTGACCTTCTTATTGACGATAAACACAGATATTGCATCGGAATTAAATACAAAAGTAACATTGCCGACTTAAGTACAAGAAGACTGACTCTTCTTACTGACTATGACTTGAACCGTTCCTGTGACACTAGTTATAGATTCCGATGCTTCACTTCAGGTTTACTGTATCCCTTGGACCTTGTTATTGACGATGAAACACAGAAATTGCATCTGAATTAAACACAAAAGGCACAATGCCGACTTAAGTACAAAAAGACTGACTCTTCCTACCGGCTATGTTTTGAACCATTCCTGTGACACTAGTTATAGATTCCGATGCTTCACTTCAGGTATACTGTATCCCTCTGACCTTCTTATTTACGATAAACACAGATATTGCATCGGAATTAAATACAAAAGGCACAATGCCGACTTCAGTACAAGAAGACTGATTTTTTTTACTGACTATGTTTTGAACCATTCCTGTGACACTAGTTATAGATTCGGATGCTTCACTTCAGGTTTACTGTATGCCTCTGACCTTCTTATTGACGATAAACACAGAAATTGCATCGGAATAAAATAGAAAAGGCACAATGCCGACTTAAGTACAAGACGACTGACTTTTCATACTGTCTATGTTTTGAACCGTTCCTGTGGCACTAGTTGTAGATTCCGATGCTTCACTTCAGGTTTACTGTATCATTTGGACCTTCTTATTGACGATGAAACACAGAAATTGCATCGGAGTTAAATACAAAATGCACAATGCCGACTTAAGTACAAGAAGACTGACTCTTCTTACTGACTATGCTTTGAACCATTCCTGTGACACTAGTTATAGATCCCGATGCTTCACTTCAGGTTTACTGTATCCCTCTGACCTTCTTATTGACGAGGAAACACAGAAATTGCATCGGAATTAAATAGGTACGCCACAGTGCCTACTTAAGTACGAGAAGACTGACTCTCCTTACTGGCTATGATTTGAACCATTCCTGCGACACTAGTTATAGATTCCGATGCTTGACTTCGGTTTTACTGTATCCCTTGGACCTTCTTATTGACGATGAAACACAGAAATTGCATCGGAATTAAATACAAAAGGCAAAATGCCGACTTCAGTACAAGAAGACTGACCCTTCCTACAGTCTATGTTTTGAACCATTCCTGTGACACTAGTTATAGCTTCCGATGCTTCACTTCAGGTTTACTGTATCCCTTGGACCCTCTTATTGACGACGAAACACAGAAATTGCATCGGATTTAAAAACAAAAGGCACAATACCGACTTAATTACAAGAAGACTGACTCTTTTTACTGACTATGCTTTGAACCATTTTTGTGACACTAGTTATGGATTCCGATGCTTCACTTCAGGTTTACTGTATCCCTTGGACCTTCTTATTGACGATGAAACAAAGAAATTGCATCGGAATTAAATACAAAAGGCACAATGCCGACTTAAGTATAGGAAGACTGACCCTTCCTACTGTCAATGTTTTGAACCATTCCTGTGACACTCGTTATAGATTCCGATGCTTCACTTCAGGTTTACTATATCCCTCTGATCTTCTTATTGACGATGAAACACAGAAATTGCATCGAAAATAAATACAAAAGGAACAATGCCGACTTAAGTACAAGAAGACTGACTCTTCTTACTGTCTATGTTTTGAAGCATTCTTGTGACACTAGTTATAGATTCCGATGCTTCACTTCAGGTATACTGTATCCCTCTGACCTTCTTATTGACGATGAAACACAGAAATTGCATCGGATTTAAATACAAAAGGCACAATGCCGACTTAAGTACAAGAAGACTGACTCTTCTTACTGATTATGATTTGAGCCATTCCTGTGACACTTAAATTCCGAGGATTCACTTCAGGTTTACTGTATCCCTTGGACCTTCTTATTGACGATGAAACACAAAAATTGCATCGGGATTAAATACAAAAGGCACAATGCAGAATTAAGTACAAGAAGACTGACCCTTCCTACAGTCTATGTTTTGAACCATTCCTGTGACACAAGTTATAGATTCCGATGCTTCACTCCAGGTTTACTGTATCCCTTGGACTTTCTTATTGACGATGAAACACAGAAATTGCATCTGAATTAAACACAAAAGGCACAATGCCGACTTAAGTACAAGACGACTGACTTTTCTTACTGTCTATGTTTTGAACCGTTCCTGTGACACTAGTTGTAGATTCCGATGCTTCACTTCAGGTTTACTGTATCATTTGGACCTTCTTATTGACGATGAAACACAGAAATTGCATCGGATTTAAATACAAAAGGCACAATGCCGACTTAAGTACAAGAAGACTGACTCTTCTTACTGATTATGATTTGAGCCATTCCTGTGACACTTAAATTCCGAGGATCCACTTCAGGTTTACTGTATCCCTTGGACCTTCTTATTGACGATGAAACACAAAAATTGCATCGGAATTAAATACAAAAGGCACAATGCAGAATTAAGTACAAGAAGACTGAATCTTCTTACTGTCTATGTTTTGAACCAACATGTGACACTAGTTATAAATTCCGATGCTACACTCCAGGTTTACTGTATCCCTTGGACCTTCTTATTGACGATGAAACTCAGAAATTTCATCGGAATTAAATACAAAAGGCACAATGCCGACTAAAGTACATGAAGACTGACTCTTCTTACAGTGTATGTTTTGAACCATTCCTGTGACACTAGTTATAGATTCCGGTGCTTCACTCCAGGTTTACTGTATCCCTTGGACCTTCTTATTGACGATGAAACACAGAAATTGCATCAGAATTAAATAGAAAAGGCACAATGCCGACTTAAGTACCAGAAGACTGACGCTCCTTGCTGACTATGTTTTGAACCATTCCTGTGACACTAGTTATAGATTCCGATGCTTCACTCCAGGTTAACTGTATCCCTTGGTCCTTCTTATTGATGACGAAACACAGAAATTGCATCGGATTTAAATACAAAAGGCACAATGCCGACTTAAGTACAAGAAGACTGACTCTTCTTACTGATTATGATTTGAGCCATTCCTGTGACACTTAAATTCCGAGGATTCACTTCAGGTTTACTGTATCCCTTGGACCTTCTTATTGACGATGAAACACAAAAATTGCATCGGAATTAAATACAAAAGGCACAATGCAGAATTAAGTACAAGAAGACTGAATCTTCTTACTGTCTATGTTTTGAACCATTCCTGTGACACTAGTTATAAATTCCGATACTACACTCCAGGTTTACTGTATCCCTTGGACCTTCTTATTGACGATGAAACTCAGAAATTTCATCGGAATTAAATACAAAAGGCACAATGCCGACTAAAGTACATGAAGACTGACTCTTCTTACAGTGTATGTTTTGAACCATTCCTGTGACACTAGTTATAGATTCCGGTGCTTCACTCCAGGTTTACTGTATCCCTTGGACCTTCTTATTGACGATGAAACACATAAATTGCATCAGAATTAAATAGAAAGGGCACATAGCCGACTAAAGTACAAGAAGACTGACGCTTCTTACTGACTATGTTTTGAACCATTGCTGTGACTCTAGTTATAGACTCCGATGCTTCACTCCAGGTTTACTATATCCCTTGGACCTTCTTATTGACGATGAAACACAGATATTGCATCGGAATTAAATAGAATAGGAACAATGCCGACTTAAGTACAAGAAGACTGACTCTTCTTACTGTTTATGTTTTGAACCATTCCTGTGACACTAGTTTTGGATTCCGATGCATCACTTCAGGTTTACTGTTTCCTTGGACCTTCTTATTGACGATGAAACACAGAAATTGCATCGGAATTAAATAGAAAAGGCACAATGCCAAGTAAAGTACAAGAAGACTGACTCTTCTTTCAGTCTATGATTTGAACCATTCCGGTGACACAAGTTATAGATTCCGATGCTTCACTCCAGGTTTACTGTATCCCTTGGACCTTCTTATTGACGATGAAACACAGAAATTGCATCAGAATTAAATAGAAAAGGCACAATGCCGACTTAAGTACAAGAAGACTGACGCTCCTTGCTGACTATGTTTTGAACCATTCCTGTGACACTAGTTATAGATTCCGATGCTTCACTTCAGGTTTACTATATCCCTTAAACCTTCTTATTGACGATGAAACACAGAAATTGCATCGGAATTAAATAGAAAAGGCACAATGCCGACTTCTACATCTACATCTACATTGATACTCCGCAAGCCACCCAACGGTGTGTGGCGGACGGCACTTTACGTGCCACTGTCATTACCTCCCTTTCCTGTTCCAGTCGCGTATGGTTCGCGGGAAGAACGACTGTCTGAAAGCCTCCGTGCGCGCTCTAATCTCTCTAATATTACACTCGTGATCTCCTCGGGAGGTATAAGTAGGGGGAAGCAATATATTCGATACCTCATCCAGAAACGCACCCTCTCGAAACCTGGCGAGCAAGCTACACCGCGATGCAGAGCGCCTCTCTTGCAGAGTCTGCCACTTGAGTTTATTAAACATCTCCGTAACGCTATCACGGTTACCAAATAACCCGGTGACAAAACGCGCTGCTCTTCTTTGGATCTTCTCTATCTCCTCCGTCAACCCGACCTGGTACGGATCCCACACTGATGAGCAATACTCAAGTATAGGTCGAACGAGTGTTTTGTATGCCACCTCCTTTGTTGATGGACTACATTTTCTAAGCACTCTCCCAATGAATCTCAACCTGGTACCCGCCTTACCAACAATTAATTTTATATGATCATTCCACTTCAAATCGTTCCGTACGCACACTCCCTGATATTTTACAGAAGTAACTGCTACCAATGTTTGTCCCGCTATCATATAATCATACAATAAAGGATCCTTCTTTCTATGTATTCGCAATACATTACATTTGTCTATGTTAAGGGTCAGTTGCCACTCCCTGCACCAAGTGCCTATCCGCTGCAGATGTTCCTGTATTTCGCTACAATTTTCTAATGCAGCAACTTCTCTGTATACTACAGCATCATCCGCGAAAAGCCGCATGGAACTTCCGACACTATCTACTAGGTCATTTATATATATTGTGAAAAGCAATGGTCCCATAACACTCCCCTGTGGCACGCCAGAGGTTACTTTAACGTCTGTAGACGTCTCTCCATTGATAACAACATGCTGTGTTCTGTTTGCTAAAAACACTTCAATCCAGCCACACAGCTGGTCTGATATTCCGTAGGCTCTTACTTTGTTTATCAGGCGACAGTGCGGAACTGTATCGAACGTCTTCCGGAAGTCAAAAAAAATAGCATCTACCTGGGAGCCTGTATATAATATTTTCTGGGTCTCATGAACAAATAAGGCGAGTTGGGTCTCACACGATCGCTGTTTCCGGAATCCATGTTGATTCCTACATAGTGGATTCTGGGTTTCCAGAAATGACATGATACGCGAGCAAAAAACATGTTCTAAAATTCTACAAGAGATCGACGTAAGAGATATAGGTCTATAGTTTTGCGCATCTGCTCGACTTAAGTACAAGAAGGCTGACTCTTCTTACTGTCTATGTTTTGAACCATTCCTGTGACTGTAGTTATAGATTCCGATGCTCCACTTCAGGTTTACTGTATCCCTCTGACCTTCTTATTGACGATGAAACACAGAAATTGCATCGGAATTAAACACAAAAGGCACAATGCCGACTTAAGTACAAGAAGACTGACTCTTCTTACGTTCTATGTTTTGAACCAATCCTATGACACTAGTTGTAGATTCCGATGCTTCACTTCAGCTTTACTGTATCATTTGGACCTTCTTATTGACGATGAAACACAGAAATTGCATCGGAGTTAAATACAAAAGGCACAATGCCGATCTAATTACAAGAAGACTGACTCTTCTTACTGACTATGCTTTGAACCATTCCTGTGACACTAGTTATAGATCCCGATGCTTCACTTCAGGTTTACTGTATCCCTCTGACCTTCTTATTGACGAGGAAACACAGAAATTGCATCGGAATTAAATAGATACGCCACAGTGCCTACTTAAGTACGAGAAGACTGACTCTTCTTACTGGCTATGTTTTAACCATTCCTGTGACACTAGTTATAGATTCCGATGCTTGACTTCGGTTCTACTGTATCCCTTGGACCTTCTTATTGACGATGAAACACAGAAATTGCATCGGAATTAAATACAAAAGGCAAAATGCCGACTTAAGTACAAGAAGACTGAGCCTTCTTACAGTCTATGTTTTGAACCATTCCTGTGACACTAGTTATAGATTCCGATGCTTAACTTCAGGTTTACTGTATCCCTTGGACCCTCTTATTGACGACGAAACACAGAAATTGCATCGGATTTAAATACAAAAGGCACAATACCGACATAAGTACAAGAAGACTGACACTTCTTACTGTCTATGTTTTGAACCATTCCTGTGACACTAGTTATAGATTCCGATGCTTCACTTCAGGTTCACTGCATCCCTCTGATCTTCTTATTGACGATGAAACACAGAAATTGCATCTAAAATAAATACAAAAGGCACAATGCCGACTTAAGTACAAGAAGACTGACTCTTCTTACTGTCTATGTTTTGAAGCATTCTTGTGACACTAGTTATAGCTTCCGATGCTTCACTTCAGGTTTACTGTATCCCATGGACCCTCTTATTGACGACGAAACACAGAAATTGCATCGGATTTAAATACAAAAGGCACAATACCGACTTAGGTACAAGAAGACTGACTCTTCTTACTGACTATGTTTTGAACCATTGCTGTGACACTAGTTATAGATCCCGATGCTTCACTTCAGGTTTACTGTATCCCTCTGACCATCTAATTGACGAGGAAACACAAAAATTGCATCGGAATTAAATAGATACGCCACAGTGCCTACTTAAGTACGAGATGACTGACTCTTCTTACTGGCTATGTTTTGAACCATTCCTGTGACATTAGTTATAGATTCCGATGCTTGCCTTCGGTTTTACTGTATCCCTTGGACCTCCTAATTGACGATGAAACACAGAAATTGCATCGGAATTAAATACAACAGGCACAATGCCGACTTCAGTACAAGAAGACTGATTTTTTTTACTGACTATGTTTTGAACCATTCCTGTGACACTAGTTATGGATTCGGATGCTTCATTTCAGGTTTACTGTATCCCTCTGACCTTCTTACTGACGATAAACACAGAAATTGCATCGGAATAAAATAGAAAAGGCACAATGCCGACTTAAGTACAAGACGACAACTTTTCTTACTGTCTATGATTTGAACCGTTCCTGTGACACTAGTTGGAGATTTCGATGCTTCACTTCAGTTTTACTGTATCATTTGGACCTTCTTATTGACGATGAAACACAGAAACTGCATCGGAGTTTAATACAAAAGCCACAATGTCGACTTAAGTACAAGAAGGCTGACTCTTCTTACTGACTATGTTTTGAACCATTCCTGTGACACTAGTTATAGATCCCGATGCTTCACTTCAGGTTTACTGTATCCCTCTGACCTTCTTATTGACGAGGAAACACAGAAATTGCATCGGAATTAAATAGATACGCCACAGTGCCTACTTAAGTACGAGAAGACTGACTCATCTTACTGGCTATGTTTTGAACTATTCCTGTGACACTAGTTATAGATTCCGCAGCCTGACTTCGGTTTTACTGTATC
Organism: Schistocerca serialis cubense; assembly: GCF_023864345.2. NCBI lineage: Eukaryota > Metazoa > Arthropoda > Insecta > Orthoptera > Acrididae > Schistocerca > Schistocerca serialis. Next base: position 6,865,579 of record NC_064645.1, read on the forward strand.
CCTTGGACCTTCTTATTGACGATGAAACACAGAAATTGCATCGGAATTAAATACAAAAGGCACAATGCCGACTTAAGTACTAGAAGACTGGCCCTTCTTTCAGTCTATGTTTTGAACCATTCCTGTGACACTAGTTATAGATTCCGATGCTTAACTTCAGGTTTACTGTATCCCTTGGACCTTCTTATTGACGATGAAACAAAGAAATTGCATCGTAATTAAATAGAAAATGCACAATGCAGACTTACGTACATGAAGACTGATTCTTCTTACTGTCTATGTTTTGAACCATTCCTGTGGCACCAGTTATAGCTTCCGATGCTTCACTTCAGGTTTACTGTATCCCTTGGACCCTCTTATTCACGATGAAACACAGATATTTCATAGGAATTAAATACAAAAGGCACAATACTGATTTAAGTACAAAAAGACTGACTCTTCTTACTGTCTATGCTTTGAACCATTCCTGTGACACTAGATATATATTCCGATGCTTCACTTCAGCTTTACTGTATCCCTTGGACCTTCTTATTGTCGATGAAACACAGAAATTGCATCGGAATTAAATACAAAAGGCACAATGCCGACCTAAATACAAGAAGACTGACCCTTCCTACTGTCAATGCTTTGAACCATTCCTGTGACACTTGTTATAGATTCCGATGCTTCACTTCAGGTTTACTGTATGCCTTGGACCTACTTATTGACGATGAAACACAGAAATTGCATCGGAATTAAACACAAAAGGCAGAATGAAGACTTAGGTACAAAAAAAAAGACTCTTCTTAATGACTATGTTTGAACCATTCCTGTGACACTAGTTATAGATTCCGATGCTTCACTTCAGGTTTACTGTATCCCTAGCCCTACTTATTGACGATGAAACACAGAAATTGCATCACAATTAAACACAAAACGCACAATGCCGACTTAAGTACAAGAAGACTGACTCTTCTTACTGTCTATGTTTTGAACCATTCCTGTGACACTAGTTGTAGATTCCGATGCTTCAATTCAGGTCTACTGTATCCCTTGGGCGTTCTTATGGACGATGGAACACAGAAATTGCATCGGAATTAAATACAAAAGGCACAATGCCGACTTAAGTACAAGAAGACTGACTCTTCTTACTGACTTTGTTTTAAAGCATTCCTGTGATACTAGTTATAGATTCCGATGCTTCACATCAGGTTTACTGTATCCCTCTGACTATCTTATGTACGATGAAACACAGAAATTGCATCGGAATTAAATACAAAAGGCACAATGCCGACTTATGAACATGTAGATTGACTTTTCCTACTGTCTATGATTTGAACCATTCCTGTGACACTAGTCATAGAATCCGATGTTTCATTTCAGGTTTACTGTATCCCTCTGACCTTCTAAGTGACGATGAAACACAGAATTTGCATCGGAATTAAATACAAAAAGCGCAATGCCGAATAAAATACAAGAAGACTGACTCTTCTTCTTGTCTACGCTTTGAACCATTCCTGTGACACTAGTTATAGAATCCGATACTTCACTCCAGGTTTACTGTATCCCTTTGACCTTCTTATTGACGATGAAACACAGAAATTGCATCGGATTTAAATTCAAAAGGCACAATGCCGACTTAAGTACAAGAAGACTGACTCTTCTTAGTGTCTATGCTTTGAACCATCCCTGTGACAGTAGTTATAGATTCCGATGCTTCACTCCAGGTTTACTGTGTCCCTTGGACCTACTTATTGACGATGAAACACAGAAATTGCATCGGAATTAAATACAATAGGAACAATGTCGACTTAAGTACAAGTTGACTGACTCTTCTTACTGTCTATGTTTTGAACCATCCCTGTGACACTAGTTATAGATTCCGATGCTTCACTCCAGGTTTACTGTATCCCTCTGACCTTCTTAGTGACGAGGAAACACAAAAAAGTGCATCGGAATTAAACAGATACGCCACAGTGCCTACTTAAGTACGAGAAGACTGACTCTACTTACTGGCTATGTTTTGAACCATTCCTGTGACACTAGTTACAGATTCCGATGCTTCACTTCAGGTTTACTGTATCCCTCTGACCTTCTTATTGACGATGAAACACATAACTTGCATCGGAATTAAATACAAAAGGCACAATGCCGACTTAAGTACAAGAAGACTGACTCTTTTTACTGACTATGTTTTGAACCATTCCTGTGACACTAGTTATAGATTGCAACGCTTCACTTCATGTTTACTGTATCCCTCTGACCTTCTTATTGACGATGAAACACAGAAATTGCATCGGAATTAAATACAAAAGGCACATTACCGACTTAAGTACAAGAAAACTGACTCTTCTTACTGACTATGTTTCGGACCATTCCAGTGACACTAGTCATAGAATCCGATGCTTAACTTCAGGATTACTGTATCCCTTGGACCTTCTTATTGACGATGAAACACAGAAATTGCATCGGAAATCAATACAAAAGGCACAATGCCGACATAAGTACAAGAAGACTGACTCTTCTCACTGATTATGATTTAAGCCATTCCTGTGACACTTAAATTCCGATGATTCACTTCAGGTTTACTGCAACCCTTGGACTTTCTTATTGACGATGAAATACAAAAAATTGCATCATAATTAAATACAAAAGGCAGAATGCAGAATTAAGTACAAGAAGACTGACTCTTCTTTCAGTCTAAGTTTTAACCATTCCTGTGACACTGGTTATAGATTCCGATGCTTAACTCCAGGTTTACTGTATCCCTTGGACCTTCTTATTGACGATGAAAAACAGAAATTACATCGGAATAAAATACAAAAGGAACAATGCCGACTTAAGTACAAGAAGTCTGACTTTTCTTACTGACTATGACTTGAACCGTTCCTGTGACATTAGTAATACATTCCGATGCTTCACTTCAGGTTTACTGTATCCCTCTGATCTTCTTATTAACGATAAACACAGATATTGCATCGGAATAAAATAGAAAAGGCACAATGCCGACTTAAGTACAAGACGACTGACTTTTCTTACTGTCTAAGTTTTGAACCATTCCTGTGACACTAGTTGTAGATTCCGATGCTTCACTTCAGGTTTACTGTATCATTTGGACCTTCTTATTGACGATGAAACACAGAAATTGCATCGGAGTTAAATACGAAAGGCACAATGCCGACTTAAGTACAAGAAGACTGACTCTTCTTACTGACTATGTTTTGAACCATTTCTGTGACACTAGTTATAGATCCCGATGCTTCACTTCAGGTTTACTGTATCCCTCTGACCTTCTTAGTGACGAGGAAACACAAAAAAGTGCATCGGAATAAAACAGATACGCCAAAGTGCCTACTTAAGTACGAGAAGACTGACTCTACTTACTGGCTATGTTTTGAAACATTCCTGTGACACTAGTTATAGATTCCGATGCTTGACTTCGGTTTTACTGTATCCCTTGGACCTCCTTATTGACGATGAAACACAGAAATTGCATCGGAATTAAATACAAAAGGCACAATGCCGACTTAAGTACAAGAAGACTGACCCTTCTTACAGTCTATGTTTTGAACCATTCCTGTGACACTAGTTATAGATTCCGATGCTTAACTTCTGGTTTACTGTATCCCTTGGACCTTCTTATTGACGATGAAACACAGAAATTGCATCGAAAATAAATACAAAAAGCACAATGCCGACTTAAGTACAAGAAGACTGACTCATCTTACTGTCTATGTTTTGAACCATTCCTGTGACACTAGTTGTAGATTCCGATGCTTCACTTCAGGTTTACTGTATCCCTTGGACCTTCTTATTGACGATGAAACACAGAAATTGCATGGGAATTAAATAGAAGAGGCACAATGCCGACTTAAGTACAAGACGACTGACTTTTCTTACTGTCTATGTTTTGAACCATTCCTGTGACACTAGTTATAGATTCCGATGCTTCACTTCCGGTTTACTGTATCCCTTGGACCTTCTCATTGACGATGAGACACAGAAATTGCATCGGATTTAAATACAAAAGGCACAATACCGACATAAGTACATGAAGACTGACTCATCTTACTGACTATGTTTTGAACCATTCTTGTGACACTAGTTAAAGATCCTGATGCTTCACTTCCGGTTTATTGTATCCCTCCGACCTTCTTATTGACGAGGAAACACAGAAATTGTATCGGAATTAAATAGAAACGCCACAATGCCTACTAAGGTACAAGAAGACTGACTCTTCTTACTGGCTATGTTTTGAACCATTCCAGTGACACTAGTTATAGATTCTGATGCTTGACTTCCGTTTTACTGTATCCCTTGGACCTTCTTACTGACGATGAAACACAGAAATTGCATCAGAATTAAATGCAAAAGGCACAATGCCGACTTAAGTACAAGAAGGCTGACCCTTCTTAATGTCTATGCTTTGAACCATTCCTGTGACACTAGTTACAGATTCTGATGCGTCACTTTATGTTTACTGTATCCTTCTGACCTTCTTATCGACGATGAAACACAGAACTTGCATCGGAATTAAATACAAAAGGCACAATGCCCACTTAAGTACAAGAAGACTGACTCTTTTTACTGACTATGTTTTGAACCATTCCTGTGACACTAGTTATAGATTGCAACGCTTCACTTCATGTTTACTGTATCCCTCTGACCTTCTTATTGACGATGAAACACAGAAATTGCATCGGAATTTAATAGAAATGTCACAATGCCGACTTAAGTACAAGTAGACTGACTCTTCTTACTGTCTATGTTTTGAACTATTCCTGTGACACTAGTTATAGATTCCGATGCTTCACTTCAGGTTTACTGTATCCCTTGGACCTTCTTATTGACGATGAAACACAGTAATTGCATCGGAAATAAATAGAAAAGGCACAATGCCGACTTAAGTACAAGACGACTGACTTTACTTACTGTCTATGTTTTGAACCGTTCCTGTGACACTAGTTATAGATTCCGATGCTTCACTCCAGGTTTACTGTGTCCCTTAGACCTACTTATTGACGATGAAACACAAAAATTGCATCGGAATTAAATACAATAGGAACAATGTCGACTTCCGTACAAGTAGACTGACTCTTCCTACTGTCTATGCTTTTAACCATTCCTGTGACACTAGTTTTAGATTCCGATGCTTAACTTCAGGATTACTTTATCCCTTGGACCGTCTTATTGACGATGAAACACAGAAATTGCATCGGAATTAAATACAAAAGGCACAATGCCGACTTAAGTACAAGAAGACAGACTCATCTTACTGTCTATGGTTTGAACCATTCCTGTGACACTAGTTACAGATTCCGATGCTTCACTTCAGGTTTACTGTATACCTCTGACCTTCTTATTGACGATGAAACACAGAACTTGCATCGGAATTAAATACAAAAGGCACAATGCCGACTTAAGTACAAGAAGACTGACTCTTTTTACTGACTATGTTTTGAACCATTCCTGTGACACTAGTTATAGATTGCAACGCTTCACTTCATGTTTACTGTATCCCTCTGACCTTCTTATTGACGATGAAACACAGAAATTGCATCGGAATTAAATACAAAAGGCACATTACCGACTTAAGTACAAGAAAACTGACTCTTCTTACTGACTATGTTTCGGACCATTCCTGTGACACTAGTCATAGAATCCGATGCTTAACTTCAGGATTACTGTATCCCTCTGACCTTCTTATGGACGATGAAACACAGAAATTGCATCGGAATTAAATACAAAAGACACAATGCCGACTTAAGTACAAGAAGACTGACTCTTCTTACTGACTATGTTTTGAACCATTCTTGTGACACTAGCTATAGATTGCGATGCTTCACTTCAGGTTTACTGTAGCCCTTAAACCTTCTTATTGACGATGAAACACAGAAATTGCATCGGAATTAAATACAAAAGGCACAATGCCGACTTAAGTACAAGAAGACTGACTCTACTGACTGTCTATGCTTTGAACCATTCCTGTGACTCTAGTTATAGATTCCGATGCTGCACTTCAGGATTACTGTAGCCCTCTGACCTTCTTATTGACGATGAAACACAGAAATTGCATCGGAATTAAATACAAAAGGCACAATGCCGACTTAAGTACAAGAAGACTGACTCTTCTTACTGTCTATGTTTTGAACCATTCCCGTGACACTAGTTATAGATTCCGATGCTTCAATTCAGGTCTACTGTATCCCTTGGACCCTCTTATGGACGATGGAACACAGAAATTGCTTCGGAATTAAATACAAAAGGCACAATGCCGACTTAAGTACAAGAAGACTGACTCTTCTTACTGACTTTGTTTTAAAGCATTCCTGTGACACTAGTTATAGATTCCGATGCTTCACACCAGGTTTACTGTATCCCTCTGACCATCTTATGTACATTGAAACACAGAAATTGCATCGGAATTAAATACAAAAGGCACAGTGCCGACTTATGAACATGTAGATTGACTTTTCCTACTGTCTATGATTTGAACCATTCCTGTGACACTAGTCATAGAATCCGATGTTTCATTTCAGGTTTACTGTATCCCTCTGACCTTCTAAGTGACGATGAAACACAGAAATTGCATCGGAATTAAATACAAAAAGCGCAATGCCGAATAAAATACAAGAAGACTGACTCTTCTTCTTGTCTACGCTTTGAACCATTCCTGTGACACTAGTTATAGAATCCGATACTTCACTCCAGGTTTACTGTATCCCTTTGACCTTCTTATTGACGATGAAACACAGAAATTGCATCGGATTTAAATTCAAAAGGCACAATGCCGACTTAAGTACAAGTAGACTGACTCTTCCTACTGTCTATGTTTTGAACCATTCCTGTGACACTAGTTTTAATTCCGATGCTTAACTTCAGGATTACTGTATCCCTTGGACCTTCTTATTGACGATGAAACACAGAAATTGCATCGGAAATCAATACAAAAGGCACAATGCCGACTTAAGTATAAGAAGACTGACTCTTCTTACTGTCTATGTTTTGAACCATCCCTGTGACACTAGTTATAGATTCCGATGCTTCACTCCAGGTTTACTGTATCCCTCTGACCTTCTTAGTGACGAGGAAACACAAAAAAGTGCATCGGAATTAAACAGATACGCCACAGTGCCTACTTAAGTACGAGAAGACTGACTCTACTTACTGGCTATGTTTTGAACCATTCCTGTGACACTAGTTACAGATTCCGATGCTTCACTTCAGGTTTACTGTATCCCTCTGACCTTCTTATTGACGATGAAACACAGAACTTGCATCGGAATTAAATACAAAAGGCACAATGCCGACATAAGTACAAGAAGACTGACTCTTTTTACTGACTATGTTTTGAACCATTCCTGTGACACTAGTTATAGATTGCAACGCTTCACTTCATGTTTACTGTATCCCTCTGACCTTCTTATTGACGATGAAACACAGAAATTGTATCGGAATTAAATACAAAAGGCACATTACCGACTTAAGTACAAGAAAACTGACTCTTCTTACTGACTATGTTTCGGACCAATCCTGTGACACTAGTCATAGAATCCGAGGCTTAACTTCAGGATTACTGTATCCCTTGGACCTGCTTATTGACGATGAAACACAGAAATTGCATGGGAATTAAATACAAAAGCACAATGCCGACGTAAGTACAAGAATACTGACCCATCTTACTGTCTATGAATTGCACCATTCCTGTGGCACTAGTAATAGATTCCGATGCTTCACTCCAGGTTTTCTGTATCCCTTGGACCTTCTTATAGACGATGAAACACAGAAATGGCATCGGAATTAAATACAAAAGGCACATTACCGACTTAAGTACAAGAAAACTGACTCTTCTTACTGACTATGTTTCGGACCAATCCTGTGACACTAGTCATAGAATCCGAGGCTTAACTTCAGGATTACTGTATCCCTTGGACCTTCTTATTGACGATGAAAAACAGAAATTACATCGGAATTAAATACAAAAGGTACAATGCCGACTTAAGTACAAGAAGTCTGACTTTTCTTACTGACTATGACTTGAACCGTTCCTGTGACATTAGTAATACATTCCGATGCTTCACTTCAGGTTTACTGTATCCCTCCTATCTTCTTATTAACGATAAACACAGATATTGCATCGGAATAAAATAGAAAAGGGACAATGCCGACTTAAGTACGAGACGACTGACTTTTCTTACTGTCTAAGTTTTGAACCATTCCTGTGACACTAGTTGTAGATTCCGATGCTTCACTTCAGGTTTACTGTATCATTTGGACCTTCTTATTGACGATGAAACACAGAAATTGCATCGGAGTTAAATACGAAAGGCACAATGCCGACTTAAGTACAAGAAGACTGACTCTTCTTACTGACTACGTTTTGAACCATTCCTGTGACACTAGTTATAGATCCCGATGCTTCACTTCCGGTTTACTGTATCCCTTGGACCTTCTCATTGACGATGAGACACAGAAATTGCATCGGATGTAAATACAAAAGGCACAATAACGACATAAGTACATGAAGACTGACTCATCTTACTGACTATGTTTTGAACCATTCTTGTGACACTAGTTATAGATCCTGATGCTTCACTTCCGGTTTATTGTATCGCTTCGACCTTCTTATTGACGAGGAAACACAGAAATTGTATCGGAATTAAATAGAAACGCCACAATGCCTACTAAGGTACAAGAAGACTGACTCTTCTTACTGGCTATGTTTTGAACCATTCCAGTGACACTAGTTATAGATTCTGATGCTTGACTTCCGTTTTACTGTATCCCTTGGACCTTCTTACTGACGATGAAACACAGAAATTGCATCGGAATTAAATGCAAAAGGCACAATGCCGACTTAAGTACAAGAAGGCTGACCCTTCTTAATGTCTATGCTTTGAACCATTCCTGTGACACTAGTTACAGATTCTGATGCGTCACTTTATGTTTACTGTATCCTTCTGACCTTCTTATCGACGATGAAACACAGAACTTGCATCGGAATTAAATACAAAAGGCACAATGCCCACTTAAGTACAAGAAGACTGACTCTTTTTACTGACTATGTTTTGAACCATTCCTGTGACACTAGTTATAGATTGCAACGCTTCACTTCATGTTTACTGTATCCCTCTGACCTTCTTATTGACGATGAAACACAGTAATTGCATCGGAAATAAATAGAAAAGGCACAATGCCGACTTAAGTACAAGACGACTGACTTTACTTACTGTCTATGTTTTGAACCGTTCCTGTGACACTAGTCATAGATTCCGATGCTTCACTCCAGGTTTACTGTGTCCCTTAGACCTACTTATTGACGATGAAACACAAAAATTGCATCGGAATTAAATACAATAGGAACAATGTCGACTTCAGTACAAGTAGACTGACTCTTCCTACTGTCTATGCTTTTAACCATTCCTGTGACACTAGTTTTAGATTCCGATGCTTAACTTCAGGATTACTTTATCCCTTGGACTGTCTCATTGACGATGAAACACAGAAATTGCATCGGAATTAAATACAAAAGGCACAATGCCGACTTAAGAACGAGAAGACTGACTCTTCTTACTGATTATGATTTGAGTCATTCCTGTGACACCTAAATTCCGATGATTCACTTCAGGTTTAATGTATCCCTTGGACCTTCTTATTAACGATGAAACACAGAAATTGCATCGGAATTAAATACAAAAGGCACATTACCGACTTAAGTACAAGAAAACTGACTCTTCTTACTGACTATGTTTCGCACCATTCCTGTGACACTAGTCATACAATCTGATGCTTAACTTCAGGATTACTGTATCCCTCTGAACTTCTTATTGACGATGAAACACAGAAATTGCATCGGAATTAAATACAAAAGGCACAATGCCGACTTAAGTACAAGAAGACTGACTCTTCTTACTGACTATGTTTTGAACCATTCCTGTGACACTAGTCATAGATTCCGATGCTTAACTTCAGGATTACTGTATCCCTTGGACCTTCTTATTGACGATGAAACACAGAAATTGCATCGGAATTACATACAAAAGGCACAATGCCGACTTAAGTACAAGAAGACTGTTTCTACTGACTGTGTATGCTTTGAACCATTCCTGTGACTCTAGTTATAGATTCCGATGCTGCACTTCAGGTTTACTGTAGCCCTCTGACCTTCTTATTGACGATGAAACACACAAATTGCATCGGAATTAAATACAAAAGGTACAATGCCGACTTAAGTACAAGAAGACTGACTCTTCTTACTGTGTATGTTTTGAACCATTCCTGTGACACTAGTTATAGATTCCGATGCTTCAATTCAGGTCTACTGTATCCCTTGGACCTTCTTATTGACGATGAAACACAGAAATTGCATCGGAATTAAATACAAAAGGCACAATGCCGACTTAAGTACAAGAAGACTGACTCTTCTTACTGACTTTAATTTGAAGCATTCCTGTGGCTCTAGTTATAGATTCCGATGCTTCACATCAGGTTTACTGTAAACTTCTGAATATCTTATGTACGATGAAACACAGAAATTGCATCGGAATTATATACAAAAGGCACAATGCCGACTTATGTACATGTAGATTGACTTTTCCTACTGTCTATGATTTGAACCATTGCTGTGACACTAGTCATAGAATCCGATGGATCATTTCAGGTTTACTGTATCCCTCTGACCTTCTTAGTGACGATGAAACACAGAAATTGTATCGGAATTAAATACAAAAAGCGCAATGCCGAATAAAGTACAAGAAGAATGACTCATCTTCCTGTCTGCGTTTTGAACCATTCCTGTGACACTAGTTATAGACTCCGATGCTGCACTCCAGGTTTACTGTATCCCTTGGACCTTCTTATTGACGATGAAACACAGAAATTGCATCGGATTAAATACAAAAGGCACAATGCCGACTTAAGTACAAGAAGACTGACTCTTCTTACTGACTATGTTTTGAACCATCCCTGTGATAGTAGTTATAGATTCCGATGCTTCACTCCAGGTATACTCTGTCCGTTGGACCTACCTATTGACGATGAAACACAGAAATTGCATCGGAATTAAATACAATAGGAACAATGTCGACTTATGTACAAGTAGACTGACTCTTCCTACTGTCTATGTTTTGAACCATTGCTGTGACACTAGTTTTAATTCCGATGCTTAACTTCAGGATTACTGTATCCCTTGGCCCTTCTTATTGACGATGAAACACAGAAATTGCATCGGAATTAAATACAAAAGGCACAATGCCGTCTTAAGTACAAGAAGACTGACTCTTCTAACTGATTATGATTTGAGCCATTCCTGTGACACTTAAATTCCGATGATTCACTTCAGGTTTACTGCATCCCTTGGACCTTCTTATTGACGATGAAATACAAAAATTGCATCGGAATTAAATACAAAAGGCACAACGCAGAAATAAGTACAAGAAGACTGACTCTTCTTACTGACTATGTTTTGAACCATTGCTGGGACACTAGTTATAGATTCCGATGCTTCACTTCAGGATTACTGTATCCCTTGGACCTTCTTACTGACGATGAAACACAGATATTGCATCGGAATTAAATAGAAAAGGAAAAATGCCGACTTAAGTACAAGAAGACTGACTCTTCTTACTGTTTATGTTTTGAACCATTCCTGTGACACTAGTTATAGATTCCGATGCTTAACTCCAGGTTTACTGTATCTCTTGGACCTTCTTATTGACGATGAAACACAGAAATAACATCGGAATTAAATACAAAAGGAACAATGTCGACTTAAGTACAAGAAGACTGACTCTTCTTACTGACTATGACTTGAACCGTTCCTGTGACACTAGTTATAGTTTCCGATGCTTCACTTCAGGTTTACTGTATCCCTTGGACCTTCTTATTGACGATGAAACACAGAAATTGCATCGGAATTAAATAGAAAAGGCACAATGCCGACTTAAGTACATGAAGACTGACTCTAATTACTGTCTATCTTTTGAACCATTCCTGTGACACTAGTTATCGTTTTCGATGCTTCACTTCAGGTTTACTGTATCCCTTGGACCTTCTTATTGACGATGAAACACAGAAATTGCATCGGAATTAAATACAAAATCACAATACCGACTTAAGTACAAGAAGACTGACTCAACTTACTGTCTATGTTTTGAACCATTCCTGTGACACTAGTTATAGATTCCGATGCTTCACTTCAGGTTTATTGTATCCTTTGGACCTTCTTATTGACGATGAATTTCAGAAATTGCATTGGAATAAAATACAAAAGGCACAATGCCGACTTAAGTACAAGAAGACTGACTCTTCTTACTGTGTATGTTTTGAACCATTCCTGTGACACTAGTTATAGATTCCGATGCTTCAATTCAGGTCTACTGTATCCCTTGGACCTTCTTATTGACGATGAAACACAGAAATTGCATCGGAATTAAATACAAAAGGCACAATGCCGACTTAAGTACAAGAAGACTGACTCTTCTTACTGACTTTAATTTGAAGCATTCCTGTGGCTCTAGTTATAGATTCCGATGCTTCACATCAGGTTTACTGTAAACTTCTGAATATCTTATGTACGATGAAACACAGAAATTGCATCGGAATTATATACAAAAGGCACAATGCCGACTTATGTACATGTAGATTGACTTTTCCTACTGTCTATGATTTGAACCATTGCTGTGACACTAGTCATAGAATCCGATGGATCATTTCAGGTTTACTGTATCCCTCTGACCTTCTTAGTGACGATGAAACACAGAAATTGTATCGGAATTAAATACAAAAAGCGCAATGCCGAATAAAGTACAAGAAGAATGACTCATCTTCCTGTCTGCGTTTTGAACCATTCCTGTGACACTAGTTATAGACTCCGATGCTGCACTCCAGGTTTACTGTATCCCTTGGACCTTCTTATTGACGATGAAACACAGAAATTGCATCGGATTAAATACAAAAGGCACAATGCCGACTTAAGTACAAGAAGACTGACTCTTCTTACTGACTATGTTTTGAACCATCCCTGTGATAGTAGTTATAGATTCCGATGCTTCACTCCAGGTATACTCTGTCCGTTGGACCTACCTATTGACGATGAAACACAGAAATTGCATCGGAATTAAATACAATAGGAACAATGTCGACTTATGTACAAGTAGACTGACTCTTCCTACTGTCTATGTTTTGAACCATTGCTGTGACACTAGTTTTAATTCCGATGCTTAACTTCAGGATTACTGTATCCCTTGGCCCTTCTTATTGACGATGAAACACAGAAATTGCATCGGAATTAAATACAAAAGGCACAATGCCGTCTTAAGTACAAGAAGACTGACTCTTCTAACTGATTATGATTTGAGCCATTCCTGTGACACTTAAATTCCGATGATTCACTTCAGGTTTACTGCATCCCTTGGACCTTCTTATTGACGATGAAATACAAAAATTGCATCGGAATTAAATACAAAAGGCACAACGCAGAAATAAGTACAAGAAGACTGACTCTTCTTACTGACTATGTTTTGAACCATTGCTGGGACACTAGTTATAGATTCCGATGCTTCACTTCAGGATTACTGTATCCCTTGGACCTTCTTACTGCCGATGAAACACAGATATTGCATCGGAATTAAATAGAAAAGGAAAAATGCCGACTTAAGTACAAGAAGACTGACTCTTCTTACTGTTTATGTTTTGAACCATTCCTGTGACACTAGTTATAGATTCCGATGCTTAACTCCAGGTTTACTGTATCCCTTGGACCTTCTTATTGACGATGAAACACAGAAATTGCATCGGAATTAAATAGAAAAGGCACAATGCCGACTTAAGTACATGAAGACTGACTCTAATTACTGTCTATCTTTTGAACCATTCCTGTGACACTAGTTATCGTTTTCGATGCTTCACTTCAGGTTTACTGTATCCCTTGGACCTTCTTATTGACGATGAAACACAGAAATTGCATCGGAATTAAATACAAAATCACAATACCGACTTAAGTACAAGAAGACTGACTCAACTTACTGTCTATGTTTTGAACCATTCCTGTGACACTAGTTATAGATTCCGATGCTTCACTTCAGGTTTATTGTATCCTTTGGACCTTCTTATTGACGATGAATTTCAGAAATTGCATTGGAATAAAATACAAAAGGCACAATGCCGACTTAAGTACAAGAAGACTGACTCTTCCTACTGTCAATGTTTTGAACCATTCCTGTCACACTAGTAATACATTCCGATGCTTCACTTCAGGTTTACTGTATCCCTCTGATCTTCTTATTGACGATAAACACAGATATTGCATCGGAATAAAACAGAAAAGGCACAATGCCGACTTAAGTACAAGACGACTGACTTTTCTTACTGTCTAAGTTTCGAACCATTCCTGTGACACTAGTTGTAGATTCCAATGCTTCACTTCGGGTTTACTGTATCATTTGGACCTTCTTGTTGACGATGAAACACCGAAATTGCTTCGCAGTTAAATACAAAAGGCACAATGCCGACTTAAGTACAAGAAGACTGACTCTTCTTACTGACTATGTTTTGAACCATTCCTGTGACAATAGCTATAGATCCCGATGCCTCACTTCAGGTTTACTGTATCCCTCTGACCTTCTTATTGACGAGGAAACACAGAAATTGCATCGGAATTAAATAGATACGCCACAGTGCCTACTTAAGTACGAGAAGACTGACTCTACTTACTGGCTATGTTTTGAAACATTACTGTGACACTAGTTATAGATTCCGATGCTTGACTTCGGTTTTACTGTATCCCTTGGACCTTCTTATTGACGATGAAACACAGATACTGCATCGTAATTAAATAGAAAATGCACATTGCCGACTTAAGTACATGAAGACTGATTCTTCTTACTGTCTATGTTTTGAACCATTCCTGTGGCACTAGTTATAGATTAGGATACTTCACTTCAGGTTTACTGTATCCCTCTGACATTCTTGTTGACGATGAAACACAGAAATTGCATCGGAATTAAATACAAAAGGCACAATGCCGACTTAAGTACAAGAAGACTGACTCTTCTTACCAACTATGTTTTGAACAATTCCTGTGTCACTAGTTATAGATTCCGATACTTCACTACAGGTTTACTGTATCCCTTGGACCTTCTTATTGACGATGAAACACAGAAATGGCATCGGAATTAAATACAAAAGGCAAAATGCCGACTTAAGTACAAGAAGACTGACCCTTCTTACTGTCTATATTTTGAACCATTCCTGTGACACTAGTTATAGATACGGATGCTTCATTTCAGGTTTACTGTATCCCTCTGACCTTCCTATTGACGATGAAACACAGAAATTGCATCGGAATTAAATACAAAAGGCACAATGCCGACTTAAGTACAAGAAGACTGACACTTCGTACTGTCTATGATTTGAACCATTCCTGTGACACTAGTTATAGATTCCGATGCTTCACTCCAGGTTTACTGTATTCCTTGGACCTTCTTGTAGACGATGCAACACATAAATTGCATCGGAATTAAATACAAAAGGCACAATGCCGACTTAAGGACAAGAAGACTCACTCTTCTTACTGACTATGTTTTGAACCATTCCTGTGACACTAGTTATAGATTCCGATGCTTCACCCCAGGTTTACTGTATCCCTTGGACCTTCTCATTGACGATGTAACACAGAAATTGCATCGGAATTAAATAGAAAAGGCACAATGCCGACTTAAGTACAAGAAGACTGTCTCTTCTTCTTTGTCTATGCTTTAAACCATTCCTGTGACACTAGTTATAGATTCCGACGCTTCACTTCAGGTTTACTGTATCCCTTGCACCTTCTTATAGACGATGAAACAAAGAAATTGGTTCGGAATTCAATACAAAAGGCACAATGCCTACTTAACTACAGGAAGACTGACTCTTCTTACTGACTATGCTTTGAACCATTCCTGTGACACTAGTTATGGATTCCGATGCTTCACTCCAGGTTTTCTGTATCCCTTGGACCTTCTTATAGACGATGAAACACAGAAATGGCATCGGAATTAAATACAAAAGGCACAATGCTTAATTAAGGACAAGAAGACTGACTCTTCTTACTGACTATGTTTAGAACCACTCCTGTGACACTAGTTATAGATTCCGATACTTCACTTCAGGTTTACTGTATCCCGCAGACCTTCTTATTGACCATGAAACACAGAAATTGCATCGGAATTAAATACAAAAGGCACAATGCCGACTTAAGTACAAGAAGACTGACTCTTCTTACTGTCTATGTTTTGGACCATTCCATTGACACTAGTTATAGATTCCGATGCTTCACTCCAGGTTTACCGTATCCCTTGGACCATCTTATTGACGATGAAACACAGAAACTGCATCGGAATTAAATACAAAAGGCACAATGCCGACTTAAGTACAGGAAGACTCAATCTTTTTACTGACTATGATTTAAACCATTCCTGTGACACTAGTTATATATTCCGATGCTTCACTTCAGGTTTGCTTTATCCCTTGGACCTTCCTATTGACGATGAAACACAGAAATTGCATCGGAATTAAATAGAAAAGGCACAATCCCGACTTAAGTACAAGAAGACTGTCTCTTCTTCTTTGTCTATGCTTTAAACCATTCCTGTGACACTAGTTATAGATTCCGATGCTTCACTTCAGGTTTACTGTATCCCTTGGACCGTCTTATTGACGATTAAACACAGATATTGCATCTGAATTAAATACAAAAGGCACAATACCGACTTAAGAACAAGAAGACTGACTCTTCTTACTGACTATGCTTTGAACCATTCCTGTGACACTAGTCATAGATTCCGATGCTTAACTTCAGGATTACTGTATCCCTCTGACTTTCTTATTGACGATGAAACACAGAAATTGCATCGGAATTAAATAGAAAAGGCACAATGCCGACTTAAGTACAAGAAGACTGACACTTCTTACTTTCTATGTTTTGAACCATTCCTGTAACACTAGTTATAGATTCCGATGCTTCACTTCAGGTTTACTGTACACCTTGCATCTTCTTATTGACTATGAAACACAGAAATCGCAGCGGAATTAAATACAAAAGGCACAATGCCGACTTAAGTACAAGTAGACTGACTCTTCCTACTGTCTATATTTTGAACCATTCCTGTGACACTAGTTATAGATTCCGATGCTTCACTTCAGGTTTACTGTATCCCTCTGACCTTATTGCCGATGAAACACAGAAATTGCATCGGAATTAATCAGAAAAGGCACAATGCCGACTTAAGTACAAGAAGACTGTCTCTTCTTCTTTGTCTATGCTTTAAACCATTCCTGTGACACTAGTTATAGATTCCGACGCTTCACTTCAGGTTTACTGTATCCCTTGCAGCTTCTTATTGACGATGAAACAAAGAAATTGGTTCGGAATTCAATACAAAAGGCACAATGCCGACTTAACTACAGGAAGACTGACTCTTCTTACTGACTATGCTTTGAACCATTCCTGTGACACTAGTTATAGATTCCGATGCTTAACTTCAGGATTACTGTATCCCTCTGACCTTCTTAGTGACGATGAAACACAGAAATTGCATCGGAATTAAATACAAAAAGCAGAATGCCGACTTAAGTCCAAGAATACTGACTCATCTTACTGTCTATGATTTGCACCATTCCTGTGACACTAGTTATAGATTCCGATGCTTCACTCCAGGTTTACTGTATCCCTTGAACCTTCTTATAGACGATGAAACACAGAAATTGCATCGGAATTAAATACAAAAGGCACAATGCCGACTTAAGGACGAGAAGACTGACTCTTCTTACTGACTATGTTTAGAACCATTCCTGTGACACTAGTTATAGATTCCGATACTTCACTTCAGGTTTACTGTGTCCCGCTGACCTTCTTATTGACGATGAAACACAGAAATTGCATCGGAATTAAATACAAAAGGCACAATGCCGACTTAAGTACAAGAAGACTGACTCTTCTTACTGTCTATGTTTTGGACCATTCCATTGACACTAGTTATGGATTCCGATGCTTCACTCCAGGTTTACCGTATCCCTTGGACCATCTTATTGACGATGAAACACAGAAATTGCATCGGAAATAAATAGAAAAGGCACAACGCCGACTTAAGTACAGGAAGACTCAATCTTTTTACTGTCTATATTTTGAACCATTCCTGTGACACTAGTTATAGATACGGATGCTTCATTTCAGGTTTACTGTATCCCTCTGACCTTCCTATTGACGATGAAACACAGAAATTGCATCGGAATTAAATACAAAAGGCACAATGCCGACTTAAGTACAAGAAGACTGACACTTCGTACTGTCTATGATTTGAACCATTCCTGTGACACTAGTTATAGATTCCGATGCTTCACTCCAGGTTTACTGTATTCCTTGGACCTTCTTGTAGACGATGCAACACATAAATTGCATCGGAATTAAATACAAAAGGCACAATGCCGACTTAAGGACAAGAAGACTCACTCTTCTTACTGACTATGTTTTGAACCATTCCTGTGACACTAGTTATAGATTCCGATGCTTCACCCCAGGTTTACTGTATCCCTTGGACCTTCTCATTGACGATGTAACACAGAAATTGCATCGGAATTAAATAGAAAAGGCACAATGCCGACTTAAGTACAAGAAGACTGTCTCTTCTTCTTTGTCTATGCTTTAAACCATTCCTGTGACACTAGTTATAGATTCCGACGCTTCACTTCAGGTTTACTGTATCCCTTGCACCTTCTTATAGACGATGAAACAAAGAAATTGGTTCGGAATTCAATACAAAAGGCACAATGCCTACTTAACTACAGGAAGACTGACTCTTCTTACTGACTATGCTTTGAACCATTCCTGTGACACTAGTTATGGATTCCGATGCTTCACTCCAGGTTTTCTGTATCCCTTGGACCTTCTTATAGACGATGAAACACAGAAATGGCATCGGAATTAAATACAAAAGGCACAATGCTTAATTAAGGACAAGAAGACTGACTCTTCTTACTGACTATGTTTAGAACCACTCCTGTGACACTAGTTATAGATTCCGATACTTCACTTCAGGTTTACTGTATCCCGCAGACCTTCTTATTGACCATGAAACACAGAAATTGCATCGGAATTAAATACAAAAGGCACAATGCCGACTTAAGTACAAGAAGACTGACTCTTCTTACTGTCTATGTTTTGGACCATTCCATTGACACTAGTTATAGATTCCGATGCTTCACTCCAGGTTTACCGTATCCCTTGGACCATCTTATTGACGATGAAACACAGAAATTGCATCGGAATTAAATACAAAAGGCACAATGCCGACTTAAGTACAGGAAGACTCAATCTTTTTACTGACTATGATTTAAACCATTCCTGTGACACTAGTTATATATTCCGATGCTTCACTTCAGGTTTGCTTTATCCCTTGGACCTTCCTATTGACGATGAAACACAGAAATTGCATCGGAATTAAATAGAAAAGGCACAATCCCGACTTAAGTACAAGAAGACTGTCTCTTCTTCTTTGTCTATGCTTTAAACCATTCCTGTGACACTAGTTATAGATTCCGATGCTTCACTTCAGGTTTACTGTATCCCTTGGACCGTCTTATTGACGATTAAACACAGATATTGCATCTGAATTAAATACAAAAGGCACAATACCGACTTAAGAACAAGAAGACTGACTCTTCTTACTGACTATGCTTTGAACCATTCCTGTGACACTAGTCATAGATTCCGATGCTTAACTTCAGGATTACTGTATCCCTCTGACTTTCTTATTGACGATGAAACACAGAAATTGCATCGGAATTAAATAGAAAAGGCACAATGCCGACTTAAGTACAAGAAGACTGACACTTCTTACTTTCTATGTTTTGAACCATTCCTGTAACACTAGTTATAGATTCCGATGCTTCACTTCAGGTTTACTGTACACCTTGCATCTTCTTATTGACTATGAAACACAGAAATCGCAGCGGAATTAAATACAAAAGGCACAATGCCGACTTAAGTACAAGTAGACTGATTCTTCCTACTGTCTATATTTTGAACCATTCCTGTGACACTAGTTATAGATTCCGATGCTTCACTTCAGGTTTACTGTATCCCTCTGACCTTATTGCCGATGAAACACAGAAATTGCATCGGAATTAATCAGAAAAGGCACAATGCCGACTTAAGTACAAGAAGACTGTCTCTTCTTCTTTGTCTATGCTTTAAACCATTCCTGTGACACTAGTTATAGATTCCGACGCTTCACTTCAGGTTTACTGTATCCCTTGCAGCTTCTTATTGACGATGAAACAAAGAAATTGGTTCGGAATTCAATACAAAAGGCACAATGCCGACTTAACTACAGGAAGACTGACTCTTCTTACTGACTATGCTTTGAACCATTCCTGTGACACTAGTTATAGATTCCGATGCTTAACTTCAGGATTACTGTATCCCTCTGACC
The DNA here is from genome assembly GCF_023864345.2 of Schistocerca serialis cubense. NCBI lineage: Eukaryota > Metazoa > Arthropoda > Insecta > Orthoptera > Acrididae > Schistocerca > Schistocerca serialis. The sequence goes on from NC_064645.1 coordinate 6,886,026, forward strand.
TTCTTAGTGACGATGAAACACAGAAATTGCATCGGAATTAAATACAAAAAGCAGAATGCCGACTTAAGTCCAAGAATACTGACTCATCTTACTGTCTATGATTTGCACCATTCCTGTGACACTAGTTATAGATTCCGATGCTTCACTCCAGGTTTACTGTATCCCTTGAACCTTCTTATAGACGATGAAACACAGAAATTGCATCGGAATTAAATACAAAAGGCACAATGCCGACTTAAGGACGAGAAGACTGACTCTTCTTACTGACTATGTTTAGAACCATTCCTGTGACACTAGTTATAGATTCCGATACTTCACTTCAGGTTTACTGTGTCCCGCTGACCTTCTTATTGACGATGAAACACAGAAATTGCATCGGAATTAAATACAAAAGGCACAATGCCGACTTAAGTACAAGAAGACTGACTCTTCTTACTGTCTATGTTTTGGACCATTCCATTGACACTAGTTATGGATTCCGATGCTTCACTCCAGGTTTACCGTATCCCTTGGACCATCTTATTGACGATGAAACACAGAAATTGCATCGGAAATAAATAGAAAAGGCACAATGCCGACTTAAGTACAGGAAGACTCAATCTTTTTACTGACTATGTTTTAAACCATTCCTGTGACACTAGTTATAGATTCCGATGATTCACTTAAGGTTTGCTGTATCCCTTGGACCTTGTTATTGACGATGAAACACAGAAAGTGCATAGGAATTAAATACAAAAGGCAAAATGCCGACTTAAGTACACGAAGACTGACTCTTCTTACTTTCTATGTTTTGAACCATTCCTGTGACACTGGTTATAGATTCCGATGCTACACTCCTGGTTTACTGTATCCCTTGGAGCTTCTTATTGACGATGAAACACAAAAATTGCATCGGAAGTAAATACAAAAGGCACAATGCCGACTTAAGGACAAGAAGACTGACGCTTCTCTCTGACTATGTTTTGAACCATTCCTGTGACTCTAGTTATAGATTCCGATGCTTCACTTCAGGTTTACTGTATCCCTCTGAAATTCTTATTGACGATGAAACACAGAAATTGCATCGGAATTAAATACAAAAGGCACAATGCCGACGTAAGGACAAGAAGACTGACCCATTTTACTATCCATGCTTTGAACCATTCCTGTGACACTAGTTATAGATTCCGAAGCTTCACTGCAGGCTTACTGTGTCCCTTAGACCTTCTTAAATTACGATGAAACACAGAAATTACATCGGAATTAAATACAATAGGCACAATGCCGACTTGAGTACAAGAAGACTGACTCTTCCTACTGTCTATGTTTTGAACCATTCCTGTGACACTAGTTATAGGTTCCGATGCTTCACTTCAGGTTTACTGTATCCCTTGGACCGTCTTATTGACGATGAAACACAGATATTGCATCGGAATTAAATACAAAAGGCACAATACCGACTTAAGAACAAGAAGAGTGACTCTTCTTACTGACTATGCCTTGAACCATTCCTGTGACACTAGTCATAGATTCCGATGCTTAACTTCAGGATTACTGTATCCCTCTGACCTTCTTATTGACGATGAAACACAGAAATTGCATCCGAATTAAATACAAAAGGCACAATGCCGACTTAAGTACAAGAAGACTGACTGTTCTTACTGTCTATGTTTTGAACCATCCCTGTGACACTAGTTATAGTTTCCGATGCTTCACTCCAGGTTTACTGTATCCCTTGGTCCTTCTTATTGACGAAGAAACACAGAAATTGCATCGGAATTAAATACAAAATGCACAATGCCGACTTAAGTACAAGAAGACTGACTCTTATTACTGACTGTGTTTTGGACCCTTCCTGTGACACTAGTTATAGTTTCCGATGCTTCACTCCAGGTTTACTATATCTCGGACCTTCTTATTGACGATGAAACACAGAAATTGCATCGGAATTAAATAGAAAAGGCACAATGCCGACTTAAGTACAAGAAGTTTGACGCTTCTTACTGTCTATATTTTGAACCATTCCTGTGACACTAGTTATAGATTCCGATGCTTCAATTTAGGTTTACTGTATCCCTCTGACCTTGTTGCCGATGAAACATAGAAATTGCATCCGAATTAAATACAAAAGGCACAATGCCGACTTAAGGACAAGAAGACTGACTCTTCTTACTGTCTATGTTTTGGACCATTCCATTGACACTAGTTATAGATTCCGATGCTTCACTCCAGGTTTACAGTATCCCTTGGACCATCTTATTGACGATGAAACACAGAAATTGCATCGGAATTAAATACAAAAGGCACAATGCCGACTTAAGTACAGGAAGACTCAATCTTTTTACTGACTATGATTTAAACCATTCCTGTGACACTAGTTATATATTCCGATGCTTCACTTCAGGTTTGCTGTATCCCTTGGACCTTCCTATTGACGATGAAACACAGAAATTGCATCGGAATTAAATAGAAAAGGCACAATCCCGACTTAAGTACAAGAAGACTGTCTCTTCTTCTTTGTCTATGCTTTAAACCATTCCTGTGACACTAGTTATAGATTCCGATGCTTCACTGCAGGCTTACTGTGTCCCTTAGACCTTCTTATTGACGATGAAACACAGAAATTCCATCGGAATTAAATACAATAGGCACAATGCCGACTTGAGTACAAGAAGATTGACTCTTCCTACTGTCTATGTTTTGAACCATTCCTGTGACACTAGTTATAGATTCCGATGCTTCACTTCAGGTTTACTGTATCCCTTGGACCGTCTTATTGACGATTAAACACAGATATTGCATCTGAATTAAATACAAAAGGCACAATACCGACTTAAGAACAAGAAGACTGACTCTTCTTACTGACTATGCTTTGAACCATTCCTGTGACACTAGTCATAGATTCCGATGCTTAACTTCAGGATTACTGTATCCCTCTGACTTTCTTATTGACGATGAAACACAGAAATTGCATCGGAATTAAATAAAAAAGGCACAATGCCGACTTAAGTACAAGAAGACTGACACTTCTTACTTTCTATGTTTTGAACCATTCCTGTAACACTAGTTATAGATTCCGATGCTTCACTTCAGGTTTACTGTACACCTTGCATCTTCTTATTGACTATGAAACACAGAAATCGCAGCGGAATTAAATACAAAAGGCACAATGCCGACTTAAGTACAAGTAGACTGACTCTTCCTACTGTCTATATTTTGAACCATTCCTGTTACACTAGTTATAGATTCCGATGCTTCACTTCAGGTTTACTGTATCCCTCTGACCTTATTGCCGATGAAACACAGAAATTGCATCGGAATTAATCAGAAAAGGCACAATGCCGACTTAAGTACAAGAAGACTGTCTCTTCTTCTTTGTCTATGCTTTAAACCATTCCTGTGACACTAGTTATAGATTCCGACGCTTCACTTCAGGTTTACTGTATCCCTTGCAGCTTCTTATTGACGATGAAACAATGAAATTGGTTCGGAATTCAATACAAAAGGCACAATGCCGACTTAACTACAGGAAGACTGACTCTTCTTACTGACTATGCTTTGAACCATTCCTGTGACACTAGTTATAGATTCCGATGCTTAACTTCAGGATTACTGTATCCCTCTGACCTTCTTAGTGACGATGAAACACAGAAATTGCATCGGAATTAAATACAAAAAGCAGAATGCCGACTTAAGTCCAAGAATACTGACTCATCTTACTGTCTATGATTTGCACCATTCCTGTGACACTAGTTATAGATTCCGATGCTTCACTCCAGGTTTACTGTATCCCTTGAACCTTCTTATAGACGATGAAACACAGAAATTGCATCGGAATTAAATACAAAAGGCACAATGCCGACTTAAGGACGAGAAGACTGACTCTTCTTACTGACTATGTTTAGAACCATTCCTGTGACACTAGTTATAGATTCCGATACTTCACTTCAGGTTTACTGTGTCCCGCTGACCTTCTTATTGACGATGAAACACAGAAATTGCATCGGAATTAAATACAAAAGGCACAATGCCGACTTAAGTACAGGAAGACTCAATCTTTTTACTGACTATGTTTTAAACCATTCCTGTGACACTAGTTATAGATTCCGATGATTCACTTAAGGTTTGCTGTATCCCTTGGACCTTGTTATTGACGATGAAACACAGAAAGTGCATAGGAATTAAATACAAAAGGCAAAATGCCGACTTAAGTACACGAAGACTGACTCTTCTTACTTTCTATGTTTTGAACCATTCCTGTGACACTGGTTATAGATTCCGATGCTACACTCCAGGTTTACTGTATCCCTTGGAGCTTCTTATTGACGATGAAACACAAAAATTGCATCGGAAGTAAATACAAAAGGCACAATGCCGACTTAAGGACAAGAAGACTGACGCTTCTCTCTGACTATGTTTTGAACCATTCCTGTGACTCTAGTTATAGATTCCGATGCTTCACTTCAGGTTTACTGTATCCCTCTGAAATTCTTATTGACGATGAAACACAGAAATTGCATCGGAATTAAATACAAAAGGCACAATGCCGTTTTAAGGACAAGAAGACTGACCCTTTTTACTATCCATGCTTTGAACCATTCCTGTGACACTAGTTATAGATTCCGAAGCTTCACTGCAGGCTTACTGTGTCCCTTAGACCTTCTTAAATTACGATGAAACACAGAAATTACATCGGAATTAAATACAATAGGCACAATGCCGACTTGAGTACAAGAAGACTGACTCTTCCTACTGTCTATGTTTTGAACCATTCCTGTGACACTAGTTATAGGTTCCGATGCTTCACTTCAGGTTTACTGTATCCCTTGGACCGTCTTATTGACGATGAAACACAGATATTGCATCGGAATTAAATACAAAAGGCACAATACCGACTTAAGAACAAGAAGAGTGACTCTTCTTACTGACTATGCTTTGAACCATTCCTGTGACACTAGTCATAGATTCCGATGCTTAACTTCAGGATTACTGTATCCCTCTGACCTTCTTATTGACGATGAAACACAGAAATTGCATCCGAATTAAATACAAAAGGCACAATGCCGACTTAAGTACAAGAAGACTGACTCTTCTTACTGTCTATGTTTTGAACCAACCCTGTGACACTAGTTATAGTTTCCGATGCTTCACTCCAGGTTTACTGTATCCCCTGGTCCTTCTTATTGACGAAGAAACACAGAAATTGCATCGGAATTAAATACAAAATGCACAATGCCGACTTAAGTACAAGAAGACTGACTCTTATTACTGACTGTGTTTTGGACCCTTCCTGTGACACTAGTTATAGTTTCCGATGCTTCACTCCAGGTTTACTATATCTTGGACCTTCTTATTGACGATGAAACACAGAAATTGCATCGGAATTAAATAGAAAAGGCACAATGCCGACTTAAGTACAAGAAGTTTGACGCTTCTTACTGTCTATATTTTGAACCATTCCTGTGACACTAGTTATAGATTCCGATGCTTCAATTTAGGTTTACTGTATCCCTCTGACCTTGTTGCCGATGAAACATAGAAATTGCATCGGAATTAAATACAAAAGGCACAATGCCGACTTAAGGACAAGAAGACTGACCCTTCTTATTATCTATGTTTTGAACCAGTCCTGTGACACTAGTTATAGATTCCGATGCTTCACTTCAGGTTTACTGTACACCTTGGACCTTCTTATTGACTATGAAACACAGAAATCGCATCGGATTTAAATACAAAAGGCACAATTTTGACTTAAGTACAAGAAGACTGACTCTTCCTACTGTCTATATTTTGAACCATTCCTGTGACACTAGTTATAGATTCCGATGCTTCAATTTTGGTTTACTGTATCCCTCTGACCTTGTTGCCGATGAAACATAGAAATTGCATCGGAATTAAATACAAAAGGCACAATGCCGACTTAAGGACAAGAAGACTGACCCTTCTTATTATCTATGTTTTGAACCAGTCCTGTGACACTAGTTATAGATTTCGATGCTTCACTTCAGGTTTACTGTTTCCCTTGGACCTTCTTATTGACGATGAAACACAGAAATTGCATCGGAATTAAATACAAAAGGCACAATGCCGACTTATGTACAAGAAGACTGACTTTTCCTACTGTCTATGTTTTGAACCATTTCTGTGACACTAGTTATAGAGTCCGATGCTTCACTTCAGGTTTACTGTATCCCTTGGACCTTCTAATTGACGGTGAAACACAGAAATTGCATCGGAATTAAATACGAATGGCACAATGCCAACTTAAGTTCAAGAAGACTGACTCCTCTTACTGACTATGTTTTGAACCATTCCCGTGACACTAGTTATAGATTCCGATACTTCACTTCAGGTTTACTGTATCCTTCTGACCTTCTTATTGACGATTAAACACAGAAATTGCATCGGAATTAAATAGAAAAGGCACTATGCCGACTGAAGTAAAAGAAGACTGACTCTTCTTACTGTCTATGCTTTGAACCATTCCTGTGACACTAGTTATAGATTCCGATGCTTCACTACAGGTTTACTGTGTCCCGCTGACCTTCTTATTGACCATGAAACACAGAAAATGCATCGGAATTAAATACAAAAGGCACAATGCCGACTTAAGTACAAGAAGACTGACTCTTCTTACTGTCAATGTTTTGGACCATTCCATTGACACTAGTTATAGATTCCGATACTTCACTTCAGGTTTACTGTGTCCCGCTGACCTTCTTATTGACCATGAAACACATAAATTGCATCGGAATTAAATACAAAAGGCACAATGCCGACTTAAGTACAAGAAGACTGACTCTTCTTACTGTCTATGTTTTGGACCATTCCATTGACACTAGTTATAGATTCCGATGCTTCACTTCAGGTTTACCGTATCCCTTGGACCATCTTATTGACGATGAAACACAGAAATTGCATCGGAATTAAATAGAAAAGGCACAATGCCGACTTAAGTACAGAAAGACTCAATCTTTTTACTGACTATGTTTTAAACCATTCCTGTGACACTAGTTATAGATTCCGATGCTTCACTTCAGGTTTGCTGTATCCCTTGGACCTTGTTATTGACGATGAAACACATAAAGTGCATCGGAATTAAATACAAAAGGCAAAATGCCGACTTAAGTACACCAAGACTGACTCTTCTTACTTTCTATGTTTTGAACCATTCCTGTGACACTGGTTATAGATTCCGATGCTACACTCCATGTTTACTGTATCCCTTGGAGCTTCTTATTGACGATGAAACACAGAAATTGCATCGGAATTAAATACAAAAGGCACAATGCCGACTTATGTACAAGAAGACTGACTTTTCCTACTGTCTATCTTTTGAACCATTTCTGTGACACTAGTTATAGAGTCCGATGCTTCACTTCAGGTTTACTGTATCCCTTGGACCTTCTTATTGACGGTGAAACACAGAAATTGCATCGGAATTAAATACGAAAGGCACAATGCCAACGTAAGTTCAAGAAGACTGACTCCTCTTACTGACTATGTTTTGAACCATTCCCGTGACACTAGTTATAGATTCCGATACTTCACTTCAGGTTTACTGTATCCTTCTGATCTTCTTATTGACGATGAAACACAGAAATTGCATCGGAATAAAATAGAAAAGGCACTATGCCGACATAAGTACAAGAAGACTGACTCTTCTTACTGTCTATGCTTTGAACCATTCCTGTGACACTAGTTATAGATTCCGATGCTTCACTTCAGGTTTACTGTATCCCTTGCACCTTCTTATTGACGATGAAACACAGAAATTGTTTCGGAATTCAATACAAAAGGCACAATGCCGACTTAACTACAAGAAGACTGACTCTTCTTACTGACTATGCTTTGAACCATTCCAGCGACACTAGTTATAGATTCCGATGCCTAACTTCAGGATTACTGTATCCCACTGACCATGTTAGTGACGATGAAACACAAAAATTGCATCGGAATTAAATACAAAAAGCACAATGCCGACTTACGTACAAGAATACTGACTCATCTTACTGTCTGTGGTTTGCACCATTAATGTGACACTAATTATAGATTCCGATGCTTCACTTCAGGTTTACTGTTTCCCTTGGACCTTCTTATTGACGATGAAACACAGAAATTGCATCGGAATTAAATACAAAACGCACAATGCCGACTTATGTACAAGAAGACTGACTCTTCCTACTGTCTATGTTTTGAACCAATTCTGTGACACTAGATATAGAGTCGGATGCTTCACTTCAGGTTTACTGTATCCCTTGGACCTTGTTATTTACGATGAATCACAGAAATTGCATCGGAATTCAATACAAAAGGCACAATGCCGACATAAGTACAAGAAGACCGACTCTTCTTACTGTCTATAATTTGAACCATTCCAGTGACACTAGTTATAGATTCCGATGCTTCACTTCAGGTTTACTGTATCCCTTGGACCTTCTTATTGACGATGAAACACAGAAAGTGCATCGGAATTAAATACAAAAGACACAATGCCGACTTAACTACAAGAAGACTGACTCTTCTTACTGACTATGCTTTGAACCATTCCTGTGACTCTAGTTATAGATTCCGATGCTTAACTTCAGGATTACTGTATCCCTCTGACCTTCTTAGTGACGATGAAACACAGAAATGGCATCGGAATTAAATACAAAAAGCACAATGCCGACTTAAGTACAAGAATACTGACTCATCTTACTGTCTATGAATTGCACCATTCCTGTGACACTAGTTATAGATTCCGATGCTTCACTTCAGGTTTACCGTATCCCTTGGGCCTTGATATTTACGATGAATCACAGAAATTGCATCGGAATTAAATACAAAAGGCACAATGCTGACTTAAATACAAGAAGACTGACTCTTCTTACTGTCTATAATTTGAACCATTCCAGTGACACTTGTTATAGATTCCGATGCTTCACTTCATGTTTACTGTATCCCTTGGACCTTCTTATTGACGATGAAACACAGAAATTGCATCGGAATTACATACAAAAGGTACAATGCCGACTTAAGTACAAGAAGACTGACTCTTCCCACTGTCTATGTTTTGAACCATTACTTTGACACTAGTTACAGATTCCGATGCTTCACTCCAGGTTTACTGTATCCCTTGGACCTTCGTATTGACGGTGAAACACAGAAATTGCATCGGAATTAAATACAAAAGGCACAATGCCAACTTAAGTACAAGAAGACTGACTCTTCTTCCTGACTATGATTTTAACCATTCCTGTGACACTAGTTGTGGATTCCGATGCTTCACTTCAGGTTTACTGTATCCCTTGGACCTTCTTATTGACGATGAAACACAGATATAGCATCGGAATTAAATACAAACGTCACAATGCCGACTTAAGTACAAGAAGATTGACTCTTCCAACTGTCTATGTTTTGAACCATTCCTGAGACACTAGTTATAGATTCCGATGCTTCACTCCAGGTTTACTGTATCCCTTCGACCTTCTTATGGACGATGAAACACAGAAATTGCATCGGAATTAAATACAAAATGGACAATGCCGACTTAAGTACAAGAAGACTGACTCTTCCAACTGTCTATGTTTTGAACCATTCCTGTGACTCTAGTTATAGATTCCGATGCTTAACTTCCGGATTACTGTATCCCTCTGACCTTCTTAGTGACGATGAAACACAGAAATTGCATCGGAATTAAATACAAAAAGCACAATGCCGACTTAAGTCCAAGAATACTGCCTCATCTTACTGTCTATGTTTTGAACCGTCCCTGTGACACTAGTTATAGATTCCGATGTTTCACTCCAGGTTGACTGTATCCCTTGGACCTTCTTATTGACGATGAAACACAGAAATTGCATCGGAATTAAAAAGAAAAGGCACAATGCCGACTTATGTACAAGAAGACTAACTCTTCCTACTGTCTATGTTTTGAACCATTTCTGTGACACTAGTTATAGACTCCGATGCTTCACTCCAGGTTTACTGTATCCCTTCGACCTACTTATTGACGATGAAACACAGAAATTGCATCGGAATTAAATACAAAAGGCACAATGCCGACTTAAGTACAAGAAGACTGACTCTTCTTACTGTCTCTGATTTGAACCATCCCTGTGACACTAGTTATAGATTCCGATGCTTCACTGCAGGTTTACTGTGTCCCTTAGACCTTCTTATTGACGATGAAACACAGATATTACATCGGAATGAAATACAATAGGCACAATGCCGACTTAAGTACAAGAAGACGGACTCTTCCAACTGTCTATGTTTTGAACCATTCGAGTGATACTAGTTATAGATTCCGATGCTTCACTTCAGGTTTACTGAATCCCTTGGACCGTGTTATTGACGATGAAACACAGAAATTGCATCGGAAATAAATACAAAAAGCACAATACCGACTTAAGAACAAGAAGACTGACTCTTCTTATGGACTATGCTTTGAACCATTCCTGTGACACTATTCATAGATTCCGATGCTTAACTTCAGGATTACTGTATCCCTCTGACCTTCTTATTGACGAAGAAACACAGAAATTGCATCGGAATTATATACAAAAGGCACAATGCCGACTTAAGTACAAGAAGACTGACTCTTATTAATGACTATGTTTTGGATCATTCCAGCGACACTAGTTATAAATTCAGATGCTTCACTTCGGGTTTACTGTATCCCTTGGAACATCTTATTGACGATGAAACACAGAAATTGCATCGGATATAAATAGAAAAGGCACAATGTCGACTTAAGTACAAGAAGACTGACGCTTCTCACTGACTATGCTTTGAACCATTCCTGTGACACTAGTTATAGATTCCGATGCTTCACTTCAGGTTTACTGTACACCCTGGACCTTCTTATTGACTATGAAACACAGAAATTCGCATCGGAATTAAATACAAAAGGCACAATGCCGACTTAAGTACAAGATAACTGACTCTTCCTACTGTCTATATTTTGAACCATTCCTGTGACACTAGTTATAGATTCCGATGCTTCAATTTAGGTTTACTGTATCCCTCTGACCTTATTGCCGATGAAACACAGAAATTGCATCGGAATTAAATACAAAAGGCACAATGCCGACTTAAGGACAAGAAGATTGACCCTTCCTACTATCTATGTTTTGAACCAGTCCTGTGACACTAGTTATAGATTCCGATGCTTCACTTCAGGTTTACTGTTTCCCTTGGACCTTCTTATTGACGATGAAACACAGAAATTGCATCGGAATTAAATACAAAAGGCACAATGCCGACTTATGTACAAGAAGACTAACTCTTCCTACTGTCTATGTTTTGAACCATTTCTGTGACACTAGTTATAGAGTCCGTTGTTTCACTTCAGGTTTGCTGTATCCTTTGGGCCTTCTCATTGACGGTGAAACACAGAAATTGCATCGGAATTAAATACGAAAAGCACAATGCCAACTTAAGTTCAAGAAGACTGACTTTTCTTACTGACTATGTTTTGAACCATTCCTGTGACACTAGTTATAGATTCCGATGCTTCACTGCAGGTTTACTGTATCCTTCTGACCTTCTTATTGACGATGAAACACAGAAATTGCATCGGAATTAAATAGAAAAGGCAATATGCCGACTTAAGTACAAGAAGACTGACTCTTATTACTGTCTATGCTTTGAACCATTCCTGTGACACTAGTTATAGATTCCGATGCTTAACTTCAGGTTTACTGTATCCCTTGGACCTTCTTATTGACGGTGAAACACAGAAATTGCATCGGAATTAAATACGAAAAGCACATTGCCAACTTAAGCACAAGAAGACTGACTCATCTTATTGTCTATGAATTGCACCATTCCTGTGACACTAGTTATAGATTCCGATGCTTCACTTCATGTTTACTGTATCCCTTGGACCTTCTTATTGACGATGAAACACAGAAAATGCATCGGAATTAAATACAAAAGGCACAATGCCGACTTAAGTACAAGAAGACTGACTCTTCCTACTGTCTATGTTTTGAACCATTACTGTGACACTAGTTATAGATTCCGATGCCTCACTCCAGGTTTACTGTATCCCTTGGACCTTCTTATTGACGGTGAAACACAGAAATTGCATCGGAATTAAATACGAAAAGCAATTTGCCAACTTAAGCACAAGAAGACTGACTCTTCTTCCTGACTATGTTTTGAACCATTCCTGTGACAGTAGTTGTAGATTCCGATGCTTCACTTCAGGTTTACTGTATCCCTTGGACCTTCGTATTGACGATAAAACACAGAAATAGCATCGGAATTAAATACAAAAGACACAATGCCGACTTAAGTACAAGAAGACTGACTCATCATATTGTCTATGAATTGCACCATTCCTGTGACACTAGTTATAGATACCGATGCTTCACTTCAGGATTACTGTATCCCTTGGACCTTGTTATTTACGATGAATCACAGAAATTGCATCGGAATTTAATATAAAAGGCACAATGCCGACTTAAGTACAAGAAGACTATCTCTTCTTACTGTCTATAATTTGAACCATTCCAGTGTCACTAGTTATAGATTCCGATGCTTCACTTTATGTTTACTGTATCCCTTGGACCTTCTTATTGACGATGAAACACAGAAAATGCATCGGAATTAAATACAAAAGGCACAATGCCGACTTAAGTACAAGAAGACTGACTCTTCCAACTGCCTATGTTTTGAACCATTCCTGAGACACTAGTTATAGATTCCGATGCTTCACTTCTAGTTTACTGTATCCCCCTGACCGTCTTATTGACGATGAAACACAGAAATTGCTTCCGAATTACACAATGCCGACTTAAGTACTAGAAGACTGACTCTTCCTACTGTCCATGTTTTGAACCATTCCTAAGACACTTGTTATAGATTCCGATGCTTCACTTTAGGTTTACTGTATCCCTTGGACCTTCTTATTGTCGGTGAAACACAGAAATTGCATCGGAATTCAATACAAAAGGCACAAGGCCGACTTATCTACAATAAGTCTGACCCTTCTTACTGACTGTGTTTTGAACCATTCCTGTGACACTAGTTATAGATTCCGTTGCTTCACTTCAGGTTTACTGTATCCCTCTAACCTTCTTATTGACGATGAAACACAGAAATTGCATCGGAATTAAATACAAAAGGCACTATGCCGAATTAAGTACAAGAGAACTGACTCTTCTTACTGTGTATGCTTTTAACCATTCCTGTGACACTAGTTATAGACTCCGATGCTTCACTCCAGGTTTACTGTTTACCTTCGACCTTCTTATTGACGATGAAACACAGAAATTGCATCGGAATTAAATACAAAAGGCACAATGCCGACATAAGTACAAGAAGAATGACTCTTCTTACTGTCTACGCTTTGAACCATCCCTGTGACACTAGTTATAGATTCCGATGTTTCACTTCAGGTATACTGTATCCTGTGGACCGTGTTATTGACGATGAAACACAGAAATTGCATCGGAAATAAATACAAAAAGCACAATACCGACTTAAGAACAAGAAGACTGACTTTTCTTATGGACTATGCCTTGAACCATTCCTGTGACACTAGTCATAGATTCCGATGCTTAACTTCGGGATTGCTGTATCCCTCTGACCTTCTTATTAACGATGAAACACAGAAATTGCATCCGTATTAAATACAAAAGGCACAATGCCGACTTAAGTACAAGAAATCTGACTCTTCTTACTGTCTATGATTTGAACCATCCCTGTGACACTAGTTATAGTTTCCGATGCTTCACTCCTTGTTTACTGTATCCCTTGGTCCTTCTTATTGACGAAGAAACACTGAAATTGCATCGGAATTAAATACAAAAGGCACAATGCCGACTTAAGTACAAGAAAACTGACTCTTATTAATGACTATGTTGTGGACCATTCCTGTGACACTAGTTATAAATTCCGATGCTTCACTTCGGGCTTTCTGTATCCCTTGGACCATCTTATTGACGATGAAACACAGAAATTGCATCGGAATTAAATAGAAAAAGCAGTATGCCGACTTAAGTACAAGAAGATTGACTCTTGTTACTGTCTATGCTTTGAACCACTCCTGTGACACTAGTTATAGATTCCGATGCTTCACTCAGGTTTACTGTATCCCTTGCACCTTCTTATTGACGATGAAACACAGAAATTGGTTCGGAATTCAATACAAAAGGCACAATGCCGACTTAACTACAAGAACACTGACTCTTCTTACTGACTATGCTTTGAACCATTCCAGTGACACTAGTTATAGATTCCGATGCCTAACCTCAGGATTACTGTATCCCACTGACCTTGTTAGTGACGATGAAACACAGAAATTGCATCGGAATTTAATACAAAAAGCACAATGCCGACTTAAGTACAAGAATACTGACTCATCTTACTGTCTATGATTTGCACCATTCCTGTGACACTAGTTATAGATTCCGATGCTTCACTTCTGGTTTACTGTATCCCTTGCACCTTCTTATTGACGATGAAACACAGAAATTGCATCGGAATTTAATACAAAAGGCACAATGCTGACTTAAGTACAAGAAGACTGACTCTTCTTACTGTCTATAATTTGAACCATTCCAGTGACACTAGTTATAGATTCCGATGCTTCACTTCATGTTTACTGTATCCCTTGGACCTTCTTATTGACGATGAAACACAGAAAATGCATCGGAATTAAATACAAAAGGCACAATGCCGACTTAAGTACAAGAAGACTGACTCTTCCAACTGCCTATGTTTTGAACCATTCCTGAGACACTAGTTATAGATTCCGATGCTTCACTTCTAGTTTACTGTATCCCCCTGACCGTCTTATTGACGATGAAACACAGAAATTGCTTCCGAATTAAATAGAAAAGCACAATGCCGACTTAAGTACTAGAAGACTGACTCTTCCTACTGTCTATGTTTTGAACCATTCCTAAGACACTTGTTATAGATTCCGATGCTTCACTTTAGGTTTACTGTATCCCTTGGACCTTCTTATTGTCGATGAAACACAGAAATTGCATCGGAATTCAATACAAAAGGCACAAGGCCGACTTAACTACAAGAAGGCTGACCCTTCTTACTGACTGTGTTTTGAACCATTCCTGTGACACTAGTTATAGATTCCGTTGCTTCACTTCAGGTTTACTGTATCCCTCTGACCTTCTTAGTGACGATGAAACACAGAAATTGCATCGGAATTAAATACAAAAGGCACAATGCCGAATTAAGTACAAGAAGACTGACTCTTCTTACTGTGTATGATTTTAACCATTCCTGTGACACTAGTTATAGACTCCGATGCTTCACTCCAGGTTTCCTGTATCCCTTCGACCTTCTTATTGACGATGAAACACAGAAATTGCATCGGAATTAAATACAAAATGCACAATGCCGACTTAAGTACAAGAAGACTGACTCTTCTTACTGTCTACGCTTTGAACCATCCCTGTGACACTAGTTATAGATTCCGATGTTTCACTTCAGGTTTACTGTATCCCGTGGACCGTGTTATTGACGATGAAACACAGAAATTGCATCGGAAATAAATACAAAAAGCACAATACCGACTTAAGAACAAGAAGACTGACTCTTCTTATGGACTATGCTTTGAACCAATCCTGTGACACTAGTCATAGATTCCGATGCTTAACTTCAGGATTACTGTATCCCTCGGACCTTCTTATTGACGATGAAACACAGAAATTGCATCCGTATTAAATACAAAAGGCACAATGCCGACTTAAGTACAAGAAGTCTGACTCTTCTTACTGTCTATGTTTTGAACCATCCCTGTGACACTAGTTATAGTTTCCGATGCTTCACTCCTGGTTTACTGTATCCCTTGGTCTTTCTTATTGACGAAGAAACACTGAAATTGCATCGGAATTAAATACAAAAGGCACAATGCCGACTTAAGTACAAGAAAACCGACTCTTATTAATGACTATGTTTTGGACCATTCCTGTGACACTAGTTATAAATTCCGATGCTTCACTTTGGGTTTACTGTATCCCTTGGACCATCTTATTGACGATGAAACACAGATATTGCATCGGATATAAATAGAAAATGCACAATGTCGACTTAAGTACAAGAAGACTGACGCTTCTCACTGACTATGCTTTGAACCATTCCTGTGACACTAGTTATAGATTCCGATTCTTCACGTCAGGTTTACAGTACACCTTGGACCTTCTTATTGACTATGAAGCACAGAAATCGCATTGGAATTAAATACAAAAGGCACAATGCCGACTTAAGTACAAGAAGACTGACTCTTCCTACTGTCTATATTTTGAACCATTCCTGTGACACTAGATATAGATTCCGATGCTTCAATTTAGGTTTACTGTATCCCTCTGACCTTATTGCTGATGAAACACAGAAATTGCATCGGACTTAAATACAAAAGGCACAATGCCGACTTAAGGACAAGAAGACTGACCCTTCTTACTATCTATGTTTTGAACCAGTCCTGTGGCACTAGTTATAGATTTCGATGCTTCACTTCAGGTTTACTGTTTCCCTTGGACCTTCATATTGACGATGAAACACAGAACTTGCGTCGGAATTAAATACAAAAGGCACAATGCCGACTTATGTACAAGAAGACTAACTCTTCCTACTGTCTATGTTTTGAACCATTTCTGTGAAACTAGTTATAGAGTCCGTTGCTTCACTTCAGGTTTACTGTATCCCTTAGGCCTTCTTATTGACGGTGAAACACAGAAATTGCATCGGAATGAAATACGAAAGGCACAATGCCAACTTAAGTTCAACAAGACTGACTCTTCTTACTGACTATGTATTGAACCGTTCCTGTGACACTAGTTATAGATTCCGATGCTTCACTTCAGGTTTACTGTATCCCTTGGACCTTGTTATTTACGATGAATCACAGAAATTACATCGGAATTAAATACAAAAGGCACAATGCCGACTTAAGTACAAGAACACCGACTCTTCTTACTGTCTATAATTTGAACAATTCCAGTGACACTAGTTATAGATTCCGATGCTTCACTTCAGGATTACTGTATCCGTCTGACCTTCTTAGTGACGATGAAACACAGAAATTGCATCGGAATTAAATACAAAAAGCACAATGCAGACTTAAGTACAAGAATACTGACTCATCTTATTGTCTATGAATTGCACCATTCCTGTGACACTAGTTATAGATTCCGGTGCTTCACTTCAGATTTAATGTATCCCTTGGACCTTGTTATTTACGATGAATCACAGAAATTGCATCGGAGATAAATACAAAAGACACAATGCCCACTTAAGTACAAGAAGACTGACTCTTCTTACTGTCTATAATTTGAACCATTCCAGTGACACTGGTTATAGATTCCGATGCTTCACTTCATGTTTTACTGTATCCCTCGGACCTTCTTATTGACGATAAAACACAGAAAATGCATCGGAATCAAATACAAAAGGCACAATGCCGACTTAAGTACACGAATACTGACTCTTCCTACTGTCTATGTTTTGAACCATTCCTGAGACACTAGTTATAGATTCCGATGCTTCACTTCAGGCTTACTGTATCAACCTGACCGTCTTATTGACGATCAAACACAGAAATTGCATCCGAATTAAATAGAAAAGGCACAATGCCGACTTAAGTACTAGAAGACTGACTCTTCCTACTGTCTATGTTTTGAACCATTCCTAAGACACTTGTTATAGATTCCGTTGCTTCACTTCAGGTTTACTGTATCCCTCTGACCTTCTTATTGACGATGAAACACAGAAATTGCTTCGGAATTAAATACAAATGCCACAATGCCGAATTAAGTACAAGAAGACTGACTCTTCTTACTGTCTATGCTTTTAACCATTCCTGTGACACTAGTTATAGACTCCGATGCTTCGCTCCAGATTTACTGTATCCCTTCGACCTTCTTATTGACGATGAAACACAGAAATTGCACCGGAATTAAATACAAAAGGCACAATGACGACTTAAGTACATGAAGACTGACTCTTCTTACTGTCTATGCTTTGAACCATCCCTGTGACACTAGTTATAGATTCCGATGCTTCAATTTAGGTTTACTGTATCCCTCTGACCTTATTGCCGATGAAACACAGAAATTGCATCGGAATTAAATACAAAAGGCACAATGCCGACTTAAGGACAAGAAGACTGACCCTTCTTACTATCTATGATTTGAACCATTCCTGTGACACTAGTTATAGATTCCGATGCTTCACTTCAGGTTTACTGTTTCCCTTGGACCTTCTTATTGACGATGAAACACAGAACTTGCGTCGGAATTAAATACAAAAGGCACAATGCCGACTTATGTACAAGAAGACTAACTCTTCCTACTGTCTATGTTTTGAACCATTTCTGTGACACTAGTTATAGAGTCCGTTGCTTCACTTCAGGTTTACTGTATCCCTTGGGCCTTCTTATTGACGGTGAAACACAGAAATTGCATCGGAATGAAATACGAAAGGCACAATGCCAACTTAAGTTCAACAAGACTGACCCTTCTTACTGACTATGTATTGAACCGTTCCTGTGACACTAGTTATAAATTCCGATGCTTCACTTCAGGTTTACTGTATCCTTCTGACCTTCTTATTGACGATGAAACACAGAAATTGCATCGGAATTAAATAGAAAAGGCAGTATGCCAACTTAAGTACAAGAAGACTGACTCTTGTTACTGTCTATGCTTTGAACCACTCCTGTGACACTAGTTATAGATTCCGATGCTTCACTTCAGGTTTACTGTATCCCTTGCACCTCCTTCTTGACGATGAAACACAAAAATTGGTTCGGAATTCAATACAAAAGGCACAATGCCGACTTAACTAAAAGAACACTGACTCTTCTTGCTGACTATGCTTTGAACCATTCCAGTGACACTAGTTATAGATTCCGATGCCTAACTTCAGGATTACTGTATCCCACTGACCTTGTTAGTGACGATGAAACACAGAAATTGCATCGGAATTAAATACAAAAAGCACAATGCCGACTTAAGTACAAGAATACTGACTCATCTTACTGTCTATGATTTGCACCACTCCTGTGACACTAGTTATAGATTCCGATGCTTCACTTCAGGTTTACTGTTTCTCTTGGACCTTCTTATTGACGATGAAACACATAAATTGCATCGGAATTAAATACAAAAGGCACAATGCCGACTTATGTACAAGACGACAGACTCTTCCTACTGTTTATGTTTTGAACCATTCCTGAGACACTAGTTATAGATTCCGATGCTTCACTTCAGGCTTACTGTATCAACCTGACCGTCTTATTGACGATGAAACACAGAAATTGCATCCGAATTAAATAGAAAAGGCACAATGCCGACTTAAGTACTAGAAGACTGACTCTTCCTGCTGTCTATGTTTTGAACCATTCCTAAGACACTTGTTATAGATTCCGTTGCTTCACTTCAGGTTTACTGTATCCCTCTGACCTTCTTATTGACGATGAAACACAGAAATTGCACCGGAATTAAATACAAAAGGCACAATGACGACTTAAGTACATGAAGACTGACTCTTCTTACTGTCTATGCTTTGAACCATCCCTGTGACACTAGTTATAGATTCCGATGCTTCAATTTAGGTTTACTGTATCCCTCTGACCTTATTGCCGATGAAACACAGAAATTGCATCGGAATTAAATACAAAAGGCACAATGCCGACGTAAGGACAAGAAGACTGACCCTTCTTACTATCTATGTTTTGAACCATTCCTGTGACACTAGTTATAGATTCCGATGCTTCACTTCCGGTTTACTGTTTCCCTTGGACCTTCATATTGACGATGAAACACAGAACTTGCGTCGGAATTAAATACAAAAGGCACAATGCCGACTTATGTACAAGAAGACTAACTCTTCCTACTGTCTATGTTTTGAACCATTTCTGTGACACTAGTTATAGAGTCCGTTGCTTCACTTCAGGTTTACTGTATCCCTTGGGCCTTCTTATTGACGGTGAAACACAGAAATTGCATCGGAATGAAATACGAAAGGCACAATGCCAACTTAAGTTCAACAAGACTGACTCTTCTTACTGACTATGTATTGAACCGTTCCTGTGACACTAGTTATAGATTCCGATGCTTCACTTCAGGTTTACTGTATCCTTCTGACCTTCTTATTGACGATGAAACACAGAAATCGCATCGGAATTAAATAGAAAAGGCAGTATGCCAACTTAAGTACAAGAAGACTGACTCTTGTTACTGTCTATGCTTTGAACCATTCCTGTGACACTAGTTATAGATTCCGATGCTTCACTTCAGGTTTACTGTATCCCTTGCACCTCCTTCTTTGACGATGAAACACAAAAATTGGTTCGGAATTCAATACAAAAGGCACAATGCCGACTTAACTAAAAGAACACTGACTCTTCTTGCTGACTATGCTTTGAACCATTCCAGTGACACTAGTTATAGATTCCGATGCCTAACTTCAGGATTACTGTATCCCACTGACCTTGTTAGTGACGATGAAACACAGAAATTGCATCGGAATTAAATACAAAATGCACAATGCCGACTTAAGTACAAGAATACTGACTCATCTTACTGTCTATGATTTGCACCACTCCTGTGACACTAGTTATAGATTCCGATGCTTCACTTCAGGTTTACTGTTTCTCTTGGACCTTCTTATTGACGATGAAACACATAAATTGCATCGGAATTAAATACAAAAGGCGCAATGCCGACTTATGTACAAGACGACAGACTCTTCCTACTGTTTATGTTTTGAACCATTCCTGAGACACTAGTTATAGATTCCGATGCTTCACTTCAGGCTTACTGTATCAACCTGACCGTCTTATTGACGATGAAACACAGAAATTGCATCCGAATTAAATAGAAAAGGCACAATGCCGACTTAAGTACTAGAAGACTGACTCTTCCTGCTGTCTATGTTTTGAACCATTCCTAAGACACTTGTTATAGATTCCGTTGCTTCACTTCAGGTTTACTGTATCCCTCTGACCTTCTTATTGACGATGAAACACAGAAATTGCACCGGAATTAAATACAAAAGGCACAATGACGACTTAAGTACATGAAGACTGACTCTTCTTACTGTCTATGCTTTGAACCATCCCTGTGACACTAGTTATAGATTCCGATGCTTCAATTTAGGTTTACTGTATCCCTCTGACCTTATTGCCGATGAAACACAGAAATTGCATCGGAATTAAATACAAAAGGCACAATGCCGACTTAAGGACAAGAAGACTGACCCTTCTTACTATCTATGTTTTGAACCATTCCTGTGACACTAGTTATAGATTCCGATGCTTCACTTCAGGTTTACTGTTTCCCTTGGACCTTCATATTGACGATGAAACACAGAACTTGCGTCGGAATTAAATACAAAAGGCACAATGCCGACTTATGTACAAGAAGACTAACTCTTCCTACTGTCTATGTTTTGAACCATTTCTGTGACACTAGTTATAGAGTCCGTTGCTTCACTTCAGGTTTACTGTATCCCTTGGGCCTTCTTATTGACGGTGAAACACAGAAATTGCATCGGAATGAAATACGAAAGGCACAATGCCAACTTAAGTTCAACAAGACTGACTCTTCTTACTGACTATGTATTGAACCGTTCCTGTGACACTAGTTATAGATTCCGATGCTTCACTTCAGGTTTACTGTATCCTTCTGACCTTCTTATTGACGATGAAACACAGAAATCGCATCGGAATTAAATAGAAAAGGCAGTATGCCAACTTAAGTACAAGAAGACTGACTCTTGTTACTGTCTATGCTTTGAACCATTCCTGTGACACTAGTTATAGATTCCGATGCTTCACTTCAGGTTTACTGTATCCCTTGCACCTCCTTCTTGACGATGAAACACAAAAATTGGTTCGGAATTCAATACAAAAGGCACAATGCCGACTTAACTAAAAGAACACTGACTCTTCTTGCTGACTATGCTTTGAACCATTCCAGTGACACTAGTTATAGATTCCGATGCCTAACTTCAGGATTACTGTATCCCACTGACCTTGTTAGTGACGATGAAACACAGAAATTGCATCGGAATTAAATACAAAAAGCACAATGCCGACTTAAGTACAAGAATACTGACTCATCTTATTGTCTATGAATTGCACCATTCCTGTGACACTAGTTATAGATTCCGGTGCTTCACTTCAGATTTAATGTATCCCTTGGACCTTGTTATTTACGATGAATCACAGAAATTGCATCGGAGATAAATACAAAAGGCACAATGCCGACTTAAGTATAAGAAGACTGACTCTTCTTACTGTCTATAATTTGAACCATTCCAGTGACACTGGTTATAGATTCCGATGCTTCACTTCATGTTTTACTGTATCCCTCGGACCTTCTTATTGACGATGAAACACAGAAATTGCATCGGAATCAAATACAAAAGGCACAATGCCGACTTAAGTACAAGAATACTGACTCTTCCTACTGTCTATGTTTTGAATCATTACTGTGACACTAGTTATAGATTCCCATGCTTCACTCCAGGTTTACTGTATCCCTTGAACCTTCTTATTGACCGTGAAACACAGAAATTGCATCGAAATTAAATACGAAAGGCACATTGCCAACTTAAGAACAAGAAGACTGACTCTTCTTCCTGACTATGTTTTCAACCATTCCTGTGACACTAGTTGTAGATTCCGATGCTTCACTTCAGGTTTACTGTATCCCTTGGACCTTCTTATTGACGATGAAACACACAAATAGCATCGGAATTAAATACAAAAGACACAATGCCGACTTAAGTACAAGAAGACTGACTCTTCCAACTGTCTATGTTTTGAACCATTCCTGAGACACTAGTTATAGATTCCGATGCTTCACTTCAGGCTTACTGTATCAACCTGAGCGTCTTATTGACGATGAAACACAGAAATTGCATCCGAATTAAATAGAAAAGGCACAATGCCGACTTAAGTACTAGAAGACTGACTCTTCCTACTGTCTATGTTTTGAACCATTCCTAAGACACTTGTTATAGTTTCCGTTGCTTCACTTCAGGTTTACTGTATCCCTCTGACCTTCTTATTGACGATGAAACACAGAAATTGCATCGGAATTAAATACAAAAGCCACAATGCCGAATTAAGTACAAGAAGACTGACTCTTCTTACTGTCTATGCTTTTAACCATTCCTGTGACACTAGTTATAGACTCCGATGCTTCGCTCCATATTTACTGTATCCCTTCGACCTTCTTATTGACGATGAAACACAGAAATTGCACCGGAATTAAATACAAAAGGCACAATGCCGACTTAAGTACATGAAGACTGACTCTTCTTACTGTCTATGCTTTGAACCATCCCTGTGACACTAGTTATAGATTCCGATGCTTCACTGCAGGTTTACTGTGTCCCTTAGACCTTCTTATTGACGATGAATCACAGAAATTACATCGGAATTAAATACAATAGGCACAATGCCGACTTAAGTACAAGAAGACTGACTCTTCTTACTGTCTATAGTTTGAACAATTCCAGTGACACTAGTTATAGATTCCGATGCTTCACTTCAGGTTTACTGTATCCCTTAAACCTTCTTATTGACGATGAAACGCAGAAATTGCATGGGAATTAAATACAAAAGACACAATGCCGACTTAAGTACAAGAAGACTGACTCTTCCAAATGTCTATGTTTTGAACCATTCCTGTGACGCTAGTTATAGATTCCGATGCTTCACTTCAGGTTTACTGTCTCCCTCTGACCGTCTTAGTGACGATGAAACACAGAAATTGCATCCGAATTAAATACAAAAGGCACAATGCCGACTTAAGTACAAGAAGACTGACTCTTCTTACCGTCTATGTTTTGAACCGTCCCTGTGACCCTAGTTATAGATTCCGATGTGTCACTCCAGGTTAACTGTATCCCTTGGACCTTCTTATTGACGATGAAACACAGAAATTGCATCGGAATTAAATAAAAAATGCACAATGCCGACTTAAGTACAAGAAGACTGACTCTTCTTACTGACTATGTTTTGAACCATTCCTGTGACACTAGTTATAGATTCCGTTGCTTCACTTCAGGTTTACTGTATCCCTCTGACCTTCTTATTGACGATGAAACACAGAAATTGCATCGGAATTAAATACAAAAGGCACAATGCCGAATTAAGTACAAGAAGACTGACTCTTCTTACTGTCTATGCTTTTAACCATTCCTGTGACACTAGTTATAGACTCCGATGCTTCACTCCAGGTTTACTGTATCCCTTCGACCTTCTTATTGACGATGAAACACAGAAATTTCATCGGAATTAAATACAAAATGGCACAATGCCGACTTAAGTACATGAAGACTGACTCTTCTTACTGTCTATGCTTTGAACCATCCCTGTGACACTACTTATAGATTCCGACGCTTCACTGCAGGTTTACTGTGTCCCTTAGACCTTCTTATTGACGATGAAACACAGAAATTACATCGGAATTAAATACAATAGGCACAATGCCGACTTAAGTACAAGAAGACTGACTCTTCTTACTGTCTATAGTTTGAACCATTCCAGTGACACTAGTTATAGATTCCGATGCTTCACTTCTTGTTTACTGTATCCCTTGGACCTTCTTATTGACGATGAAACACAGAAATTGCATCGGAATTAAATACAAAAGGCACAATGCCGACTTAAGTACAAGAAGACTGACTCTTCCTACTGTCTATGTTTTGACCCATTTCTGTGACGCTAGTTATAGAGTCCGATGCTTCACTTCAGGTTTACTGTATCCCTTGGACCTTCTTATTGACGGTGAAACACAGAAATTGCATTGGAATTAAATACGAAGGGCACAATGCCAACTTAAGTACAAGAAGACTGACTCTTCTTACTGACTATGTTTTGAACCATTCCAGTAACACTAGTTATAGATTCCGATGCTTCACTTCAGGTTTACTGTATCCCGTAAACCTTCATATTCACGATGAAACGCAGAGATTGCATTGGAATTAAATACAAAAGACACAATGCCGACTTAAGTACAAGAAGACTGACTCTTCTTACTGTCTATGCTTTGAACCATTCCTGTGACACTAGTTATAGATACCGATGCTTCACTTCAGGTTTACAGTATCCCTTGCACCTTCTTATTGACGATGAAACACAGAAATTGGTTCGGAATTCAATACAAAAGGCACAATGCCGACTTAACTACAAGAAGACTGACTCTTCTTACTGACTATGCTTTAACCATTCCAGTGACACTAGTTATAGATTCGGATCCTTAACTTCAGGATTACAGTATCCCACCGACCTTGTTAGTGACGATGACACACAGAAATTGCATCGGAATTAAATACAAAAAGCACAATGCCGACTTAAGTACAAGAATGCTGACTCATCTTACAGTCTATGATTTGCACCATTCCTGTGACACTAGTTATAGATTCCGATGCTTCACTTCAGGTTTACTGTTTCCCTTGGACCTTCTTATTGACGATGAAACACAGAAATTGCATCGGAATTAAATACAAAAGGCACAATGCCGACTTAAGTACAAGAAGATTGACTCTTAATACTGTCTATGTTTTGAACCATTTCTGTGACACTAGTTATAGAGTCCGATGCTTCACTTCAGGTTTACTGTATCCCTTGCACCTTGTTATTTACGATGAATCACAGAAATTGCATCGGAATTAAATACAAAAGGCACAATGCCGACTTAAGTACAAGAAGACTGACTCTTCCAACTGTCTATGTTTTGAACCATTCCTGTGACACTAGTTATACATTCCGATGCTTCACTTCAGGTTTACTGTATCCCTCTGACCGTCTTATTGACGATGAAACACAGAAATTGCATTCGAATTAAATAGAATAGGCACAATGCCGACTTAAGTACTGGAAGACTGACTCTTCCTACTGTCTATGTTTTGAACCATTCCTGTGACACTAGTTATAGATTCCGTTGCTTCACTTTAGGTTTACTGTATCCCTCTGACCTTCTTATTGACGATGAAACGCAGAAATTGCATGGGAATTAAATACAAAAGACACAATGCCGACTTAAGTACAAGAAGACTGACTCTTCCAACTGTCTATGATTTGAACCATTCCTGTGACGCTAGTTATGGATTCCGATGGTTCACTTCAGGTTTACTGTATCCCTCTGACCGTCTTAGTGACGATGAAACACAGAAATTGCATCCGAATTAAATACAAAAGGCACAATGCCGTATTAAGTACAAGAAGACTGACTCTTCTTACCGTCCATGTTTTGAACCGTCCCTGTGACCCTAGTTATAGATTCCGATGTGTCACTCCAGGTTAACTGTATCCCTCGGACCTTCTTATTGACGATGAAACACAGAAATTGCATCGGAATCAAATACAAAAGGCACAATGCCGACTTAAGTACAAGAATACTGACTCTTCCTACTGTCTATGTTTTGAATCATTACTGTGACACTAGTTATAGATTCCCATGCTTCACTCCAGGTTTACTGTATCCCTTGAACCTTCTTATTGACGGTGAAACACAGAAATTGCATCGAAATTAAATACGAAAGGCACGTTGCCAACTTAAGAACAAGAAGACTGACTCTTCTTCCTGACTATGTTTTCAACCATTCCTGTGACACTAGTTGTAGATTCCGATGCTTCACTTCAGGTTTACTGTATCCCTTGGACCTTCTTATAGACGATGAAACACAGAAATAGCATCGGAATTAAATACAAAAGACACAATGCCGACTTAAGTACAAGAAGACTGACTCTTCCAACTGTCTATGTTTTGAACCATTCCTGAGACACTAGTTATAGATTCCGATGCTTCACTTCAGGCTTACTGTATCAACCTGAGCGTCTTATTGACGATGAAACACAGATATTGCATCCGAATTAAATAGAAAAGGCACAATGCCGACTTAAGTACTAATAGACTGACTCTTCCTACTGTCCATGTTTTGAACCATTCCTAAGACACTTGTTATAGTTTCCGTTGCTTCACTTCAGGTTTACTGTATCCCTCTGACCTTCTTATTGACGATGAAACACAGAAATTGCATCGGAATTAAATACAAAAGCCACAATGCCGAATTAAGTACAAGAAGACTGACTCTTCTTACTGTCTATGCTTTTAACCATTCCTGTGACACTAGTTATGGACTCCGATCCTTCGCTCCAGATTTACTGTATCCCTTCGACCTTCTTATTGACGATGAAACACAGAAATTGCACCGGAATTAAATACAAAAGGCACAATGCCGACTTAAGTACATGAAGACTGACTCTTCTTACTGTCTATGCTTTGAACCATCCCTGTGACACTAGTTATAGATTCCGTTGCTTCACTGCAGGTTTACTGTGTCCCTTAGACCTTCTTATTGACGATGAATCACAGAAATTACATCGGAATTAAATACAATAGGCACAATGCCGACTTAAGTACAAGAAGACTGACTCTTCTTACTGTCTATAGTTTGAACAATTCCAGTGACACTAGTTATAGATTCCGATGCTTCACTTCAGGTTTACTGTATCCCTTAAACCTTCTTATTGACGATGAAACGCAGAAATTGCATGGGAATTAAATACAAAAGACACAATGCCGACTTAAGTACAAGAAGACTGACTCTTCCAACTGTCTATGTTTTGAACCATTCCTGTGACGCTAGTTATAGATTCCGATGCTTCACTTCAGGTTTACTGTCTCCCTCTGACCGTCTTAGTGACGATGAAACACAGAAATTGCATCCAAATTAAATACAAAAGGCACAATGCCGACTTAAGTAGAAGAAGACTGACTCTTCTTACCGTCTATCTTTGAACCGTCCCTGTGACCCTAGTTATAGATTCCGATGTGTCTCTCCAGGTTAACTGTATCCCTTGGACCTTCTTATTGACGATGAAACACAGAAATTGCATCGGAATTAAATACAAAATGCACAATGCCGACTTAAGTACAAGAAGACTGACTCTTCTTACTGACTATGTTTTGAACCATTCCTGTGACACTAGTTATAGATTCCGTTGCTTCACTTCAGGTTTACTGTATCCCTCTGACCTTCTTATTGACGATGAAACACAGAAATTGCATCGGAATTAAATACAAAAGGCACAATGCCGAATTAAGTACAAGAAGACTGACTCTTCTTACTGTCTATGCTTTTAACCATTCCTGTGACACTAGTTATAGACTCCGATGCTTCACTCCAGGTTTACTGTATCCCTTCGACCTTCTTATTGACGATGAAACACAGAAATTTCATCGGAATTAAATACAAAATGGCACAATGCCGACTTAAGTACATGAAGACTGACTCTTCTTACTGTCTATGCTTTGAACCATCCCTGTGACACTAGTTATAGATTCCGACGCTTCACTGCAGGTTTACTGTGTCCCTTAGACCTTCTTATTGACGATGAAACACAGAAATTACATCGGAATTAAATACAATAGGCACAATGCCGACTTAAGTACAAGAAGACTGACTCTTCTTACTGTCTATAGTTTGAACCATTCCAGTGACACTAGTTATAGATTCCGATGCTTCACTTCTTGTTTACTGTATCCCTTGGACCTTCTTATTGACGATGAAACACAGAAATTGCATCGGAATTAAATACAAAAGGCACAATGCCGACTTAAGTACAAGAAGACTGACTCTTCCAACTGTCTATGTTTTGACCCATTTCTGTGACGCTAGTTATAGAGTCCGATGCTTCACTTCCGGTTTACTGTATCCCTTGGACCTTCTTATTGACGGTGAAACACAGAAATTGCATTGGAATTAAATACGAAGGGCACAATGCCAACTTAAGTACAAGAAGACTGACTCTTCTTACTGACTATGTTTTGAACCATTCCAGTAACACTAGTTATAGATTCCGATGCTTCACTTCAGGTTTACTGTATCCCGTAAACCTTCTTATTCACGATGAAACGCAGAGATTGCATTGGAATTAAATACAAAAGACACAATGCCGACTTAAGTACAAGAAGACTGACTCTTCTTACTGTCTATGATTTGAACCATTCCTGTGACACTAGTTATAGATTCCGATGCTTCACTTCAGGTTTACAGTATCCCTTGCACCTTCTTATTGACGATGAAACACAGAAATTGGTTCGGAATTCAATACAAAAGGCACAATGCCGACTTAACTACAAGAAGACTGACTCTTCTTACTGACTATGCTTTAACCATTCCAGTGACACTAGTTATAGATTCGGATGCTTAACTTCAGGATTACTGTATCCCACCGACCTTGTTAGTGACGATGAAACACAGAAATTGCATCGGAATTAAATACAAAAAGCACAATGCCGACTTAAGTACAAGAATGCTGACTCATCTTACAGTCTATGATTTGCACCATTCCTGTGACACTAGTTATAGATTCCGATGCTTCACTTCAGGTTTACTGTTTCCCTTGGACCTTCTTATTGACGATGAAACACAGAAATTGCATCGGAATTAAATACAAAAGGCACAATGCCGACTTAAGTACAAGAAGACTGACTCTTCATACTGTCTATGTTTTGAACCATTTCTATGACACTAGTTATAGAGTCCGATGCTTCACTTCAGGTTTACTGTATCCCTTGCACCTTGTTATTTACGATGAATCACCGAAATTGCATCGGAATTAAATACAAAAGGCACAATGCCGACTTAAGTACAAGACGACTGACTCTTCCAACTGTCTATGTTTTGAACCATTCCTGTGACACTAGTTATACATTCCGATGCTTCACTTCAGGTTTACTGTATCCCTCTGACCGTCTTATTGACGATGAAACACAGAAATTGCATTCGAATTAAATAGAAAAGGCACAATGCCGACTTAAGTACTGGAAGACTGACTCTTCCTACTGTCTATGTTTTGAACCATTCCTGTGACACTAGTTATAGATTCCGTTGCTTCACTTTAGGTTTACTGTATCCCTCTGACCTTCTTATTGACGATGAAACGCAGAAATTGCATGGGAATTAAATACAAAAGACACAATGCCGACTTAAGTACAAGAATACTGACTCTTCCTACTGTCTATGTTTTGAATCATTACTGTGACACTTGTAATAGATTCCCATGCTTCACTCCAGGTTTACTGTATCCCTTGAACCTTCTTATTGACGGTGAAACACAGAAATTGCATCGAAATTAAATACGAAAGGCACATTGCCAACTTAAGAACAAGAAGACCGACTCTTCTTCCTGACTATGTTTTCAACCATTCCTGAGACACTAGTTGTAGATTCCGATGCTTCACTTCAGGTTTACTGTATCCCTTGGACCTTCTTATTGACGATGAAACACAGAAATAGCATCGGAATTAAATACAAAAGACACAATGCCGACTTAAGTACAAGAAGACTGACTCTTCCAACTGTCTATGTTTTGAACCATTCCTGAGACACTAGTTATAGATTCCGATGCTTCACTTCAGGCTTACTGTATCAACCTGAGCGTCTTATTGACGATGAAACACAGAAATTGCATCCGAATTAAATAGAAAAGGCACAATGCCGACTTAAGTACTAGAAGACTGACTCTTCCTACTGTCTATGTTTTGAACCATTCCTAAGACACTTGTTATAGTTTCCGTTGCTTCACTTCAGGTTTACTGTATCCCTCTGACCTTCTTATTGACGATGAAACACAGAAATTGCATCGGAATTAAATACAAAAGCCACAATGCCGAATTAAGTACAAGAAGACTGACTCTTCTTACTGTCTATAGTTTGAACAATTCCAGTGACACTAGTTATAGATTCCGATGCTTCACTTCAGGTTTACTGTATGCCTTATACCTTCTTATTGACGATGAAACGCAGAAATTGCATGGGAATTAAATACAAAAGACACAATGCCGACTTAAGTACAAGAAGACTGACTCTTCCAACTGTCTATGTTTTGAACCATTCCTGTGACGCTAGTTGTAGATTCCGATGCTTCACTTCAGGTTTACTGTCTCCCTCTGACCGTCTTAGTAACGATGAAACACAGAAATTGCATCCGAATTAAATACAAAAGGCACAATGCCGACTTAAGTACAAGAAGACTGACTCTTCTTACCGTCTATGTTTTGAACCGTCCCTGTGACCCTAGTTATAGATTCCGATGTGTCACTCCAGGTTAACTGTATCCCTTGGACCTTCTTATTGACGATGAAACACAGAAATTGCATCGGAATTAAATACAAAATGCACAATGCCGACTTGAGTACAAGAAGACTGACTCTTCTTACTGACTATGTTTTGAACCATTCCTGTGACACTAGTTATAGATTCCGTTGCTTCACTTCAGGTTTACTGTATCCCTCTGACCTTCTTATTGACGATGAAACACAGAAATTGCATCGGATTTAAATACAAAAGGCACAATGCCGAATTAAGTACAAGAAGACTGACTCTTCTTACTGTCTATGCTTTTAACCATTCCTGTGACACTAGTTATAGACTCCGATGCTTCACTCCAGGTTTACTGTATCCCTTCGACCTTCTTATTGACGATGAAACACAGAAATTACATCGGAATTAAATACAATAGGCACAATGCCGACTTAAGTACAAGAAGACTGACTCTTCTTACTGTCTATAGTTTGAACCATTCCAGTGACACTAGTTATAGATTCCGATGCTTCACTTCTTGTTTACTGTATCCCTTGGACCTTCTTATTGACGATGAAACACAGAAATTGCATCGGAATTAAATACAAAAGGCACAATGCCGACTTAAGTACAAGAAGACTGACTCTTCCTACTGTCTATGTTTTGACCCATTTCTGTGACGTTAGTTATAGAGTCCGATGCTTCACTTCAGGTTTACTGTATCCCTTGGACCTTCTTATTGACGGTGAAACACAGAAATTGCATTGGAATTAAATACGAAGGGCACAATGCCATCTTAAGTACAAGAAGACTGACTCTTCTTACTGACTATGTTTTGAACCATTCCAGTAACACTAGTTATAGATTCCGATGCTTCACTTCAGGTTTACTGTATCCCGTAAACCTTCTTATTCACGATGAAACGAAGAGATTGCATTGGAATTAAATACAAAAGACACAATGCCGACTTAAGTACAAGAAGACTGACTCTTCTTACTGTCTATGCTTTGAACCATTCCTGTGACACTAGTTATAGATTCCGATGCTTCACTTCAGGTTTACAGTATCCCTTGCACCTTCTTATTGACGATGAAACACAGAAATTGGTTCGGAATTCAATACAAAAGGCACAATGCCGACTTAACTAGAAGAAGACTGACTCTTCTTACTGACTATGCTTTAACCATTCCAGTGACACTAGTTATAGATTCGGATGCTTAACTTCAGGATTACTGTATCCCACCGACCTTGTTAGTGACGATGAAACACAGAAATTGCATCGGAATTAAATACAAAAAGCACAATGCCGACTTAAGTACAAGAATGCTGACTCATCTTACAGTCTATGATTTGCACCATTCCTGTGACACTAGTTATAGATTCCGATGCTTCACTTCAGGTTTACTGTTTCCCTTGGACCTTCTTATTGACGATGAAACACAGAAATTGCATCGGAATTAAATACAAAAGGCACAATGCCGACTTAAGTACAAGAAGACTGACTCTTCATACTGTCTATGTTTTGAACCATTTCTGTGACACTAGTTGTAGAGTCCGATGCTTCACTTCAGGTTTACTGTATCCCTTGCACCTTGTTATTTACGATGAATCACAGAAATTGCATCGGAATTAAATACAAAAGGCACAATGCCGACTTAAGTACAAGAAGACTGACTCTTCCAACTGTCTATGTTTTGAACCATTCCTGTGACACTAGTTATACATTCCGATGCTTCACTTCAGGTTTACTGTATCCCTCTGACCGTCTTATTGACGATGAAACACAGAAATTGCATTCGAATTAAATAGAAAAGGCACAATGCCGACTTAAGTACTGGAAGACTGACTCTTCCTACTGTCTATGTTTTGAACCGTCCCTGTGACCCTAGTTATAGATTCCGATGTGTCACTCCAGGTTAACTGTATCCCTTGGACCTTCTTATTGACCATGAAACACAGAAATTGCATAGGAATTAAATACAAAAGGCACAATGCCGAATTAAGTATAAGAAGACTGACTCTTCTTACTGTCTATGCTTTTAACCATTCCTGTGACACTAGTTATAGACTCCGATGCTTCACTCCAGGTTTACTGTATCCCTTCGACCTTCTTATTGACGTTGAAACACAGAAATTTCATCGGAATTAAATACAAAATGGCACAATGCCGACTTAAGTACATGATGACTGACTCTTCTTACGGTCAATGCTTTGAACCATCCCTGTGACACTAGTTATAGATTCCGACGCTTCACTGCAGGTTTACTGTGTCCCTTAGACCTTCTTATTGACGATGAAACACAGAAATTACATCGGAATTAAATACAATAGGCACAATGCCGACTTAAGTACAAGAAGACTGACTCTTCTTACTGTCTATAGTTTGAACCATTCCAGTGACACTAGTTATAGATTCCGATGCTTCACTTCTTGTTTACTGTATCCCTTGGACCTTCTTATTGACGATGAAACACAGAAATTGTATCGGAATTAAATACAAAAGGCACAATGCCGACTTAAGTACAAGAAGACTGACTCTTCCTACTGTCTATGTTTTGACCCATTTCTGTGACACTAGTTATAGAGTCCGATGCTTCACTTCAGGTTTACTGTATCCCTTGGAACCTCTTATTGACGGTGAAACACAGAAATTGCATTGGAATTAAATACGAAGGGCACAATGCC
Organism: Schistocerca serialis cubense; assembly: GCF_023864345.2. NCBI lineage: Eukaryota > Metazoa > Arthropoda > Insecta > Orthoptera > Acrididae > Schistocerca > Schistocerca serialis. The sequence continues at coordinate 6,919,761 of NC_064645.1, forward strand.
AACTTAAGTACAAGAAGACTGACTCTTCTTACTGACTATGTTTTGAACCATTCCAGTAGCACTAGTTATAGATTCCGATGCTTCACTTCAGGTTTACTGTATCCCGTAAACCTTCTTATTCACGATGAAACGCAGAGATTGCATCGGAATTAAATACAAAAGACACAATGCCGACTTAAGTACAAGAAGACTGACTCTTCCAACTGTCTATGTTTTGAACCATTCCTGTGACGCTAATTATAGATTCCGATGCTTCACTTCAGGTTTACTGTATCCCTCTGACCGTCTTAGTGACGATGAAACAGAGAAATTGCATCCGAATGAAATTGAAAAGGCACAATGACGACTTAAGTACTAGAAGACTGACTCTTCCTACTGTCTATGTTTTGAACCATTCCTAAGACACTTGTTATAGATTCCGATGCTTCACTTCAGGTTTACTGTATCCCTTGGACCTTCTTATTGTCGATGAAAGACAGAAATTGCATCGGAATTCAACACAAAAGGCACAAGGCCGACTTAACTACAAGAAGACTGACTCCTCTTACTGACTGTGCTTTGAACCATTCCTGTGACTCTAGTTATAGATTCCGATGCTTAACTTCCGGATTACTGTATCCCTCTGATTTTCCTAGTGATGATGAAACATAGAAATTGCATCGGAATTAAATACAAAAGGCACAATGCCGACTTAAGTACAAGAAGTCTGACTCTTCTTACTGTCTATGCTTTGAACCATTCCTGTGACACTAGTTATAGAATCCGAAGCTTCACTTCAGGTTTACTGTATCCCTTGCACCTTCTTATTGACGATGAAACACAGAAATTGGTTCGGAATTCAATACAAAAGGCACAATGCCGACTTAACTACAAGAAGACTGACTCTTCTTACTGACTATGCTTTAACCATTCCAGTGACACTAGTTATAGATTCGGATGCTTAACGTCAGGATTACTGTATCCCACCGACCTTGTTAGTGACGATGAAACACAGAAATTGCATCGGAATTAAATACAAAAAGCACAATGCCGACTTAAGTACAAGAATGCTGACTCATCTTACAGTCTATGATTTGCACCATTCCTGTGACACTAGTTATAGATTCCGATGCTTCACTTCAGGTTTACTGTTTCCCTTGGACCTTCTTATTGACGATGAAACACAGAAATTGCATCGGAATTAGATACAAAAGGCACAATGCCGACTTATGTACAAGAAGACTGACTCTTCCTACTGTCTATGTTTTGAACCATTTCTGTGACACTAGTTATAGAGTCCGATGCTTCACTTCTGGTTTACTGTATCCCTTGCACCTTGTTATTTACGATGAAACACAGAAATTGCATCGGAATTTAATACAGAAGGCACAATGCCGACTTATGTACAAGAACACTGACTCTTCCTGCTGTCTATGTTTTGAACCATTTCTGTGACACTAGTTATAGAGTCCGATGCTTCACTTCAGGTTTACTGTATCCCTTGGACCTTGTTATTTACGATGAATCACAGAAATTGCATCGGAATTAAATACAAAAGGCACAATGCCGACTTAAGTACAAGAAGACTGACTCTTCCAACTGTCTATGATTTGAACCATTCCTGTGACACTAGTTATACATTCCGATGCTTCACTTCAGGTTTACTGTATCCCTCTGACCGTCTTATTGACGATGAAACACAGAAATTGCATTCGAATTAAATAGAAAAGGCACAATGCCGACTTAAGTACTGCAAGACTGACTCTTCCTACTGTCTATGTTTTGAACCATTCCTGTGACACTAGTTATAGATTCCGTTGCTTCACTTTAGGTTTACTGTATCCCTCTGACCTTCTTATTGACGATGAAACACAGAAATTGCATCGGAATTAAATACAAAAGGCACAATGCCGACTTAAGTACAAGAAGACTGACTCTTCATACTGTCTATAATTTGAACCATTCCACTGACACTAGTTATAGATTCCGATGCTTCACTTCATGTTTACTTTATCCCTCGGACCTTTTTATTGACGATGAAACACAGAAATTACATCGGAATTAAATACAAAAGGCACAATGCCAACTTAAGTACAAGAAGACTGACTCTTCTTACTGTCTATGTTTGAACCATTCCTGTGACACTAGTTATGGATTCCGATGCTTCACTTCAGGTTTACTGTATCCCTCTGACCTTCTTATTGACGGTGAAACACAGAAATTTCATCGGAATTAAATACGAAAGGCACAATGCCAACTTAAGTACAAGAATGACTCTTCTCCCTGATTATGTTTTGAACCATTCCTGTGACACTGGTTGTAGATTCCTATGCTTCACTTCAGGTTTACTGTATACCTTGGACCTTCTTATTGACGATGAAACGCAGAAATTGCATCGGATAAATACAAAAGACACAATGCCGACTTAAGTACAAGAATACTGACTCATCTTACAGTCTATGATTTGCACCATTCCTGTGACACTAGTTATAGATTCCGATGCTTCACTTCAGGTTTACTGTTTCCCTTGGACCTTCTTATTGACGATGAAACACAGAAATTGCATCGGAATTAAATACAGAAGGCACAATGCCGACTTATGTACAAGAACACTGACTCGTCCTGCTGTCTATGTTTTGAACCATTTCTGTGACACTAGTTATAGAGTCCGATGCTTCACTTCAGGTTTACTGTATCCCTTGGACCTTGTTATTTACGATGAATCACAGAAATTGCATCGGAATTAAATACAAAAGGCACAATGCCGACTTAAGTTTAAGAAGACTGACTCTTCTTACTGTCAATGCTTTGAACCATCCCTGTGACACTAGTTATAGATTCCGATGCTTCACTGCGGGCTTACTGTGTCCCTTAGACCTTCTTATTGACGATGAAACACAGAAATTGCATCGGAATTAAATACAAAAGGCACAATGCCGACTTGAGTACAAGAAGACTGACTCTTCTTCCTGACTACGTTTTGAATCATTCCTGTGACACTAGTTGTAGATTCCGATGCTTCACTTCAGGTTTACTGTATCCCTTGGACCTTCTTATTGCCGATGAAACACAGAAAGAGCATCGGAATTAAATACAAAAGACACAATGCCGACTTAAGTACAACAAGACTGACTCTTCCAACTGTCTATGCTTTGAACCATTCCTGTGACACTAGTTATAGATTCCGATGCTTCAATTCAGGTTTACTGTATCCCCCTGACCGTCTTATTGACGATGAAACACAGAAATTGCTTCCGAATTAAATAGAAAAGGCACAATGCCGACTTAAGTACTAGAAGACTGACTCTTCCTACTGTCTATGTTTTGAACCATTCCCAAGACACTTGTTATAGATTCCGATGCTTCACTTCAGGTTTACTGTATCCCTTGGACCTTCTTATTGTCGATGAAACACAGAAATTGCATCGGAATTCAATACAAAGGGCACAAGGCCGACTGAACTACAAGATGACTGACTCTTCTTACTGACTATGCTTTGAACCATTCCTGTGACCCTAGTTATAGATTCCGATGCTTAACTTCCGGATTACTGTATCCCTCTGACCTTCTTAGTGATGATGAAACACAGAAATTGCATCGGAATTAAATACAAAAAGCACAATGCCGACTTAAGTACAAGAATACTGACTCATCTTACTGTCTATGTTTTGAACCGTCCCTGTGACACTAGTTATAGATTCCGATGGATCACTCCAGGTTGACTGTATCCCTTGGACCTTCTTATTGACAATGAAACACAGAAATTGCATCGGAATTAAATACAAAAGGCACAATGCCGACTTAAGTACAAGAAGACTGACTCTTCCTACTGTCTATGCTTTCATCCATTATTGTGACACTAGTTATAGATTCCGATGCTTCACTTCAGGTTTACTGTATCCCTTGGACCGTGTTATTGACGATGAAACACAGAAATTGCTTCGGAATTAAATACAAAAAGCACAATACCGACTTAAGAACAAGAACACTGACTCTTCTTATGGACTATGCTTTGAACCTTTTCTGTGACACTAGTCATAGATTCCGATGCTTAACTTCAGGTTTACTGTATCCTTCTGACCTTCTTATTGACGATGAAACACAGAAATTGCATCCAAATTAAATACAAAAGGCACAATGTCGACTTAAGTACAAGAAGACTGACTCTTCATACTGTCTATAATTTGAACCATTCCAGTGACACTAGTTATAGATTCCGATGCTTCACTTCATGTTTACTGTATCCCTTGGACCTTCTTATTGACGATGAAACACAGAAATTGCATCGGAATTAAATACAAAAGGCACAATGCCGACTTAAGTACAAGAAGACTGACTCTTCCTACTGCCTATGTTTTGAACCATTAATGTGACACTAGTTATAGATTCCGATGCTTCACTCCAGGTTTACTGTATCCCTTTGACCGTCTTATTGACGATGAAACACAGAAATTGCATCGGAATTAAATACAAAAGGCACAATGCCGACTTAAGTACAAGAAGACTGATTCTTCTTACAGACTATGTTTTGAACCATTCCTGTGACACTATTTATAGATTCCGATGCTACACTTCAGGTTTACTGTATCCCTCTGACCTTCTTATTGACGACGAAACACAGAAATTGCATCGGAATTAAATACAAAAGGCACAATGCCGTCGTAAGTACAAGAAGAGTCACTCTTCTTACTGTCTATGTTTGAACCATTCCTGTGACACTAGTTATAGATTCCGATGCTTCACTTCAGGTTTACTGTATCCCTCTGACCTTCTTATTGACGGTGAAACACAGAAATTACATCGGAATTAAATACGAAAGGCACAATGCCAAATTAAGTGCAAGAAGACTGACTCTTCTTCCTGATTATGTTTTGTACCATTCCTGTGACACTAGTTGTAGATTCGGATGCTTCACTTCAGGTTTACTGTATCCCTTGGACCTTCTTATTGACGATGAAACGCAGAAATTGCATCGGAATTAAATACAAAAGACACAATGCCGACTTAAGTACAAGAAGACTGACTCTTCCAACTGTCCATGTTTTGAACCATTCCTGTGACGCTAGTTATAGAATCCGATGCTTCACTTCAGGTTTACTGTATCCCTCTGACCGTCTTATTGACGATGAAACACAGAAATTGCATCCGAATCAAATAGAAAAGGCACAATGCCGACTTCAGTACTAGAAGCCTGACTCTTCCTACTGTCTATGTTTTGAACCATTCCTAAGACACTTGTTATAGATTCCGATGCTTCACTTCAGGTTTACTGTATCCCTTGGACCTTCTTATTGTCGATGAAACACAGAAATTGCATCGGAATTCAATACAAAAGGCTCAAGGCCAACTTAACTACAAGAAGACTGACTCCTCTTACTGACTATGCTTTGAACCATTCCTGTGACCCTAGTTATAGATTCCGATGTTTCACTCCAGGTTCACTGTATCCCTTGGACCGTCTTATTGACGATGAAACACAGAAACTGCATCGGAATTAAGTACAAAATGCACAATGCCGCCTTAAGTACAAGAAGACTGACTCTTCTTACTGACTATGTTTTGAACCATTGCTGTGACACTAGTTATAGATTCCGTTGCTTCACTTCAGGTTTACTGTATCCCTCTGACCTTCTTATTGACGATGAAACACAGAAATTGCATCGGAATTAAATACAAAAGGCACAATACCGACTTAAGAACAAGAAGACAGACTCCTATTACTGACTATGCTTTGAACCATTTCTGTGACACTAGTCATAAATTCCAATGCTTAACTTCAGGATTACTGTATCCCTCTGACCTTCTTATTGACGATGAAACACAGAAATTGCATCCGAATTAAATAGAAAAGGCACAATGCCGACTTAAGTACTGGAAGACTGACTCTTCCTACTGTCTATGTTTTGAACCATTCCTGTGACACTAGTTATAGATTCCGTTGCTTCACTTCAGGTTTACTGTATCCCTCTGACCTTCTTATTGACGATGAAACACAGAAATTGCATCGGAATTAAATACAAAAGGCACAATGCTGAATGAAGTACATGAAGACTGACTCTGCTCACTGTCTATGCTTTGAACCATCCCTGTGACACTAGTTATGGATTCCGATGCTTCACTGCAGGCTTACTGTTCCCCTTAGACCTTCTTATTGACGATGAAACACAGAAATTACATCGGAATTAAATACAATAGGCACAATGCCGACTTGGGTACAAGATGACTGACTCTTCTTCCTGACTACGTTTTGAACCATTCCCGTGACACTAGTTGTAGATTCCGATGCTTCACTTCAGGTTTACTGTATCCCTTGGACCTTCTTATTGACGATGAAACGCAGAAATTGCATCGGAATTAAATACAAAAGACACAATGCCGACTTAAGTACAAGAAGACTGACTCTTCCAACTGTCCATGTTTTGAAACATTCCTGTGACGCTAGTAATAGAATCCGATGCTTCACTTCAGGTTTACTGTATCCCTCTGACCGTCTTATTGACGATGAAACACAGAAATTGCTTCCGAATCTAATAGAAAAGGCACAATGCCGACTTCAGTACTAGAAGCCTGACTCTTCCTACTGTCTATGTTTTGAACCATTCCTAAGACACTTGTTATAGATTCCGATGCTTCACTTCAGGTTTACTGTATCCCTTGGACCTTCTTATTGCCGATGAAACACAGAAATAGCATCGGAATTAAATACAAAAGACACAATGCCGACTTAAGTACAAGAAGACTGACTCTTCCAACTGTCTATGCTTTAAACCATTCCTGTGACACTAGTTATAGATTCCGATGCTTCACTTCAGGTTTACTGTATCCCCCTGACCGTCTTATTGACGATGAAACACAGAAATTGCGTCCGAATTAAATAGAAAAGGCACAATGCCGACTTAAGTACTTGAAGACTGACTCTTCCTACTGTCTATGTTTTGAACCATTCCTAAGACACTTGTTATAGATTCCGATGCTTCACTTCAGGTTTACTGTATCCCTTGGACCTTCTTATTGACGATGAAACACAGAAATTGCATCGGAATTAAATACAAAAGGCACAATGCCGACTTAAGTACAAGAAGACTGACTCTTCCTACTGCCTATGTTTTGAACCATTAATGTGACACTAGTTATAGATTCCGATGCTTCACTGCAGGTTTACTGTGTCCCTTACACCTTCTTATTGACGATGAAACACAGAAATTACAACGGAATTAAATACAATAGGCACAATGCCGACTTAAGTACAAGAAGACTGACTCTTCCTACTGTCTATGTTTTGAACCATTCCTGTGACACTAGTTATAGATTCCGATGCTTCACTTCAGGTTTACTGTATCCCTTGGACTGTGTTATTGACGATGAATCAAAGAAATTGCATCGGAATTAAATACAAAAAGCACAATACCGACTTAAGAACAAGAAGACTGACACTTCTTATGGACTATGCTTTGAACCATTCCTGTGACACTAGTCATAGATTCCGATGCTTAACTTCAGGATTACTGTATCCTTCTGACCTTCTTATTGACGATGAAACACAGAAATTGCATCCAAATTAAATACAAAAGGCACAATGCCGACTTAAGTACAAGAAGACTGACTCTTCATACTGTCTATAATTTGAACCATTCCAGTGACACTAGTTATAGATTCCGATGCTTCACTTCATGTTTACTGTATCCCTTGGACCTTCTTATTGACGATGAAACACAGAAAATGCATCGGAATTAAATACAAAAGGCACAATGCATACTTATGTACAATAAAACTGATTCTTCCTACTGTCTATGTTTGAACCATTCCTGTGACACTAGATATAGATTCCGATGCTTCACTTCAGGTTAACTGTATCCCTCTGACCGTCTTATTGACGATGAAACACAGAAATTGCATCCGAATCAAATAGAAAAGGCACAATGCCGACTTAAGTACTAGAAGCCTGACTCTTCCTACTGTCTATGTATTGAACCATTCCTAAGACACTTGTTATAGATTCCGATGCTTCACTTCAGGTTTACTGTATCCCTTGGACCTTCTTATTGTCGATGAAACACAGAAATTGCATCGGAATTCAATACAAAAGGCACAAGGCCAACTTAACTTCAAGAAGACTGTCTCCTCTTACAGACTATGCTTTGAACCATTCCTGTGACCCTAGTTATAGATTCCGATGTTTCACTCCAGGTTGACTGTATCCCTTGGACCGTCTTATTGACGATGAAACACAGAAATTGCATCGGAATTAAATACAAAATACACAATGCCGACTTAAGTACAAGAAGAGTGACAGTTCTTACTGACTATGTTTTGAACCATTGCTGTGACACTAGATATAGATTCCGTTGCTTCACTTCAGGTTTACTGTATCCCTCTGACCTTCTTATTGACGATGAAACACAGAAATTGCATCGGAATTAAATACAAAGGGCACAATACCGACTTAAGAACAAGAAGACAGACTCTTATTACTGGCTATGCTTTGTACCATTCCTGTGACACTAGTCATAGATTCCGACGCTTAACTTAAGGATTACTGTATCCCTCTGACCTTCTTATTAACGATGAATCACAGAAATTGCATCGGAAGTAAATACAAAAGGCACAATGCCGACTTAAGTACAAGAAGACTGACTCTTTTTACTGTCAATGTTTTGAACCATCCCTGTGACACTAGTTATAGTTTCCGATGCTTCACTCCAGGTTTACTGTATCCCTTGGTCCTTCTTATTGACGAAGAAACACAGAAATTGCATCGGAATTAAATACAAAAGGCACAATGCCGACTTAAGTACAAAAAGACTGACTCTTCCTACTGTCTATATTTTGAACCATTCCTGTGACACTAGTTATAGATTCCGATGCTTCACTTCAGGTTTACTGTATCCCTCTGACCTTATTGCCGATTAAACACAGAAATTGCATCGGAATTAAATACAAAAGGCACAATGCCGACTTAAGGACAAGAAGACTGACCCTTGTTACTATCTATGTTTTGAACCATTCCTGTGACATTAGTTATAGATTCCGATGCTTCACTTCAGGTTTACTGTTTCCCTTGGACCTTCTTATTGACGATGAAACACAGAAATTCATCGGAATTAAATACAAAAGGCACAATGCCGACTTATGTACAAGAAGACTGACTCTTCTTACTGACTAAGTTTTGAACCATTCCTGTGACACTAGTTATAGATTCCGATGATTCACTTCAGGTTTACTGTATACCTCTGACCTTCTTATTGACGATGAAACACAGAAATTGCATCGGAATTAAATAGAAAAGGTACAATGCCGTCTTAAGTACAAGAAGACTGACTCTTCTTACTGTCTATGCTTTGAACCATTCCTGTGACACTAGTTATAGATTCCGATGCTTCACTTCAGGTTTACTGTATCCCTCTGACCTTCTTATTGACGGTGAAACACAGAAATTGCATCGGAATTAAATACGAAAGGCACAATGCCAACTTAAGTACAAGAAGACTGACTCTTCTTCCTGATTATGTTTTGAACCATTCCTGTGACACTAGTTGTAGATTCCGATGCTTCACTTGAGGTTTACTGTATCCCTTGGACCTTCTTATTGACGATGAAACGCAGAAATTGCATCGGAATTAAATACAAATGACACAATGCCGACTTAAGTACAAGAAGACTGACTCTTTTTACTGTCTATGATTTTAACCATTCCTGTGACACTAGTTACAGACTCCGATGCTTCACTCCAGGTTTACTGTTTCCCTCTGACCTTCTTATTGACGGTGAAACACAGAAATTGCATCGGAATTAAATACCAAAGGCACAATGCCGACTTAAGTACAAGAAGACTGACTCTTCTTACTGTCTATGCCTTGAACCATTCCTATGACACTAGTTATAAATTCCGATGCTTCACTTCGGGTTTACTGTATCCCTTGGACCATCTTATTGACGATGAAACACAAAAAATTGCATCCGAATTAAATAGATAAGGCACAATGCCGAATTAAGTACAAGAAGACTGACTCTTTTTATTGTCTATGATTTTAACCATTCCCGTGACACTAGTTATAGACTCCGATGCTTCACTTCAAGTTTACTGTATCCCTTGGACCTTCTTATTGTCGACTAAACACAGAAATTGAGTCGGAATTCAGTACAAAAGGCACAAGGCCGACTTAACTACAAGAAGACTGACCCCTCTTACTGACTATGCTTTGAACCATTCCTGTGACTCTAGTTATAGATTCCGGTGCTTAACTTCCGGATTACTGTATCCCTCTGACCTTCTTAGTGACGATGAAACACAGAAATTGCATCGGAATTAAATACAAAAAACACAATGCCGACTTAAGTACAAGAATACTGACTCATCTTACTGTCTATGTTTTGAACCGTCCCTGTGACCCTAGTTATAGATTCCGATGTTTCACTCCATGTTGACTGTATCCCTTGGCCCTTCTTATTGACTGTGAAACACAGAAATTGCATCCGAATTAAAAACAAAATGCACAATGCCGACTTAAGTACAAGAAGACTGACTCTTCTTACGGTCTATGCTTTGAACCATCCCTGTGACACTAGTTATAGATTCCGATGCTTCACTGCAGGTTTACTGTGTCCCTTAGACCTTCTTATTGACGATGAAACACAGAAATTACATCGGAATTGAATTCAATAGGCACACTGCCGACTTAAGTACAAGAAGACTGACACTTCCTACTTTCTATGTTCTGAACCATTCCTGTGACACTAGTTATAGATTTCGATGATTCACTTCAGGTTTTCTGTATCCCTTAGAGCGTCTTATTGACGATGAAACACAGAAATTGCATCGGAATTAAATATAAAAGGCACAATACCGACTTAAGAACAAGAAGACAGACTCTTCTTACTGACTATGCTTTGAACCATTCCTGTGACACTAGTCATAGATTCCGATGCTTAACTTCAGGATTACTGTATCACACTGACCTTCTTATTGACGATGAAACACAGAAATTGCTTCCGAATTAAATACAAAATTCACAATGTCGACTTCAGTACAAGAAGACTGACTCTTCTTACTGTCTATGCTTTGAACCATTCCTGTGACACTAGTCATAGATTCCGATGCATAACTTCAGGATTACTGTATCCCACTGACCTTCTTATTGACGATGAAACACAGAAATTGCTTCCGAATTAAATACAAAATTCACAATGTCGACTTCAGTACAAGAAGACTGACGCTTCTTACTGACTATGTTTTGAACCATTCCTGTGACACTAGTTATAGATTCCGATGCTTCACTTCAGGTTTACTGTACACCTTGGACCTTCTTATTGACTATGAAACACAGAAATCGCATCGGAATTAAATACAAAAGGCACTATGCCGACTTAAGTACAAGAAGACTGACTCTTCCTACTGTCTATATTTTGAACCATTCCTGTTACACTAGTTATAGTTTCCGATGCTTCACTTCAGGTTTACTGTATCCCTCTGACCTTATTGCCGATGAAACACAGAAATTGCATCGGAATTAAATACAAAAGGCACAATGCCAACTTAAGGACAAGAAGACTGACCCTTCTTACTGTCTATGTTTTGAACCATCCCTGTGACACTAGTTATAGTTTCCGATGCTTCACTCCAGGTTTACTGTATCCCTTGGTCCTTCTTATTGACGAAGAAACACAGAAATTGCATCGGATATAAATAGAAAAGGCACAATGTCGACTTAAGTACAAGAAGACTGACTCTTCTTACTGTCTATGTTTTGAACCATTCCTGTGACAGCAGTTATAGATTCCGATGCTTCACTCCAGGTTTACTGTATCCCTTGGACCTTCTTATTGACGATGAAGTACAGAAATAGCATCGGAATTAAATAGAAAAGGCACAATGCAGTCTTAAGTACAAGAGGACTGACGCTTCTTACTGACTATGTTTTGAACCATTCCTGTGACACTAGTTATAGATTCCGATGCTTCACTTCAGGTTTACTGTACACCTTGGACCTTCTTATTGACTATGAAACACAGAAATCGCATCGGGATTAAATACAAAAGGAACAATACCTACTTAAGTACAAAAAGACTGACTCTTACTACTGTCTATATTTTGAACCATTCCTGTGACACTAGTTATAGATTCCGATGCTTCACTTTAGGTTTACTGTATCCCTCTGACCTTATTGCCGATGTGACACAGAAGTTGCATCGGAATTAAATACAAAGGGCACAATGCCGACTTAAGGACAAGAAGACTGACCCTTCTTACTATCTATGCTTTGAACCATTCCTGTGACACTAGTTATAGATTCCGATGCTTCACTTCAGGTTTACTGTTTCCCTTGGACCTTCTTATTGACGATGAAACACAGAAATTGCATCGGAATTAAATACAAAAGGCACAATGCCGACTTATGTACAAGAAGACTGACTCTTCTTACTGACTATGTTTTGAGCCATTCCTGTGACACTAGGTTTAGATTCCGATGCTTCACTTCAGGTTTACTGTATACCTTTGACCTTCTTATTGACGATGAAACACAGAAATTGCATCGGAATTAAATAGAAAAGGCACAATGCCGACTTAAGTACAAGAAGACTGACTCTTCTTACTGTCTATGCTTTGAACCATTCCTGTGACACTAGTTATAGATTCCGATGCTTCACTTCAGGTTTACTCTATCCCTCTGACCTTCTTATTAACGGTGAAACACAGAAATTGCATCGAAATTAAATACGAAAGGCACAATGCCAACTTAAGTACATGAAGACTAACTCTTCTTCCTGATTATGTTTTGAACCATTCCTGTGACACTAGTTGTAGATTCCGATGCTTCACTTGAGGTTTACTGTATCCCTTGGACCTCCTTATTGTCGATGAAACACAGAAATTGCATCGGAATTCAATACAAATGGCACAAGGCCGACTTAACTACAAGAAGACTGACCCCTCTTACTGACTATGCTTTGAATCACTCCTGTGACTCTAATTATAAATTCCGGTGCTTAACTTCCGGATTACTGTATCCCTCTGACTTTTTTAGTGACGATGAAACACAGAAATTGCATCGGAATTAAATACAAAAAGCACAATGCCGACTTAAGTACAAGAATACTGACTCATCTTACTGTCTATGTATTGAACCGTCACTGTGACCCTAGTTATAGATTCCGATGTTTCACTCCATGTTGACTGTATCCCTTGGACCTTCTTATTGACGATGAAACACAGAAATTGCATCCGAATTAAATACAAAATGCACAATGCCGACTTAAGTACAACAAGACTGACTCTTCTTACTGACTATGTTTTGAACCATTCTTGTGACACTAGTTATCGATGCCGTTGCTTCACTTCAGGTTTACTGTATCCCTCTGACCTTCTTATTGACGATGAGACACAGAAATTGCATCGGAATTAAATACAAAAGGCACAATGCCGAATTAAGTACAAGAAGACTGACTCTTTTTACTGTCTATGATTTTAACCATTCCTGTGACACTAGTTATAGACTCCGATGCTTCACTCCAGGTTTACTGTATCCCTTCAAACTTCTTATTGACGATGAAACACAGAAATTGCTCCGGAATTAAATACAAAAGGCACAATGCTGACTTAAGTACAAGAAGACTGACTCTTCTTACGGTCTATGCTTTGAACCATCCCTGTGACACTAGTTATAGATTCCGATGCTTCACTGCTGGTTTACTGTGTCCCTTAGACCTTCTTATTGACGATGAAACACAGAAATTACATCGGAATTAAATACAATAGGCACACTGCCGACTTAAGTACAAGAAGACTGACACTTCCTAATTTCTATGTTTCGAACCATTCCTGTGACACTAGTTATAGCTTCCGATGCTTCACTTCAGGTTTTCTGTATGCCTTGGTCCTTCTTATTGATCAAGAAACACAAAAATTGCATCGGAATTAAATACAAAAGGCACAATGCCGACTTAAGTACAAGAAGACTGACACTTATTACTGACTATGTTTTGGACCATTCCTGTGACACTAGTTATAAATTCCGATGCTTCACTTCGGGTTAACTGTATCCCTTGGACCATCTTATTGACGATGAAACACAGATATTGCATCGGATATAAATAGAAAAGGCACAATGTCGACTTAAGTACAAGAAGACCTACTCTTCTTACTGTCTATGTTTTGAACCATTTCTGTGACACTAGTTATAGATTCCGATGCTTCACTTCAGATTTACAGTATCCCTGTGACCTTATTGCCGATGAAACACAGAAATTGCATCGGAATTAAATTTAAAAGGCACAATGCCGACTTAAGGACAAGAAGACTGACCCTTCTTACTATCTATGTTTTGAACCATTCCTGTGACACTAGTTATAGATTCCGATGCTTCACTTCAGGTTTACTGTTTCCCTTGGACCTTCTTATTGACGATGAAACACAGAAATTGCGTCGGAATTAAATACAAAAGGCACAATGCCGACTTATGTACAAGAGGACTGACTCTTCCTACTGTCTATGTTTCGAAACATTTCTGTGACACTAGTTATAGAGTCCGACGCTTCACTTCAGGTTTACTGTATCCCTTGGACCTTCTTATTGACGCTGAAACACAGAAATTGCATCGGAATTAAATACGAGAGGCACAATGCCAACTTAAGTACAAGAAGACTGACTCTTCTTACTGACTATGTTTTGATCCATTCCTGTGACACTAGTTATAGAATCCGATGCTTCACTTCAGGTTTACTGTATCCCTCTGAACCTCTTATTGACGATGAAACACAGAAATTGCATCAGAATTAAATAGAAAAGGCACAATGCCAACTTAAGTACAAGAAGACTGACTCTTCTTACTGTCTATGCTTTGAACCATTTCTGTCACACTAGTTATAGATTCCGATGCTTCACTTCAGGTTTACTGTATCCCTTGCACCTTCCTATTGACGATGAAACGCAGAAATTGTTTCGGAATTCAATACAAAAGGCACAATGCCGACTTAACTACAAGAAGACTGACTCTTCTTACTGACTATGCTTTGAACCATTCCAGTGACACTAGTTATAGATTCCGATGCTTAACTTCAGGATTACTGTATCCCACTGACCTTGTTAGTGACGAAGAAACACAGAAATTGCATCGGAATTAAATACAAAAAGCACAATGCCGACTTAAGTACAAGAATACTGACTCATCTTACTGTCTATGATTTGCACCATTCCTGTAACTCTAGTTATAGATTCCGATGCTTCACTTCAGGTTTACTGTTTCCCTTGGACCTTCTTATTGACGATGAAACACAGAAATTGCATCGGAATTAAATACAAAAGGCATAATGCCGACTTAAGTACAAGAAGACTGACTCTTCTTACTGTCTATAATATGAACCATTCCAGTGACACTAGTTATAGATTCCCATGCTTCACTTCAGGTTTACTGTATCACTTGGACTTTTTATTGACGATGAAACACAGAAATTGCATTGGAATTAAATACAAAAGGCACAATGCCAACTTAAGTACAAGAAGACTGACTCTTCTTACTGTCTATGTTTGAACCATTCCTGTGACACTAGTTATAGTTTCCGATGCTACACTTCACGTTTTCTGTATCCCTCTGACCTTCTTATTGACGGTGAAACACAGAAATTGCATCGGTATTAAATACGAAAGGCACAATGCCAACTTAAGTACAAGCAGACTGACTCTTCTTCCTGACTATGCTTTGAACCATTCCTGTGACACTAGTTATAGATTCCGATGCTTCACTTCAGGTTTACTGTATCCCTTGGACCTTCTTATTGACGATGAAACACAGAAATTGCATCGGAATTCAATACAATAGGCACAAGGCCGACTGAACTACAAGATGACTGACTCTTCTTACTGACAATGCTTTGAACCATTCCTGTGACACTAGTTATAGATTCCGATGCTTAACTTCAGGATTACTGTATCCCTCTAACCTTCTTAGTGACGATGAAACACAGAAATTGCAACGGAATTAAATACAAAAAGCACAATGCCGACTTAAGTACATGAATAGTGACTCATCTTACTGCCTATGTTTTGAACCGTCCCTGTGACATTAGTTATAGATTCTGATGTTTCACTCCAGGTTGACTGTATCCCTTGGACCTTCTTATTGACGATGAGACACATAAATTGCATCGGAATTAAATACAAAAGGCCCAATGCCGACTTAAGTACAAGAAGACTGACTCTTCTTACTGACTATATTTTGAACCATTCCTGTAACACTCGTTATAGATTCCGTTGCTTCACTTCAGGTTTACTGTATCCCTCTGACCTTCTTATTGACGATGAAACACAGAAATTGCATCGGAATTAAATACAAAAGGCACAATGCCGAATTAAGTACAAGAAGACTGACTCTTCTTACTGTCTATGCTTTTAACCATTCCTTTGACAGTAGATATAGACTCCGATGCTTCACTCCTGGTGTACTGTATCCCTTCGACCTTCTTTTTGACGATGAAACACAGAAATTGCATCGGAATTAAATACAAAAAGCCCAATGCTGACTTAAGTACAAGGAGACTGACTCTTCTTACTGTCTATGTTTTGAACCATCCCTGTGACACCAGTTATAGTTTCCGATGCTTCACTCCAAGTTTACTGTATCCCTTGGTCCTTCTTATTGACGATGAAACACAGAAATTGCATCAGAATTAAATACAAAAGGCACAATGCCGACTTAAGTACATGAAGACTGACTCTTATTACTGACAATGCTTTGGACCATTCCTGTGACACTAGTTATAAATTCCGATGCTTCACTTCGGGTTTACTGTATCTCTTGGACCATCTTGTTGGCGATGAAACAAAGAAAATGGTTCGGAATTCAATACAAAAGGCACAATGCAGAATTAAGTACAAGAAGACTGACTCTTCTTACAGTCTATGTTTAAAACCATTCCTGTGACACTAGTTATAGATTCCGTTGCTTCACTCCAGGTTTACTGTATCCCTGGGACCTTATTATTGACGATGACACACAGAAATTGCATCGGAATTAAATACAAAAGGCACAATGCCGACTTAAGTACAAGAAGACTGACTCTTCGTACTGACTATGTTTTGAACCATTCCTGTGACACTACTTATAGATTCCGATGCTTCACTTCAGGTTTACTGTATCCCTTGGACCTTCTTATTGACGTTGAAAGGCAGGAATTGCATCGGAATTAAATAGAAAAGGCACAATGCCGGTTTAAGTACAAGAAGACTGACTCTTCTTACTGTCTATGATTTGACCCATTCCTGTGACACTACTTATAGATTCCGATGCTTCACTTCAGGTTTACTGTATCCCTTGGACCTTCTTATTGACGATGAAACACAGAAATTGCATCGGAAATAAATACAAAAAGCACAATACCGACTTAAGTACAAGAAGACTGACTCTTCTTACTGTCTATGATTTGAACCATTCCTGTGACACTAGTTATAGATTCCGATGCTTCACTTCAGGTTTACTGTATCCCTTGGACCTTCTTATTGACGATGAAACACAGAAATTGCATCGGAGTAAAATACAAAATGCACAATGCCGACTTAAGTACATGAAGACCGACTCTTAATACTGACTATGTTTGGAACCATTCCTGTGACACTAGTTATATATTCCGATGCTTCAGTTGAGGTTTATTGTATCCCTTGGACCTTCTTATTGACGATGAAACACAGATATCGCATCGGAATTAAATACAAAATGCACAATGCTGACATAAGTACAAGAAGACTGACTCTTCTTACTGGCTATGATTTGAACCATTCCTGTGACACTAGTTATAGATTCCGATGCTTCACTCCAGGTTTACTGTATCCCTGGGACCTTCTTATTGACGATGACACACAGAAATTGCATCGGAATTAAATACAAAAGGCACAATGCCGACTTAAGTACAAGAAGACTGACTCTTCTTACTGTCTATAATTAAACCATTCCTGTGACACTAGTTATAGATTCCGATGTTTCACTTCAGGTTTACTGTATCCCTCCGACCTTCTTATTAACGATGAAACACAGAAATTGTATCGGAATTAAATAGAAAATGCACAATGCCGACTTAAGTACAAGAGGACTGACTCTTCTTACTGTCTATGATTTGAACCATTCCTGTGACACTAGTTGTAGATTCCGATGCTTCACCTCAGGTTTAGTGTATCCCTTGGACCTTCTTGTTGACGATGAAATACAGAAATTGCATCGGAATTAAATACAAAAGACACAATGCCGACTTAAGTACAAGTAGACTGACTCTTCCAAATGTCTATGTTTTGAACCATTCCTGTGACACTAGTTATAGATTCCGATGCTTCATTTCAGGTTTACTGTATCCCTCTGACCATCTTATTGACGATGAAACACAGAAATTGCATCCGAATTAAATAGAAAAGGCACAATGCCGACTTAAGTACTAGAAGACTGACACTTCCTACTGTCTATGTTTTGAACCATTCCTAAGACACTTTTCATAGATTCCGATGCTTCACCTCAGGTTTACTGTATCCCTTGGACCTTCTTATTGACGATGAAACACAGAAATTGCATCGGAATACAATACAAAAGGCACAAGGCTGACTTAACTACAAGAAGACTGATTCTTCTAACTGACTATGCTTTGAACCATTCCTGTGACACTAGTTATAGATTCCGATGCTTAACTTCAGGATTACTGTATCCCTCTGACCTTCTTATTGACGATGAAACTCAGAAATTGCATTGGAATTAAATACAAAATGCACAATGCTGAATTAAGTACAAGAAGACTGACCCTTCTTACTGTCTATGCTTTTAACCATTCCTGTGACACTAGTTATAGACTCCGAAGCTTCACTCTAGGTTTACTGTATCCCTTTGACCTTCTTATTGACGATGAAACACAGAAATCGCATCGGAATTTAATACAAAAGGCACAATGCCGACATAAGTACAAGAAGACTGACTCTTCTTACTGTCTATGTTTTGAACCATCCCTGTGACACTAGTTATAGTTTCCGATGCTTCACTCCAGGTTTACTGTATCCCTTGGTCCTTCTTATTGACGATGAAACACAGAAATTGCATCAGAATTAAATACAAATCGCACAATACCGACTTAAGTACAAGAGGACTGACTCTTATTACTGACTATGTTTTGGACCATTCCTGTGACACTTGTTATAAATTCCGATGCATCACTTCGGGTTTACTGTATCCCTTGGACCACCGTATTGACGATGAAACACAGAAAATGGTTCGGAATTCAATACAAAAGGCACAATGCAGAATTAAGTACAAGAAGACTGACCCTTCTTACTGTCTATGTTTTGAAGCATTCCTGTGACACTAGTTATAGATTCCGATGCTTCACTCCAGGTTTACTGTATCCATTGGACCTTCTTATTGACGATGAAACACAGAAATTGCATCGGAATTAAATACAAAAGGCACAATGCCAACTTAAATACAAGAAGACTGTCTCTTCTTACTGTTTATGCTTTGAACCATTCCTAAGACACTAATTATGGATTACGATGCTTCACTTAAGGTTTGCTGTATCCCTTGGTCCTTCTTATTAACGATTAAACACAGAAATTGCATCGGAATTTAATACAAAAGGCACAATACCGACTAAAGTACAAGAAGACTGACTCGACTTACAGTCTATGCTTTGAACCATTCCTGTGACACTAGTTATAGATTCCGGTGCTTCACTGCAGGTTTACTGTATCCCTTTAACCTTCTTATGGACGATGAAACACAGAAATGGCATCAGAATTAAATAGAAAAGGCACAATGCCGACTTAAGTACAAGAAGACCGACTCTTCCTACTGACTATGTTTTGAACCATTCCTGTGACACTAGTTATAGATTCCGATGCTTCAGTTGAGGTTTATTGTATCCCTTGGACCTTCTTATTGACGATGAAACACAGAAATCGCATCGGAATTAAATACAAAAGGCACAAAGCCGACATAAGTACAAGAAGACTGACTCTTCTTACTGTCTATGTTTTGAACCATTCCTGTGACACTAGTTATAGATTCCGATGCTTCACTCCAGGTTTAATGTATCCCTTGGACCTTCTTATTGACGATGAAACACAGAAATTGCATCGGAATTAAACACAAAAGGCACAATGCCGACCTAAGGACAAGAAGACTGACTCTTTTTACTGACTATGCTTTGAACCATTCCTGTTACACTAGCTATAGATTCCGATGCATCACTTCAGGTTTACTGTATCCCTCTGACCTTCTTATTGACGATAAAACACAGAAATTGCTTCGGAATTAAATATAAAAGGCACAATGCCGACTTAAGTACAAGAGTACTGACTCATCTTATTGTCCATGTTTTGAACCGTCCCTGTGACACTAGTTATAGTTTCCAATGTTTCACTCCAGGTTGACTGTATCCCTTGGACCTTCTTATTGACGATGAAACACAGAAATTGCATCGGAATTAAATACAAAAGGCACAATGCCGACTTAAGTACAAGAAGACTGACTCTTCTTACTGACTATGTTTTGAACCATTCCTGTGACACTAGTTATAGATTCCGTTGCTTCACTTCAGGTTTACTCTATCCCTCTGACCTTCTTATTGACGATGAAACTCAGAAATTGCATCGGAATTAAATACAAAAGGCACAATGCCGAATTAAGTACAAGAAGACTGACTCTTCTTACTGTCTATGCTTTTAAACATTCCTGTGACATTAGTTATAGACTCCGATGCTTCACTCCAGGTTTACTGTATCCCTTCGACCTTCTTATTGACGATCAAACACAGAAATTGCATCGGAATTAAATACAAAAGGCACAATGCCGACTTATGTACATGAAGACTGACTCTTCTTACTGACTATGCTTTGAACCATCCCTGTGACACTAGTTTTAGATTCCGATGCTTCACTGGAGGTTTACTGTGTCCCTTAGAGTTTCTTATTGACGATGAAACACAGAAATTACATCGGAATTAAATACAATAGGCACAATGCCGACTTACGTACAAGAAGACTGACTCTTCTTACTGTCTATAGTTTGAACCATTCCAGTGACACTAGTTATAGAGTCCGATGCTTCACTTCAGGTTTATTGTATCCCTTGGACCTTCTTATTGACGGTGAAACACAGAAATTGCATTGGAATTAAATACGAAGGGCACAATGCCAACTTAAGTACAAGAAGACTGACTCTTCTTACTGACTATGTTTTGAACCATTCCAGTGACACTAGTTATAGATTCCGATGCTTCACTTCAGGTTTACTGTATCCCGTAAACCTTCTTATTGACGATTAAAACGCAGAAATTGCATCGGAATAAAATACAAAAGACACAATGCCGACTTAAGTACAAGAAGACTGACTCTTACAACTGTCTATGTTTTGAACCACTCCTGTGACGCTAGTTATAGATTCCGATGCTTCACTTCAGGTTTACTGTATCCCTCTGACCGTCTTAGTGACGATGAAACAGAGAAATTGCATCCGAAGTAAATAGAAAAGGCACAATGACGACTTGAGTACTAGAAGACTGATTCTTCCTATTGTCTATGTTTTGAACCATTCCTAAGACACTTGTTATAGATTCCGATGCTTCACGTCAGGTTTACTATATCCCTTGGACCTTCTTATTGTCGATGAAACACAGAATTTGCATCGGAATTCAATACAAAAGGCACAAGGCCGACTTAACTACAAGAAGACTGACTCCTCTTACTGACTGTGCTTTGAACCATTCCTGTGACTCTAGTAATAGATTCCGATGCTTAACTTCCGGATTACTGTATCGCTCTGACCTTCTTATTGACGATGAAAAACAGAAATTGCATCGGAATTAAATAGAAAAGGCACATTGCCGACTTAAGTACAAGAAGACTGACTCTTCTTACTGTCTATGCTTTGAACCATTCCTGTGACACTAGTTATAGATTCCGATGCTTCACTTCAGGTTTACTGTATCCCTTGCACCTTCTTATTGACGATGAAACGCAGAAATTGGTTCGGAATTCAATACAAAAGGCACAATGCCGACTTAACTACAAGAAGACTGACTCTTCTTACTGACTATGCTTTGAACCATTCCAGTGACACTAGTTAAACATTCGGATGCTTAACTTCAGGATTACTGTATCCCACCGACCTTGTTAGTGACGATGAAACACAGATATTGCATCGGAATTAAATACAAAAAGCACAATGCCGACTTAAGTACAAGAATACAGACTCATCTTACAGTCTATGATTTGCACCATTCCTGTGACACTAGTTATAGATTCCGATGCTTCACTTCAGGTTTACTGTTTCCCTTGGACCATCTTATTGACGATGAAACATAGAAATTGCATCGGAATTAAATACAAAAGGCACAATGCCGACTTATGAACAAGAAGACTGACTCTTCCTACTGTCTATGTTTTGAACCATTTCTGTGACACTAGTTATAGAGTCCGATGCTTCACTTCAGGTTTACTGTATCCCTTGGACCTTGTTATTTACGATGAATCACAGAAATTGCATCGGAATTAAATACAAAAGGCACAATGCCGACTTAAGTACAAGAAGACTGACTCTTCCAACTGTCTATGTTTTGAACCATTCCTGTGACACTAGTTATACATTCCGATGCTTCACTTCAGGATTACTGTATCCCTCTGACCGTCTTATTGACGATGAAACACAGAAATTGCATCCGAATTAAATAGAAAAGGCACAATGCTGACTTAAGTACTGGAAGACTGACTCTTCCTACAGTCTATGCTTTGAACCATTCCTGTGACACTAGTTATAGATTCCGTTGCTTCACTTTAGGTTTACTGTATCCCTCTGACCTTCTTATTGACGATGAAACACAGAAATTGCATCGGAATTAAATACAAAAGGCACAATGCCGACTTAAGTACAAGAAGCCTGACTCTTCATACTGTCTATAATTTGAACCATTCCAGTGACACTAGTTAGAGATTCCGATGCTTCACTTCATGTTTACTGTATCCCTTGGACCTTCTTATTGACGATGAAACACAGAAATTGCATCGGAATTAAATACAAAAGGCACAATGCCGACTTAAGTACAAGACGACTGACTCTTCCTACTGTCTATGTTTTGAGCCATTAATGTGACACTAGTTATAGATTCCGATGCTTCACTCCAGGTTTACTGTATCCCTTGGACCTTCTTATTGACGATGAAACACAGAAATTGCATCGGTATTAAATACAAAAGGCACAATGCCGACTTAAGTACAAGAAGACTGACTCTTCTTACAGACTATGTTTCAACCATTCCTGTGACACTAGTTATAGATTCCGATGCTTCACTTCAGGTTTACTGTATCCCTCTGACCTTCTTATTGACGGCGAAACACAGAAATTGCATCGGAATTAATACGAAAGGCACAATGCCAACTTAAGTACAAGAAGACTGACTCTTCTTCCTGATTATGTTTTGAACCATTTCTGTGACACTAGTTGTAGATTCCGATGCTTCACTTCAGGTTTACTGTATCCCTTGGACCTTCTTATTGACGATGAAACGCAGAAATTGCATCGGAATTAAATACAAAAGACACAATGCCGACTTAAGTACAAGAATACTGACTCATCTTACAGTCTATGATTTGCACCATTCCTGTGACACTAGTTATAGATTCCGATGCTTCACTTCAGGTTTACTGTTTCCCTTGGACCTTCTTATTGACGATGAAACACAGAAATTGCATCGGAATTAAATACAAAAGGCACAATGCCGACTTATGTACAAGAAGAGTGACTCTTCCTACTGTCTATGTTTTGAACCATTTCTGTGACACTAGTTATAGAGTCCGATGCTTCACTTCAGGTTCACTGTATCCCTTGGACCTTGTTATTTACGATGAATCACAGAAATTGCATCGGAATTAAATACAAAAGGCACAATGCAGACTTAAGTACAAGAAGACTGACTCTTCCAACTGTCTATGTTTTCAACCATTCCTGTGGCACTAGTTATACATTCCGATGCTTCACTTCAGGTTTACTGTATCCCTCTGACCGTCTTATTGACGATGAAACACAGAAATTGCATCGGAATTAAAAGGCACAATGCCGAATTAAGTACAAGAAGACTGACACTTCTTACTGTCTATGCTTTTAACCATTCCTGTGACACTAGTTATAGACTCCGATGCTTCACTCCAGGTTTACTGTATCCCTTCGACCTTCATATTGACGATGATACACAGAAATTGCATCGGAATTAAATACAAAAGGCACAATGCCGACTTAAGTAGAAGAAGACTGACTCTTCTTACTGTCTATGCTTTGAACCATCCCTGTGACACTAGTTATAGATTCCGATGCTTCACTGCAGGCTTACTGTGTCCCTTAGACCTTCTTATTGACGATGAAACACAGAAATTGCATCGGAATTAAATACAAAAGGCACAATGCCGCCTTGAGTACAAGAAGACTGACTCTTCTTCCTGACTACGTTTTGAATCATTCCTGTGACACTAGTTGTAGATTCCAATGCTTCACTTCAGGTTTACTGTATCCCTTGGACCTTCTTATTGCCGATGAAACACAGAAATAGCATCGGAATTAAATACAAAAGACACAATGCCGACATAAGTACAAGAAGACTGACTCTTCCAACTGTCTATGCTTTGAACCATTCCTGTGACACTAGTAATAGATTCCGATGCTTCAATTCAGGTTTACTGTATCCCCCTGACCGTCGTATTGACGATGAAACACAGAACCTGCTTCCGAATTAAATAGAAAAGGCACAATGCCGACTTAAGTACAAGAAGACTCACTCTTCCAACTGTCTATGTTTTGAACCATTCCTGTGACACTAGTTATACATTCCGATGCTTCACTTCAGGTTTACTGTATCCCTCTGACCGTCTTATTTACGATGAAACACAGAAATTGCATCCGAATTAAATAGAAAAGGCACAATGCTGACTTAAGTGCTGGAAGACTGACTCTTCCTACAGTCTATGTTTTGAACCATTCCTGTGACACTAGTTATAGATTCCGTTGCTTCACTTTAGGTTTACTGTATCCCTCTGACCTTCTTATTGACGATGAAACACAGAAATTGCATCAGAATTAAATAGAAAAGGCACAATGCCGACTTAAGTACAAGAAGACTGACTCTTCATACTGTCTATAATTTGAACCATTCCAGTGACACTAGTTATAGATTCCGATGCTTCACTTCATGTTTACTGTATCCCTTGGACCTTCTTATTGACGATGAAACACAGAAATTGCATCGGAATTAAATACAAAAGTCACAATGCCGACTTAAGTACAAGAAGACTGACTCTTCCTACTGTCTATGTTTTGAACCAATAATGTGACACTAGTTATAGATTCCGATGCTTCACTCCAGGTTTACTGTATCCCTTGGACCTTCTTATTGACGATGAAACACAGAAATTGCATCGGAATTAGATACAAAAGGCACAATGCCGACTTAAGTACAAGAAGACTGACTCTTCTTACAGACTATGTTTTGAACCATTCATGTGACACTATTTATAGATTCCGATGCTTCACTTCAGGTTTACTGTATCCCTCTGACCTTATTGACGATGAAACACAGAAATTGCATCGGAATTAAATACAAAAGGCACAATGCCAACTTAAGAACAAGAAGACTGACTCTTCTTACTGTCTATGTTTCAACCATTCCTGTGACACTAGTTATAGATTCCGATGCTTCACTTCAGGTTTACTGTATCCCTCTGACCTTCTTATTGACGGTGAAACACAGAAATTTCATCGGAATTAAATACGAAAGGCACAATGCCAACTTAAATACAAGAAGACTGACTCTTCTTCCTGATTATGTTTTGAACCATTTCTGTGACACTAGTTGTAAATTGCGATGCTCCACTTCAGGTTTACTGAATCCCTTGGACCTTCTTATTGACGATGAAACGCAGAAATTGCATCGGAATTAAATACAAAAGACACAATGCCGACTTACGTACAAGAATACTGACTCATCTTACAGTCTATGATTTGCACCATTCCTGTGACACTAGTTATAGATTCCGATGCTTCACTTCAGGTTTACTGTTTCCCTTGGACCTTCTTATTGACGATGAAACACAGAAATTGCATCGGAATTAAATACAAAAGCACAATGCCGACTTATGTACAAGAAGACTGACTCTTCCTACTGTCTATGTTTTGAACCATTTCTGTGACACTAGTTATAGAGTCCGATGCTTCACTTCAGGTTTACTGTATCCCTTGGACCTTGTTATTTACGATGAATCACAGAAATTGCTTCGGAATTAAATACAAAAGCCACAATGCCGACTTAAGTACAAGAAGACTGACTCTTCCAACTGTCTGTGTTTTGAACCATTCCTGTGGCACTAGTTATACATTCCGATGCTTCACTTCAGGTTTACTGTATCCTTCTGACCGTCTTATTGACGATGAAACACAGAAATTGCATCCGAATTAAATAGAAAAGGCACAATGCCGACTTAAGTACTGGAAGACTGACTCTTCCTACTGTCTATGTTTTGAACCATTCCTGTGACACTAGTTATAGATTCCGTTGCTTCACTTTAGGTTTACTGTATCCCTCTGACCTTCTTATTGACGATGAAACACAGAAATTGCATCGGAATTAAATACAAAGGGCACAATGCCGAATTAAGTACAAGAAGACTGACACTTCTTACTGTCTATGCTTTTAACCATTCCTGTGACACTAGTTATAGACTCCGATGCTTCACTCCAGGTTTACTGTATCCCTTCGACCTTCGTATTGACGATGAAACAGCGAAATTGCATCGGAATTAAATACAAAAGGCACAATGCCGACTTAAGTACAAGAAGACTGACTCTTCTTAAGGTCTATGGTTTGAACCATCCCTGTGACACTAGTTACAGATTCCGATGCTTCACCGCAGGCTTACTGTGTCCCTTAGACCTTCTTATTGACGATGAAACACAGAAATAGCATCGGAATTAAATACAAAAGGCACAATGCCGACTTGAGTACAAGGAGACTGACTCTTCTTCCTGACTACGTTTTGAACCATTCCTGTGACTCTAGTTATAGATTCCGATGCTTAACCTCCGGATTACTGTATCCCTCTGACCTTCTTAGTGACGATGAAACACAGAAATTGCATCGGAATTAAATACAAAAACCACAATGCCGACTTAAGTACAAGAATACTGACTCATCTTACTGTCTACGTTTTGAACCGTCCCTGTGACACTAGTTATAGATTCCGATGTTTCACTCCAGGTTGACTGTATCCCTTGGACCTTCTTATTGACGATGAAACACAGAAATTGCATCGGAATTAAATACAAAAGGCACAATGCGAACTTAAGTACAAGAAGACTGACACTTCTTACTGTCTATGCTCTGAACCATCCCTGTGACACTAGTTATAGATTCCGATGCTGCACTTCAGGTTTACTGTATCCCTTGGACCGTGTTATTGACGATGAAACACAGAAATTGCATCGGAATTAAATACAAAAAGCACAATAACGACTTAAGAACAATAAGACTGACTCTTCTTATGGACTATGCTTTGAACCATTCCTGTGACACTAGTCATAGATTCCGATGCTTAACTTCAGAATTACTGTATCCGTCTGACCTTCTTATTGACGATGAAACACAGAAATTGCATCCAAATTAAATACAAAAAGCACAATGCCGACTTAAGTACAAGAAGACTGACTCTTCATACTGTCTATAATTTGAACCATTCCAGTGACACTATTTATAGATTCCGATGCTTCACTTCATGTTTACTGTATCCCTTGGACCTTCTTATTGACGATGAAACACAGAAATTGCATCGGAATTAAATACAAAAGGCACAATGCCGACTTAAGTACAAGAAGACTGACTCTTCCTACTGTCTATGATTTGAACCATTAATGTGACACTAGTTATAGATTCCGATGCTTCACTCCAGGTTTACTGTATCCCTTGGACCTTCTTATTGACGATGAAACACAGAAATTGCATCGGAATGTAATACAAAAGGCACAATGCCGACTTAAGTACAAGAAGACTGACTCTTCTTACAGACTATGATTTGAACCATTCCTGTGACACTATTTATAGATTCCGATGCTTCACTTCAGGTTTACTGCACCCCTCTGCCCTTCTTGTAGACGATGAAACACAGAAATTGCATCGGAATGAAATACAAAAGGCACAATGCCGACTTAAGTACAAGAAGACTCACTCTTCTTACTGTCTATGTTTGAACCATTCCTGTGACACTAGTTATAGATTCCGATGCTTCACTTCAGGTTTACTGTATCCCTCTGACCTTCTTATTGACGGTGAAACACAGAAATTTCATCGGAATTAAATACGAAAGGCACAATGCCAAATTAAGTACAAGAAGACTGACTCTTCTTCCTGATTATGTTTTGAAGCATTCCTGTGACACTAGTTGTAGATTCCGATGCTTCACTTCAGGTTTACTGTATCCCTTGGACCTTCTTATTGACGATGAAACGCAGAAATTGCATTGGAATTAAATACAAAAGACACAATGCCGACTTAAGTACAAGAAGACTGACTCTTCCAACTGTCCATGTTTTGAACCATTGCTGTGACACTAGTTATAGATTCCGTTGCTTCACTTCAGGTTTACTGTATCCCTCTGACCTTCTTATTGACGATTAAACACAGAAATTGCATCGGAATTAAATACAAAAGGCACAATACCGACTTAAGAACAAGAAGACAGACTCTTATTACTGACTATGCTTTGAACCATTCCTGTGACACTAGTCATAGATTCCGATGCTTAACTTCAGGATTACTGTATCCCTCTGACCTTCTTATTGACGATGAAACACAGAAATTGCATCGGAATTAAATACAAAAATCACAATGCCGACATCAGTACAAGAAGACTGACTCTTCCAACTGTCTATGTTTTGAACCATTCCTGTGACACTAGTTATACATTCCGATGCTTCACTTCAGGTTTACTGTATCCCTCTGACCGTCTTATTGACGATGAAACACAGAAATTGCATCGGAATTAAATACAAAAGGCACATTGCCGACTTCAGTACAAGAAGACTGACTCTTCCTACTGTCTATGTTTTCAACCATTATTGTGACACTATTTATAGATTCCGATGCTTCACTTCAGGTTTGCTGTATCCCTTGGACCGTGTTATTGACGATGAAACACAGAAATTGCATCGGAATTAAATACAAAAAGCAGAATACCGACTTAAGAACAAGAAGACTGACTCTTCTTATGGACTATGCTTTGAACCATTCCTGTGACACTAGTCATAGATTCCGATGCTTAACTTCATTATTACTGTATCCTTCTGACCTTCTTATTGACGATGAAACACAGAAATTGCATCCAAATTAAATACAAAAGGCAAAATGCCGACTTAAATACAAGAAGACTGATTCTTCATACTGTCTATAATTTGAACCATTCCAGTGACACTAGTTATAGATTCCGATGCTTCACTCCAGGTTTACTGTATCCCTTGGACCTTCTTATTGACGATGAAACACAGAAATTGCATCGGAATTAAATACAAAAGGCACAATGCAGACTTAAGTACAAGAAGACTGACTCTTCCTACTGTCTATGTTTTGAACCATTAATGTGACACTAGTTATAGATTCCGATGCTTCACTCCAGGTTTAATGTATCCCTTGGACCTTCTTATTGACGATGAAACACAGAAATTGCATCGGAATTAAATACAAAAGGCACAATGTCGACTTAAGTACAAGAAGACTGACTCTTCCTACTGTCTATGTTTTGAACCATTAATGTGACACTAGTTATAGATTCCGATGCTTCACTCCAGGTTTACTGTATCCCTATGACCGTCTTATTGACGATGAAACACAGAAATTGCATCCGAATCAAATAGAAAAGGCATAATGCCGACTTAAGTACTAGAAGCGTGACTCTTCCTACTGTCTATGTTTTGAACCAATCCTAAGACACTTGTTATAGATTCCGATGCTTCACTTCAGGTTTACTGTATCCCTTGGACCTTCTTATTGTCGATGAAACACAGAAATTGCATCGGAATTCAATACAAAAGGCACAAGGCCAACTTAACTACAAGAAGACTGACTCCTCTTACTGACTATGCTTTGAGCCATTCCTGTGACCCTAGTTATAGATTCCGATGTTTCACTCCAGGTTGACTGTATCCCTTGGACCGTCTTATTGACGCTGAAACTTAGAGACTACATCGGAATTAAGTACAAAATGCACAATGCCCACTTAAGTACAAGAAGACTGACTCTTCTTACTGACTATGTTTTGAACCATTGCTGTGACACTAGTTATAGATTCCGTTGCTTCACTTCAGGTTTACTGTATAACTCAGACCTTCTTATTGACGATGAAACACAGAAATTGCATTAGAATTAAATACAAAAGGCACAATACCGACTTAAGAACAAGAAGACAGACTCTTATTACTGACTATGCTTTGAACCATTCCTGTGACACTAGTCATAGATTCCGATGCTTAACTTCAGGATTACTGTATCCCTCTGACCTTCTTATTGACGATGAAACACAGAAATTGCATCGGAATTAAATACAAAAGGCACAATGCCGACTTAAGTACTGGAAGACTGACTCTTCCTACTGTCTATGTTTTGAACCATCCCTGTGACACTAGTTATAGAGTCCGATTCTTCCCTGCAGGTTTACTGTGTCCCTTAGACCATCTTATTGACGATGAAACACAGAAATTACATCGGAATTAAATACAATAAGCACAATGCCGACTTAAGTACAAGAAGACTGACTCTTCCTACTGTCTATATTTTCAACCATTATTGTGACACTAGTTATAGATTCCGATGCTTCACTTCAGGTTTACTGTATCCCTTGGACCATGTTATTGACGATGAAACACAGAAATTGCATCGGAATTAAATACAAAAAACAGAATACCGACTTAAGAACAAGAAGACTGACTCTTCTTATGGACTATGCTTTGAACCATTCCTGTGACACTAGTCATAGATTCCGATGCTTAACTTCAGGATTACTGTATCCTTCTGACGTTCTTATTGACGATGAAACACAGAAATTGCATCCAAATTAAATACAAAAGGCAAAATGCCGACTTAAATACAAGAAGACTGATTCTTCATACTGTCTATAATTTGAACCATTCCAGTGACACTAGTTATAGATTCCGATGCTTCACTTCATGTTTACTGTATCCCTTGGACCTTCTTATTGACGATGAAACACAGAAATTGCATCGGAATTAAATACAAAAGGCACAATGCCGACTTAAGTACAAGAAGACTGACTCTTCCTACTGTCTATGTTTTGAACCATTAATGTGACACTAGTTATAGATTCCGATGCTTCACTCCAGGTTTACTGTATCCCTCTGACCGTCTTATTGACGATGAAACACAGAAATTGCATCCGAATCAAATAGAAAAGGCACAATGCTGACTTAAGTACTAGAAGCCTGACTCTTCCTACTGTCTATGTTTTGAACCATTCTTAAGACACTTGTTATAGATTCCGATGCATCACTTCAGGTTTACTGTATCCCTTGGACCTTCTTATTGTCGATGAAACACAGAAATTGCATCGGAATTCAATACAAAAGGCACAAGGCCAACTTAACTACAAGAAGACTGACTCCTCTTACTGACTATGCTTTGAGCCATTCCTGTGACCCTAGTTATAGATTCCGATGTTTCACTCCAGGTTGACTGTATCCCTTGGACCGTCTTATTGACGAAGAAACACAGAGACTACATCGGAATTAAGTACAAAATGCACAATGCCGACTTAAGTACAAGAAGACTGACTCTTCTTACTGACTATGTTTTGAACCATTGCTGTGACACTTGTTATAGATTCCGTTGCTTCACTTCAGGTTTACTGTACCCTCAGACCTTCTTATTGACGATGAAACACAGAAATTGCATCGGAATTAAATACAAAAGGCACAATACCGACTTAAGAACAAGAAGACAGACTCTTATTACTGACTATGCTTTGAACCATTCCTGTGACACTAGTCATAGATTCCGATGCTTAACTTCAGGATTACTGTATCCCTCTGACCTTCTTATTGACGATGAAACACAGAAATTGCATCGGAATTAAATACAAAAGGCACAATGCCGACTTAAGTACAAGAAGACTGACTCTTCCAATTGTCTATGTTTTGAACCATTCCTGTGACACTAGTTTTACATTCCGATGCTTCACTTCAGGTTTACTGTATCCCTCTGACCGTCGTATTGACGATGAAACACAGAAATTGCATCCGAATTAAATAGAAAAGGCACAATGCCGACTTAAGTACTGGAAGACTGACTCTTACAACTGTCTATGTTTTGAACCATTCCTGTGACACTAGTTATAGATTCCGTTGCTTCACTTCAGGTTTACTGTATCCCTCTGACCTTATTATTGACGATGAAACACAGAAATTGCATCGGAATTACATACAAAAGGCACAATGCCGAATTAAGTACAAGAAGACTGACACTTCTTACTGTCTATGCTTTTAACCATTCCTGTGACACTAGTTATAGACTCCGATACTTCACTCCAGGTTTACTGTATCCCTTGGACCTTCTTATTGACGATGAAACCCAGAAATTGCATCGGAATTAAATACAAAAGGCACAATGCCGACTTAAGTACAAGAAGACTGACTCTTCTTACTGTCTATGGTTTGAACCATCCCTGTGACACTAGTTATAGATTCCGATGCTTCACTGCAGGCTTACTGTGTCCCTTAGACCTTCTTATTGACGATGAAACACAGAAATTACATCGGAATTAAATTCAATAGGCACAATGCCGACTTGAGTACAAGAAGACTGACTCTTCTTCCTGACTACGTTTTGAACCATTCCTGTGACACTAGTTGTAGATTCCGATGCTTCACTTCAGGTTTACTGTATCCCTTAGACCTTCTTATTGCCGATGAAACACAGAAATAGCGTCGGAATTAAATACAAAGGACACAATGCCGACTTAAGTACAAGAAGACTGACTCTTCCAACTGTCTATGCTTTGAACCATTCCTGTGACACTAGTTATAGATACCGATGCTTCACTTCAGGTTTACTGTATCCCCCTGACCGTCTTATTGACGATGAAACACAGAAATTGCTTCCGAATTAAATAGAAAAGGCAAAATGCCGACTTAAGTACTTGAAGACTGACTCTTCCTACTGTCTATGTTTTGAACCATTCCTAAGACATTTGTTATAGATTCCGATGCTTCACTTCAGGTTTACTGTATCCATTGGACTCTCTTATTGTCGATGAAACACAGAAATTGCATCGGAATTAAATACAAAAGGCACTAGGCCGACTTAACTACAAGAAGACTGACTCTTCTTACTGACTATGCTTTGAACCATTCCTGTGACTCTAGTTATAGATTCCGATGCTTAACTTCCGGATTACTGTATCCCTCCGACCTTCTTAGTGACGATGAAACACAGAAATTCCATCGGAATTAAATACAAAAAGCACAAAGCCGACTTAAGTACAAGAATACTGACTCATCTTACTGTCTATGTTTTGAACCGTCCCTGTGACACTAGTTATAGATTCCGATGTTTCACTCCAGGTTGACTGTATCCCTTGGACCTTCTTATTGACGATGAAACACAGAAATTGCATCGGAATTAAATACAAAAGGCACAATGCCGATTTAAGTACACGAAGACTGACTCTTCTTACTGTCTATGCTTTGAACCATCCCTGTGACACTAGTTATAGATTCCGATGTTTCACTGCAGGTTTACTGTGTCCCTTAGACCTTCTTAATGACGATGAAACACAGAAATTGCATCCAAATTAAATACAAAAGGCACAATGCCGACTTAAGTACATTAAGACTGACTCTTCATACTGTCTATAATTTGAACCATTCCAGTGACACTAGTTATAGATTCCGATGCTTCATTTCATGTTTACTGTATCCCTTGGACCTTCTTATTGACGATGAAACACAGAAATTGAATCGGAATTAAATACAAAAGGCACAATGCATACTTAAGTACAAGAAGACTGATTCTTCCTACTGTCTATGTTTTGAACCATTCCTGTGATATTAGTTATAGATTCCGATGCTTCACTTCAGGTTTACTGTATCCCTCTGACCGTCATATTGACGATGAAACACAGAAATTGCATCCGAATCAAATAGAAAAGGCACAATGCCGACTTAAGTACTAGAAGCCTGACTCTTCCTACTGTCTATGTTTTGAACCATTCCTAAGACACTTGTTATAGATTCCGATGCTTCACTTCAGGTTTACTGTATCCCTTGGACCTTCTTATTGTCGATGAAACACAGAAATTGCATCGGAATTCAATACAAAAGGCACAAGGCCAACTAAACTACAAGAAGACTGACTCCTCTTACTGACTATGCTTTGAACCATTCCTGTGACCCTAGTTAGAGATTCCGATGTTTCACTCCATGTTGACTGTATCCCTTGGACCGTCTTATTGACGATGAAACACAGTAATTGCATCGGAATTAATACAAAATGCACAGTGCCGACTTAGGTACAAGAAGACTGACTCTTCTTACTGACTATGTTTTGAACCATTGCTGTGACACTAGTTATAGATTCCGTTGCTTCACTTCAGGTTTACTGTATCCCTCTGACCTTCTTATTGACGATGAAACACAGAAATTGCATCGGAATTAAATACAACAGGCACAATACCGACTTAAGAACAAGAAGACAGACTCTTATTACTGACTATGCTTTGAACCATTCCTGTGACACTAGTCATAGATTCCGATGCTTAACTTCAGGATAACTGTATCACTCTGACCTTCTTATTGACGATGAAACACAGAAATTGCATCGGAATTAAATACAAAAGACACAATGCAGACTTAAGTACAAGAAGACTGACTCTTCTTACTGTCTATGATTTGAACCATCCCTGTGACACTAGTTATAGTTTCCGATGCTTTACTCCAGGTTTACTGTATCACTTGGTCCTTGTTATTGACGAAGAAACACAGAAATTGCATCGGATATAAATAGAAAAGGCACAATTTCGACTTAAGTACAAGAAGACTGACTCCTCTTACTGTGTATGTTTTTAACCATTCCTGTGACACTAGTTATAGATTCCGAGGCTTCACTTCAGGTTTACTGTATCCCTTGGACCTTCTTATTGACGATGAAACACAGAAATAGCTTCGGAATTAAATAGAAAAGGCACAATGCATACTTATGTACAAGAGGACTGACGCTTCTTATTGACTATGTTTTGAACCATTCCTGTGACACTAGTTATAGACTCTGATGCTTCACTTCAGGTTTACTGTACACCTTGGACCTTCTTATTGACTATGAAACACAGAAATCGCATCGGAATTAAATACAAAAGGCACAATGCCGACTTAAGTACAAAAAGACTGACTCTTCCTACTGTCTATATTTTGAACCATTCCTGTGACACTAGTTATAGATTCCGATGCTTCACTTCAGGTTTACTGTATCCCTCTGACCTTATTGCCGATGAAACACAGAAATTGCATCGGAATTAAATACAAAAGGCACAATGCCGACTTAAGGACAAGAAGACTGACCCTTCTTACTAACTATGCTTTGAACCATTCCTGTGACATTAGTTATAGATTCCGATGCTTCACTTCAGGTTTACTGTTTCCCTTGGACCTTCTTATTGACGATGAAACACAGAAATTGCATCGGAATTAAATACAAAAGGCACAATGCCGACTTATGTACAAGAAGACTGACTCTTTTTACTGACTATGTTTTGAACCATTCCTGTGACACTAGTTATAGATTCCGATGCTTCACTTCAGGTTTACTGTATACCTCTGACTTTCGTATTGACGATGAATCACAGAAATTGCATCGGAATTA
This sequence comes from Schistocerca serialis cubense, assembly GCF_023864345.2. Lineage (NCBI taxonomy): Eukaryota > Metazoa > Arthropoda > Insecta > Orthoptera > Acrididae > Schistocerca > Schistocerca serialis. Next base: position 6,955,647 of record NC_064645.1, read on the forward strand.
AATAGAAAAGGCACAATGCCGACTTAAGTACAAGAAGACTGACTCTTCTTACTGTCTATGCTTTGAACCATTCCTGTGACACTAGTTATAGATTCCGATGCTTCACTTCAGATTTACTGTATCCCTCTGACCTTCTTATTGACGGTGAAACACAGAAATTGCATCGGAATTAAATACGAAAGGCACAATGCCAACTTAAGTACAAGAAGACTGACTCTTCTTCCTGATTATGTTTTGAACCATTCCTGTGACACTAGTTGTAGATTCCGATGCTTCACTTGAGGTTTACTGTATCCCTTGGACCATCTTATTGACGATGAAACGCAGAAATTGCATCGGAATTAAATGCAAATGACACAAATCCGACTTAAGTACAAGAAGACTGACTCTTCCCACTGTCCATGTTTTGAACCATTCCTGTGACACTAGTTATAGATTCCGATGCTTCACTTCAGGTTTACTGTATACCTCTGACCTTCTTATTGACGATGAAACACAGAAATTGCATCGGAATTAAATAGAAAATGCACAATGCCGACTTAAGTACAAGAAGACTGACTCTTCTTACTGTCTATGCTTTGAACCATTCCTGTGACACTAGTTATAAATTCCGATGCTTCACTTCGGTTTTACTGTATCCCTTGGACCATCTTATTGACGATGAAACACAGAAATTGCATCGGAATTCAGTACAAAAGGCACAAGGCCGACTTAACTACAAGAAGACTGACTCTTCTTACTGACAATGCTTTGAACCATTCCTGTGACTCTAGTTATAGATTCCGATGCTTAACTTCCGGATTACTGTATCCCTCTGACCTTCTTAGTGACGATGAAACACAGAAATTGCATCGGAATTAAATACAAAAAGCACAATGCCGACTTAAGTACAAGAATACTGACTCATCTTACTGTCTATGTTTTGAACCGTCCCTGTGACACTAGTTGTAGATTCCGATGTTTCACTCCAGGTTGACTGTATGCCTTGGACCTTCTTATTGACGATGAAACACAGAAATTGCATCGGAATTAAATACAAAAGGCACAATGTCGACTTAAGTACACGAAGACTGACTCTTCTTACTGTCTATGCTTTGAACCATCCCTGTGACACTAGTTATAGATTCCGATGTTTCACTGCAGGTTTACTGTGTCCCTTAGACCTTCTTATTGACGATGAAACACAGAAATTGCATCCAAATTAAATACAAAAGGCACAATGCCGACTTAAGTACATTAAGACTGACTCTTCATACTGTCTATAATTTGAACCATTCCAGTGACACTAGTTATAGATTCCGATGCTTCATTTCATGTTTACTGTATCCCTTGGACCTTCTTATTGACGATGAAACACAGAAATTGAATCGGAATTAAATACAAAAGGCACAATGCATACTTAAGTACAAGAAGACTGATTCTTCCTACTGTCTATGTTTTGAACCATTACTGTGACATTAGTTAAAGATTCCGATGCTTCTCTTCAGGTTTACTGTATCCCTCTGACCGTCTTATTGACGATGAAACACAGAAATTGCATCCGAATCAAATAAAAAAGGCACAATGCCGACTTAAGTACTAGAAGCCTGACTCTTCCTACTGTCTATGTTTTGAACCATTACTAAGACACTTGTTATAGATTCCGATGCTTCACTTCAGGTTTACTGTATCCCTTGGACCTTCTTATTGTCGATGAAACACAGAAATTGCATCGGAATTCAATACAAATGGCACAAGGCCAACTAAACTACAAGAAGACTGACTCCTCTTACTGACTATGCTTTGAACCATTCCTGTGACCCTAGTTATAGATTCCGATGTTACACTCCAGGTTGACTGTATCCCTTGGACCGTCTTATTGACGATGAAACACAGAAATTGCATCGGAATTAAATACAAAATGCACAATGCCGACTTAAGTACAACAAGACTGACTCTTCTTACTGACTATGTTTTGAACCATTGCTGTGACACTAGTTATAGATTCCGTTGCTTCACTTCAGGTTTACTGTATCCCTCTGACCTTCTTATTGACGATGAAACACAGAAATTGCATCGGAATTAAATACAAAAGGCACAATACCGACTTAAGAACAAGAAGACAGACTCTTATTACTGACTATGCTTTGAACCATTCCTGTGACACTAGTCATAGATTCCGATGCTTAACTTCAGGATTACTGTATCCCTCTGACCTTCTTATTGACGATGAAACACAGAAATTGCATCGGAATTAAATACAAAAGACACAATGCCGACTTAAGTACAAGAAGATTGACTCTTCTTACTGTCTATGATTAGAACCATCCCTGTGACACTAGTTATAGTTTCCGATGCTTCACTCCAGGTTTACTGTATCACTTGGTCCTTCTTATTGACGAAGAAACACAGAAATTGCATCGGATATAAATAGAAAAGGCACAATTTCGACTTAAGTACAAGAAGACTGACTCTTCTTACTGTGTATGTTTTTGACCATTCCTGTGACACTAGTTATAGATTCCAATGCTTCACTCCAGGTTTACTGTATCCCTTGGACCTTCTTATTGACGATGAAACACAGAAATAGCATCGGAATTAAATAGAAAAGGCACAATGCAGACTTAAGTACAAGAGGACTGACGCTTCTTACTGACTATGTTTTGAACCATTGCTGTGACACTAGTTATAGATTCCGTTGCTTCACTTCAGGTTTACTGTATCCCTCTGACCTTCTTATTGACGATGAAACACAGAAATTGCATCGGAATTAAATACAACAGGCACAATACCGACTTAAGAACAAGAAGACAGACTCTTATTACTGATTATGCTTTGAACCATTCCTGTGACACTAGTCATAGATTCCGATGCTTAACTTCAGGATAACTGTATCCCTCTGACCTTCTTATTGACGATGAAACACAGAAATTGCATCGGTATTAAATACAAAAGACACAATGCAGACTTAAGTACAAGAAGACTGACTCTTCTTACTGTCTATGATTTGAACCATCCCTGTGACACTAGTTATAGTTTCCGATGCTTTACTCCAGGTTTACTGTATCACTTGGTCCTTCTTATTGACGAAGAAACACAGAAATTGCATCGGATATAAATAGAAAAGGCACAATTTCGACTTCAGTACAAGAAGACAGACTCTTCTTACTGTGTATGTTTTTAACCATTCCTGTGACACTAGTTATAGATTCCGAGGCTTCACTTCAGGTTTACTGTATCCCTTGGACCTTCTTATTGACGATGAAACACAGAAATAGCATCGGAATTAAATAGAAAAGGCACAATGCAGACTTATGTACAAGAGGACTGACGCTTCTTACTGACTATGTTTTGAACCATTCCTGTGACACTAGTTATAGACTCTGATGCTTCACTTCAGGTTTACTGTACACCTTGGACCTTCTTATTGACTATGAAACACAGAAATCGCATCGGAATTAAATACAAAAGGCACAATGCCGACTTAAGTACAAAAAGACTGACTCTTCCTACTGTCTATATTTTGAACCATTCCTGTGACACTAGTTATAGATTCCGATGCTTCACTTCAGGTTTACTGTATCCCTCTGACCTTATTGCCGATGAAACACAGAAATTGCATCGGAATTAAATACAAAAGGCACAATGCCGACTTAAGGACAAGAAGACTGACCCTTCTTACTATCTATGCTTTGAACCATTCCTGTGACATTAGTTATAGATTCCGATGCTTCACTTCAGGTTTACTGTTTCCCTTGGACCTTCTTATTGACGATGAAACACAGAAATTGCATCGGAATTAAATACAAAAGGCACAATGCCGACTTATGTACAAGAAGACTGACTCTTTTTACTGACTATGTTTTGAACCATTCCTGTGACACTAGTTATAGATTCCGATGCTTCACTTCAGGTTTACTGTATACCTCTGACTTTCGTATTGACGATGAAACACAGAAATTGCATCGGAATTAAATAGAAAAGGCACAATGCCGACTTAAGTACAAGAAGACTGACTCTTCTTACTGTCTATGCTTTGAACCATTCCTGTGACACTAGTTATAGATTCCGATGCTTCACTTCAGATTTACTGTATCCCTCTGACCTTCTTATTGACGGTGAAACACAGAAATTGCATCGGAATTAAATACGAAAGGCACAATGCCAACTTAAGTACAAGAAGACTGACTCTTCTTCCTGATTATGTTTTGAACCATTCCTGTGACACTAGTTGTAGATTCCGATGCTTCACTTGAGGTTTACTGTATCCCTTGGACCTTCTTATTGACGATGAAACACAGAAATTGCATCGGAATTCAGTACAAAAGGCACAAGGCCGACTTAACTACAAGAAGACTGACTCTTCTTACTGACAATGCTTTGAACCAATCCTGTGACTCTAGTTATAGATTCCGATGCTTAACTTCCGGATTACTGTATCCCTCTGACCTTCTTAGTGACGATGAAACACAGAAATTGCATCGGAATTAAATACAAAAAGCACAATGCCGACTTAAGTACAAGAATACTGACTCATCTTACTGTCTATGTTTTGAACCGTCCCTGTGACACTAGTTATAGATTCCGATGTTTCACTCCAGGTTGACTGTATCCCTTGGACCTTCTTATTGACGATGAAACACAGAAATTGCATCGGAATTAAATACAAAAGGCACAATGCCGACTTAAGTACACGAAGACTGACTCTTCTTACTGTCTATGCTTTGAACCATCCCTGTGACACTAGTTATAGATTCCGATGTTTCACTGCAGGTTTACTGTGTCCCTTAGACCTTCTTATTGACGATGAAACACAGAAATTGCATCCAAATTAAATACAAAAGGCACAATGCCGACTTAAGTACATTAAGACTGACTCTTCATACTGTCTATAATTTGAACCATTCCAGTGACACTAGTTATAGATTCCGATGCTTCATTTCATGTTTACTGTATCCCTTGGACCTTCTTATTGACGATGAAACGCAGAAATTGCATTGGAATTAAATACAAAAGACACAATGCCGACTTAAGTACAAGAAGACTGACTCATCTTACTGTCTATGTTTTGAACTGTCCCTGTGACACTAGTTATAGATTCCGATGTTTCACTCCAGGTTGACTGTATCCCTTGGACCTTCTTATTGACGATGAAACACAGAAATTGCATCGGAATGAAATACAAAAGGCACAATGCCGACTTAAGTACAAGAAGACTCACTCTTCTTACTGTCTATGTTTGAACCATTCCTGTGACACTAGTTATAGATTCCGATGCTTCACTTCAGGTTTACTGTATCCCTCTGACCTTCTTATTGACGGTGAAACACAGAAATTTCATCGGAATTAAATACGAAAGGCACAATGCCAAATTAAGTACAAGAAGACTGACTCTTCTTCCTGATTATGTTTTGAAGCATTCCTGTGACACTAGTTGTAGATTCCGATGCTTCACTTCAGGTTTACTGTATCCCTTGGACCTTCTTATTGACGATGAAACGCAGAAATTGCATTGGAATTAAATACAAAAGACACAATGCCGACTTAAGTACAAGAAGACTGACTCTTCCAACTGTCCATGTTTTGAACCATTGCTGTGACACTAGTTATAGATTCCGTTGCTTCACCTCAGGTTTACTGTATCCCTCTGACCTTCTTATTGACGATTAAACACAGAAATTGCATCGGAATTAAATACAAAAGGCACAATACCGACTTAAGAACAAGAAGACAGACTCTTATTACTGACTATGCTTTGAACCATTCCTGTGACACTAGTCATAGATTCCGATGCTTAACTTCAGGATTACTGTATCCCTCTGACCTTCTTATTGACGATGAAACACAGAAATTGGATCGGAATTAAATACAAAAGGCACAATGCCGACATCAGTACAAGAAGACTGACTCTTCCAACTGTCTATGTTTTGAACCATTCCTGTGACACTAGTTATACATTCCGATGCTTCACTTCAGGTTTACTGTATCCCTCTGACCGTCTTATTGACGATGAAACACAGAAATTGCATCGGAATTAAATACAAAAGGCACATTGCCGACTTCAGTACAAGAAGACTGACTCTTCCTACTGTCTATGTTTTCAACCATTATTGTGACACTAGTTATAGATTCCGATGCTTCACTTCAGGTTTGCTGTATCCCTTGGACCGTGTTATTGACGATGAAACACAGAAATTGCATCGGAATTAAATACAAAAAGCAGAATACCGACTTAAGAACAAGAAGACTGACTCTTCTTATGGACTATGCTTTGAACCATTCCTGTGACACTAGTCATAGATTCCGATGCTTAACTTCATTATTACTGTATCCTTCTGACCTTCTTATTGACGATGAAACACAGAAATTGCATCCAAATTAAATACAAAAGGCAAAATGCCGACTTAAATACAAGAAGACTGATTCTTCATACTGTCTATAATTTGAACCATTCCAGTGACACTAGTTATAGATTCCAATGCTTCACTCCAGGTTTACTGTATCCCTTGGACCTTCTTATTGACGATGAAACACAGAAATTGCATCGGAATTAAATACAAAAGGCACAATGCAGACTTAAGTACAAGAAGACTGACTCTTCCTACTGTCTATGTTTTGAACCATTAATGTGACACTAGTTATGGATTCCGATGCTTCACTCCAGGTTTAATGTATCCCTTGGACCTTCTTATTGACGATTAAACACAGAAATTGCATCGGAATTAAATACAAAAGGCACAATGTCGACTTAAGTACAAGAAGACTGACTCTTCCTACTGTCTATGTTTTGAACCATTAATGTGACACTAGTTATAGATTCCGATGCTTCACTCCAGGTTTACTGTATCCCTATGACCGTCTTATTGACGATGAAACACAGAAATTGCATCCGAATCAAATAGAAAAGGCATAATGCCGACTTAAGTACTAGAAGCGTGACTCTTCCTACTGTCTATGTTTTGAACCAATCCTAAGACACTTGTTATAGATTCCGATGCTTCACTTCAGGTTTACTGTATCCCTTGGACCTTCTTATTGTCGATGAAACACAGAAATTGCATCGGAATTCAATACAAAAGGCACAAGGCCAACTTAACTACAAGAAGACTGACTCCTCTTACTGACTATGCTTTGAGCCATTCCTGTGACCCTAGTTATAGATTCCGATGTTTCACTCCAGGTTGACTGTATCCCTTGGACCGTCTTATTGACGCTGAAACTCAGAGACTACATCGGAATTAAGTACAAAATGCACAATGCCCACTTAAGTACAAGAAGACTGACTCTTCTTACTGACTATGTTTTGAACCATTGCTGTGACACTAGTTATAGATTCCGTTGCTTCACTTCAGGTTTACTGTATAACTCAGACCTTCTTATTGACGATGAAACACAGAAATTGCATTAGAATTAAATACAAAAGGCACAATACCGACTTAAGAACAAGAAGACAGACTCTTATTACTGACTATGCTTTGAACCATTCCTGTGACACTAGTCATAGATTCCGATGCTTAACTTCAGGATTACTGTATCCCTCTGACCTTCTTATTGACGATGAAACACAGAAATTGCATCGGAATTAAATACAAAAGGCACAATGCCGACTTAAGTACTGGAAGACTGACTCTTCCTACTGTCTATGTTTTGAACCATCCCTGTGACACTAGTTATAGAGTCCGATTCTTCCCTGCAGGTTTACTGTGTCCCTTAGACCATCTTATTGACGATGAAACACAGAAATTACATCGGAATTAAATACAATAAGCACAATGCCGACTTAAGTACAAGAAGACTGACTCTTCCTACTGTCTATGTTTTCAACCATTATTGTGACACTAGTTATAGATTCCGATGCTTCACTTCAGGTTTACTGTATCCCTTGGACCATGTTATTGACGATGAAACACAGAAATTGCATCGGAATTAAATACAAAAAACAGAATACCGACTTAAGAACAAGAAGACTGACTCTTCTTACTGTCTATGGTTTGAACCATCCCTGTGACACTAGTTATAGATTCCGATGCTTCACTGCAGGCTTACTGTGTCCCTTAGACCTTCTTATTGACGATGAAACACAGAAATTACATCGGAATTAAATTCAATAGGCACAATGCCGACTTGAGTACAAGAAGACTGACTCTTCTTCCTGACTACGTTTTGAACCATTCCTGTGACACTAGTTGTAGATTCCGATGCTTCACTTCAGGTTTACTGTATCCCTTAGACCTTCTTATTGCCGATGAAACACAGAAATAGCATCGGAATTAAATACAAAAGACACAATGCCGACTTAAGTACAAGAAGACTGACTCTTCCAACTGTCTATGCTTTGAACCATTCCTGTGACACTAGTTATAGATACCGATGCTTCACTTCAGGTTTACTGTATCCCCCTGACCGTCTTATTGACGATGAAACACAGAAATTGCTTCCGAATTAAATAGAAAAGGCAAAATGCCGACTTAAGTACTTGAAGACTGACTCTTCCTACTGTCTATGTTTTGAACCATTCCTAAGACATTTGTTATAGATTCCGATGCTTCACTTCAGGTTTACTGTATCCATTGGACTCTCTTATTGTCGATGAAACACAGAAATTGCATCGGAATTAAATACAATAGGCACTAGGCCGACTTAACTACAAGAAGACTGACTCTTCTTACTGACTATGCTTTGAACCATTCCTGTGACTCTAGTTATAGATTCCGATGCTTAACTTCCGGATTACTGTATCCCTCCGACCTTCTTAGTGACGATGAAACACAGAAATTCCATCGGAATTAAATACAAAAAGCACAAAGCCGACTTAAGTACAAGAATACTGACTCATCTTACTGTCTATGTTTTGAACCGTCCCTGTGACACTAGTTATAGATTCCGATGTTTCACTCCAGGTTGACTGTATCCCTTGGACCTTCTTATTGACGATGAAACACAGAAATTGCATCGGAATTAAATACAAAAGGCACAATGCCGATTTAAGTACACGAAGACTGACTCTTCTTACTGTCTATGCTTTGAACCATCCCTGTGACACTAGTTATAGATTCCGATGTTTCACTGCAGGTTTACTGTGTCCCTTAGACCTTCTTAATGACGATGAAACACAGAAATTGCATCCAAATTAAATACAAAAGGCACAATGCCGACTTAAGTACATTAAGACTGACTCTTCATACTGTCTATAATTTGAACCATTCCAGTGACACTAGTTATAGATTCCGATGCTTCATTTCATGTTTACTGTATCCCTTGGACCTTCTTATTGACGATGAAACACAGAAATTGAATCGGAATTAAATACAAAAGGCACAATGCATACTTAAGTACAAGAAGACTGATTCTTCCTACTGTCTATGTTTTGAACCATTCCTGTGATAATAGTTATAGATTCCGATGCTTCACTTCAGGTTTACTGTATCCCTCTGACCGTCATATTGACGATGAAACACAGAAATTGCATCCGAATCAAATAGAAAAGGCACAATGCCGACTTAAGTACTAGAAGCCTGACTCTTCCTACTGTCTATGTTTTGAACCATTCCTAAGACACTTGTTATAGATTCCGATGCTTCACTTCAGGTTTACTGTATCCCTTGGACCTTCTTATTGTCGACGAAACACAGAAATTGCATCGGAATTCAATACAAAAGGCACAAGGCCAACTAAACTACAAGAAGACTGACTCCTCTTACTGACTATGCTTTGAACCATTCCTGTGACCCTAGTTAGAGATTCCGATGTTTCACTCCATGTTGACTGTATCCCTTGGACCGTCTTATTGACGATGAAACACAGTAATTGCATCGGAATTAATACAAAATGCACAGTGCCGACTTAGGTACAAGAAGACTGACTCTTCTTACTGACTATGTTTTGAACCATTGCTGTGACACTAGTTATAGATTCCGTTGCTTCACTTCAGGTTTACTGTATCCCTCTGACCTTCTTATTGACGATGAAACACAGAAATTGCATCGGAATTAAATACAACAGGCACAATACCGACTTAAGAACAAGAAGACAGACTCTTATTACTGACTATGCTTTGAACCATTCCTGTGACACTAGTCATAGATTCCGATGCTTAACTTCAGGATAACTGTATCACTCTGACCTTCTTATTGACGATGAAACACAGAAATTGCATCGGAATTAAATACAAAAGACACAATGCAGACTTAAGTACAAGAAGACTGACTCTTCTTACTGTCTATGATTTGAACCATCCCTGTGACACTAGTTATAGTTTCCGATGCTTTACTCCAGGTTTACTGTATCACTTGGTCCTTCTTATTGACGAAGAAACACAGAAATTGCATCGGATATAAATAGAAAAGGCACAATTTCGACTTAAGTACAAGAAGACTGACTCTTCTTACTGTGTATGTTTTTAACCATTCCTGTGACACTACTTATAGATTCCGAGGCTTCACTTCAGGTTTACTGTATCCCTTGGACCTTCTTATTGACGATGAAACACAGAAATAGCTTCGGAATTAAATAGAAAAGGCACAATGCATACTTATGTACAAGAGGACTGATGCTTCTTACTGACTATGTTTTGAACCATTCCTGTGACACTAGTTATAGTCTCTGATGCTTCACTTCAGGTTTACTGTACACCTTGGACCTTCTTATTGACTATGAAACACAGAAATCGCATCGGAATTAAATACAAAAGGCACAATGCCGACTTAAGTACAAAAAGACTGACTCTTCCTACTGTCTATATTTTGAACCATTCCTGTGACACTAGTTATAGATTCCGATGCTTCACTTCAGGTTTACTGTATCCCTCTGACCTTATTGCCGATGAAACACAGAAATTGCATCGGAATTAAATACAAAAGGCACAATGCCGACTTAAGGACAAGAAGACTGACCCTTCTTACTATCTATGCTTTGAACCATTCCTGTGACATTAGTTATAGATTCCGATGCTTCACTTCAGGTTTACTGTTTCCCTTGGACCTTCTTATTGACGATGAAACACAGAAATTGCATCGGAATTAAATACAAAAGGCACAATGCCGACTTATGTACAAGAAGACTGACTCTTTTTACTGACTATGTTTTGAACCATTCCTGTGACACTAGTTATAGATTCCGATGCTTCACTTCAGGTTTACTGTATACCTCTGACTTTCGTATTGACGATGAATCACAGAAATTGCATCGGAATTAAATAGAAAAGGCACAATGCCGACTTAAGTACAAGAAGACTGACTCTTCTTACTGTCTATGCTTTGAACCATTCCTGTGACACTAGTTATAGATTCCGATGCTTCACTTCAGATTTACTGTATCCCTCTGACCTTCTTATTGACGGTGAAACACAGAAATTGCATCGGAATTAAATACGAAAGGCACAATGCCAACTTAAGTACAAGAAGACTGACTCTTCTTCCTGATTATGTTTTGAACCATTCCTGTGACACTAGTTGTAGATTCCGATGCTTCACTTGAGGTTTACTGTATCCCTTGGACCTTCTTATTGACGATGAAACGCAGAAATTGCATCGGAATTAAATGCAAATGACACAAATCCGACTTAAGTACAAGAAGACTGACTCTTCCCACTGTCCATGTTTTGAACCATTCCTGTGACACTAGTTATAGATTCCGATGCTTCACTTCAGGTTTACTGTATACCTCTCACCTTCTTATTGACGATGAAACACAGAAATTGCATCGGAATTAAATAGAAAATGCACAATGCCGACTTAAGTACAAGAAGACTGACTCTTCTTACTGTCTATGCTTTGAACCATTCCTGTGACACTAGTTATAAATTCCGATGCTTCACTTCGGTTTTACTGTATCCCTTGGACCATCTTATTGACGATGAAACACAGAAATTGCATCGGAATTCAGTACAAAAGGCACAAGGCCGACTTAACTACAAGAAGACTGACTCTTCTTACTGACAATGCTTTGAACCATTGCTGTGACTCTAGTTATAGATTCCGATGCTTAACTTCCGGATTACTGTATCCCTCTGACCTTCTTAGTGACGATGAAACACAGAAATTGCATCGGAAATAAATACAAAAAGCACAATGCCGACTTAAGTACAAGAATACTGACTCATCTTACTGTCTATGTTTTGAACCGTCCCTGTGACACTAGTTATAGATTCCGATGTTTCACTCCAGGTTGACTGTATCCCTTGGACCTTCTTATTGACGATGAAACACAGAAATTGCATCGGAATTAAATACAAAAGGCACAATGCCGACTTAAGTACACGAAGACTGACTCTTCTTACTGTCTATGCTTTGAACCATCCCTGTGACACTAGTTATAGATTCCGATGTTTCACTGCAGGTTTACTGTGTCCCTTAGACCTTCTTATTGACGATGAAACACAGAAATTGCATCCAAATTAAATACAAAAGGCACAATGCCGACTTAAGTACATTAAGACTGACTCTTCATACTGTCTATAATTTGAACCATTCCAGTGACACTAGTTATAGATTCCGATGCTTCATTTCATGTTTACTGTATCCCTTGGACCTTCTTATTGACGATGAAACACAGAAATTGAATCGGAATTAAATACAAAAGGCACAATGCATACTTAAGTACAAGAAGACTGATTCTTCCTTCTGTCTATGTTTTGAACCATTACTGTGACATTAGTTAAAGATTCCGATGCTTCTCTTCAGGTTTACTGTATCCCTCTGACCGTCTTATTGACGATGAAACACAGAAATTGCATCCGAATCAAATAAAAAAGGCACAATGCCGACTTAAGTACTAGAAGCCTGACTCTTCCTACTGTCTATGTTTTGAACCATTCCTAAGACACTTGTTATAGATTCCGATGCTTCACTTCAGGTTTACTGTATCCCTTGGACCTTCTTATTGTCGATGAAACACAGAAATTGCATCGGAATTCAATACAAAAGGCACAAGGCCAACTAAACTACAAGAAGAGTGACTCCTCTTACTGACTATGCTTTGAACCATTCCTGTGACACTAGTTATAGATTCCGATGTTACACTCCAGGTTGACTGTATCCCTTGGACCGTCTTATTGACGATGAAACACAGAAATTGCATCGGAATTAAATACAAAATGCACAATGCCGACTTAAGTACAACAAGACTGACTCTTCTTACTGACTATGTTTTGAACCATTGCTGTGACACTAGTTATAGATTCCGTTGCTTCACTTCAGGTTTACTGTATCCCTCTGACCTTCTTATTGACGATGAAACACAGAAATTGCATCGGAATTAAATACAAAAGGCACAATACCGACTTAAGAACAAGAAGACGGACTCTTATTACTGACTATGCTTTGAACCATTCCTGTGACACTAGTCATAGATTCCGATGCTTAACTTCAGGATTACTGTATCCCTCTGACCTTCTTATTGACGATGAAACACAGAAATTGCATCGGAATTAAATACAAAAGACACAATGCCGACTTAAGTACAAGAAGATTGACTCTTCTTACTGTCTATGATTAGAACCATCCCTGTGACACTAGTTATAGTTTCCGATGCTTCACTCCAGGTTTACTGTATCACTTGGTCCTTCTTATTGACGAAGAAACACAGAAATTGCATCGGATATAAATAGAAAAGGCACAATTTCGACTTAAGTACAAGAAGACTGACTCTTCTTACTGTGTATGTTTTTAACCATTCCTGTGACACTAGTTATAGATTCCGATGCTTCACTCCAGGTTTACTGTATCCCTTGGACCATCTTATTGACGATGAAACACAGAAATAGCATCGGAATTAAATAGAAAAGGCACAATGCAGACTTAAGTACAAGAGGACTGACGCTTCTTACTGACTATGTTTTGAACCATTGCTGTGACACTAGTTATAGATTCCGTTGCTTCACTTCAGGTTTACTGTATCCCTCTGACCTTCTTATTGACGATGAAACACAGAAATTGCATCGGAATTAAATACAACAGGCACAATACCGACTTAAGAACAAGAAGACAGACTCTTATTACTGATTATGCTTTGAACCATTCCTGTGACACTAGTCATAGATTCCGATGCTTAACTTCAGGATAACTGTATCCCTCTGACCTTCTTATTGACGATGAAACACAGAAATTGCATCGGAATTAAATACAAAAGACACAATGCAGACTTAAGTACAAGAAGACTGACTCTTCTTACTGTCTATGATTTGAACCATCCCTGTGACACTAGTTATAGTTTCCGATGCTTTACTCCAGGTTTACTGTATCACTTGGTCCTTCTTATTGACGAAGAAACACAGAAATTGCATCGGATATAAATAGAAAGGCACAATTTCGACTTAAGTACAAGAAGACTGACTCTTCTTACTGTGTATGTTTTTAACCATTCCTGTGACACTAGTTATAGATTCCGAGGCTTCACTTCAGGTTTACTGTATCCCTTGGACCTTCTTATTGACGATGAAACACAGAAATAGCATCGGAATTAAATAGAAAAGGCACAATGCAGACTTATGTACAAGAGGACTGACGCTTCTTACTGACTATGTTTTGAACCATTCCTGTGACACTAGTTATAGACTCTGATGCTTCACTTCAGGTATACTGTACACCTTGGACCTTCTTATTGACTATGAAACACAGAAATCGCATCGGAATTAAATACAAAAGGCACAATGCCGACTTAAGTACAAAAAGACTGACTCTTCCTACTGTCTATATTTTGAACCATTCCTGTGACACTAGTTATAGATTCCGATGCTTCACTTCAGGTTTACTGTATCCCTCTGACCTTATTGCCGATGAAACACAGAAATTGCAACGGAATTAAATACAAAAGGCACAATGCCGACTTAAGGACAAGAAGACTGACCCTTCTTACTATCTATGCTTTGAACCATTCCTGTGACATTAGTTATAGATTCCGATGCTTCACTTCAGGTTTACTGTTTCCCTTGGACCTTCTTATTGACGATGAAACACAGAAATTGCATCGGAATTAAATACAAAAGGCACAATGCCGACTTATGTACAAGAAGACTGACTCTTTTTACTGACTATGTTTTGAACCATTCCTGTGACACTAGTTATAGATTCCGATGCTTCACTTCAGGTTTACTGTATACCTCTGACTTTCGTATTGACGATGAAACACAGAAATTGCCTCGGAATTAAATAGAAAAGGCACAATGCCGACTTAAGTACAAGAAGACTGACTCTTCTTACTGTCTATGCTTTGAACCATTCCTGTGACACTAGTTATAGATTCCGATGCTTCACTTCAGATTTACTGTATCCCTCTGACCTTCTTATTGACGGTGAAACACAGAAATTGCATCGGAATTAAATACGAAAGGCACAATGCCAACTTTAGTACAAGAAGACTGACTCTTCTTCCTGATTATGTTTTGAACCATTCCTGTGACACTAGTTGTAGATTCCGATGCTTCACTTGAGGTTTACTGTATCCCTTGGACCTTCTTATTGACGATGAAACGCAGAAATTGCATCGGAATTAAATGCAAATGACACAAATCCGACTTAAGTACAAGAAGACTGACTCTTCCCACTGTCCATGTTTTGAACCATTCCTGTGACACTAGTTATAGATTCCGATGCTTCACTTCAGGTTTACTGTATACCTCTGACCTTCTTATTGACGATGAAACACAGAAATTGCATCGGAATTAAATAGAAAATGCACAATGCCGACTTAAGTACAAGAAGACTGACTCTTCTTACTGTCTATGCTTTGAACCATTCCTGTGACACTAGTTATAAATTCCGATGCTTCACTTCGGTTTTACTGTATCCCTTGGACCATCTTATTGACGATGAAACACAGAAATTGCATCGGAATTCAGTACAAAAGGCACAAGGCCGACTTAACTACAAGAAGACTGACTCTTCTTACTGACAATGCTTTGAACCATTCCTGTGACTCTAGTTATAGATTCCGATGCTTAACTTCCGGATTACTGTATCCCTCTGACCTTCTTAGTGACGATGAAACACAGAAATTGCATCGGAATTAAATACTAAAAGCACAATGCCGACTTAAGTACAAGAATACTGACTCATCTTACTGTCTATGTTTTGAACCGTCCCTGTGATACTAGTTATAGATTCCGATGTTTCACTCCAGGTTGACTGTATCCCTTGGACCTTCTTATTGACGATGAAACACAGAAATTGCATCGGAATTAAATACAAAAGGCACAATGCCGACTTAAGTACACGAAGACTGACTCTTCTTACTGTCTATGCTTTGAACCATCCCTGTGACACTAGTTATAGATTCCGATGTTTCACTGCAGGTTTACTGTGTCCCTTAGACCTTCTTATTGACGATGAAACACAGAAATTGCATCCAAATTAAATACAAAAGGCACAATGCCGACTTAAGTACATTAAGACTGACTCATCATACTGTCTATAATTTGAACCATTCCAGTGACACTAGTTATAGATTCCGATGCTTCATTTCATGTTTACTGTATCCCTTGGACCTTCTTATTGACGATGAAACACAGAAATTGAATCGGAATTAAATACAAAAGGCACAATGCATACTTAAGTACAAGAAGACTGATTCTTCCTACTGTCTATGTTTTGAACCATTACTGTGACATTAGTTAAAGATTCCGATGCTTCTCTTCAGGTTTACTGTATCCCTCTGACCGTCTTATTGACGGTGAAACACAGAAATTGCATCGGAATTAAATACGAAAGGCACAATGCCAACTTAAGTACAAGAAGACTGACTCTTCTTCCTGATTATGTTTTGAACCATTCCTGTGACACTAGTTGTAGATTCCGATGCTTCACTTGAGGTTTACTGTATCCCTTGGACCTTCTTATTGACGATGAAACGCAGAAATTGCATCGGAATTAAATGCAAATGACACAAATCCGACTTAAGTACAAGAAGACTGACTCTTCCCACTGTCCATGTTTTGAACCATTCCTGTGACACTAGTTATAGATTCCGATGCTTCACTTCAGGTTTACTGTATACCTCTGACCTTCTTATTGACGATGAAACACAGAAATTGCATCGGAATTAAATACAAAAGGCACAATGCCGACTTAAGTACAAGAAGACTGACTCTTCTTACTGTCTATGCTTTGAACCATTCCTGTGACACTAGTTATAAATTCCGATGCTTCACTTCGGTTTTACTGTATCCCTTGGACCATCTTATTCACGATGAAACACAGAAATTGCATCGGAATTCAGTACAAAAGGCACAAGGCCGACTTAACTACAAGAAGACTGACTCTTCTTACTGACAATGCTTTGAACCATTCCTGTGACTCTAGTTATAGATTCCGATGCTTAACTTCCGGATTACTGTATCCCTCTGACCTTCTTAGTGACGATGAAACACAGAAATTGCATCGGAATTAAATACAAAAAGCACAATGCCGACTTAAGTACAAGAATACTGACTCATCTTACTGTCTATGTTTTGAACCGTCCCTGTGACACTAGTTATAGATTCCGATGTTTCACTCCAGGTTGACTGTATCCCTTGGACCTTCTTATTGACGATGAAACACAGAAATTGCATCGGAATTAAATACAAAAGGCACAATGCCGACTTAAGTACACGAAGACTGACTCTTCTTACTGTCTATGCTTTGAACCATCCCTGTGACACTAGTTATAGATTCCGATGTTTCACTGCAGGTTTACTGTGTCCCTTAGACCTTCTTATTGACGATGAAACACAGAAATTGCATCCAAATTAAATACAAAAGGCACAATGCCGACTTAAGTACATTAAGACTGACTCTTCATACTGTCTATAATTTGAACCATTCCAGTGACACTAGTTATAGATTCCGATGCTTCATTTCATGTTTACTGTATCCCTTGGACCTTCTTATTGACGATGAAACACAGAAATTGAATCGGAATTAAATACAAAAGGCACAATGCATACTTAAGTACAAGAAGACTGATTCTTCCTACTGTCTATGTTTTGAACCATTACTGTGACATTAGTTAAAGATTCCGATGCTTCTCTTCAGGTTTACTGTATCCCTCTGACCGTCTTATTGACGATGAAACACAGAAATTGCATCCGAATGAAATAAAAAAGGCACAATGCCGACTTAAGTACTAGAAGCCTGACTCTTCCTACTGTCTATGTTTTGAACCATTCCTAAGACACTTGTTATAGATTCCGATGCTTCACTTCAGGTTTACTGTATCCCTTGGACCTTCTTATTGTCGATGAAACACAGAAATTGCATCGGAATTCAATACAAAAGGCACAAGGCCAACTAAACTACAAGAAGACTGACTCCTCTTACTGACTATGCTTTGAACCATTCCTGTGACCCTAGTTATAGATTCCGATGTTACACTCCAGGTTGACTGTATCCCTTGGACCGTCTTATTGACGATGAAACACAGAAATTGCATCGGAATTAAATACAAAATGCACAATGCCGACTTAAGTACAACAAGACTGACTCTTCTTACTGACTATGTTTTGAACCATTGCTGTGACACTAGTTATAGATTCCGTTGCTTAACTTCAGGTTTACTGTATCCCTCTGACCTTCTTATTGACGATGAAACACAGAAATTGCATCGGAATTAAATACAAAAGGCACAATACCGACTTAAGAACAAGAAGACAGACTCTTATTACTGACTATGCTTTGAACCATTCCTGTGACACTAGTCATAGATTCCGATGCTTAACTTCAGGATTACTGTATCCCTCTGACCTTCTTATTGACGATGAAACACAGAAATTGCATCGGAATTAAATACAAAAGACACAATGCCGACTTAAGTACAAGAAGATTGACTCTTCTTACTGTCTATGATTAGAACCATCCCTGTGACACTAGTTATAGTTTCCGATGCTTCACTCCAGGTTTACTGTATCACTTGGTCCTTCTTATTGACGAAGAAACACAGAAATTGCATCGGATATAAATAGAAAAGGCACAATTTCGACTTAAGTACAAGAAGACTGACTCTTCTTACTGTGTATGTTTTGAACCATTCCTGTGACACTAGTCATAGATTCCGATGCTTAACTTCAGGATTACTGTATCCCTCTTACCTTCTTATTGACGATGAAACACAGAAATTGCATCGGAATTAAATACAAAAGACACAATGCCGACTTAAGTACAAGAAGACTGACTCTTCTTACTGTCTATGATTTGAACCATCCCTGTGACACTAGTTATAGTTTCCGATGCTTCACTCCAGGTTTACTGTATCACTTGGTCCTTCTTATTGACGAAGAAACACAGAAATTGCATCGGATATAAATAGAAAAGGCACAATTTCGACTTAAGTACAAGAAGACTGACTCTTCTTACTGTGTATGTTTTTAACCATTCCTGTGACACTAGTTATAGATTCCGATGCTTCACTCCAGGTTTACTGTATCCCTTGGACCTTCTTATTGACGATGAAACACAGAAATAGCATCGGAATTAAATAGAAAAGGCACAATGCAGACTTAAGTACAAGAGGACTGACGCTTCTTACTGACTATGTTTTGAACCATTCCTGTGACACTTGTTATAGACTCCGATGCTTCACTTCAGGTTTACTGTACACCTTGGACATTCTTATTGACTATGAAACACAGAAATCGCATCGGAATTAATTACAAAAGGCACAATGCCGACTTAAGTACAAAAAGACTGACTCTTCCTACTATCTATACTTTGAACCATTCCTGTGACACTAGTTATAGATTCCGATGCTTCACTTCAGGTTTACTGTATCCCTCTGACCTTATTACCAATGAAACACAGAAATTGCATCGGAATTGAATACAAAAGGCACAATGCCGACTTAAGGACAAGAAGACTGACCCTTCTTACTATCTATGCTTTGAACCATTCCTGTGACATTAGTTATAGATTCCGATGCTTCACTTCAGGTTTACTGTTTCCCTTGGACCTTCTTATTGACGATGAAACACAGAAATTGCATCGGAATTAAATACAAAAGGCACAATGCCGACTTATGTACAAGAAGACTGACTCTTCTTACTGACTATGTTTTGAACCATTCCTGTGACACTAGTTATAGATTCCGATGCTTCACTTCAGGTTTACTGAGTACCTCTGACCTTCTTATTGACGATGAACCACAGAAATTGCATCGGAATTAAATAGAAGAGGCACAATGCCGACTTAAGTACAAGAAGACTGACTCTTCTTACTGTCTATGCTTTGAACCATTCCTGTGACACTAGTTATAGATTCCGATGCTTCACTTCAAGTTTACTGTATCCCTCTGACCTTCTTATTGACGGTGAAACACAGAAATTGCATCGGAATTAAATACGAAAGGCACAATGCCAACTTAAGTACAAGAAGACTGACTCTTCTTCCTGATTATGATTTGAACCATTCCTGTGACACTAGTTGTAGATTCCGATGCTTCACTTGAGGTTTACTGTATCCCTTGGACCTTCTTATTGACGATGAAACGCAGAAATTGCATCGGAATTAAATACAAATGACACAATGCCGACTTAAGTACAAGAAGACTGACTCTTCCCACTGTCCATGATTTGAACCATTCCTGTGACACTAGTTGTAGATTCCGATGCTTCACTTCAGGTTTACTGTATACCTCTGACCTTCTTATTGACGATGGAACACAGAAATTGCATTGGAATTAAATAGAAAATGCACAATGCCGACTTAAGTACAAGAAGACTGACTCTTCTTACTGTCTATGCTTTGAACCATTCCTGTGACACTAGTTATAAATTCCGATGCTTCACTTCGATTTTACTGTATCCCTTGGACCATCTTATTGACGATGAAACACAGAAATTGCATCGGAGTTCAGTACAAAAGGCACAAGGCCGACTTAACTACAAGAAGACTGACTCCTCTTACTGACTATGCTTTGAACCATTCCTGTGACTCTAGTTATAGATTCCGGTGCTTAACTTCCGGATTACTGTATCTCTCTGACCTTCTTAGTGACGATGAAACACAGAAATTGCATCGGAATTAAATACAAAAAGCACAATGCCGACTTAAGTACAAGAATACTGACTCATCTTACTGTCTATGTTTTGAACCGTCCCTTTGACCCTAGTTATAGATTCCGATGTTTCACTCCATGTTGACTGTATCCCTTGGACCTTCTTATTGACGATGAAACACAGAAATTGCATCCGAATTAAATATAAAATGCACAATGCCGACTTAAGTACAACAAGACTGACTCTTCTTACTGACTATGTTTTGAACCATTCTTGTGACACTAGTTATCGATGCCGTTGCTTCACTTCAGGTTTACTGTATCCCTCTGACCTTCTTATTGACGATGAGACACAGAAATTGCATCGGAATTAAATACAAAAGGCACAATGCCGAATTAAGTACAAGAAGACTGACTCTTTTTACTGTCTATGATTTTAACCATTCCTGTGACACTAGTTATAGACTACGATGCTTCACTCCAGGTTTACTGTATCCCTCTGACCTTCTTATTGACGATGAGACACAGAAATTGCATCGGAATTAAATACAAAAGGCACAATGCCGAATTAAGTACAAGAAGACTGACTCTTTTTACTGTCTATGATTTTAACCATTCCTGTGACACTAGTTATAGACTCCGATGCTTCACTCCAGGTTTACTGTATCCCTCTGACCTTCTTATTGACGATGAAACACAGAAATTGCATCGGAATTAAATACAACAGGCACAATACCGACTTAAGAACAAGAAGACCGACTCTTATTACTGACTATGCTTTGAACCATTCCTGTGACACAAGTCATAGATTCCGATGCTTAACTTCAGGATAACTGTATCCCTCTGACCTTCTTATTGACGATGAAACACAGAAATTGCATCGGAATTAAATACGAAAGGCACAATGCCAACTTAAGTACAAGAAGACTGACTCTTCTTCGTGATTATGTTTTGAACCATTCCTGTGACACTAGTTGTTGATTCCGATGCTTCACTTGAGGTTTACTGTATCCCTTGGACCTTCTTATTGACGATGAAACGCAGAAATTGCATCGGAATTAAATGCAAATGACACAAATCCGACTTAAGTACAAGAAGACTGACTCTTCCCACTGTCCATGTTTTGAACCATTCCTGTGACACTAGTTATAGATTCCGATGCTTCACTTCAGGTTTACTGTATACCTCTGACCTTCTTATTGACGATGAAACACAGAAATTGCATCGGAATTAAATACAAAAGGCACAATGCCGACTTATGTACATGAAGACTGACTCTTTTTACTGACTATGTTTTGAACCATTCCTGTGACACTAGTTATAGATTCCGATGCTTCACTTCAGGTTTACTGTATACCTCTGACTTTCGTATTGACGATGAAACACAGAAATTGCATCGGAATTAAATAGAAAAGGCACAATGCCGACTTAAGTACAAGAAGACTGACTCTTCTTACTGTCTATGCTTTGAACCATTCCTGTGACACTAGTTATAGATTCCGATGCTTCACTTCAGATTTACTGTATCCCTCTGACCTTCTTATTGACGGTGAAACACAGAAATTGCATCGGAATTAAATACGAAAGGCACAATGCCAACTTAAGTACAAGAAGACTGACTCTTCTTCCTGATTATGTTTTGAACCATTCCTGTGACACTAGTTGTAGATTCCGATGCTTCACTTGAGGTTTACTGTATCCCTTGGACCTTCTTATTGACGATGAAACGCAGAAATTGCATCGGAATTAAATGCAAATGACACAAATCCGACTTAAGTACAAGAAGACTGACTCTTCCCACTGTCCATGTTTTGAACCATTCCTGTGACACTAGTTATAGATTCCGATGCTTCACTTCAGGTTTACTGTATACCTCTGACCTTCTTATTGACGATGAAACACAGAAATTGCATCGGAATTAAATAGAAAATGCACAATACCGACTTAAGTACAAGAAGACTGACTCTTCTTACTGTCTATGCTTTGAACCATTCCTGTGACACTAGTTATAAATTCCGATGCTTCACTTCGGTTTTACTGTATCCCTTGGACCATCTTATTGACGATGAAACACAGAAATTGCATCGGAATTCAGTACAAAAGGCACAAGGCCGACTTAACTACAAGAAGACTGACTCTTCTTACTGACAATGCTTTGAACCATTCCTGTGACTCTAGTTATAGATTCCGATGCTTAACTTCCGGATTACTGTATCCCTCTGACCTTCTTAGTGACGATGAAACACAGAAATTGCATCGGAATTAAATACAAAAAGCACAATGCCGACTTAAGTACAAGAATACTGACTCATCTTACTGTCAATGTTTTGAACCGTCCCTGTGACACTAGTTATAGATTCCGATGTTTCACTCCAGGTTGACTGTATCCCTTGGACCTTCTAATTGACGATGAAACACAGAAATTGCATCGGAATTAAATACAAAAGGCACAATGCCGACTTAAGTACACGAAGACTGACTCTTCTTACTGTCTATGCTTTGAACCATCCCTGTGACACTAGTTATAGATTCCGATGTTTCACTGCAGGTTTACTGTGTCCCTTAGACCTTCTTATTGACGATGAAACACAGAAATTGCATCCAAATTAAATACAAAAGGCACAATGCCGACTTAAGTACATAAGACTGACTCTTCATACTGTCTATAATTTGAACCATTCCAGTGACACTAGTTATAGATTCCGATGCTTCATTTCATGTTTACTGTATCCCTTGGACCTTCTTATTGACGATGAAACACAGAAATTGAATCGGAATTAAATACAAAAGGCACAATGCATACTTAAGTACAAGAAGACTGATTCTTCCTACTGTCTATGTTTTGAACCATTACTGTGACATTAGTTAAAGATTCCGATGCCTCTCTTCAGGTTTACTGTATCCCTCTGACCGTCTTATTGACGATGAAACACAGAAATTGCATCCAAATCAAATAGAAAAGGCACAATGCCGACTTAAGTACTAGAAGCCTGACTCTTCCTACTGTCTATGTTTTGAACCTTTCCTAAGACACTTGTTATAGATTCCGATGCTTCACTTCAGGTTTACTGTATCCCTTGGACCTTCTTATTGACGATGAAACACAGAAATTGCATCGGAATTAAATACAAAATGCACAATGCCGACTTAAGTACAACAAGACTGACTCTTCTTACTGACTATGTTTTGAACCATTGCTGTGACACTAGTTATAGATTCCGTTGCTTCACTTCAGGTTTACTGTATCCCTCTGACCTTCTTATTGACGATGAAACACAGATATTGCATCGGAATTAAATACAAAAGGCACAATACCGACTTAAGAACAAGAAGACAGACTCTTATTACTGACTATGCTTTGAACCATTCCTGTGACACTAGTCATAGATTCCGATGCTTAACTTCAGGATTACTGTATCCCTCTGACCTTCTTATTGACGATGAAACACAGAAATTGCATCGGAATTAAATACAAAAGACACAATGCCGACTTAAGTACAAGAAGACTGACTCTTCTTACTGTCTATGATTTGAACCATCCCTGTGACACTAGTTATAGTTTCCGATGCTTCACTCCAGGTTTACTGTATCACTTGGTCCTTCTTATTGACGAAGAAACACAGAAATTGCATCGGATATAAATAGAAAAGGCACAATTTCGACTTAAGTACAAGAAGACTGACTCTTCTTACTGTGTATGTTTTTAACCATTCCTGTGACACTAGTTATAGATTCCGATGCTTCACTCCAGGTTTACTGTATCCCTTGGACCTTCTTATTGACGATGAAACACAGAAATAGCATCGGAATTAAATAGAAAAGGCACAATGCAGACTTAAGTACAAGCGGACTGACGCTTCTTACTGACTATGTTTTGAACCATTCCTGTGACACTAGTTATAGACTCCGATGCTTCACTTCAGGTTTACTGTACACCTTGGACATTCTTATTGACTATGAAACACAGAAATCGCATCGGAATTAATTACAAAAGGCACAATGCCGACTTAAGTACAAAAAGACTGACTCTTCCTACTATCTATACTTTGAACCATTCCTGTGACACTAGTTATAGATTCCGATGCTTCACTTCAGGTTTACTGTATCCCTCTGACCTTATTACCAATGAAACACAGAAATTGCATCGGAATTGAATACAAAAGGCACAATGCCGACTTAAGGACAAGAAGACTGACCCTTCTTACTATCTATGCTTTGAACCATTCCTGTGACATTAGTTATAGATTCCGATGCTTCACTTCAGGTTTACTGTTTCCCTTGGACCTTCTTATTGACGATGAAACACAGAAATTGCATCGGAATTAAATACAAAAGGCACAATGCCGACTTATGTACAAGAAGACTGACTCTTCTTACTGACTATGTTTTGAACCATTCCTGTGACACTAGTTATAGATTCCGATGCTTCACTTCAGGTTTACTGAGTACCTCTGACCTTCTTATTGACGATGAAACACAGAAATTGCATCGGAATTAAATAGAAGAGGCACAATGCCGACTTAAGTACAAGAAGACTGACTCTTCTTACTGTCTATGCTTTGAACCATTCCTGTGACACTAGTTATAGATTCCGATGCTTCACTTCAAGTTTACTGTATCCCTCTGACCTTCTTATTGACGGTGAAACACAGAAATTGCATCGGAATTAAATACGAAAGGCACAATGCCAACTTAAGTACAAGAAGACTGACTCTTCTTCCTGATTATGATTTGAACCATTCCTGTGACACTAGTTGTAGATTCCGATGCTTCACTTGAGGTTTACTGTATCCCTTGGACCTTCTTATTGACGATGAAACGCAGAAATTGCATCGGAATTAAATACAAATGACACAATGCCGACTTAAGTACAAGAAGACTGACTCTTCCCACTGTCCATGATTTGAACCATTCCTGTGACACTAGTTATAGATTCCGATGCTTCACTTCAGGT
Organism: Schistocerca serialis cubense; assembly: GCF_023864345.2. NCBI lineage: Eukaryota > Metazoa > Arthropoda > Insecta > Orthoptera > Acrididae > Schistocerca > Schistocerca serialis. The sequence goes on from NC_064645.1 coordinate 6,981,541, forward strand.
TTACTGTATACCTCTGACTTCTTATTGACGATGGAACACAGAAATTGCATCGGAATTAAATAGAAAATGCACAATGCCGACTTAAGTACAAGAAGACTGACTCTTCTTACTGTCTATGCTTTGAACCATTCCTGTGACACTAGTTATAAATTCCGATGCTTCACTTCGATTTTACTGTATCCCTTGGACCATCTTATTGACGATGAAACACAGAAATTGCATCGGAGTTCAGTACAAAAGGCACAAGGCCGACTTAACTACAAGAAGACTGACTCCTCTTACTGACTATGCTTTGAACCATTCCTGTGACTCTAGTTATAGATTCCGGTGCTTAACTTCCGGATTACTGTATCTCTCTGACCTTCTTAGTGACGATGAAACACAGAAATTGCATCGGAATTAAATACAAAAAGCACAATGCCGACTTAAGTACAAGAATACTGACTCATCTTACTGTCTATGTTTTGAACCGTCCCTTTGACCCTAGTTATAGATTCCGATGTTTCACTCCATGTTGACTGTATCCCTTGGACCTTCTTATTGACGATGAAACACAGAAATTGCATCCGAATTAAATATAAAATGCACAATGCCGACTTAAGTACAACAAGACTGACTCTTCTTACTGACTATGTTTTGAACCATTCTTGTGACACTAGTTATCGATGCCGTTGCTTCACTTCAGGTTTACTGTATCCCTCTGACCTTCTTATTGACGATGAGACACAGAAATTGCATCGGAATTAAATACAAAAGGCACAATGCCGAATTAAGTACAAGAAGACTGACTCTTTTTACTGTCTATGATTTTAACCATTCCTGTGACACTAGTTATAGACTACGATGCTTCACTCCAGGTTTACTGTATCCCTCTGACCTTCTTATTGACGATGAGACACAGAAATTGCATCGGAATTAAATACAAAAGGCACAATGCCGAATTAAGTACAAGAAGACTGACTCTTTTTACTGTCTATGATTTTAACCATTCCTGTGACACTAGTTATAGACTCCGATGCTTCACTCCAGGTTTACTGTATCCCTCTGACCTTCTTATTGACGATGAAACACAGAAATTGCATCGGAATTAAATACAACAGGCACAATACCGACTTAAGAACAAGAAGACCGACTCTTATTACTGACTATGCTTTGAACCATTCCTGTGACACTAGTCATAGATTCCGATGCTTAACTTCAGGATAACTGTATCCCTCTGACCTTCTTATTGACGATGAAACACAGAAATTGCATCGGAATTAAATACGAAAGGCACAATGCCAACTTAAGTACAAGAAGACTGACTCTTCTTCCTGATTATGTTTTGAACCATTCCTGTGACACTAGTTGTTGATTCCGATGCTTCACTTGAGGTTTACTGTATCCCTTGGACCTTCTTATTGACGATGAAACGCAGAAATTGCATCGGAATTAAATGCAAATGACACAAATCCGACTTAAGTACAAGAAGACTGACTCTTCCCACTGTCCATGTTTTGAACCATTCCTGTGACACTAGTTATAGATTCCGATGCTTCACTTCAGGTTTACTGTATACCTCTGACCTTCTTATTGACGATGAAACACAGAAATTGCATCGGATTTAAATAGAAAATGCACAATGCCGACTTAAGTACAAGGAGACTGACTCTTCTTACTGTCTATGCTTTGAACCATTCCTGTGACACTAGTTATAAATTCCGATGCTTCACTTCGGTTTTACTGTATCCCTTGGACCATCTTATTGACGATGAAACACAGAAATTGCATCGGAATTCAGTACAAAAGGCACAAGGCCGACTTAACTACAAGAAGACTGACTCTTCTTACTGACAATGCTTTGAACCATTCCTGTGACTCTAGTTATAGATTCCGATGCTTAACTTCCGGATTACTGTATCCCTCTGACCTTCTTAGTGACGATGAAACACAGAAATTGCATCGGAATTAAATACAAAAAGCACAATGCCGACTTAAGTACAAGAATACTGACTCATCTTACTGTCTATGTTTTGAACCGTCCCTGTGACACTAGTTATAGATTCCGATGTTTCACTCCAGGTTGACTGTATCCCTTGGACCTTCTTATTGACGATGAAACACAGAAATTGCATCGGAATTAAATACAAAAGGCACAATGCCGACTTAAGTACACGAAGACTGACTCTTCTGACTGTCTATGCTTTGAACCATCCCTGTGACACTAGTTATAGATTCCGATGTTTCACTGCAGGTTTACTGTGTCCCTTAGACCTTCTTATTGACGTTGAAACACAGAAATTGCATCCAAATTAAATACAAAAGGCACAATGCCGACTTAAGTACATTAAGACTGACTCTTCATACTGTCTATAATTTGAACCATTCCAGTGACACTAGTTATAGATTCCGATGCTTCATTTCATGTTTACTGTATCCCTCTGACCATCTTATTGACGATGAAACACAGAAATTGCATCGGAATTCAATACAAAAGGCACAAGGCCAACTAAACTACAAGAAGACTGACTCCTCTTACTGACTATGCTTTGAACCATTCCTGTGACCCTAGTTATAGATTCCGATGTTTCACTCCAGGTTGACTGTATCCCTTGGACCGTCTTATTGACGATGAAACACAGAAATTGCATCGGAATTAAATACAAAATGCACAATGCCGACTTAAGTACAACAAGACTGACTCTTCTTACTGACTATGTTTTGAACCATTGCTGTGACACTAGTTATAGATTCCGTTGCTTCACTTCAGGTTTACTGTATCCCTCTGACCTTCTTATTGACGATGAAACACAGAAATTGCATCGGAATTAAATACAAAAGGCACAATACCGACTTAAGAACAAGAAGACAGACTCTTATTACTGACTATGCTTTGAACCATTCCTGTGACACTAGTCATAGATTCCGATGCTTAACTTCAGGATACTGTATCCCTCTGAGATTCTTATTAACGATGAAACACAGAAATTGCATCGGAATTAAATACAAAAGACACAATGCCGACTTAAGTACAAGAAGACTGACTCTTCTTACTGTGTATGTTTTTAACCATTCCTGTGACACTAGTTATAGATTCCGATGCTTCACTCCAGGTTTACTGTATCCCTTGGACCTTCTTATTGACGATGAAACACAGATATAGCATCGGAATTAAATAGAAAAGGCACAATGCAGACTTAAGTACAAGAGGACTGACGCTTCTTACTGACTATGTTTTGAACCATTCCTGTGACACTAGTTATAGACTCCGATGCTTCACTTCAGGTTTACTGTACACCTTGGACATTCTTATTGACTATGAAACACAGAAATCGCATCGGAATTAAATACAAAAGGCACAATGCCGACTTAAGTACAAAAAGACTGACTCTTCCTACTGTCTATATTTTGAACCATTCCTGTGACACTAGTTATAGATTCCGATGCTTCACTGCAGGTTTACTGTATCCCTCTGACCTTATTACCGATGAAACACAGAAATTGCATCAGAATTGAATACAAAAAGCACAATGCCGACTTAAGGACAAGAAGACTGACCCTTCTTACTATCTATGCTTTGAACCATTCCTGTGACATTAGGTATAGATTCCGATGCTTCACTTCAGGTTTACTGTTTCCCTTGGACCTTCTTATTGACGATGAAACACAGAAATTGCATCGGAATTAAATACAAAAGGCACAATGCCGACTTATGTACAAGAAGACTGACTCTTCTTACTGACTATGTTTTGAACCATTCCTGTGACACTAGTTATAGATTCCGATGCTTCACTTCAGGTTTACTGAGTACCTCTGACCTTCTTATTGACGATGAAACACAGAAATTGCATCGGAATTAAATAGAAAAGGCACAATGCCGACTTAAGTACAAGAAGACTGACTCTTCTTACTGTCTATGCTTTGAACCATTCCTGTGACACTAGTTATAGATTCCGATGCTTCACTTCAAGTTTACTGTATCCCTCTGACCTTCTTATTGACGGTGAAACACAGAAATTGCATCGGAATTAAATACGAAAGGCACAATGCCAACTTAAGTACAAGAAGACTGACTCTTGTTCCTGATTATGATTTGAACCATTCCTGTGACACTAGTTGTAGATTCCGATGCTTCCCTTGGACCTTCTTATTAACGATGAAACGCAGAAATTGCATCGGAATTAAATACAAATGACACAATGCCGACTTAAGTACAAGAAGACTGACTCTTCCCACTGTCCATGATTTGAACCATTCCTGTGACACTAGTTATAGATTCCGATGCTTCACTTCAGGTTTACTGTATACCTCTGACCTTCTTATTGACGATGAAACACAGAAATTGCATCCGAATTAAATATAAAATGCACAATGCCGACTTAAGTACAACAAGACTGACTCTTCTTACTGACTATGTTTTGAACCATTCTTGTGACACTAGTTATCGATGCCGTTGCTTCACTTCAGGTTTACTGTATCCCTCTGACCTTCTTATTGACGATGAGACACAAAATTGCATCGGAATTAAATACAAAAGGCACAATGCCGAATTAAGTACAAGAAGACTGACTCTTTTTACTGTCTATGATTTTAACCATTCCTGTGACACTAGTTATAGACTCCGATGCTTCACTCCAGGTTTACTGTATCCCTCTGACCTTCTTATTGACGATGAGACACAGATATTGCATCGGAATTAAATACAAAAGGCACAATGCCGAATTAAGTACAAGAACACTGACTCTTTTTACTGTCTATGATTTTAACCATTCCTGTGACACTAGTTATAGACTCCGATGCTTCACTCCAGGTTTACTGTATCCCTCTGACCTTCTTATTGACGATGAAACACAGAAATTGCATCGGAATTAAATACAACAGGCACAATACCGACTTAAGAACAAGAAGACAGACTCTTATTACTGACTATGCTTTGAACCATTCCTGTGACACTAGTCATAGATTCCGATGCTTAACTTCAGGATAACTGTATCCCTCTGACCTTCTTATTGACGATGAAACACAGAAATTGCATCGGAATTAAATACAAAAGACACAATGCAGACTTAAGTACAAGAAGACTGACTCTTCTTACTGTCTATGATTTGAAACATCCCTGTGACACTAGTTATAGTTTCCGATGCTTTACTCCAGGTTTACTGTATCACTTGGTCCTTCTTATTGACGAAGAAACACAGAAATTGCATCGGATATAAATAGAAAAGGCACAATTTCGACTTAAGTACAAGAAGACTGACTCTTCTTACTGTGTATGTTTTTAACCATTCCTGTGTCACTAGTTATAGATTCCGAGGCTTCACTTCAGGTTTACTGTATCCCTTGGACCTTCTTATTGACGATGAAACACAGAAGTAGCATCGGAATTAAATAGAAAAGGCACAATGCAGACTTATGTACAAGAGGACTGACGCTTCTTACTGACTATGTTTTGAACCATTCCTGTGACACTAGTTATAGACTCCGATGCTTCACTTCAGGTTTACTGTACACCTTGGACCTTCTTATTGACTATGAAACACAGAAATCGCATCGGAATTAAATACAAAAGGCACAATGCCGACTTAAGTACAAAAAGACTGACTCTTCCTACTGTCTATATTTTGAACCATTCCCGTGACACTAGTTATAGATTCCGATGCTTCACTTCAGGTTTACTGTATCCCTCTGACCTTATTGCCGATGAAACACAGAAATTGCATCGGAATTAAATACAAAAGGCACAATGCCGACTTAAGGACAAGAAGACTGACCCTTCTTACTATCTATGCTTTGAACCATTCCTGTGACATTAGTTATAGATTCCGATGCTTCACTTCAGGTTTACTGTTTCCCTTGGAACTTCTTATTGACGATGAAACACAGAAATTGCATCGGAATTAAATACAAAAGGCACAATGCCGACTTATGTACAAGAAGACTGACTCTTTTCACTGACTATGTTTTGAACCATTCCTGAGACACTAGTTATAGATTCCGATGCTTCACTTCAGGTTTACTGTATACCTCTGACTTTCTTATTGACGATGAAACACAGAAATTGCATCGGAATTAAATAGAAAAGGCACAATGCCGACTTAAGTACAAGAAGACTGACTCTTCTTACTGTCTATGCTTTGAACCATTCCTGTGACACTAGTTATAGATTCCGATGCTTCACTTCAGATTTACTGTATCCCTCTGACCTTCTTATTGACGGTGAAACACAGAAATTGCATCGTAATTAAATACGAAAGGCACAATGCCAACTTAAGTACAAGAAGACTGACTCTTCTTCCTGATTATGTTTTGAACCATTCCTGTGACACTAGTTGTAGATTCCGAAGCTTCACTTGAGGTTTACTGTATCCCTTGGACCTTCTTATTGACGATGAAACGCAGAAATTGCATCGGAATTAAATGCAAATGACACAAATCCGACCTAAGTACAAGAAGACTGACTCTTCCCACTGTCCATGTTTTGAACCATTCCTGTGACACTAGTTATAGATTCCGATGCTTCACTTCAGGTTTACTGTATACCTCTGACCTTCTTATTGACGATGAAACACAGAAATTGCATCGGAATTAAATAGAAAATGCACAATGCCGACTTAAGTACAAGAAGACTGACTCTTCTTACTGTCTATGCTTTGAACCATTCCTGTGACACTAGTTATAAATTCCGATGCTTCACTTCGGTTTTACTGTATCCCTTGGACCATCTTATTGACGATGAAACACAGAAATTGCATCGGAATTCAGTACAAAAGGCACAAGGCCGACTTAACTACAAGAAGACTGACTCTTCTTACTGACAATGCTTTGAACCATTCCTGTGACTCTAGTTATAGATTCCGATGCTTAACTTCCGGATTACTGTATCCCTCTGACCTTCTTAGTGACGATGAAACACAGAAATTGCATCGGAATTAAATACAAAAAACACAATGCCGACTTAAGTACAAGAATACTGACTCATCTTACTGTCTATGTTTTGAACCGTCCCTGTGACACTAGTTATAGATTCCGATGTTTCACTCCAGGTTGACTGTATCCCTTGGACCTTCTTAATGACGATGAAACACAGAAATTGCATCGGAATTAAATACAAAAGGCACAATGCCGACTTAAGTACACGAAGACTGACTCTTCTTACTGTCTATGCTTTGAACCATCCCTGTGACACTAGTTATAGATTCCGATGTTTCACTGCAGGTTTACTGTGTCCCTTAGACCTTCTTATTGACGATGAAACACAGAAATTGCATTTAAATTAAATACAAAAGGCACAATGCCGACTTAAGTACATTAAGACTGACTCTTCATACTGTCTATAATTTGAACCATTCCAGTGACACTAGTTATAGATTCCGATGCTTCATTTCATGTTTACTGTATCCCTTGGACCTTCTTATTGACGATGAAACACAGAAATTGAATCGGAATTGAATACAAAAGGCACAATGCATACTTAAGTACAAGAAGACTGATTCTTCCTACTGTCTATGTTTTGAACCATTACTGTGACATTAGTTAAAGATTCCGATGCTTCTCTTCAGGTTTACTGTATCCCTCTGACCGTCTTATTGACAATGAAACACAGAAATTGCATCCGAATCAAATAGAAAAGGCACAATGCTGACTTAAGTACTAGAAGCCTGACTCTTCCTACTGTCTATGTTTTGAACCATTCCTAAGACACTTGTTATAGATTCCGATGCTTCACTTCAGGTTTACTGTATCCCTTGGACCTTCTTATTGTCGATGAAACACAGAAATTGCATCGGAATTCAATACAAAAGGCACAAGGCCAACTAAACTACAAGAAGACTGACTCCTCTTACTGACTATGCTTTGAACCATTCCTGTGACCCTAGTTATAGATTCCGATGTTTCACTCCAGGTTGACTGTATCCCTTGGACCGTCTTATTGACGATGAAACACAGAAATTGCATCGGAATTAAATACAAAATGCACAATGCCGACTTAAGTACAACAAGACTGACTCTTCTTACTGACTATGTTTTGAACCATTGCTGTGACACTAGTTATAGATTCCGTTGCTTCACTTCAGGTTTACTGTATCCCTCTGACCTTATTATTGACGATGAAACACAGAAATTGCATCGGAATTAAATACAAAATGCACAATGCCGACTTAAGTACAAGAAGACTGACTCTTATTACTGTCTATGATTTGAACCATCCCTGTGACACTAGTTATAGTTTCCGATGCTTCACTCCAGGTTTACTGTATCACTTGGTCCTTCTTATTGACGAAGAAACACAGAAATTGCATCGGATATAAATAGAAAAGGCACAATTTCGACTAAGGTACAAGAAGACTGACTCTTCTTACTGTGTATGTTTTTAACCATTCCTGTGACACTAGTTATAGATTCCGATGCTTCACTCCAGGTTTACTGTATCCCTTGGACCTTCTTATTGACGATGAAACACAGAAATAGCATCGGAATTAAATAGAAAAGGCACAATGCAGACTTAAGTACAAGAGGACTGACGCTCCTTACTGACTATGTTTTGAACCATTCCTGTGACACTAGTTATAGACTCCGATGCTTCACTTCAGGTTTACTGTACACCTTGGACATTCTTATTGACTCTGAAACACAGAGATCGCATCGGAATTAAATACAAAAGGCACAATGCCGACTTAAGTACAAAAAGACTGACTCTTCCTACTGTCTATATTTTGAACCATTCCTGTGACACTAGTTATAGATTCCGATGCTTCACTTCAGGTTTACTGTATCCCTCTGACCTTATTACCGATGAAACACAGAAATTGCATCGGAATTGAATACAAAAGGCACAATGCCGACTTAAGGACAAGAAGACTGACCCTTGTTACTATCTATGCTTTGAACCATTCCTGTGACATTAGTTATAGATTCCGATGCTTCACTTCAGGTTTACTGTTTCCCTTGGACCTTCTTATTGACGATGAAACACAGAAATTGCATCGGAATTAAATAGAAAATGCACAATGCCGACTTATGTACAAGAAGACTGACTCTTCTTACTGACTATGTTTTGAACCATTCCTGTGACACTAGTTATAGATTCCGATGCTTCACTTCAGGTTTACTGAGTACCTCTGACCTTCTTATTGACGATGAAACACAGAAATTGCATCGGAATTAAATAGAAAAGGCACAATGCCGACTTAAGTACAAGAAGACTGACTCTTCTTACTGTCTATGCTTTGAACCATTCCTGTGACACTAGTTATGGATTCCGATGCTTCACTTCAAGTTTACTGTATCCCTCTGACCTTCTTATTGACGGTGAAACACAGAAATTGCATCGGATTAAATACGAAAGGCACAATGCCAACTTAAGTACAAGAAGACTGACTCTTCTTCCTGATTATGATTTGAACCATTCCTGTGACACTAGTTGTAGATTCCGATGCTTCACTTGAGGTTTACTGTATCCCTTGGACCTTCTTATTGACGATGAAACGCAGAAATTGCATCGGAATTAAATACAAATGACACAATGCCGACTTAAGTACAAGAAGACTGACTCTTCCCACTGTCCATGATTTGAACCATTCCTGTGACACTAGTTATAGATTCCGATGCATCACTTCAGGTTTACTGTATACCTCTGACCTTCTTATTGACGATGAAACACAGAAATTGCATCGGAATTAAATAGAAAATGCACAATGCCGACTTAAGTACAAGAAGACTGACTCTTCTTACTGTCTATGCTTTGAACCATTCCTGTGACACTAGTTATAAATTCCGATGCTTCACTTCGGTTTTACTGTATCCCTTGGACCATCTTATTGACGATGAAACACAGATATTGCATCGGAATTCAGTACAAAAGGCACAAGGCCGACTTAACTACAAGAAGACTGACACCTCTTACTGACTATGCTTTGAACCATTCCTGTGACTCTAGTTATAGATTCCGGTGCTTAACTTCCGGATTACTGTATCTCTCTGACCTTCTTAGTGACGATGAAACACAGAAATTGCATCGGAATTAAATACAAAAAGCACAATGCCGACTTAAGTACAAGAATACTGACTCATCTTACTGTCTATGTTTTGAACCGTCCCTTTGACCCTAGTTTTAGATTCCGATGTTTCACTCCATGTTGACTGTATCCCTTGGACCTTCTTATTGACGATGAAACACAGAAATTGCATCCGAATTAAATATAAAATGCACAATGCCGACTTAAGTACAACAAGACTGACTCTTCTTACTGACTATGTTTTGAACCATTCTTGTGACACTAGTTATCGATGCCGTTGCTTCACTTCAAGTTTACTGTATCCCTCTGACCTTCTTATTGACGATGAGACACAGAAATTGCATCGGAATTAAATACAAAAGGCACAATGCCGAATTAAGTACAAGAAGACTGACTCTTTTTACTGTCTATGATTTTAACCATTCCTGTGACACTAGTTATAGACTCCGATGCTTCACTCCAGGTTTACTGTATCCCTCTGACCTTCTTATTGACGATGAGACACAGAAATTGCATCGGAATTAAATACAAAAGGCACAATGCCGAGTTAAGTACAAGAAGACTGACTCTTTTTACTGTCTATGATTTTAACCATTCCTGTGACACTAGTTATAGACTCCGATGCTTCACTCCAGGTTTACTGTATCCCTCTGACCTTCTTATTGACGATGAAACACAGAAATTGCATCGGAATTAAATACAACAGGCACAATACCGACTTAAGAACAAGAAGACAGACTCTTATTACTGACTATGCTTTGAACCATTCCTGTGACACTAGTCATAGATTCCGATGCTTAACTTCAGGATAACTGTATCCCTCAGACCTTCTTATTGACGATGAAACACAGAAATTGCATCGGAATTAAATACAAAAGACACAATGCAGACTTAAGTACAAGAAGACTGACTCTTCTTACTGTCTATGATTTGAACCATCCCTGTGACACTAGTTATAGTTTCAGATGCTTTACTCCAGGTTTACTGTATCACTTGGTCCTTCTTATTGACGAAGAAACACAGAAATTGCATCGGATATAAATAGAAAAGGCACAATTTCGACTTAAGTACAAGAAGACTGACTCTTCTTACTGTGTATGTTTTTAACCATTCCTGTGACACTAGTTATAGATTCCGAGGCTTCACTTCAGGTTTACTGTATGCCTTGGACCTTCTTATTGACGATGAAACACAGAAATAGCATCGGAATTAAATAGAACAGGCACAATGCAGACTTATGTACAAGAGGACTGACGCTTCTTACTGACTATGTTTTGAACTATTCCTGTGACACTAGGTATAGACTCCGATGCTTCACTTCAGGTTTACTGTACACCTTGGACCTTCTTATTGACTATGAAACACAGATATCGCATCGGAATTAAATACAAAAGGCACAATGCCGACTTAAGTACAAAAAGACTGACTCTTCCTACTGTCTATATTTTGAACCATTCCTGTGACACTAGTTATAGATTCCGATGCTTCACTTCAGGTTTACTGTATCCCTCTGACCTTATTGCCGATGAAACACAGAAATTGCATCGGAATTAAATACAAAAGGCACAATGCCGACTTAAGGACAAGAGGACTGACCCTTCTTACTAACTATGCTTTGAACCATTCCTGTGACATTAGTTATAGATTCCGATGCTTCACTTCAGGTTTACTGTTTCCCTTGGACCTTCTTATTGACGATGAAACACAGAAATAGCATCGGAATTAAATAGAACAGGCACAATGCAGACTTATGTACAAGAGGACTGACTCTTCTTACTTTCTATGCTTTGAACCATTCCTGTGACACTAGTTATAAATTCCGATGCTTCACTTCGGTTTTACTGTATCCCTTGGACCATCTTATTGACGATGAAACACAGATATTGCATCGGAATTCAGTACAAAAGGCACAAGGCCGACTTAACTACAAGAAGACTGACTCCTCTTACTGACTATGCTTTGAACCATTCCTGTGACTCTAGTTATAGATTCCGGTGCTTAACTTCCGGATTACTGTATCTCTCTGACCTTCTTAGTGACGATGAAACACAGAAATTGCATCGGAATTAAATACAAAAAGCACAATGCCGACTTAAGTACAAGAATACTGACTCATCTTACTGTCTATGTTTTGAACCGTCCCTTTGACCCTAGTTATAGATTCCGATGTTTCACTCCATGTTGACTGTATCCCTTGGACCTTCTTATTGACGATGAAACACAGAAATTGCATCCGAATTAAATATAAAATGCACAATGCCGACTTAAGTACAACAAGACTGACTCTTCTTACTGACTATGTTTTGAACCATTCTTGAGACACTAGTTATCGATGCCGTTGCTTCACTTCAGGTTTACTGTATCCCTCTGACCTTCTTATTGACGATGAGACACAGAAATTGCATCGGAATTAAATACAAAAGGCACAATGCCGAATTAAGTACAAGAAGACTGACTCTTTTTACTGTCTATGATTTTAACCATTCCTGTGACACTAGTTATAGACTCCGATGCTTCACTCCAGGTTTACTGTATCCCTCTGACCTTCTTATTGACGATGAGACACAGAAATTGCATCGGAATTAAATACAAAAGGCACAATGCCGAATTAAGTACAAGAAGACTGACTCTTTTTACTGTCTATGATTTTAACCATTCCTGTGACACTAGTTATAGACTCCGATGCTTCACTCCAGGTTTACTGTATCCCTCTGACCTTCTTATTGACGATGAAACACAGAAATTGCATCGGAATTAAATACAACAGGCACAATACCGACTTAAGAACAAGAAGACAGACTCTTATTACTGACTATGCTTTGAACCATTCCTGTGACACTAGTCATAGATTCCGATGCTTAACTTCAGGATAACTGTATCCCTCTGACCTTCTTATTGACGATGAAACACAGAAATTGCATCGGAATTAGATACAAAAGACACAATGCAGACTTAAGTACAAGAAGACTGACTCTTCTTACTGTCTATGATTTGAACCATCCCTGTGACACTAGTTATGGTTTCCGATGCTTTACTCCAGGTTTACTGTATCACTTGGTCCTTCTTATTGACGAAGAAACACAGAAATTGCATCGGATATAAATAGAAAAGGCACAATTTCGACTTAAGTACAAGAAGACTGACTCTTCTTACTGTGTATGTTTTTAACCATTCCTGTGACACTAGTTATAGATTCCGAGGCTTCACTTCAGGTTTACTGTATCCCTTGGACCTTCTTATTGACGATGAAACACAGAAATAGCATCGGAATTAAATAGAACAGGCACAATGCAGACTTATGTACAAGAGGACTGACGCTTCTTACTGACTATGTTTTGAACCATTCCTGTGACACTAGGTATAGACTCCGATGCTTCACTTCAGGTTTACTGTATACCTTGGACCTTCTTATTGACTATGAAACACAGATATCGCATCGGAATTAAATACAAAAGGCACAATGCCGACTTAAGTACAAAAAGACTGACTCTTCCTACTGTCTATATTTTGAACCATTCCTGTGACACTAGTTATAGATTCCGATGCTTCACTTCAGGTTTACTGTATCCCTCTGACCTTATTGCCGATGAAACACAGAAATTGCATCGGAATTAAATACAAAAGGCACAATGCCGACTTAAGGACAAGAAGACTGACCCTTCTTACTATCTATGCTTTGAACCATTCCTGTGACATTAGTTATAGATTCCGATGCTTCACTTCAGGTTTACTGTTTCCCTTGGACCTTCTTATTGACGATGAAACACAGAAATTGCATCGGAATTAAATACAAAAGGCACAATGCCGACTTATGTACAAGAAGACTGACTCTTTTTACTGACTATGTTTTGAACCATTCCTGTGACACTAGTTATAGATTCCGATGCTTCACTTCAGGTTTACTGTATACCTCTGACTTTCTTATTGACGATGAAACACAGAAATTGCATCGGAATTAAATAGAAAAGGCACAATGCCGACTTAAGTACAAGAAGACTGACTCTTCTTACTGTCTATGCTTTGAACCATTCCTGTGACACTAGTTATAGATTCCGATGCTTCACGTCAGATTTACTGTATCCCTCTGACCTTCTTATTGACGGTGAAACACAGAAATTGCATCGGAATTAAATACGAAAGGCACAATGCCAACTTAAGTACAAGAAGACTGACTCTTCTTCCTGATTATGTTTTGAACCATTCCTGTGACACTAGTTGTAGATTCCGATGCTTCACTTGAGGTTTACTGTATCCCTTGGACCTTCTTATTGACGATGAAACGCAGAAATTGCATCGGAATTAAATGCAAATGACACAAATCCGACTTAAGTACAAGAAGACTGACTCTTCCCACTGTCCATGTTTTGAACCATTCCTGTGACACTAGTTATAGATTCCGATGCTTCACTTCAGGTTTACTGTATACCTCTGACCTTCTTATTGACGATGAAACACAGAAATTGCATCGGAATTAAATAGAAAATGCACAATGCCGACATAAGTACAAGAAGACTGACTCTTCTTACTGTCTATGCTTTGAACCATTCCTGTGACACTAGTTATAAATTCCGATGCTTCACTTCGGTTTTACTGTATCCCTTGGACCATCTTATTGACGATGAAACACAGAAATTGCATCGGATTCAGTACAAAAGGCACAAGGCCGACTTAACTACAAGAAGACTGACTCTTCTTACTGACAATGCTTTGAACCATTCCTGTGACTCTAGTTATAGATTCCGATGCTTAACTTCCGGATTACTGTATCCCTCTGACCTTCTTAGTGACGATGAAACACAGAAATTGCATCGGAATTAAACACAAAAAGCACAATGCCGACTTAAGTACAAGAATACTGACTCATCTTACTGTCTATGTTTTGAACCGTCCCTGTGACACTAGTCATAGATTCCGATGTTTCACTCCAGGTTGACTGTATCCCTTGGACCTTCTTATTGACGATGAAACACAGAAATTGCATCGGAATTAAATACAAAAGGCACAATGCCGACTTAAGTACACGAAGACTGACTCTTCTTACTGTCTATGCTTTGAACCATCCCTGTGACACTAGTTATAGATTCCGATGTTTCACTGCAGGTTTACTGTGTCCCTTAGACCTTCTTATTGACGATGAAACACAGAAATTGCATCCAAATTAAATACAAAAGGCACAATGCCGACTTAAGTACATCAAGACTGACTCTTCATACTGTCTATAATTTGAACCATTCCAGTGACACTAGTTATAGATTCCGATGCTTCATTTCATGTTTACTGTATCCCTTGGACCTTCTTATTGACGATGAAACACAGAAATTGAATCGGAATTAAATACAAAAGGCACAATGCATACTTAAGTACAAGAAGACTGATTCTTCCTACTGTCTATGTTTTGAACCATTACTGTGACATTAGTTAAAGATTCCGATGCTTCTCTTCAGGTTTACTGTATCCCTCTGACCGTCTTATTGACGATGAAACACAGAAATTGCATCCGAATCAAATAGAAAAGGCACAATGCTGACTTAAGTACTAGAAGCCTGACTCTTCATACTGTCTATGTTTTGAACCATTCCTAAGACACTTGTTATAGATTCCGATGCTTCACTTCAGGTTTACTGTATCCCTTGGACCTTCTTATTGTCGATGAAACACAGAAATTGCATCGGAATTCAATACAAAAGGCACAAGGCCAACTAAACTACAAGAAGACTGACTCCTCTTACTGACTATGCTTTGAACCATTCCTGTGACCCTAGTTATAGATTCCGATGTTTCACTCCAGGTTGACTGTATCCCTTGGACCGTCTTATTGACGATGAAACACAGAAATTGCATCGGAATTAAATACAAAATGCACAATGCCGATTAAGTACAACAAGACTGACTCTTCTTACTGACTATGTTTTGAACCATTGCTGTGACACTAGTTATAGATTCCGTTGCTTCACTTCAGGTTTACTGTATCCCTCTGACCTTCTTATTGACGATGAAACACAGAAATTGCATCGGAATTAAATACAAAAGGCACAATACCGACTTAAGAACAAGAAGACAGACTCTTATTACTGACTATGCTTTGAACCATTCCTGTGACACTAGTCATAGATTCCGATGCTTAACTTCAGGATTACTGTATCCCTCTGACCTTCTTATTGACGATGAAACACAGAAATTGCATCGGAATTAAATACAAAAGACACAATGCCGACTTAAGTACAAGAAGACTGACTCTTCTTACTGTCTATGATTTGAACCATCCCTGTGACACTAGTTATAGTTTCCGATGCTTCACTCCAGGTTTACTGTATCACTTGGTCCTTCTTATTGACGAAGAAACACAGAAATTGCATCGGATATAAATAGGAAAGGCACAATTTCGACTTAAGTACAAGAAGACTGACTCTTCTTACTGTGTATGTTTTTAACCATTCCTGTGACACTAGTTATAGATTCCGATGCTTCACTCCAGGTTTACTGTATCCCTTGGACCTTCTTATTGACGATGAAACACAGAAATAGCATCGGAATTAAATAGAAAAGGCACAATGCAGACTTAAGTACAAGAGGACTGACGCTTCTTACTGACTATGTTTTGAACCATTCCTGTGACACTAGTTATAGACTCCGATGCTTCACTTCAGGTTTACTGTACACCTTGGACATTCTTATTGACAATGAAACACAGAAATCGCATCGGAATTAAATACAAAAGGCAAAATGCCGACTTAAGTACAAAAAGACTGACTCTTCCTACTGTCTATATTTTGAACCATTCCTGTGACACTAGTTATAGATTCCGATGCTTCACTTCAGGTTTACTGTATCCCTCTGACCTTATTACCGATGAAACACAGAAATTGCATCGGAATTGAATACAAAAGGCACAATGCCGACTTAAGGACACGAAGACTGACCCTTCTTACTATCTATGCTTTGAACCATTCCGGTGACATTAGTTATAGATTCCGATGCTTCACTTCAGGTTTACTGTTTCCCTTGGACCTTCTTATTGACGATGAAACACAGAAATTGCATCGGAATTAAATACAAAAGGCACAATGCCGACTTATGTACAAGAAGACTGACTCTTCTTACTGACTATGTTTTGAACCATTCCTGTGACACTAGTTATAGATTCCGATGCTTCACTTGAGGTTTACTGTATCCCTTGGACCTTCTTATTGACGATGAAACACAGAAATTGCATCCGAATTAAATATAAAATGCACAATGCCGACTTAAGTACAACAAGACTGACTCTTCTTACTGACTATGTTTTGAACCATTCTTGTGACACTAGTTATCGATGCCGTTGCTTCACTTCAGGTTTACTGTATCCCTCTGACCTTCTTATTGACGATGAGACACAGAAATTGCATCGGAATTAAATACAAAAGGCACAATGCCGAATTAAGTACAAGAAGACTGACTCTTTTTACTGTCTATGATTTTAACCATTCCTGTGACACTAGTTATAGACTCCGATGCTTCACTCCAGGTTTACTGTATCCCTCTGACCTTCTTATTGACGATGAGACACAGAAATTGCATCGGAATTAAATACAAAAGGCACAATGCCGAATTAAGTACAAGAAGACTGACTCTTTTTACTGTCTATGATTTTAACCATTCCTGTGACACTAGTTATAGACTCCGATGCTTCACTCCAGGTTTACTGTATCCCTCTGACCTTCTTATTGACGATGAAACACAGAAATTGCATCGGAATTAAATACAACAGGCACAATACCGACTTAAGAACAAGAAGACAGACTCTTATTACTGACTATGCTTTGAACCATTCCTGTGACACTAGTCTTAGATTCCGATGCTTAACTTCAGGATAACTGTATCCCTCTGACCTTCTTATTGACGATGAAACACAGAAATTGCATCGGAATTAAATACAAAAGACACAATGCAGACTTAAGTACAAGAGGACTGACTCTTCTTACTGTCTATGATTTGAACCATCCCTGTGACACTAGTTATAGTTTCCGATGCTTTACTCCAGGTTTACTGTATCACTTGGTCCTTCTTATTGACGAAGAAACACAGAAATTGCATCGGATATAAATAGAAAAGGCACAATTTCGACTTAAGTACAAGAAGACTGACTCTTCTTACTGTGTATGTTTTTAACCATTCCTGTGACACTAGTTATAGATTCCGAGGCTTCACTTCAGGTTTACTGTATCCCTTGGACCTTCTTATTGACGATGAAACACAGAAATAGCATCGGAATTAAATAGAAAAGGCACAATGCAAACTTATGTACAAGAGGACTGACGCTTCTTACTGACTATGTTTTGAACCATTCCTGTGACACTAGTTATAGACTCCGATGCTTCACTTCAGGTTTACTGTACACCTTGGACCTTCTTATTGACTATGAAACACAGAAATCGCATCGGAATTAAATACAAAAGGCACAATGCCGACTTAAGTACAAAAAGACTGACTCTTCCTACTGTCTGTGTTTTGAACCATTCCTGTGACATTAGTTATAGATTCCGATGCTTCACTTCAGATTTACTGTATCCCTCTGACCTTCTTATTGACGGTGAAACACAGAAATTCCATCGGAATTAAATACGAAAAGCACAATGCCAACTTAAGTACAAGAAGACTGACTCTTCTTCCTGATTATGTTTTGAACCATTCCTGTGACACTAGTTGTAGATTCCGATGCTTCACTTGAGGTTTACTGTATCCCTTGGACCTTCTTATTGACGATGAAACGCAGAAACTGCATCGGAATTAAATGCAAATGACACAAATCCGACTTAAGTACAAGAAGACTGACTCTTCCCACTGTCCATGTTTTGAACCATTCCTGTGACACTAGTTATAGATTCCGATGCTTCACTTCAGGTTTACTGTATACCTCTGACCTTCTTATTGACGATGAAACACGGAAATTGCATCGGAATTAAATAGAAAATGCACAATGCCCACTTAAGTACAAGAAGACTGACTCTTCTTACTGTCTATGCTTTGAACCATTCCTGTGACACTAGTTATAAATTCCGATGCTTCACTTCGGTTTTACTGTATCCCTTGGACCATCTTATTGACGATGAAACACAGAAATTGCATCGCAATTCAGTACAAAAGGCACAAGGCCGACTTAACTACAAGAAGACTGACTCTTCTTACTGACAATGCTTTGAACCATTCCTGTGACTCTAGTTATAGATTCCGATGCTTAACTTCCGGATTACTGTATCCCTCTGACCTTCTTAGTGACGATGAAACACAGAAATTGCATCGGAATTAAATACAAAAAGCACAATGCCGACTTAAGTACAAGAATACTGACTCATCTTACTGTCTATGTTTTGAACCGTCCCTGTGACACTAGTTATAGATTCCGATGTTTCACTCCAGGTTGACTGTATCCCTTGGACCTTCTTATTGACGATGAAACACAGAAATTGCATCGGAATTAAATACAAAAGGCATAATGCCGACTTAAGTACACGAAGACTGACTCTTCTTACTGTCTATGCTTTGAACCATGCCTGTTACACTAGTTATAGATTCCGATGTTTCACTGCAGGTTTACTGTGTCCCTTAGACCTTCTTATTGACGATGAAACACAGAAATTGCATCCAAATTAAATACAAAAGGCACAATGCCGACTTAAGTACATTAAGACTGACTCTTCATACTGTCTTTAATTTGAACCATTCCAGTGACACTAGTTATAGATTCCGATGCTTCATTTCATGTTTACTGTATCCCTTGGACCTTCTTATTGACGATGAAACACAGAAATTGAATCGGAATTAAATACAAAAGGCACAATGCATACTTAAGTACAAGAAGACTGATTCTTCCTACTGTCTATGTTTTGAACCATTACTGTGACATTAGTTAAAGATTCCGATGCTTCTCTTCAGGTTTACTGTATCCCTCTGACCGTCTTATTGACGATGAAACACAGAAATTGCATCCGAATCAAATAGAAAAGGCACAATGCCGACTAAAGTACTAGAAGCCTGACTCTTCCTACTGTCTATGTTTTGAACCATTCCTAAGACACTTGTTATAGATTCCGATGCTTCACTTCAGGTTTACTGTATCCTTTGGACCTTCTTATTGTCGATGAAACACAGAAATTGCATCGGAATTAAATACAAAAGGCACAAGGCCAACTAAACTACAAGAAGACTGACTCCTCTTACTGACTATGCTTTGAACCATTCCTGTGACCCTAGTTATAGATTCCGATGTTTCACTCCAGGTTGACTGTATCCCTTGGACCGTCTTATTGACGATGAAACACAGAAATTGCATCGGAATTAAATACAAAATGCACAATGCCGACTTAAGTACAACAAGACTGACTCATCTTACTGACTATGTTTTGAACCATTGCTGTGACACTAGTTATAGATTCCGTTGCTTCACTTCAGGTTTACTGTATCCCTCTGACCTTCTTATTGACGATGAAACACAGAAATTGCATCGGAATTAAATACAAAAGGCACAATACCGACTTAAGAACAAGAAGACATACTCTTATTACTGACTATGCTTTGAACCATTCCTGTGACACTAGTCATAGATTCCGATGCTTAACTTCAGGATTACTGTATCCCTCTGACCTTCTTATTGACGATGAAACACAGAAATTGCATCGGAATTAAATACAAAAGACACAATGCCGACTTAAGTACAAGAAGACTGACTCTTCTTACTGTCTATGATTTGAACCATCCCTGTGACACTAGTTATAGTTTCCGATGCTTCACTCCAGGTTTACTGTATCACTTGGTCCTTCTTATTGACGAAGAAACACAGAAATTGCATCGGATATAAATAGAAAAGGCACAATGCAGACTTAAGTACAAGAGGACTGACGCTTCTTACTGACTATGTTTTGAACCATTCCTGTGACACTAGTTACAGACTCCGATGCTTCACTTCAGGTTTACTGTACACCTTGGACATTCTTATTGACTATGAAACACAGAAATCGCATCGGAATTAAATACAAAAGGCACAATGCCGACTTAAGTACAAAAAGACTGAATCTTCCTACTGTCTATATTTTGAACCATTCCTGTGACACAAGTTATAGATTCCGATGCTTCACTTCAGGTTTACTGTATCCCTCTGACCTTATTACCGATGAAACACAGAAATTGCATCGGAATTGAATTCAAAAGGCACGATGCCGACTTAAGGACAAGAAGACTGACCCTTCTTACTATCTATGCTTTGAACCATTCCTGTGACATTAGTTATAGATTCCGATGCTTCACTTCAGGTTTACTGTTTCCCTTGGACCTTCTTATTGACGATGAAACACAGAAATTGCATCGGAATTAAATACAAAAGGCACAATGCCGACTTATGTACAAGAAGACTGACTCTTCTTACTGACTATGTTTTGAACCATTCCTGTGACACTAGTTATAGATTCCGATGCTTCACTTCAGGTTTACTGAGTACCTCTGACCTTCTTATTGACGATGAAACACATAAATTGCATCGGAATTAAATAGAAAAGGCACAATGCCGACTTAAGTACAAGAAGACTGACTCTTCTTACTGTCTATGCTTTGAACCATTCCTGTGACACTAGTTATAGATTCCGATGCTTCACTTCAAGTTTACTGTATCCCTCTGACCTTCTTATTGACGGTGAAACACAGAAATTGCATCGGAATTAAATACGAAAGGCACAATGCCAACTTAAGTACAAGAAGACTGACTCTTCTTCCTGATTATGATTTGAACCATTCCTGTGACACTAGTTGTAGATTCCGATGCTTCACTTGAGGTTTACTGTATCCCTTGGACCTTCTTATTGACGATGAAACGCAGAAATTGCATCGGAATTAAATACAAATGACACAATGCCGACTTAAGTACAAGAAGACTGACTCTTCCCACTGTCCATGATTTGAACCATTCCTGTGACACTAGTTATAGATTCCGATGCTTCACTTCAGGTTTACTGTATACCTCTGACCTTCTTATTGACGATGAAACACAGAAATTGCATCGGAATTAAATAGAAAATGCACAATGCCGACTTAAGTACAAGAAGACTGACTCTTCTTCCTGTCTATGCTTTGAACCATTCCTGTGACACTAGTTATAGATTCCGATGCTTCACTTCGGTTTTACTGTATCCCTTGGACCATCTTATTGACGATGAAACACAGAAATTGCATCGGAATTCAGTACAAAAGGCACAAGGCCGACTTAACTACAAGAAGACTGACTCCTCTTACTGACTATGCTTTGAACCATTCCTGTGACTCTAGTTATAGATTCCGGTGCTTAACTTCCGGATTACTGTATCTCTCTGACCTTCTTAGTGACGATGAAACACAGAAATTGCATCGGAATTAAATACAAAAAGCACAATGCCGACTTAAGTACAAGAATACTGACTCATCTTACTGTCAATGTTTTGAACCGTCCCTTTGACCGTAGTTATAGATTCCGATGTTTCACTCCATGTTGACTGTATCCCTTGGACCTTCTTATTGACGATGAAACACAGAAATTGCATCCGAATTAAATATAAAATGCACAATGCCGACTTAAGTACAACAAGACTGACTCTTCTTACTGACTATGTTTTGAACCATTCTTGTGACACTAGTTATCGATGCCGTTGCTTCACTTCAGGTTTACCGTATCCCTCTGACCTTCTTATTGACGATGAGACACAGAAATTGCATCGGAATTAAATACAAAAGGCACAATGCCGAATTAAGTACAAGAAGACTGACTCTTTTTACTGTCTATGATTTTAACCATTCCTGTGACACTAGTTATAGACTCTGATGCTTCACTCCAGGTTTACTGTATCCCTCTGACCTTCTTATTGACGATGAGACACAGAAATTGCATCGGAATTAAATACAAAAGGCACAATGCCGAATTAAGTACAAGAAGACTGCCTCTTTTTACTGTCTATGATTTTAATCATTCCTGTGACACTAGTTATAGACTCCGATGCTTCACTCCAGGTTTACTGTATCCCTCTGACCTTCTTATTGACGATGAAACACAGATATTGCATCGGAATTAAATACAACAGGCACAATACCGACTTAAGAACAAGAAGACAGACTGTTATTACTGACTATGCTTTGAACCATTCCTGTGACACTAGTCATAGATTCCGATGCTTAACTTCAGGATAACTGTATCCCTCTGACCTTCTTATTGACGATGAAACACAGAAATTGCATCGGAATTAAATACAAAAGACACAATGCAGACTTAAGTACAAGAAGACTGACTCTTCTTACTGTCTATGATTTGAACCATCCCTGTGACACTAGTTATAGTTTCCGATGCTTTACTCCAGGTTTACTGTATCACTTGGTCCTTCTTAATGACGAAGAAACACAGAAATTGCATCGGATATAAATAGAAAAGGCACAATTTCGACTTAAGTACAAGAAGACTGACTCTTCTTACTGTGTATGTTTTTAACCATTCCTGTGACACTAGTTATAGATTCCGAGGCTTCACTTCAGGTTTACTGTATCCCTTGGACCTTCTTATTGACGATGAAACACAGAGATAGCATCGGAATTAAATAGAAAAGGCACAATGCAGACTTATGTACAAGAGGACTGACGCTTCTTACTGACTATGTTTTGAACCATTCCTGTGACACTAGTTATAGACTCCGATGCTTCACTTCAGGTTTACTGTACACCTTGGACCTTCTTATTGACTATGAAACTCAGAAATCGCATCGGAATTAAATACAAAAGGCACAATGCCGTCTTAAGTACAAAAAGACTGACTCTTCCTACTGTCTATATTTTGAACCATTCCTGTGACACTAGTTATAGATGCCGATGCTTCACTTCAGGTTTACTGTATCCCTCTGACCTTATTGCCGATGAAACACAGAAATTGCATCGGAATGAAATACAAAAGGCACAATGCCGACTTAAGGACAAGAAGACTGACCCTTCTTACTATCTATGCTTTGAACCATTCCTGTGACATTAGTTATAGATTCCGATGCTTCACTTCAGGTTTACTGTTTCCCTTGGACCTTCTTATTGACGATGAAACACAGAAATTGCATCGGAATTAAATACAAAAGGCACAATGCCGACTTATGTACAAGAAGACTGACTCTTTTTACTGACTATGTTTTGAACCATTCCTGTGACACTAGTTATAGATTCCGATGCTTCACTTCAGGTTTACTGTATACCTCTGACTTTCTTATTGACGATGAAACACAGAAATTGCATCGGAATTAAATAGAAAAGGCACAATGCCGACTTAAATACAAGAAGACTGACTCTTCTTACTGTCTATGCTTTGAACCATTCCTGTGACACTAGTTATAGATTCCGATGCTTCACTTCAGATTTACTGTATCCCTCTGACCTTCTTATTGACGGTGAAACACAGAAATTGCATCGGAATTAAGTACGAAAGGCACAATGCCAACTTAAGTACAAGAAGACTGACTCTTCTTCCTGATTATGTTTTGAACCATTCCTGTGACACTAGTTGTAGATTCCGATGCTTCACTTCGGTTTTACTGTATCCCTTGGACCATCTTATTGACGATGAAACACACAAATTGCATCGGAATTCAGTACAAAAGGCACAAGGCCGACTTAACTACAAGAAGACTGACTCTTCTTACTGACAATGCTTTGAACCATTCCTGTGACTCTAGTTATAAATTCCGATGCTTAACTTCCGGATTACTGTATCCCTCTGACCTTCTTAGTGACGATGAAACACAGAAATTGCATCGGAATTAAATACAAAAAGCACAATGCCGACTTAAGTACAAGAATACTGACTCATCTTACTGTCTATGTTTTGAACCGTCCCTGTGACACTAGTTATGGATTCCAATGTTTCACTCCAGGTTGACTGTATCCCTTTGACCTTCTTATTGACGATGAAACACAGAAATTGCATCGGAATTAAATACAAAAGGCACAATGCCGACTTAAGTACACGAAGACTAACTCTTCTTACTGTCTATGCTTTGAACCATCCCTGTGACACTAGTTATAGATTCCGATGTTTCACTGCAGATTTACTGTGTCCCTTAGACCTTCTTATTGACGATGAAACACAGAAATTGCATCCAAATTAAATACAAAAGGCACAATGCCGACTTAAGTACATTAAGACTGACTCTTCATACTGTCTATAATTTGAACCATTCCAGTGACACTAGTTATAGATTCCGATGCTTCATTTCATGTTTACTGTATCCCTTGGACCTTCTTATTGACGATGAAACACAGAAATTGAATCGGAATTAAATACAAAAGGCACAATGCATACTTAAGTACAAGAAGACTGATTCTTCCTACTGTCTATGTTTTGAACCATTACTGTGACATTAGTTAAAGATTCCGATGCTTCTCTTCAGGTTTACTGTATCCCTCTGACCGTCTTATTGACGATGAAACACAGAAATTGCATCCGAATCAAATAGAAAAGGCACAATGCACACTTAAGTACTAGAAGCCTGACTCTTCCTACTGTCTATGTTTTGAACCATTCCTAAGACACTTGTTATAGATTCCGATGCTTCACTTCAGGTTTACTGTATCCCTTGGACCTTCTTATTGTCGATGAATCACAGAAATTGCATCGGAATTCAATACAAAAGGCACAAGGCCAACTAAACTACAAGAAGACTGACTCCTCTTACTGACTATGCTTTGAACCATTCCTGTGACCCTAGTTATAGATTCCGATGTTTCACTCCAGGTTGACTGTATCCCTTGGACCGTCTTATTGACGATGAAACACAGATATTGCATCGGAATTAAATACAAAATGCACAATGCCGACTTAAGTACAACAAGACTGACTCTTCTTACTGACTATGTTTTGAACCATTGCTGTGACACTAGTTATAGATTCCGTTGCTTCACTTCAGGTTTACTGTATCCCTCTGACCTTCTTATTGACGATGAAACACAGAAATTGCATCGGAATTAAATACAAAAGGCACAATACCGACTTAAGAACAAGAAGACAGACTCTTATTACTGACTATGCTTTGAACCATTCCTGTGACACTAGTCATCGATTCCGATGCTTAACTTCAGGATTACTGTATCCCTCTGACCTTCTTATTGACGATGAAACACAGAAATTGCATCGGAATTAAATACAAAGGACACAATGCCGACTTAAGTACAAGAAGACTGACTCTTCTTACTGTCTATGATTTGAACCATCCCTGTGACACTAGTTATAGTTTCCGATGCTTCACTCCAGGTTTACTGTATCACTTGGTCCTTCTTATTGACGAAGAAACACAGAAATTGCATCGGATATAAATAGAAAAGCCACAATTTCGACTTAAGTACAAGAAGACTGACTCTTCTTACTGTGTATGTTTTTAACCAATCCTGTGACTCTAGTTATAGATTCCGATGCTTCACTCCAGGTTTACTGTATCCCTTGGACCTTCTTATTGATGATGAAACACAGAAATAGCATCGGAATTAAATAGAAAAGGCACAATGCAGACTTAAGTACAAGAGGACTGACGCTTCTTACTGACTATGTTTTGAACCATTCCTGTGACACTAGTTATAGACTCCGATGCTTCACTTCAGGTTTACTGTACACCTTGGACATTCTTATTGACTATGAAACACAGAAATCGCATCGGAATTAAATACAAAAGGCACAATGCCGACTTAAGTACAAAAAGACTGACTCTTCCTACTGTCTATATTTTGAACCATTCCTGTGACACTAGTTATAGATTCCGATGCTTCACTTCAGGTTTACTGTATCCCTCTGACCTTATTACCGATGAAACACAGAAATTGCATCGGAATTGAATACAAAAGGCACAATGCCGACTTAAGGACAAGAAGACTGACCCTTCTTACTATCTATGCTTTGAACCATTCCTGTGACATTAGTTATAGATTCCGATGCTTCACTTCAGGTTTACTGTTTCCCTTGGACCTTCTTATTGACGATGAAACACAGAAATTGCATCGGAATTAAATACAAAAGGCACAATGCCGACTTATGTACAAGAAGACTGACTCTTCTTACTGACTATGTTTTGAACCATTCCTGTGACACTAGTTATAGATTCCGATGCTTCACTTCAGGTTTACTGAGTACCTCTGACCTTCTTATTGACGATGAAACACAGAAATTGCATCGGAATTAAATAGAAAAGGCACAATGCCGACTTAAGTACAAGAAGACTGACTCTTCTTACTGTCTATGCTTTGAACCATTCCTGTGACACTAGTTATAGATTCCGATGCTTCACTTGAGGTTTACTGTATCCCTTGGACCTTCTTATTGACGATGACACGCAGAAATTGCATCGGAATTAAATACAAAATGCACAATGCCGACTTAAGTACAAGAAGACTGAATCTTCTTACTGTCTATGCTTTGAACCATTCCTGTGACACTAGTTATAAATTCCGATGCTTCACTTCGGTTTTACTGTATCCCTTGGACCATCTTATTGACGATGAAACACAGAAATTGCATCGGAATTCAGTACAAAAGGCACAAGGCCGACTTAACTACAAGAAGACTGACTCCTCTTACTGACTATGCTTTGGACCATTCCTGTGACTCTAGTTATGGATTCCGGTGCTTAACTTCCGGATTACTGTATCTCTCTGACCTTCTTAGTGACGATGAAACACAGAAATTGCATCGGAAATAAATACAAAAAGCACAATGCCGACTTAAGTACAAGAATACTGACTCATCTTACTGTCTATGTTTTGAACCGTCCCTTTCACCCTTGTTATAGATTCCGATGTTTCACTCCATGTTGACTGTATCCCTTGGACCTTCTTATTGACGATGAAACACAGAAATTGCATCCGAATTAAATATAAAATGCACAATGCCGACTTAAGTACAACAAGACTGACTCTTCTTACTGACTATGTTTTGAACCATTCTTGTGACACTAGTTATCGATGCCGTTGCTTCACTTCAGGTTTACTGTATCCCTCTGACCTTCTTATTGACGATGAGACACAGAAATTGCATCGGAATTAAATACAAAAGGCACAATGCCGAGTTAAGTACAAGAAGACTGACTCTTTTTACTGTCTATGATTTTAACCATTCCTGTGACACTAGTTATAGACTCCGATGCTTCACTCCAGGTTTACTGTATCCCTCTGACCTTCTTATTGACGATGAGACACAGAAATTGCATCGGAATTAAATACAAAAGGCACAATGCCGAATTAAGTACAAGAAGACTGACTCTTTTTACTGTCTATGATTTTAACCATTCCTGTGACACTAGTTATAGACTCCGATGCTTCACTCCAGGTTTACTGTATCCCTCTGACCTTCTTATTGACGATGAAACACAGAAATTGCATCGGAATTAAATACAACCGGCACAATACCGACTTAAGAACAAGAAGACAGACTCTTATTACTGACTACGCTTTGAACCATTCCTGTGACACTAGTCATAGATTCCGATGCTTAACTTCAGGATAACTGTATCCCTCTGACCTTCTTATTGACGATGAAACACAGAAATTGCATCGGAATTAAATACAAAAGACACAATGCAGACTTAAGTACAAGAAGACTGACTCTTCTTACTGTCTATGATTTGAACCATACCTGTGACACTAGTTATAGTTTCCGATGCTTTACTCTAGGTTTACTGTATCACTTGGTCCTTCTTATTGACGAAGAAACACAGAAATTGCATCGGATATAAATAGAAAAGGCACAATTTCGACTTAAGTACAAGAAGACTGACTCTTCTTACTGTGTATGTTTTTAACCATTCCTGTGACACTAGTTATAGATTCCGAGGCTTCACTTCAGGTTAACTGTATCCCTTGGACCTTCTTATTGACGATGAAACACAGAAATAGCATCGGAATTAAATAGGAAAGGCACAATGCAGACTTATGTACAAGAGGACTGACGCTTCTTACTGACTATGTTTTGAACCATTCCTGTGACACTAGTTATAGACTCCGATGCTTCACTTCAGGTTTACTGTACACCTTGGAGCTTCTTATTGACTATGAAACACAGAAATCGCATCGGAATTAAATACAAAAGGCACAATGCCGACTTAAGTACAAAAAGACTGACTCTTCCTACTGTCTATATTTTGAACCATTCCTTTTACGCTAGTTATAGATTCCGATGCTTCACTTCAGGTTTACTGTATTCCTCTGACCTTATTGCCGATGAAACACAGAAATTGCATCGGAATTAAATACAAAAGGCACAATGCCGACTTAAGGACAAGAAGACTGACCCTTCTTACTATCTATGCTTTGAACCATTCCTGTGACATTAGTTATAGATTCCGATGCTTCACTTCAGGTTTACTGTTTCCCTTGGACCTTCTTATTGACGATGAAACACAGAAATTGCATCGGAATTAAATACAAAAGGCACAATGCCGACTTAGGTACAAGAAGACTGACTCTTTTTACTGACTATGTTTTGAACCATTCCTGTGACACTAGTTATAGATTCCGATGCTTCACTTCAAGTTTACTGTATCCCTCTGACCTTCTTATTGACGGTGAAACACAGAAATTGCATCGGAATTAAATACGAAAGGCACAATGCCAACTTAAGTACAAGAAGACTGACTCTTCTTCCTGATTATGATTTGAACCATTCCTGTGACACTAGTTGTAGATTCCGATGCTTCACTTGAGGTTTACTGTATCCCTTGGACCTTCTTATTGACGATGAAACGCAGAAATTGCATCGGAATTAAATACAAATGACACAATGCCGACTTAAGTACAAGAAGACTGACTCTTCCCACTGTCCATGATTTGAACCATTCCTGTGACACTAGTTATAGATTCCGATGCTTCACTTCAGGTTTACTGTATACCTCTGACCTTCTTATTGACGATGAAACACAGAAATTGCATCGGAATTAAATAGAAAATGCACAATGCCGACTTAAGTACAAGAAGACTGACTCTTCTTACTGTCTATGCTTTGAACCATTCCTGTGACACTAGTTATAAATTCCGATGCTTCACTTCGGTTTTACTGTATCCCTTGGACCATCTTATTGACGATGAAACACAGAAATTGCATCGGAATTCAGTACAAAAGGCACAAGGCCGACTTAACTACAAGAAGACTGACTCCTCTTACTGACTATGCTTTGAACCATTCCTGTGACTCTAGTCATAGATTCCGGTGCTTAACTTCCGGATCACTGTATCTCTCTGACCTTCTTAGTGACGATGAAACACAGAAATTGCATCGGAAATAAATACAAAAAGCACAATGCCGACTTAACTACAAGAATACTGACTCATCTTACTTTCTATGTTTTGAACCGTCCCTTTGACCCTAGTTATAGATTCCGATGTTTCACTCCATGTTGACTGTATCCCTTGGACCTTCTTATTGACGATGAAACACAGAAATTGCATCCGTATTAAATATAAAATGCACAATGCCGACTTAAGTACAACAAGACTGACTCTTCTTACTGACTATGTTTTGAACCATTCTTGTGACACTAGTTATCGATGCCGTTGCTTCACTTCAGGTTTACTGTATCCCTCTGACCTTCTTATTGACGATGAGACACAGAAATTGCATCGGAATTAAATACAAAAGGCACAATGCCGAATTAAGTACAAGAAGACTGACTCTTTTTACTGTCTATGATTTTAACCATTCCTGTGACACTAGTTATAGACTCCGATGCTTCACTCCAGGTTTACTGTATCCCTCTGACCTTCTTATTGACGATGAGACACAGAAATTGCATCGGAATTAAATACAAAAGGCACAATGCCGAATTAAGTACAAGAAGACTGACTCTTTTTACTGTCTATGATTTTAACCATTCCTGTGACACTAGTTATAGACTCCGATGCTTCACTCCAGGTTTACTGTATCCCTCTGACCTTCTTTGTGACGATGAAACACAGAAATTGCATCGGAATTAAATACAACCGGCACAATACCGACTTAAGAACAAGAAGACAGACTCTTATTACTGACTATGCTTTGAACCATTCCTGTGACACTAGTCATAGATTCCGATGCTTAACTTCAGGATAACTGTATCCCTCTGACCTTCTAATTGACGATGAAACACAGAAATTGCATCGGAATTAAATACAAAAGACACAATGCAGACTTAAGTACAAGAAGACTGACTCTTCTTACTGTCTATGATTTGAACCATACCTGTGACACTAGTTATAGTTTCCGATGCTTTACTCCAGGTTTACTGTATCACTTGGTCCTTCTTATTGACGAAGAAACACAGAAATTGCATCGGATATAAATAGAAAAGGCACAATTTCGACTTAAGTACAAGAAGACTGACTCTTCTTACTGTGTATGTTTTTAACCATTCCTGTGACACTAGTTATAGATTCCGAGGCTTCACTTCAGGTTTACTGTATCCCTTGGACCTTCTTATTGACGATGAAACACAGAAATAGCATCGGAATTAAATAGAAAAGGCACAATGCAGACTTATGTACAAGAGGACTGACGCTTCTTACTGACTATGTTTTGAACCATTCCTGTGACACTAGTTATAGACTCCGATGCTTCACTTCAGGTTTACTGTACACCTTGGACCTTCTTATTGACTATGAAACACAGAAATCGCATCGGAATTAAATACAAAAGGCACAATGCCGACTTAAGTACAAAAAGACTGACTCTTCCTACTGTCTATATTTTGAACCATTCCTGTGACACTAGTTATAGGTTCCGATGCTTCACTTCAGGTTTACTGTAGCCCTCTGACCTTATTGCCGATGAAACACAGAAATTGCATCGGAATTAAATACAAAAGGCACAATGCCGACTTATGTACAAGAAGACTGACTCTTTTTACTGACTATGTTTTGAACCATTCCTGTGACACGAGTTATAGATTCCGATGCTTCACTTCAGGTTTACTGTATACCTCTGACTTTCTTATTGACGATGAAACACAGAAATTGCATCGGAATTAAATAGATAAGGCACAATGCCGACTTAAGTACAAGAAGACTGACTCTTCTTACTGTCTATGCTTTGAACCATTCCTGTGACACTAGTTATAGATTCCGATGCTTCACTTCAGATTTACTGTATCCCTCTGACCTTCTTATTGACGGTGAAACACAGAAATTGCATCGGAATTAAATACGAAAGGCACAATGCCAACTTAAGTAGAAGAAGACTGACTCTTCTTCCTGATTATGTTTTGAACCATTCCTGTGACACTAGTTGTAGATTCCGATGCTTCACTTGAGGTTTACTGTATCCCTTGGACCTTCTTATTGACGATGAAACGCAGAAATTGCATCGGAATTAAATGCAAATGACACAAATCCGACTTAAGTACAAGAAGACTGACTCTTCCCATTGTCCATGTTTTGAACCATTCCTGTGACACTAGTTATAGATTCCGATGCTTCACTTCAGGTTTACTGTATACCTCTGACCTTCTTATTGACGATGAAACACAGAAATTGCATCGGAATTAAATAGAAAATGCACAATGCCGACTTAAGTACAAGAAGACTGACTCTTCTTACTGTCTATGCTTTGAACCATTCCTGTGACACTAGTTATAAATTCCGATGCTTCACTTCGGTTTTACTGTATCCCTTGGACCATCTTATTGACGATGAAACACAGAAATTGCATCGGAATTCAGTACAAAAGGCACAAGGCCGACATAACTACAAGAAGACTGACTCTTCTTACTGACAATGCTTTGAACCATTCCTGTGACTCTAGTTATAGATTCCGATGCTTATCTTCCGGATTACTGTATCCCTCTGACCTTCTTAGTGACGATGAAACACAGAAATTGCATCGGAATTAAATACAAAAAGCACAATGCCGACTTAAGTACAAGAATACTTACTCATCTTACTGTCTATGTTTTGAACCGTCCCTGTGACACTAGTTATAGATTCCGATGTTTCACTCCAGGTTGACTGTATCCCTTGGACCTTCTTATTGACGATGAAACACAGAAATTGCATCGGAATTAAATACAAAAGGCACAATGCCGACTTAAGTACACGAACACTGACTCTTCTTACTGTCTATGCTTTGAACCATCCCTGTGACACTAGTTATAGATTCCGATGTTTCACTGCAGGTTTACTGTGTCCCTTAGACCTTCTTATTGACGATGAAACACAGAAATTGCATCCAAATTAAATACAAAAGGCACAATGCCGACTTAAGTACATTAAGACTGACTCTTCATACTGTCTATAATTTGAACCATTCCAGTGACACTAGTTATAGATTCCGATGCTTCATTTCATGTTTACTGTATCCCTTGGACCTTCTTATTGACGATGAAACACAGAAATTGAATCGGAATTAAATACAAAAGGCACAATGCATACTTAAGTACAAGAAGACTTATTCTTCCTACTGTCTATGTTTTGAACCATTACTGTGACATTAGTTAAAGATTCCGATGCTTCTCTTCAGGTTTACTGTATCCCTCTGACCGTCTTATTGACGATGTAACACAGAAATTGCATCCGAATCAAATAGAAAAGGCACAATGCCGACTTAAGTACTAGAAACCGGACTCTTCCTACTGTCTATGTTTTGAACCATTCCTAAGACACTTGTTATAGATTCCGATGCTTCACTTCAGGTTTACTGTATCCCTTGGACCTTCTTATTGTCGATGAAACACAGAAATTGCATCGGAATTCAATACAAAAGGCACAAGGCCAACTAAACTACAAGAAGACTGAATCCTCTTACTGACTATGCTTTGAACCATTCCTGTGACCCTAGTTATAGATTCCGATGTTTCACTCCATGTTGACTGTATCCCTTGGACCGTCTTATTGACGATGAAACACAGAAATTGCATCGGAATTAAATACAAAATGCACAATGCCGACTTAAGTACAACAAGACTGACTCTTCTTACTGACTATGTTTTGAACCATTGCTGTGACACTAGTTATAGATTCCGTTGCTTCACTTCAGGTTTACTGTATCCCTCTGACCTTCTTGTTGACGATGAAACACAGAAATTGCATCGGAATTAAATACAAAAGGCACAATACCGACTTAAGAACAAGAAGACAGACTCTTATTACTGACTATGCTTTGAACCATTCCTGTGACACTAGTCATAGATTCCGATGCTTCACTTCAGGTTTACTGTATCCCTCTGACCTTATTACCGTGAAACACAGAAATTGCATCGGAATTGAATACAAAAGGCACAATGCCGACTTAAGGACAAGAGGACTGACCCTTCTTACTATCTATGCTTTGAACCATTCCTGTGACATTAGTTATAGATTCCGATGCTTCACTTAAGGTTTACTGTTTCCCTTGGACCTTCTTATTGACGATGAAACACAGAAATTGCATCGGAATTAAATACAAAAGGCACAATGCCGACTTATGTACAAGAAGACTGACTCTTCTTACTGACTATGTTTTGAACCATTCCTGTGACACTAGTTATAGATTCGGATGCTTCACTTCAGGTTTACTGAGTACCTCTGACCTTCTTATTGACGATGAAACACAGAAATTGCATCGGAATTAAATAGAAAAGGCACAATGCCGACTTAAGTACAAGAAGACTGACTCTTCTTACTGTCTATGCTTTGAACCATTCCTGTGACACTAGTTATAGATTCCGATGCTTCACTTCAAGTTTACTGTATCCCTCTGACCTTCTTATTGACGGTGAAACACAGAAATTGCATCGGAATTAAATACGAAAGGCACAATGCCAACTTAAGTACAAGAAGACTGACTCTTCTTCCTGATTATGATTTGAACCATTCCTGTGACACTAGTTGTAGATTCCGATGCTTCACTTGAGGTTTACTGTATCCCTTGGACCTTCTTATTGACGATGAAACGCAGAAATTGCATCGGAATTAAATACAAATGACACAATGCCGACTTAAGTACAAGAAGACTGACTCTTCCCACTGTCCATGATTTGAACCATTCCTGTGACACTAGTTATAGATTCCGATGCTTCACTTCAGGTTTACTGTATACCTCTGACCTTCTTATTGACGATGAAACACAGAAATAGCATCGGAATTAAATAGAAAAGGCACAATGCCGACTTAAGTACAAGAAGACTGACTCTTCTTACTGTCAATGCTTTGAACCATTCCTGTGACACTAGTTATAAATTCCGATGCTTCACTTCGGTTTTACTGTATCCCTTGGACCATCTTATTGACGATGAAACACAGAAATTGCATCGGAATTCAGTACAAAAGGCACAAGGCCGACTTAACTACAAGAAGACTGACTCCTCTTACTGACTATGCTTTGAACCATTCCTGTGACTCTAGTTATAGATTCCGGTGCTTAACTTCCGGATTACTGTATCTCTCTGACCTTCTTAGTGACGATGAAACACAGAAATTGCATCGGAATTAAATACAAAAAGCACAATGCCGACTTAAGTACAAGAATACTGACTCATCTTACTGTCTATGATTTGAACCGTCCCTTTGACCCTAGTTATAGATTCCGATGTTTCACTCCATGTTGACTGTATCCCTTGGACCTTCTTATTGACGATGAAACACAGAAATTGCATCCGAATTAAATATAAAATGCACAATGCCGACTTAAGTACAACAAGACTGACTCTTCTTACTGACTATGTTTTGAACCATTCTTGTGACACTAGTTATCGATGCCGTTGCTTCACTTCAGGTTTACTGTATCCCTCTGACCTTCTTATTGACGATGAGACACAGAA
Source organism: Schistocerca serialis cubense (assembly GCF_023864345.2). Lineage (NCBI taxonomy): Eukaryota > Metazoa > Arthropoda > Insecta > Orthoptera > Acrididae > Schistocerca > Schistocerca serialis. The sequence goes on from NC_064645.1 coordinate 7,017,299, forward strand.
ATTGCATCGGAATTAAATACGAAAGGCACAATGCCGAATTAGGTACAAGAAGACTGACTCTTTTTACTGTCTATGATTTTAACCATTCCTGTGACACTAGTTATAGACTCCGATGCTTCACTCCAGGTTTACTGTATCCCTCTGACCTTCTTATTGACGATGAGACACAGAAATTGCATCGGAATTAAATACAAAAGGCACAATGCCGAATTAAGTACAAGATGACTGACTCTTTTTACTGTCTATGATTTTAACCATTCCTGTGACACTAGTTATAGACTCCGATGCTTCACTCCAGGTTTACTGTATCCCTCTGACCTTCTTATTGACGATGAAACACAGAAATTGCATCGGAATTAAATACAACAGGCACAATACCGACTTAAGAACAAGAAGACAGACTCTTATTACTGACTATGCTTTGAACCATTCCTGTGACACTAGTCATAGATTCCGATGCTTAACTTCAGGATAACTGTATCCCTCTGACCTTCTTATTGACGATGAAACACAGAAATTGCATCGGAATTAAATACAAAAGACACAATGCAGACTTAAGTACAAGAAGACTGACTCTTCTTACTGTCTATGATTTGAACCATCCCTGTGACACTAGTTATAGTTTCCGATGCTTTACTCCAGGTTTACTGTATCACTTGGTCCTTCTTATTGACGAAGAAACACAGAAATTGCATCGGATATAAATAGAAAAGGCACAATTTCGACTTAAGTACAAGAAGACTGACTCTTCTTACTGTGTATGTTTTTAACCATTCCTGTGACACTAGTTATAGATTCCGAGGCTTCACTTCAGGTTTACTGTATCCCTTGGACCTTCTTATTGGCGATGAAACACAGAAATAGCATCGGAATTAAATAGAAAAGGCACAATGCAGACTTATGTACAAGAGGACTGACGCTTCTTACTGACTATGTTTTGAACCATTTCTGTGACACTAGTTATAGACTCCGATGCTTCACTTCAGGTTTACTGTACACCTTGGACCTTCTTATTGACTATGAAACACAGAAATCGCATCGGAATTAAATACAAAAGGCACAATGCCGACTTAAGTACAAAAAGACTGACTCTTCCTACTGTCTATATTTTGAACCATTCCTGTGACACTAGTTATAGATTCCGATGCTTCACTTCAGGTTTACTGTATCCCTCTAACCTTATTGCCGATGAAACACAGAAATTGCATCGGAATTAAATACAAAAGGCACAATGCCGACTTAAGGACAAGAAGACTGACCCTTCTTACTATCTATGCTTTGAACCATTCCTGTGACATTAGTTATAGATTCCGATGCTTCACTTCAGGTTTACTGTTTCCCTTGGACCTTCTTATTGACGATGAAACACAGAAATTGCATCGGAATTAAATACAAAAGGCACAATGCCGACTTATGTACAAGAAGACTGACTCTTTTTACTGACTATGTTTTGAACCATTCCTGTGACACTAGTTATAGATTCCGATGCTTCACTTCAGGTTTACTGTATACCTCTGACTTTCTTATTGACGATGAAACACAGAAATTGCATCGGAATTAAATAGAAAAGGCACAATGCCGACTTAAGTACAAGAAGACTGACTCTTCTTACTGTCTATGCTTTGAACCATTCCTGTGACACTAGTTATAGATTCCGATGCTTCACTTCAGATTTACTGTATCCCTCTGACCTTCTTATTGACGGTGAAACACAGAAATTGCATCGGAATTAAATACGAAAGGCACAATGCCAACTTAAGTACAAGAAGACTGACTCTTCTTCCTGATTATGTTTTGAACCATTCCTGTGACACTAGTTGTAGATTCCGATGCTTCACTTGAGGTTTACTGTATCCCTTGGACCTTCTTATTGACGATGAAACGCAGAAATTGCATCGGAATTAAATGCAAATGACACAAATCCGACTTAAGTACAAGAAGACAGACTCTTATTACTGACTATGCTTTGAACCATTCCTGTGACACTAGTTATAGATTCCGATGCTTCACTTCAGGTTTACTGTATACCTCTGACCTTCTTATTGACGATGAAACACTGAAATTGCATCGGAATTAAATAGAAAATGCACAATGCCGACTTAAGTACAAGAAGACTGACTCTTCTTACTGTCTATGCTTTGAACCATTCCTGTGACACTAGTTATAAATTCCGATGCTTCACTTCGGTTTTACCATATCCCTTGGACCATCTTATTGACGATGAAACACAGAAATTGCATCGGAATTCAGTACAAAAGGCACAAGGCCGACTTAACTACAAGAAGACTGACTCTTCTTACTGACAATGCTTTGAACCATTCCTGTGACACTAGTTATAGATTCCGATGCTTAACTTCCGGATTACTGTATCCCTCTGACCTTCTTAGTGATGATGAAACACAGAAATTGCATCGGAATTAAATACAAAAAGCACAATGCCGACTTAAGTACAAGAATACTGACTCATCTTACTGTCTATGTTTTGAACCGTCCCTGTGACACTAGTTATAGATTCCGATTTTTCACTCCAGGTTGACTGTATCCCTTGGACCTTCTTATTGACGATGAAACACAGAAATTGCATCGGAATTAAATACAAAAGGCACAATGCCGACTTAAGTACACGAAGACTGACTCTTCTTACTGTCTATGCTTTGAACCATCCCTGTGACACTAGTTATAGATTCCGATGTTTCACTGCAGGTTTACTGTGTCCCTTAGACCTTCTTATTGACGATGAAACACAGAAATTGCATCCAAATTAAATACAAAAGGCACAATGCCGACTTAAGTACATTAAGACTGACTCTTCATACTGTCTATAATTTGAACCATTCCAGTGACACTAGTTATAGATTCCGATGCTTCATTTCATGTTTACTGTATCCCTTGGACCTTCTGATTGACGATGAAACACAAAAATTGAATCGGAATTAAATACAAAAGGCACAATGCATACTTAAGTACAAGAAGACTGATTCTTCCTACTGTCTATGTTTTGAACCATTACTGTGACATTAGTTAAAGATTCCGATGCTTCTCTTCAGGTTTACTGTATCCCTCTGACCGTCTTATTGACGATGAAAGACAGAAATTGCATCCGAATCCAATAGAAAAGGCACAAAGCCGACTTAAGTACTAGAAGCCTGACTCTTCCTACTGTCTATGTTTTGAACCATTCCTAAGACACTTGTTATAGATTCCGATGCTTCACTTCAGGTTTACTGTATCCCTTGGACCTTCTTATTGTCGATGAAACACAGAAATTGCATCGGAATTCAATACAAAAGGCACAAGGCCAACTAAACTACAAGAAGACTGACTCCTCTTACTGACTATGCTTTGAACCATTCCTGTGACCCTAGTTATAGATTCCGATGTTTCACTCCAGGTTGACTGTATCCCTTGGACCGTCTTATTGACGATGAAACACAGAAATTGCATCGGAATTAAATACAAAATGCACAATGCCGACTTAAGTACAACAAGACTGACTCTTCTTACTGACTATGTTTTGAACCATTGCTGTGACACTAGTTATAGATTCCGTTGCTTCACTTCAGGTTTACTGTATCCCTCTGACCTTCTTATTGACGATGAAACACAGAAATGGCATCGGAATTAAATACAAAAGGCACAATACCGACTTAAGAACAAGAAGACAGACTCTTATTACTGACTATGCTTTGAACCATTCCTGTGACACTAGTCATAGATTCCGATGCTTAACTTCATGATTACTGTATCCCTCTGACCTTCTTATTGACGATGAAACACAGAAATTGCATCGGAATTAAATACAAAAGACACAATGCCGACTTAAGTACAAGAAGACCGACTCTTCTTACTGTCTATGATTTGAACCATCCCTGTGACACTAGTTATAGTTTCCGATGCTTCACTTCAGGTTTACTGTATCACTTGGTCCTTCTTATTGACGAAGAAACACAGAAATTGCATCGGATATAAATAGAAAAGGCACAATTTCGACTTAAGTACAAGAAGACTGACTCTTCTTACTGTGTATGTTTTTAACCATTCCTGTGACACTAGTTATAGATTCCGATGCTTCACTCCAGGTTTACTGTATCCCTTGGACCTTCTTATTGACGATGAAACACAGAAATAGCATCGGAATTAAATGGAAAAGGCACAATGCAGACTTAAGTACAAGAGGACTGACGCTTCTTACTGACTATGTATTGAACCATTCCTGTGACACTAATTATAGATTCCGATGCTTCACTTCAAGTTTACTGTATCCCTCTGACCTTCTTATTGACGGTGAAACACAGAAATTGCATCGGAATTAAATACGAAAGGCACAATGCCAACTTAAGTACAAGAAGACTGACTCTTCTTCCTGATTATGATTTGAACCATTCCTGTGACACTAGTTGTAGATTCCGATGCTTCACTTGAGGTTTACTGTATCCCTTGGACCTTCTTATTGACGATGAAACGCTGAAATTGCATCGGAATTAAATACAAATGACACAATGCCGACTTAAGTACAAGAAGACTGACTCTTCCCACTGTCCATGATTTGAACCATTCCTGTGACACTAGTTATAGATTCCGATGCTACACTTCAGGTTAACTGTATACCTCTGACCTTCTTATTGACGATGAGACACAGAAATTGCATCGGAATTAAATACAAAAGGCACAATGCCGAATTAAGTATAAGAGGACTGACTCTTTTTACTGTCTATGATTTTAACCATTCCTGTGACACTAGTTATAGACTCCGATGCTTCACTCCAGGTTTACTGTATCCCTCTGACCTTCTTATTGACGATGAGACACAGAAATTGCATCGGAATTAAATACAAAAGGCACAATGCCGAATTAAGTACATGAAGACTGACTCTTTTTACTGTCTATGATTTTAACCATTCCTGTGACACTAGTTATAGACTCCGATGCTTCACTCCAGGTTTACTGTATCCCTCTGACCTTCTTATTGACGATGAAACACAGAAATTGCATCGGAAATAAATACAACAGGCACAATACCGACTTAAGAACAAGAAGACAGACTCTTATTACTGACTATGCTTTGAACCATTCCTGTGACACTAGTCATAGATTCCGATGCTTAACTTCAGGATAACTGTATCCCTCTGACCTTCTTATTGACGATGAAACACAGAAATTGCATCGGAATTAAATACAAAAGACACAATGCAGACTTAAGTACAAGAAGACTGACTCTTCTTACTGTCTATGATTTGAACCATCCCTGTGACACTAGTTATAGTTTCCGATGCTTTACTCCAGGTTTACTGTATCACTTGGTCCTTCTTATTGACGAAGAAACACAGAAATTGCATCGGATATAAATAGAAAAGGCACAATTTCGACTTAAGTACAAGAAGACTGACTCTTCTTACTGTGTATGTTTTTAACCATTCCTGTGACACTAGTTATAGATTCCGAGGCTTCACTTCAGGTTTACTGTATCCCTTGGACCTTCTTATTGACGATGAAACACAGAAATAGCATCGGAATTAAATAGAAAAGGCACAATGCAGACTTATGTACAAGAGGACTGACGCTTCTTATTGACTATGTTTTGAACCATTCCTGTGACACTAGTTATGGACTCCGATGCTTCACTTCAGGTTTACTGTACACCTTGGACCTTCTTATTGACTATGAAACACAGAAATCGCATCGGAATTAAATACAAAAGGCACAATGCCGACTTAAGTACAAAATGACTGACTCTTCCTACTGTCTATATTTTGAACCATTCCTGTGACACTAGTTATAGATTCCGATGCTTCACTTCAGGTTTACTGTATCCCTCTGACCTTATTGCCGATGAAACACAGAAATTGCATCGGAATTAAATACAAAAGGCACAATGCCGACTTAAGGACAAGAAGACTGACCCTTCTTACTATCTATGCTTTGAACCATTCCTGTGACACTAGTTATAGATTCCGATGCTTCATTTCAGATTTACTGTATCCCTCTGACCTTCTTATTGACGGTGAAACACAGAAATTGCATCGGAATTAAATACGAAAGGCACAATGCCAACTTATGTACAAGAAGACTGACTCTTCTTCCTGATTATGTTTTGAACCATTCCTGTGACACTAGTTGTTGATTCCGATTTTTCACTTGAGGTTTACAGTATCCCTTGGACCTTCTTATTGACGATGAAACGCAGAAATTGCATCGGAATTAAATGCAAATGACACAAATCCGACTTAAGTACAAGAAGACTGACTCTTCCCACTGTCCATGTTTTGAACCATTCCTGTGACACTAGTTATAGATTCCGATGCTTCACTTCAGGTTTACTGTATACCTCTGACCTTCTTATTGACGATGAAACACAGAAATTGCATCGGAATTAAATAGAAAATGCACAATGGCGACTTAAGTACAAGAAGACTGACTCTTCTTACTGTCTATGCTTTGAACCATTCCTGTGACACTAGTTATAAATTCCGATGCTTCACTTCGGTTTTACTGTATCCCTTGGACCATCTTATTGACGATGAAACACAGAAATTGCATCGGAATTCAGTACAAAAGGCACAAGGCCGACTTAACTACAAGAAGACTGACTCTTCTTACTGACAATGCTTTGAACCATTCCTGTGACTCTAGTTATAGATTCCGATGCTTAACTTCCGGATTACTGTATCCCTCTGACCTTCTTAGTGACGATGAAACACAGAAATTGCATCGGAATTAAATACCAAAAGCACAATGCCGACTTAAGTACAAGAATACTGACTCATCTTACTGTCTATGTTTTGAACCGTCCCTGTGACACTAGTTATAGATTCCGATGTTTCACTCCAGGTTGACTGTATCCCTTGGACCTTCTTATTGACGATGAAACACAGAAATTGCATCGGAATTAAATACAAAAGGCACAATGCCGACTTAAGTACACGAAGACTGACTCTTCTTACTGTCTATGCTTTGAACCATCCCTGTGACACTAGTTATAGATTCCGATGTTTCACTGCAGGTTTACTGTGTCCCTTTGACCTTCTTATTGACGATGAAACACAGAAATTGCATCCAAATTAAATACAAAAGGCACAATGCCGACTTAAGTACATTAAGACTGACTCTTCATACTGTCTATAATTTGAACCATTCCAGTGACACTAGTTATAGATTCCGATGCTTCATTTCATGTTTACTGTATCCCTTGGACCTTTTTATTGACGATGAAACACAGAAATTGAATCGGAATTAAATACAAAAGGCACAATGCATACTTAAGTACAAGAAGACTGATTCTTCCTACTGTCTATGTTTTGAACCATTACTGTGACATTAGTTAAAGATTCCGATGCTTCTCTTCAGGTTTACTGTATCCCTCTGACCGTCTTATTGACGATGAAACACAGAAATTGCATCCGAATCAAATAGAAAAGGCACAATGCCGACTTAAGTACTAGAAGCCTGACTCTTCCTACTGTCTATGTTTTGAACCATTCCTAAGACACTTGTTATAGATTCCGATGCTTCACTTCAGGTTTACTGTATCCCTTGGACCTTCTTATTGTCGATGAAACACAGAAATTGCTTCGGAATTCAATACAAAAGGCACAAGGCCAACTAAACTTCAAGAAGACTGACTCCTTTTACTGACTATGCTTTGAACCATTCCTGTGACCCTAGTTATAGATTCCGATGTTTCACTCCAGGTTGACTGTATCCCTTGGACCGTCTTATTGACGATGAAACACAGAAATTGCATCGGAATTAAATACAAAATGCACAATGCCGACTTAAGTACAACAAGACTGACTCTTCATACTGACTATGTTTTGAACCATTGCTGTGACACTAGTTATAGATTCCGTTGCTTCACTTCAGGTTTACTGTATCCCTCTGACCTTCTTATTGACGATGAAACACAGAAATTGCATCGGAATTAAATACAAAAGGCACAATACCGACTTAAGAACAAGAAGACAGACTCTTATTACTGACTATGCTTTGAACCATTCCTGTGACACTAGTCATAGATTCCGATGCCTAACTTCATGATTACTGTATCCCTCTGACCTTCTTATTGACGATGAAACACAGAAATTGCATCGGAATTAAATACAAAAGACACAATGCCGAGTTAAGTACAAGAAGACTGACTCTTCTTACTGTCTATGATTTGAACCATCCCTGTGACACTAGTTATAGTTTCTGATGCTTCACTCCAGGTTTACTGTATCACTTGGTCCTTCTTATTGACGAAGAAACACAGAAATTGCATCGGAAATAAATAGAAAAGGCACAATTTCGACTTAAGTACAAGAAGACTGACTCTTCTTACTGTGAATGTTTTTAACCATTCCTGTGACACTAGTTATAGATTCCGGTGCTTCACTCCAGGTTTACTGTATCCCTTGGACCTTCTTATTGACGATGAAACACAGAAATAGCAACGGAATTAAATAGAAAAGGCACAATGCAGACTTAAGTACAAGAGGACTGACGCTTCTTACTGACTATGTTTTGAACCATTCCTGTGACACTAGTTATAGACTCCGATGCTTCACTTCAGGTTTACTGTACACCTTGGACATTCTTATTGACTATGAAACACAGAAATTGCATCCAAATTAAATACAAAAGGCACAATGCCGACTTAAGTACATTAAGACTGACTCTTCATACTGTCTATAATTTGAACCATTCCAGTGACACTAGTTATAGATTCCGATGCTTCATTTCATGTTTACTGTATCCCTTGGACCTTCTGATTGACGATGAAACACAGAAATTGAATCGGAATTAAATACAAAAGGCACAATGCATACTTAAGTACAAGATGACTGATTCTTCCTACTGTCTATGTTTTGAACCATTACTGTGACATTAGTTAAAGATTCCGATGCTTCTCTTCAGGTTTACTGTATCCCTCTGACCGTCTTATTGACGATGAAAGACAGAAATTGCATCCGAATCCAATAGAAAAGGCACAAAGCCGACTTAAGTACTAGAAGCCTGACTCTTCCTACTGTCTTTGTTTTGAACCATTCCTAAGACACTTGTTATAGATTCCGATGCTTCACTTCAGGTTTACTGTATCCCTTGGACCTTCTTATTGTCGATGAAACACAGAAATTGCATCGGAATTCAATACAAAAGGCACAAGGCCAACTAAACTACAAGAAGACTGACTCCTCTTACTGACTATGCTTTGAACCATTCCTGTGACCCTAGTTATAGATTCCGATGTTTCACTCCAGGTTGACTGTATCCCTTGGACCGTCTTATTGACGATGAAACACAGAAATTGCATCGGAATTAAATACAAAATGCACAATGCCGACTTAAGTACAACAAGACTGACTCTTCTTACTGACTATGTTTTGAACCATTGCTGTGACACTAGTTATAGATTCCGTTGCTTCACTTCAGGTTTACTGTATCCCTCTGACCTTCTTATTGACGATGAAACACAGAAATTGCATCGGAATTAAATACAAAAGGCACAATACCGACTTAAGAACAAGAAGACAGACTCTTATTACTGACTATGCTTTGAACCATTCCTGTGACACTAGTCATAGATTCCGATGCTTAACTTCATGATTACTGTATCCCTCTGACCTTCTTATAGACGATGAAACACAGAAATTGCATCGGAATTAAATACAAAAGACACAATGCCGACTTAAGTACAAGAAGACTGACTCTTCTTACTGTCTATGATTTGAACCATCCCTGTGACACTAGTTATAGTTTCCGATGCTTCACTTCAGGTTTACTGTATCACTTGGTCCTTCTTATTGACGAAGAAACACAGAAATTGCATCGGATATAAATAGAAAAGGCACAATTTCGACTTAAGTACAAGAAGACTGACTCTTCTTACTGTGTATGTTTTTAACCATTCCTGTGACACTAGTTATAGATTCCGATGCTTCACTCCAGGTTTACTGTATCCCTTGGACCTTCTTATTGACGATGAAACACAGAAATAGCATCGGAATTAAATGGAAAAGGCACAATGCAGACTTAAGTACAAGAGGACTGACGCTTCTTACTGACTATGTATTGAACCATTCCTGTGACACTAATTATAGATTCCGATGCTTCACTTCAAGTTTACTGTATCCCTCTGACCTTCTTATTGACGGTGAAACACAGAAATTGCATCGGAATTAAATACGAAAGGCACAATGCCAACTTAAGTACAAGAAGACTGACTCTTCTTCCTGATTATGATTTGAACCATTCCTGTGACACTAGTTGTAGATTCCGATGCTTCACTTGAGGTTTACTGTATCCCTTGGACCTTCTTATTGACGATGAAACGCTGAAATTGCATCGGAATTAAATACAAATGACACAATGCCGACTTAAGTACAAGAAGACTGACTCTTCCCACTGTCCATGATTTGAACCATTCCTGTGACACTAGTTATAGATTCCGATGCTTCACTTCAGGTTAACTGTATACCTCTGACCTTCTTATTGACGATGAGACACAGAAATTGCATCGGAATTAAATACAAAAGGCACAATGCCGAATTAAGTATAAGAAGACTGACTCTTTTTACTGTCTATGATTTTAACCATTCCTGTGACACTAGTTATAGACTCCGATGCTTCACTCCAGGTTTACTGTATCCCTCTGACCTTCTTATTGACGATGAGACACAGAAATTGCATCGGAATTAAATACAAAAGGCACAATGCCGAATTAAGTACATGAAGACTGACTCTTTTTACTGTCTATGATTTTAACCATTCCTGTGACACTAGTTATAGACTCCGATGCTTCACTCCAGGTTTACTGTATCCCTCTGACCTTCTTATTGACGATGAAACACAGAAATTGCATCGGAAATAAATACAACAGGCACAATACCGACTTAAGAACAAGAAGACAGACTCTTATTACTGACTATGCTTTGAACCATTCCTGTGACACTAGTCATAGATTCCGATGCTTAACTTCAGGATAACTGTATCCCTCTGACCTTCTTATTGACGATGAAACACAGAAATTGCATCGGAATTAAATACAAAAGACACAATGCAGACTTAAGTACAAGAAGACTGACTCTTCTTACTGTCTATGATTTGAACCATCCCTGTGACACTAGTTATAGTTTCCGATGCTTTACTCCAGGTTTACTGTATCACTTGGTCCTTCTTATTGACGAAGAAACACAGAAATTGCATCGGATATAAATAGAAAAGGCACAATTTCGACTTAAGTACAAGAAGACTGACTCTTCTTACTGTGTATGTTTTTAACCATTCCTGTGACACTAGTTATAGATTCCGAGGCTTCACTTCAGGTTTACTGTATCCCTTGGACCTTCTTATTGACGATGAAACACAGAAATAGCATCGGAATTAAATAGAAAAGGCACAATGCAGACTTATGTACAAGAGGACTGACGCTTCTTACTGACTATGTTTTGAACCATTCCTGTGACACTAGTTATGGACTCCGATGCTTCACTTCAGGTTTACTGTACACCTTGGACCTTCTTATTGACTATGAAACACAGAAATCGCATCGGAATTAAATACAAAAGGCACAATGCCGACTTAAGTACAAAATGACTGACTCTTCCTACTGTCTATATTTTGAACCATTCCTGTGACACTAGTTATAGATTCCGATGCTTCACTTCAGGTTTACTGTATCCCTCTGACCTTATTGCCGATGAAACACAGAAATTGCATCGGAATTAAATACAAAAGGCACAATGCCGACTTAAGGACAAGAAGACTGACCCTTCTTACTATCTATGCTTTGAACCATTCCTGTGACACTAGTTATAGATTCCGATGCTTCATTTCAGATTTACTGTATCCCTCTGACCTTCTTATTGACGGTGAAACACAGAAATTGCATCGGAATTAAATACGAAAGGCACAATGCCAACTTATGTACAAGAAGACTGACTCTTCTTCCTGATTATGTTTTGAACCATTCCTGTGACACTAGTTGTTGATTCCGATGCTTCACTTGAGGTTTACAGTATCCCTTGGACCTTCTTATTGACGATGAAACGCAGAAATTGCATCGGAATTAAATGCAAATGACACAAATCCGACTTAAGTACAAGAAGACTGACTCTTCCCACTGTCCATGTTTTGAACCATTCCTGTGACACTAGTTATAGATTCCGATGCTTCACTTCAGGTTTACTGTATACCTCTGACCTTCTTATTGACGATGAAACACAGAAATTGCATCGGAATTAAATAGAAAATGCACAATGCCGACTTAAGTACAAGAAGACTGACTCTTCTTACTGTCTATGCTTTGAACCATTCCTGTGACACTAGTTATAAATTCCGATGCTTCACTTCGGTTTTACTGTATCCCTTGGACCATCTTATTGACGATGAAACACAGAAATTGCATCGGAATTCAGTACAAAAGGCACAAGGCCGACTTAACTACAAGAAGACTGACTCTTCTTACTGACAATGCTTTGAACCATTCCTGTGACTCTAGTTATAGATTCCGATGCTTAACTTCCGGATTACTGTATCCCTCTGACCTTCTTAGTGACGATGAAACACAGAAATTGCATCGGAATTAAATACCAAAAGCACAATGCCGACTTAAGTACAAGAATACTGACTCATCTTACTGTCTATGTTTTGAACCGTCCCTGTGACACTAGTTATAGATTCCGATGTTTCACTCCAGGTTGACTGTATCCCTTGGACCTTCTTATTGTCGATGAAACACAGAAATTACTTCGGAATTCAATACAAAAGGCACAAGGCCAACTAAACTTCAAGAAGACTGACTCCTTTTACTGACTATGCTTTGAACCAATCCTGTGACCCTAGTTATAGATTCCGATGTTTCACTCCAGGTTGACTGTATCCCTTGGACCGTCTTATTGACGATGAAACACAGAAATTGCATCGGAATTAAATACAAAATGCACAATGCCGACTTAAGTACAACAAGACTGACTCTTCATACTGACTATGTTTTGAACCATTGCTGTGACACTAGTTATAGATTCCGTTGCTTCACTTCAGGTTTACTGTATCCCTCTGACCTTCTTATTGACGATGAAACACAGAAATTGCATCGGAATTAAATACAAAAGGCACAATACCGACTTAAGAACAAGAAGACAGACTCTTATTACTGACTATGCTTTGAACCATTCCTGTGACACTAGTCATAGATTCCGATGCCTAACTTCATGATTACTGTATCCCTCTGACCTTCTTATTGACGATGAAACACAGAAATTGCATCGGAATTAAATACAAAAGACACAATGCCGAGTTAAGTACAAGAAGACTGACTCTTCTTACTGTCTATGATTTGAACCATCCCTGTGACACTAGTTATAGTTTCTGATGCTTCACTCCAGGTTTACTGTATCACTTGGTCCTTCTTATTGACGAAGAAACACAGAAATTGCATCGGAAATAAATAGAAAAGGCACAATTTCGACTTAAGTACAAGAAGACTGACTCTTCTTACTGTGTATGTTTTTAACCATTCCTGTGACACTAGTTATAGATTCCGGTGCTTCACTCCAGGTTTACTGTATCCCTTGGACCTTCTTATTGACGATGAAACACAGAAATAGCAACGGAATTAAATAGAAAAGGCACAATGCAGACTTAAGTACAAGAGGACTGACGCTTCTTACTGACTATGTTTTGAACCATTCCTGTGACACTAGTTATAGACTCCGATGCTTCACTTCAGGTTTACTGTACACCTTGGACATTCTTATTGACTATGAAACACAGAAATCGCATCGGAATTAAATACAAAAGGCACAATGCCGACTTAAGTACAAAAAGACTGACTCTTCCTACTGTCTATATTTTGAACCATTCCTGTGACACTAGTTATAGATTCCGATGCTTCACTTCAGGTTTACTGTATCCCTCTGACCTTATTACCGATGAAACACAGAAATTGCATCGGAATTGAATACAAAAGGCACAATGCCGACTTAAGGACAAGAAGACTGACCCTTCTTACTATCTATGCTTTGAACCATTCCTGTGACATTAGTTATAGATTCCGATGCTTCACTTCAGGTTTACTGTTTCCCTTGGACCTTCTTATTGACGATGAAACACAGAAATTGCATCGGAATTAAATACAAAAGGCACAATGCCGACTTATGTACAAGAAGACTGACTCTTCTTACTGACTATGTTTTGAACCATTCCTGTGACACTAGTTATAGATTCCGATGCTTCACTTCAGGTTTACTTAGTACCTCTGACCTTCTTATTGACGATGAAACACAGAAATTGCATCGGAATTAAATAGAAAAGGCACAATGCCGACTTAAGTACAAGAAGACTGACTCTTCTTACTGTCTATGCTTTGAACCATTCCTGTGACACTAGTTATAGATTCTGATGCTTCACTTCAAGTTTACTGTATCCCTCTGACCTTCTTATTGACGGTGAAACACAGAAATTGCATCGGAATTAAATACGAAAGGCACAATGCCAACTTAAGTACAAGAAGACTGACTCTTCTTCCTGATTATGATTTGAACCATTCCTGTGACACTAGTTGTAGATTCCGATGCTTCACTTGAGGTTTACTGTATCCCTTGGACCTTCTTATTGACGATGAAACGCAGAAATTGCATCGGAATTAAATACAAATGACACAATGCCGACTTAAGTACAAGAAGACTGACTCTTCCCACTGTCCATGATTTGAACCATTCCTGTGACACTAGTTATAGATTCCGATGCTTCACTTCAGGTTTACTGTATACCTCTGACCTTCTTATTGACGATGAAACGCAGAAATTGCATCGGAATTAAATACAAATGACACAATGCCGACTTAAGTACAAGAAGACTGACTCTTCCCACTGTCTATGCTTTGAACCATTCCTGTGACACTAGTTATAGATTCCGATGCTTCACTTCAGGTTTACTGTATCCCTCTGACCTTATTACCGATGAAACACAGAAATTGCATCGGAATTCAGTACAAAAGGCACAAGGCCGACTTAACTACAAGAAGACTGACTCCTCTTACTGACTATGCTTTGAACCATTCCTGTGGCTCTAGTTATAGATTCCGGTGCTTAACTTCCGGATTACTGTATCTCTCTGACCTTCTTAGTGACGATGAAACACAGAAATTGCATCGGAATTAAATACAAAAAGCACAATGCCGACTTAAGTACAAGAATACTGACTCATCTTACTGTCTATGTTTTGAACCGTCCCTTTGACCCTAGTTATAGATTCCGATGTTTCACTCCATGTTGACTGTATCCCTTGGACCTTCTTATTGACGAAGAAACACAGAAATTGCATCCGAATTAAATATAAAATGCACAATGCCGACTTAAGTACAACAAGACTGACTCTTCTTACTGACTATCTTTTGAACCATTCTTGTGACACTAGTTATCGATGCCGTTGCTTCACTTCAGGTTTACTGTATCCCTCTGACCTTCTTATTGACGATGAGACACAGAAATTGCATCGGAATTAAATACAAAAAGCACAATGCCGAATTAAGTACAAGAAGACTGACTCTTTTTACTGTCTATGATTTTAACCATTCCTGTGACACTAGTTATAGACTCCGATGCTTCACTCCAGGTTTACTGTATCCCTCTGACCTTCTTATTGACGATGAGACACAGAAATTGCATCGGAATTAAATACAAAAGGCACAATGCCGAATTAAGTACAAGAAGACAGACTCTTTTTACTGTCTATGATTTTAACCATTCCTGTGACACTAGTTATAGACTCCGATGCTTCACTCCAGGTTTACTGTATCCCTCTGCCCTTCTTCTTGACGATGAAACACAGAAATTGCATCGGAATTAAATACAACAGGCACAATACCGACTTAAGAACAAGAAGACAGACTCTTATTACTGACTATGCTTTGAACCATTCCTGTGACACTAGTCATAGATTCCGATGCTTAACTTCAGGATAACTGTATCCCTCTGACCTTCTTATTGACGATGAAACACAGAAATTGCATCGGAATTAAATACAAAAGACACAATGCAGGCTTAAGTACAAGAAGACTGACTCTTCTTACTGTCTATGATTTGAACCATCCCTGTGACACTAGTTATAGTTTCCGATGCTTTACTCCAGGTTTACTGTATCACTTGGTCCTTCATATTGACGAAGAAACACAGAAATTGCATCGGATATAAATAGAAAAGGCACAATTTCGACTTAAGTACAAGAAGACTGACTCTTCTTACTGTGTATGTTTTTAACCATTCCTGTGACACTAGTTATAGATTCCGAGGCTTCACTTCAGGGTTACTGTATCCCTTGGACCTTCTTATTGACGATGAAACACAGAAATTGCATCGGAATTAAATACGAAAGGCACAATGCCAACTTAAGTAGAAGAAGACTGACTCTTCTTCCTGATTATGTTTTGAACCATTCCTGTGACACTAGTCATAGATTCCGATGCCTAACTTCATGATTACTGTATCCCTCTGACCTTCTTATTGACGATGAAACACAGAAATTGCATCGGAATTAAATACAAAAGACACAATGCCGACTTAAGTACAAGAAGACTGACTCTTCCCACTGTCCATGTTTTGAACCATTCCTGTGACACTAGTTATAGATTCCGATGCTTCACTTCAGGTTTACTGTATACCTCTGACCTTATTATTGACGATGAAACACAGAAATTGCATCGGAATTAAATAGAAAATGCACAATGCCGACTTAAGTACAAGAAGACTGACTCTTCTTACTGTCTATGCTTTGAACCATTCCTGTGACACTAGTTATAAATTCCGATGCTTCACTTCGGTTTTACTGTATCCCTTGGACCATCTTATTGACGATGAAACACAGAAATTGCATCGGAATTCAGTACAAAAGGCACAAGGCCGACTTAACTACAAGAAGACTGACTCTTCTTACTGACAATGCTTTGAACCATTCCTGTGACTCTAGTTATAGATTCCGATGCTTAACTTCCGGATTACTGTATCCCTCTGACCTTCTTAGTGACGATGAAACACAGAAATTGCATCGGAATTAAATACCAAAAGCACAATGCCGACTTAAGTACAAGAATACTGACTCATCTTACTGTCTATGTTTTGAACCGTCCCTGTGACACTAGTTATAGATTCCGATGTTTCACTCCAGGTTGACTGTATCCCTTGGACCTTCTTATTGACGATGAAACACAGAAATTGCATCGGAATTAAATACAAAAGGCACAATGCCGACTTAAGTACACGAAGACTGACTCTTCTTACTGTCTATGCTTTGAACCATCCCTGTGACACTAGTTATAGATTCCGATGTTTCACTGCAGGTTTACTGTGTCCCTTTGACCTTCTTATTGACGATGAAACACAGAAATTGCATCCAAATTAAATACAAAAGGCACAATGCCGACTTAAGTACATTAAGACTGACTCTTCATACTGTCTATAATTTGAACCATTCCAGTGACACTAGTTATAGATTCCGATGCTTCATTTCATGTTTACTGTATCCCTTGGACCTTTTTATTGACGATGAAACACAGAAATTGAATCGGAATTAAATACAAAAGGCACAATGCATACTTAAGTACAAGAAGACTGATTCTTCCTACTGTCTATGTTTTGAACCATTACTGTGACATTAGTTAAAGATTCCGATGCTTCTCTTCAGGTTTACTGTATCCCTCTGACCGTCTTATTGACGATGAAACACAGAAATTGCATCCGAATCAAATAGAAAAGGCACAATGCCGACTTAAGTACTAGAAGCCTGACTCTTCCTACTGTCTATGTTTTGAACCATTCCTAAGACACTTGTTATAGATTCCGATGCTTCACTTCAGGTTTACTGTATCCCTTGGACCTTCTTATTCTCGATGAAACACAGAAATTGCTTCGGAATTCAATACAAAAGGCACAAGGCCAACTAAACTTCAAGAAGACTGACTCCTTTTACTGACTATGCTTTGAACCAATCCTGTGACCCTAGTTATAGATTCCGATGTTTCACTCCAGGTTGACTGTATCCCTTGGACCGTCTTATTGACGATGAAACACAGAAATTGCATCGGAATTAAATACAAAATGCACAATGCCGACTTAAGTACAACAAGACTGACTCTTCATACTGACTATGTTTTGAACCATTGCTGTGACACTAGTTATAGATTCCGTTGCTTCACTTCAGGTTTACTGTATCCCTCTGACCTTCTTATTGACGATGAAACACAGAAATTGCATCGGAATTAAATACAAAAGGCACAATACCGACTTAAGAACAAGAAGACAGACTCTTATTACTGACTATGCTTTGAACCATTCCTGTGACACTAGTCATAGATTCCGATGCCTAACTTCATGATTACTGTATCCCTCTGACCTTCTTATTGACGATGAAACACAGAAATTGCATCGGAATTAAATACAAAAGACACAATGCCGAGTTAAGTACAAGAAGACTGACTCTTCTTACTGTCTATGATTTGAACCATCCCTGTGACACTAGTTATAGTTTCTGATGCTTCACTCCAGGTTTACTGTATCACTTGGTCCTTCTTATTGACGAAGAAACACAGAAATTGCATCGGAAATAAATAGAAAAGGCACAATTTCGACTTAAGTACAAGAAGACTGACTCTTCTTACTGTGTATGTTTTTAACCATTCCTGTGACACTAGTTATAGATTCCGGTGCTTCACTCCAGGTTTACTGTATCCCTTGGACCTTCTTATTGACGATGAAACACAGAAATAGCAACGGAATTAAATAGAAAAGGCACAATGCAGACTTAAGTACAAGAGGACTGACGCTTCTTACTGACTATGTTTTGAACCATTCCTGTGACACTAGTTATAGACTCCGATGCTTCACTTCAGGTTTACTGTACACCTTGGACATTCTTATTGACTATGAAACACAGAAATCGCATCGGAATTAAATACAAAAGGCACAATGCCGACTTAAGTACAAAAAGACTGACTCTTCCTACTGTCTATATTTTGAACCATTCCTGTGACACTAGTTATAGATTCCGATGCTTCACTTCAGGTTTACTGTATCCCTCTGACCTTATTACCGATGAAACACAGAAATTGCATCGGAATTGAATACAAAAGGCACAATGCCGACTTAAGGACAAGAAGACTGACCCTTCTTACTATCTATGCTTTGAACCATTCCTGTGACATTAGTTATAGATTCCGATGCTTCACTTCAGGTTTACTGTTTCCCTTGGACCTTCTTATTGACGATGAAACACAGAAATTGCATCGGAATTAAATACAAAAGGCACAATGCCGACTTATGTACAAGAAGACTGACTCTTCTTACTGACTATGTTTTGAACCATTCCTGTGACACTAGTTATAGATTCCGATGCTTCACTTCAGGTTTACTTAGTACCTCTGACCTTCTTATTGACGATGAAACACAGAAATTGCATCGGAATTAAATAGAAAAGGCACAATGCCGACTTAAGTACAAGAAGACTGACTCTTCTTACTGTCTATGCTTTGAACCATTCCTGTGACACTAGTTATAGATTCTGATGCTTCACTTCAAGTTTACTGTATCCCTCTGACCTTCTTATTGACGGTGAAACACAGAAATTGCATCGGAATTAAATACGAAAGGCACAATGCCAACTTAAGTACAAGAAGACTGACTCTTCTTCCTGATTATGATTTGAACCATTCCTGTGACACTAGTTGTAGATTCCGATGCTTCACTTGAGGTTTACTGTATCCCTTGGACCTTCTTATTGACGATGAAACGCAGAAATTGCATCGGAATTAAATACAAATGACACAATGCCGACTTAAGTACAAGAAGACTGACTCTTCCCACTGTCCATGATTTGAACCATTCCTGTGACACTAGTTATAGATTCCGATGCTTCACTTCAGGTTTACTGTATACCTCTGACCTTCTTATTGACGATGAAACGCAGAAATTGCATCGGAATTAAATACAAATGACACAATGCCGACTTAAGTACAAGAAGACTGACTCTTCCCACTGTCTATGCTTTGAACCATTCCTGTGACACTAGTTATAGATTCCGATGCTTCACTTCAGGTTTACTGTATCCCTCTGACCTTATTACCGATGAAACACAGAAATTGCATCGGAATTCAGTACAAAAGGCACAAGGCCGACTTAACTACAAGAAGACTGACTCCTCTTACTGACTATGCTTTGAACCATTCCTGTGGCTCTAGTTATAGATTCCGGTGCTTAACTTCCGGATTACTGTATCTCTCTGACCTTCTTAGTGACGATGAAACACTGAAATTGCATCGGAATTAAATACAAAAAGCACAATGCCGACTTAAGTACAAGAATACTGACTCATCTTACTGTCTATGTTTTGAACCGTCCCTTTGACCCTAGTTATAGATTCCGATGTTTCACTCCATGTTGACTGTATCCCTTGGACCTTCTTATTGACGATGAAACACAGAAATTGCATCCGAATTAAATATAAAATGCACAATGCCGACTTAAGTACAACAAGACTGACTCTTCTTACTGACTATCTTTTGAACCATTCTTGTGACACTAGTTATCGATGCCGTTGCTTCACTTCAGGTTTACTGTATCCCTCTGACCTTCTTATTGACGATGAGACACAGAAATTGCATCGGAATTAAATACAAAAAGCACAATGCCGAATTAAGTACAAGAAGACTGACTCTTTTTACTGTCTATGATTTTAACCATTCCTGTGACACTAGTTATAGACTCCGATGCTTCACTCCAGGTTTACTGTATCCCTCTGACCTTCTTATTGACGATGAGACACAGAAATTGCATCGGAATTAAATACAAAAGGCACAATGCCGAATTAAGTACAAGAAGACAGACTCTTTTTACTGTCTATGATTTTAACCATTCCTGTGACACTAGTTATAGACTCCGATGCTTCACTCCAGGTTTACTGTATCCCTCTGCCCTTCTTCTTGACGATGAAACACAGAAATTGCATCGGAATTAAATACAACAGGCACAATACCGACTTAAGAACAAGAAGACAGACTCTTATTACTGACTATGCTTTGAACCATTCCTGTGACACTAGTTATAGTTTCCGATGCTTTACTCCAGGTTTACTGTATCACTTGGTCCTTCTTATTGACGAAGAAACACAGAAATTGCATCGGATATAAATAGAAAAGGCACAATTTCGACTTAAGTACAAGAAGACTGACTCTTCTTACTGTGTATGTTTTTAACCATTCCTGTGACACTAGTTATAGATTCCGAGGCTTCACTTCAGGGTTACTGTATCCCTTGGACCTTCTTATTGACGATGAAACACAGAAATAGCATCGGAATTAAATAGAAAAGGCACAATGCAGACTTATGTACAAGAGGACTGACGCTTCTTACTGACTATGTTTTGAACCATTCCTGTGACACTAGTTATAGACTCCGATGCTTCACTTCAGGTTTACAGTACACCTTGGACCTTCTTATTGACTATGAAACACAGAAATCGCATCGGAATTAAATACAAAAGGCACAATGCCGACTTAAGTACAAAAAGACTGACTCTTCCTATTGTCTATATTTTGAACCATTCCTGTGACACTAGTTATAGATTCCGATGCTTCACTTCAGGTTTACTGTATCCCTCTGCCTTATTGCCGATGAAACACAGAAATTGCATCGGAATTAAATACAAAAGGCACAATGCCGACTTAAGGACAAGAAGACTGACCCTTCTTACTATCTATGCTTTGAACCATTCCTGTGACATTAGTTATAGATTCCGATGCTTCACTTCAGGTTTACTGTATCCCTTGGACATTCTTATTGTCGATGAATCACAGAAATTGCATCGGAATTCAATACAAAAGGCACAAGGAAAACTAAACTACAAGAAGACTGACTCCTCTTACTGACTATGCTTTGAACCATTCCTGTGACCCTAGTTATAGATTCCGATGTTTCACTCCAGGTTGACTGTATCCCCTGGACCGTCTTATTGACGATGAAACATAGAAATTGCATCGGAATTAAATACAAAATACACAATGCCGACTTAAGTACAACAAGACTGACTCTTCTTACTGACTATGTTTTGAACCATTGCTGTGACACTAGTTATAGATTCCGTTGCTTCACTTCAGGTTTACTGTATCCCTCTGACCTTCTTATTGACGATGAAACACAGAAATTGCAACGGAATTAAATACAAAAGGCACAATACCGACTTAAGAACAAGAAGACAGACTCTTATTACTGACTATGCTTTGAACCATTCCTGTGACACTAGTCATAGATTCCGATGCTTAACTTCAGGATTACTGTATCCCTCTGACCTTCTTATTGACGATGAAACACAGAAATTGCATCGGAATTAAATACAAAAGACACAATGCCGACTTAAGTACAAGAAGACTGACTCTTCTTACTGTCTATGATTTGAACCATCCCTGTGACACTAGTTATAGTTTCCGATTTTTCACTCCAGGTTTCCTGTATCACTTGGTCCTTCTTATTGACGAAGAAACACAGAAATTGCATCGGATATAAATAGAAAAGGCACAATTTCGACTTAAGTACAAGAAGACTGACTCTTCTTACTGTGTATGTTTTTAACCATTCCTGTGACAATAGTTATAGATTCCGATGCTTCACTCCAGGTTTACTGTATCCCTTGGACCTTCTTATTGACGATGAAACACAGAAATAGCATCGGAATTAAATAGAAAAGGCACAATGCAGACTTAAGTACAAGAGGACTGACGCTTCTTACTGACTATGTTTTGAACCATTCCTGTGACACTAGTTATGGACTCCGATGCTTCACTTCAGGTTTACTGTACACCTTGGACATTCTTATTGACTATGAAACACAGAAATCCCATCGGAATTAAATACAAAAGGCACAATGCCGACTTAAGTACAAAAAGACTGACTCTTCCTACTGTCTATATTTTGAACCATTCCTGTGACACTAGTTCTAGATTCCGATGCTTCACTTCAGGTTTACTGTATCCCTCTGACCTTATTACCGATGAAACACAGAAATTGCATCGGAATTGAATACAAAAGGCACAATGCCGACTTAAGGACAAGAAGACTGACCCTTCTTACTATCTATGCTTTGAACCATTCCTGTGACATTAGTTATAGATTCCGATGCTTCACTTCAGGTTTACTGTTTCCCTTGGACCTTCTTATTGACGATGAAACACAGAAATTGTATCGGAATTAAATACAAAAGGCACAATGCTGACTTATGTACAAGAAGACTAACTCTTCTTACTGACTATGTTTTGAACCATTCCTGTGACACTAGTTATAGATTCCGATGCTTCACTTCAGGTTTACTGAGTACCTCTGACCTTCTTATTGACGATGAAACACAGAAATTGCATCGGAATTAAATAGAAAAGGCACAATGCCGACTTAAGTACAAGAAGACTGACTCTTCTTACTGTCTATGCTTTGAACCATTCCTGTGACACTAGTTATAGATTCCGATGCTTCACTTCAAGTTTACTGTATCCCTCTGACCTTCTTATTGACGGTGAAACACAGAAATTGCATCGGAATTAAATACGAAAGGCACAATGCCAACTTAAGTACAAGAAGACTGACTCTTCTTCCTGATTATGATTTGAACCATTCCTGTGACACTAGTTGTAGATTCCGATGCTTCACTTCAGGTTTACTGTATCCCTCTGACCTTATTGCCGATGAAACACAGAAATTGCATCGGAATTAAATACAAAAGGCACAATGCCGACTTAAGGACAAGAAGACTGACCCTTCTTACTATCTATGCTTTGAACCATTCCTGTGACACTAGTTATAGATTCCGATGCTTCATTTCAGATTTACTGTATCCCTCTGACCTTCTTATTGACGGTGAAACACAGAAATTGCATCGGAATTAAATACGAAAGGCACAATGCCAACTTATGTACAAGAAGACTGACTCTTCTTCCTGAGTATGTTTTGAACCATTCCTGTGACACTAGTTGTTGATTCCGATGCTTCACTTGAGGTTTACAGTATCCCTTGGACCTTCTTATTGACGATGAAACGCAGAAATTGCATCGGAATTAAATGCAAATGACACAAATCCGACTTAAGTACAAGAAGACTGACTCTTCCCACTGTCCATGTTTTGAACCATTCCTGTGACACTAGTTATAGATTCCGATGCTTCACTTCAGGTTTACTGTATACCTCTGACCTTCTTATTGACGATGAAACACAGAAATTGCATCGGAATTAAATAGAAAATGCACAATGCCGACTTAAGTACAAGAAGACTGACTCTTCTTACTGTCTATGCTTTGAACCATTCCTGTGACACTAGTTATAAATTCCGATGCTTCACTTCGGTTTTACTGTATCCCTTGGACCATCTTATTGACGATGAAACACAGAAATTGCATCGGAAATCAGTACAAAAGGCACAAGGCCGACTTAACTACAAGAAGACTGACTCTTCTTACTGACAATGCTTTGAACCATTCCTGTGACTCTAGTTATAGATTCCGATGCTTAACTTCCGGATTACTGTATCCCTCTGACCTTCTTAGTGACGATGAAACACAGAAATTGCATCGGAATTAAATACCAAAAGCACAATGCCGACTTAAGTACAAGAATACTGACTCATCTCACTGTCTATGTTTTGAACCGTCCCTGTGACACTAGTTATAGATTCCGATGTTTCACTCCAGGTTGACTGTATCCCTTGGACCTTCTTATTGACGATGAAACACAGAAATTGCATCGGAATTAAATACAAAAGGCACAATGCCGACTTAAGTACACGAAGACTGACTCTTCTTACTGTCTATGCTTTGAACCATCCCTGTGACACTAGTTATAGATTCCGATGTTTCACTGCAGGTTTACTGTGTCCCTTTGACCTTCTTATTGACGATGAAACACAGAAATTGCATCCAAATTAAATACAAAAGGCACAATGCCGACTTAAGTACATTAAGACTGACTCTTCATACTGTCTATAATTTGAACCATTCCAGTGACACTAGTTATAGATTCCGATGCTTCATTTCATGTTTACTGTATCCCTTGGACCTTTTTATTGACGATGAAACACAGAAATTGAATCGGAATTAAATACAAAAGGCACAATGCATACTTAAGTACAAGAAGACTGATTCTTCCTACTGTCTATGTTTTGAACCATTACTGTGACATTAGTTAAAGATTCCGATGCTTCTCTTCAGGTTTACTGTATCCCTCTGACCGTCTTATTGACGATGAAACACAGAAATTGCATCCGAATCAAATAGAAAAGGCACAATGCCGACTTAAGTACTAGAAGCCTGACTCTTCCTACTGTCTATGTTTTGAACCATTCCTAAGACACTTGTTATAGATTCCGATGCTTCACTTCAGGTTTACTGTATCCCTTGGACCTTCTTATTGTCGATGAAACACAGAAATTGCTTCGGAATTCAATACAAAAGGCACAAGGCCAACTAAACTTCAAGAAGACTGACTCCTTTTACTGACTATGCTTTGAACCATTCCTGTGACCCTAGTTATAGATTCCGATGTTTCACTCCAGGTTGACTGTATCCCTTGGACCGTCTTATTGACGATGAAACACAGAAATTGCATCGGAATTAAATACAAAATGCACAATGCCGACTTAAGTACAACAAGAATGACTCTTCATACTGACTATGTTTTGAACCATTGCTGTGACACTAGTTATAGATTCCGTTGCTTCACTTCAGGTTTACTGTATCCCTCTGACCTTCTTATTGACGATGAAACACAGAAATTGCATCGGAATTAAATACAAAAGGCACAATACCGACTTAAGAACAAGAAGACAGACTCTTATTACTGACTATGCTTTGAACCATTCCTGTGACACTAGTCATAGATTCCGATGCCTAACTTCATGATTACTGTATCCCTCTGACCTTCTTATTGACGATGAAACACAGAAATTGCATCGGAATTAAATACAAAAGACACAATGCCGAGTTAAGTACAAGAAGACTGACTCTTCTTACTGTCTATGATTTGAAGCATCCCTGTGACACTAGTTATAGTTTCTGATGCTTCACTCCAGGTTTACTGTATCACTTGGTCCTTCTTATTGACGAAGAAACACAGAAATTGCATCGGAAATAAATAGAAAAGGCACAATTTCGACTTAAGTACAAGAAGACTGACTCTTCTTACTGTGTATGTTTTTAACCATTCCTGTGACACTAGTTATTGATTCCGGTGCTTCACTCCAGGTTTACTGTATCCCTTGGACCTTCTTATTGACGATGAAACACAGAAATAGCAACGGAATTAAATAGAAAAGGCACAATGCAGACTTAAGTACAAGAGGACTGACGCTTCTTACTGACTATGTTTTGAACCATTCCTGTGACACTAGTTATAGACTCCGATGCTTCACTTCAGGTTTACTGTACACCTTGGACATTCTTATTGACTATGAAACACAGAAATCGCATCGGAATTAAATACAAAAGGCACAATGCCGACTTAAGTACAAAAAGACTGACTCTTCCTACTGTCTATATTTTGAACCATTCCTGTGACACTAGTTATAGATTCCGATGCTTCACTTCAGGTTTACTGTATCCCTCTGACCTTATTACCGATGAAACACAGAAATTGCATCGGAATTGAATACAAAAGGCACAATGCCGACTTAAGGACAAGAAGACTGACCCTTCTTACTATCTATGCTTTGAACCATTCCTGTGACATTAGTTATAGATTCCGATGCTTCACTTCAGGTTTACTGTTTCCCTTGGACCTTCTTATTGACGATGAAACACAGAAATTGCATCGGAATTAAATACAAAAGGCACAATGCCGACTTATGTACAAGAAGACTGACTCTTCTTACTGACTATGTTTTGAACCATTCCTGTGACACTAGTTATGGATTCCGATGCTTCACTTCAGGTTTACTTAGTACCTCTGACCTTCTTATTGACGATGAAACACAGAAATTGCATCGGAATTAAATAGAAAAGGCACAATGCCGACTTAAGTACAAGAAGACTGACTCTTCTTACTGTCTATGCTTTGAACCATTCCTGTGACACTAGTTATAGATTCTGATGCTTCACTTCAAGTTTACTGTATCCCTCTGACCTTCTTATTGACGGTGAAACACAGAAATTACATCGGAATTAAATACGAAAGGCACAATGCCAACTTAAGTACAAGAAGACTGACTCTTCTTCCTGATTATGATTTGAACCATTCCTGTGACACTAGTTGTAGATTCCGATGCTTCACTTGAGGTTTACTGTATCCCTTGGACCTTCTTATTGACGATGAAACGCAGAAATTGCATCGGAATTAAATACAAATGACACAATGCCGACTTAAGTACAAGAAGACTGACTCTTCCCACTGTCCATGATTTGAACCATTCCTGTGACACTAGTTATAGATTCCGATGCTTCACTTCAGGTTTACTGTATACCTCTGACCTTCTTATTGACGATGAAACGCAGAAATTGCATCGGAATTAAATACAAATGACACAATGCCGACTTAAGTACAAGAAGACTGACTCTTCCCACTGTCTATGCTTTGAACCATTCCTGTGACACTAGTTATAGATTCCGATGCTTCACTTCAGGTTTACTGTATCCCTCTGACCTTATTACCGATGAAACACAGAAATTGCATCGGAATTCAGTACAAAAGGCACAAGGCCGACTTAACTACAAGAAGACTGACTCCTCTTACTGACTATGCTTTGAACCATTCCTGTGGCTCTAGTTATAGATTCCGGTGCTTAACTTCCGGATTACTGTATCTCTCTGACCTTCTTAGTGACGATGAAACACAGAAATTGCATCGGAATTAAATACAAAAAGCACAATGCCGACTTAAGTACAAGAATACTGACTCATCTTACTGTCTATGTTTTGAACCGTCCCTTTGACCCTAGTTATAGATTCCGATGTTTCACTCCATGTTGACTGTATCCCTTGGACCTTCTTATTGACGATGAAACACAGAAATTGCATCCGAATTAAATATAAAATGCACAATGCCGACTTAAGTACAACAAGACTGACTCTTCTTACTGACTATCTTTTGAACCATTCTTGTGACACTAGTTATCGATGCCGTTGCTTCACTTCAGGTTTACTGTATCCCTCTGACCTTCTTATTGACGATGAGACACAGAAATTGCATCGGAATTAAATACAAAAAGCACAATGCCGAATTGAGTACAAGAAGACTGACTCTTTTTACTGTCTATGATTTTAACCATTCCTGTGACACTAGTTATAGACTCCGATGCTTCACTCCAGGTTTACTGTATCCCTCTGACCTTCTTATTGACGATGAGACACAGAAATTGCATCGGAATTAAATACAAAAGGCACAATGCCGAATTAAGTACAAGAAGACAGACTCTTTTTACTGTCTATGATTTTAACCATTCCTGTGACACTAGTTATAGACTCCGATGCTTCACTCCAGGTTTACTGTATCCCTCTGCCCTTCTTCTTGACGATGAAACACAGAAATTGCATCGGAATTAAATACAACAGGCACAATACCGACTTAAGAACAAGAAGACAGACTCTTATTACTGACTATGCTTTGAACCATTCCTGTGACACTAGTTATAGTTTCCGATGCTTTACTCCAGGTTTACTGTATCACTTGGTCCTTCTTATTGACGAAGAAACACAGAAATTGCATCGGATATAAATAGAAAAGGCACAATTTCGACTTAAGTACAAGAAGACTGACTCTTCTTACTGTGTATGTTTTTAACCATTCCTGTGACACTAGTTATAGATTCCGAGGCTTCACTTCAGGGTTACTGTATCCCTTGGACCTTCTTATTGACGATGAAACACAGAAATAGCATCGGAATTAAATAGAAAAGGCACAATGCAGACTTATGTACAAGAGGACTGACGCTTCTTACTGACTATGTTTTGAACCATTCCTGTGACACTAGTTATAGACTCCGATGCTTCACTTCAGGTTTACAGTACACCTTGGACCTTCTTATTGACTATGAAACACAGAAATCGCATCGGAATTAAATACAAAAGGCACAATGCCGACTTAAGTACAAAAAGACTGACTCTTCCTATTGTCTATATTTTGAACCATTCCTGTGACACTAGTTATAGATTCCGATGCTTCACTTCAGGTTTACTGTATCCCTCTGCCTTATTGCCGATGAAACACAGAAATTGCATCGGAATTAAATACAAAAGGCACAATGCCGACTTAAGGACAAGAAGACTGACCCTTCTTACTATCTATGCTTTGAACCATTCCTGTGACATTAGTTATAGATTCCGATGCTTCACTTCAGGTTTACTGTATCCCTTGGACATTCTTATTGTCGATGAATCACAGAAATTGCATCGGAATTCAATACAAAAGGCACAAGGAAAACTAAACTACAAGAAGACTGACTCCTCTTACTGACTATGCTTTGAACCATTCCTGTGACCCTAGTTATAGATTCCGATGTTTCACTCCAGGTTGACTGTATCCCCTGGACCGTCTTATTGACGATGAAACATAGAAATTGCATCGGAATTAAATACAAAATACACAATGCCGACTTAAGTACAACAAGACTGACTCTTCTTACTGACTATGTTTTGAACCATTGCTGTGACACTAGTTATAGATTCCGTTGCTTCACTTCAGGTTTACTGTATCCCTCTGACCTTCTTATTGACGATGAAACACAGAAATTGCAACGGAATTAAATACAAAAGGCACAATACCGACTTAAGAACAAGAAGACAGACTCTTATTACTGACTATGCTTTGAACCATTCCTGTGACACTAGTCATAGATTCCGATGCTTAACTTCAGGATTACTGTATCCCTCTGACCTTCTTATTGACGATGAAACACAGAAATTGCATCGGAATTAAATACAAAAGACACAATGCCGACTTAAGTACAAGAAGACTGACTCTTCTTACTGTCTATGATTTGAACCATCCCTGTGACACTAGTTATAGTTTCCGATTTTTCACTCCAGGTTTCCTGTATCACTTGGTCCTTCTTATTGACGAAGAAACACAGAAATTGCATCGGATATAAATAGAAAAGGCACAATTTCGACTTAAGTACAAGAAGACTGACTCTTCTTACTGTGTATGTTTTTAACCATTCCTGTGACAATAGTTATAGATTCCGATGCTTCACTCCAGGTTTACTGTATCCCTTGGACCTTCTTATTGACGATGAAACACAGAAATAGCATCGGAATTAAATAGAAAAGGCACAATGCAGACTTAAGTACAAGAGGACTGACGCTTCTTACTGACTATGTTTTGAACCATTCCTGTGACACTAGTTATGGACTCCGATGCTTCACTTCAGGTTTACTGTACACCTTGGACATTCTTATTGACTATGAAACACAGAAATCCCATCGGAATTAAATACAAAAGGCACAATGCCGACTTAAGTACAAAAAGACTGACTCTTCCTACTGTCTATATTTTGAACCATTCCTGTGACACTAGTTCTAGATTCCGATGCTTCACTTCAGGTTTACTGTATCCCTCTGACCTTATTACCGATGAAACACAGAAATTGCATCGGAATTGAATACAAAAGGCACAATGCCGACTTAAGGACAAGAAGACTGACCCTTCTTACTATCTATGCTTTGAACCATTCCTGTGACATTAGTTATAGATTCCGATGCTTCACTTCAGGTTTACTGTTTCCCTTGGACCTTCTTATTGACGATGAAACACAGAAATTGTATCGGAATTAAATACAAAAGGCACAATGCTGACTTATGTACAAGAAGACTAACTCTTCTTACTGACTATGTTTTGAACCATTCCTGTGACACTAGTTATAGATTCCGATGCTTCACTTCAGGTTTACTGAGTACCTCTGACCTTCTTATTGACGATGAAACACAGAAATTGCATCGGAATTAAATAGAAAAGGCACAATGCCGACTTAAGTACAAGAAGACTGACTCTTCTTACTGTCTATGCTTTGAACCATTCCTGTGACACTAGTTATAGATTCCGATGCTTCACTTCAAGTTTACTGTATCCCTCTGACCTTCTTATTGACGGTAAAACACAGAAATTGCATCGGAATTAAATACGAAAGGCACAATGCCAACTTAAGTACAAGAAGACTGACTCTTCTTCCTGATTATGATTTGAACCATTCCTGTGACACTAGTTGTAGATTCCGATGCTTCACTTCAGGTTTACTGTATCCCTCTGACCTTATTGCCGATGAAACACAGAAATTGCATCGGAATTAAATACAAAAGGCACAATGCCGACTTAAGGACAAGAAGACTGACCCTTCTTACTATCTATGCTTTGAACCATTCCTGTGACACTAGTTATAGATTCCGATGCTTCATTTCAGATTTACTGTATCCCTCTGACCTTCTTATTGACGGTGAAACACAGAAATTGCATCGGAATTAAATACGAAAGGCACAATGCCAACTTATGTACAAGAAGACTGACTCTTCTTCCTGAGTATGTTTTGAACCATTCCTGTGACACTAGTTGTTGATTCCGATGCTTCACTTGAGGTTTACAGTATCCCTTGGACCTTCTTATTGACGATGAAACGCAGAAATTGCATCGGAATTAAATGCAAATGACACAAATCCGACTTAAGTACAAGAAGACTGACTCTTCCCACTGTCCATGTTTTGAACCATTCCTGTGACACTAGTTATAGATTCCGATGCTTCACTTCAGGTTTACTGTATACCTCTGACCTTCTTATTGACGATGAAACACAGAAATTGCATCGGAATTAAATAGAAAATGCACAATGCCGACTTAAGTACAAGAAGACTGACTCTTCTTACTGTCTATGCTTTGAACCATTCCTGTGACACTAGTTATAAATTCCGATGCTTCACTTCGGTTTTACTGTATCCCTTGGACCATCTTATTGACGATGAAACACAGAAATTGCATCGGAATTCAGTACAAAAGGCACAAGGCCGACTTAACTACAAGAAGACTGACTCTTCTTACTGACAATGCTTTGAACCATTCCTGTGACTCTAGTTATAGATTCCGATGCTTAACTTCCGGATTACTGTATCCCTCTGACCTTCTTAGTGACGATGAAACACAGAAATTGCATCGGAATTAAATACCAAAAGCACAATGCCGACTTAAGTACAAGAATACTGACTCATCTCACTGTCTATGTTTTGAACCGTCCCTGTGACACTAGTTATAGATTCCGATGTTTCACTCCAGGTTGACTGTATCCCTTGGACCTTCTTATTGACGATGAAACACAGAAATTGCATCGGAATTAAATACAAAAGGCACAATGCCGACTTAAGTACACGAAGACTGACTCTTCTTACTGTCTATGCTTTGAACCATCCCTGTGACACTAGTTATAGATTCCGATGTTTCACTGCAGGTTTACTGTGTCCCTTTGACCTTCTTATTGACGATGAAACACAGAAATTGCATCCAAATTAAATACAAAAGGCACAATGCCGACTTAAGTACATTAAGACTGACTCTTCATACTGTCTATAATTTGAACCATTCCAGTGACACTAGTTATAGATTCCGATGCTTCATTTCATGTTTACTGTATCCCTTGGACCTTTTTATTGACGATGAAACACAGAAATTGAATCGGAATTAAATACAAAAGGCACAATGCATACTTAAGTACAAGAAGACTGATTCTTCCTACTGTCTATGTTTTGAACCATTACTGTGACATTAGTTAAAGATTCCGATGCTTCTCTTCAGGTTTACTGTATCCCTCTGACCGTCTTATTGACGATGAAACACAGAAATTGCATCCGAATCAAATAGAAAAGGCACAATGCCGACTTAAGTACTAGAAGCCTGACTCTTCCTACTGTCTATGTTTTGAACCATTCCTAAGACACTTGTTATAGATTCCGATGCTTCACTTCAGGTTTACTGTATCCCTTGGACCTTCTTATTGTCGATGAAACACAGAAATTGCTTCGGAATTCAATACAAAAGGCACAAGGCCAACTAAACTTCAAGAAGACTGACTCCTTTTACTGACTATGCTTTGAACCATTCCTGTGACCCTAGTTATAGATTCCGATGTTTCACTCCAGGTTGACTGTATCCCTTGGACCGTCTTATTGACGATGAAACACAGAAATTGCATCGGAATTAAATACAAAATGCACAATGCCGACTTAAGTACAACAAGACTGACTCTTCATACTGACTATGTTTTGAACCATTGCTGTGACACTAGTTATAGATTCCGTTGCTTCACTTCAGGTTTACTGTATCCCTCTGACCTTCTTATTGACGATGAAACACAGAAATTGCATCGGAATTAAATACAAAAGGCACAATACCGACTTAAGAACAAGAAGACAGACTCTTATTACTGACTATGCTTTGAACCATTCCTGTGACACTAGTCATAGATTCCGATGCCTAACTTCATGATTACTGTATCCCTCTGACCTTCTTATTGACGATGAAACACAGAAATTGCATCGGAATTAAATACAAAAGACACAATGCCGAGTTAAGTACAAGAAGACTGACTCTTCTTACTGTCTATGATTTGAAGCATCCCTGTGACACTAGTTATAGTTTCTGATGCTTCACTCCAGGTTTACTGTATCACTTGGTCCTTCTTATTGACGAAGAAACACAGAAATTGCATCGGAAATAAATAGAAAAGGCACAATTTCGACTTAAGTACAAGAAGACTGACTCTTCTTACTGTGTATGTTTTTAACCATTCCTGTGACACTAGTTATTGATTCCGGTGCTTCACTCCAGGTTTACTGTATCCCTTGGACCTTCTTATTGACGATGAAACACAGAAATAGCAACGGAATTAAATAGAAAAGGCACAATGCAGACTTAAGTACAAGAGGACTGACGCTTCTTACTGACTATGTTTTGAACCATTCCTGTGACACTAGTTATAGACTCCGATGCTTCACTTCAGGTTTACTGTACACCTTGGACATTCTTATTGACTATGAAACACAGAAATCACATCGGAATTAAATACAAAAGGCACAATGCCGACTTAAGTACAAAAAGACTGACTCTTCCTACTGTCTATATTTTGAACCATTCCTGTGACACTAGTTATAGATTCCGATGCTTCACTTCAGGTTTACTGTATCCCTCTGACCTTATTACCGATGAAACACAGAAATTGCATCGGAATTGAATACAAAAGGCACAATGCCGACTTAAGGACAAGAAGACTGACCCTTCTTACTATCTATGCTTTGAACCATTCCTGTGACATTAGTTATAGATTCCGATGCTTCACTTCAGGTTTACTGTTTCCCTTGGACCTTCTTATTGACGATGAAACACAGAAATTGCATCGGAATTAAATACAAAAGGCACAATGCCGACTTATGTACAAGAAGACTGACTCTTCTTACTGACTATGTTTTGAACCATTCCTGTGACACTAGTTATAGATTCCGATGCTTCACTTCAGGTTTACTTAGTACCTCTGACCTTCTTATTGACGATGAAACACAGAAATTGCATCGGAATTAAATAGAAAAGGCACAATGCCGACTTAAGTACAAGAAGACTGACTCTTCTTACTGTCTATGCTCTGAACCATTCCTGTGACACTAGTTATAGATTCTGATGCTTCACTTCAAGTTTACTGTATCCCTCTGACCTTCTTATTGACGGTGAAACACAGAAATTGCATCGGAATTAAATACGAAAGGCACAATGCCAACTTAAGTACAAGAAGACTGACTCTTCTTCCTGATTATGATTTGAACCATTCCTGTGACACTAGTTGTAGATTCCGATGCTTCACTTGAGGTTTACTGTATCCCTTGGACCTTCTTATTGACGATGAAACGCAGAAATTGCATCGGAATTAAATACAAATGACACAATGCCGACTTAAGTACAAGAAGACTGACTCTTCCCACTGTCCATGATTTGAACCATTCCTGTGACACTAGTTATAGATTCCGATGCTTCACTTCAGGTTTACTGTATACCTCTGACCTTCTTATTGACGATGAAACGCAGAAATTGCATCGGAATTAAATACAAATGACACAATGCCGACTTAAGTACAAGAAGACTGACTCTTCCCACTGTCTATGCTTTGAACCATTCCTGTGACACTAGTTATAGATTCCGATGCTTCACTTCAGGTTTACTGTATCCCTCTGACCTTATTACCGATGAAACACAGAAATTGCATCGGAATTCAGTACAAAAGGCACAAGGCCGACTTAACTACAAGAAGACTGACTCCTCTTACTGACTATGCTTTGAACCATTCCTGTGGCTCTAGTTATAGATTCCGGTGCTTAACTTCCGGATTACTGTATCTCTCTGACCTTCTTAGTGACGATGAAACACAGAAATTGCATCGGAATTAAATACAAAAAGCACAATGCCGACTTAAGTACAAGAATACTGACTCATCTTACTGTCTATGTTTTGAACCGTCCCTTTGACCCTAGTTATAGATTCCGATGTTTCACTCCATGTTGACTGTATCCCTTGGACCTTCTTATTGACGATGAAACACAGAAATTGCATCCGAATTAAATATAAAATGCACAATGCCGACTTAAGTACAACAAGACTGACTCTTCTTACTGACTATCTTTTGAACCATTCTTGTGACACTAGTTATCGATGCCGTTGCTTCACTTCAGGTTTACTGTATCCCTCTGACCTTCTTATTGACGATGAGACACAGAAATTGCATCGGAATTAAATACAAAAAGCACAATGCCGAATTAAGTACAAGAAGACTGACTCTTTTTACTGTCTATGATTTTAACCATTCCTGTGACACTAGTTATAGACTCCGATGCTTCACTCCAGGTTTACTGTATCCCTCTGACCTTCTTATTGACGATGAGACACAGAAATTGCATCGGAATTAAATACAAAAGGCACAATGCCGAATTAAGTACAAGAAGACAGACTCTTTTTACTGTCTATGATTTTAACCATTCCTGTGACACTAGTTATAGACTCCGATGCTTCACTCCAGGTTTACTGTATCCCTCTGCCCTT
Source organism: Schistocerca serialis cubense (assembly GCF_023864345.2). Taxonomy (NCBI): domain Eukaryota; kingdom Metazoa; phylum Arthropoda; class Insecta; order Orthoptera; family Acrididae; genus Schistocerca; species Schistocerca serialis. The sequence continues at coordinate 7,053,343 of NC_064645.1, forward strand.
CTTCTTGACGATGAAACACAGAAATTGCATCGGAATTAAATACAACAGGCACAATACCGACTTAAGAACAAGAAGACAGACTCTTATTACTGACTATGCTTTGAACCATTCCTGTGACACTAGTCATAGATTCCGATGCTTAACTTCAGGATAACTGTATCCCTCTGACCTTCTTATTGACGATGAAACACAGAAATTGCATCGGAATTAAATACAAAAGACACAATGCAGGCTTAAGTACAAGAAGACTGACTCTTCTTACTGTCTATGATTTGAACCATCCCTGTGACACTAGTTATAGTTTCCGATGCTTTACTCCAGGTTTACTGTATCACTTGGTCCTTCTTATTGACGAAGAAACACAGAAATTGCATCGGATATAAATAGAAAAGGCACAATTTCGACTTAAGCACAAGAAGACTGACTCTTCTTACTGTGTATGTTTTTAACCATTCCTGTGACACTAGTTATAGATTCCGAGGCTTCACTTCAGGGTTACTGTATCCCTTGGACCTTCTTATTGACGATGAAACACAGAAATAGCATCGGAATTAAATAGAAAAGGCACAATGCAGACTTATGTACAAGAGGACTGACGCTTCTTACTGACTATGTTTTGAACCATTCCTGTGACACTAGTTATAGACTCCGATGCTTCACTTCAGGTTTACAGTACACCTTGGACCTTCTTATTGTCTATGAAACACAGAAATCGCATCGGAATTAAATACAAAAGGCACAATGCCGACTTAAGTACAAAAAGACTGACTCTTCCTATTGTCTATATTTTGAACCATTCCTGTGACACTAGTTATAGATTCCGATGCTTCACTTCAGGTTTACTGTATCCCTCTGCCTTATTGCCGATGAAACACAGAAATTGCATCGGAATTAAATACAAAAGGCACAATGCCGACTTAAGGACAAGAAGACTGACCCTTCTTACTATCTATGCTTTGAACCATTCCTGTGACATTAGTTATAGATTCCGATGCTTCACTTCAGGTTTACTGTATCCCTTGGACATTCTTATTGTCGATGAATCACAGAAATTGCATCGGAATTCAATACAAAAGGCACAAGGAAAACTAAACTACAAGAAGACTGACTCCTCTTACTGACTATGCTTTGAACCATTCCTGTGACCCTAGTTATAGATTCCGATGTTTCACTCCAGGTTGACTGTATCCCCTGGACCGTCTTATTGACGATGAAACATAGAAATTGCATCGGAATTAAATACAAAATACACAATGCCGACTTAAGTACAACAAGACTGACTCTTCTTACTGACTATGTTTTGAACCATTGCTGTGACACTAGTTATAGATTCCGTTGCTTCACTTCAGGTTTACTGTATCCCTCTGACCTTCTTATTGACGATGAAACACAGAAATTGCAACGGAATTAAATACAAAAGGCACAATACCGACTTAAGAACAAGAAGACAGACTCTTATTACTGACTATGCTTTGAACCATTCCTGTGACACTAGTCATAGATTCCGATGCTTAACTTCAGGATTACTGTATCCCTCTGACCTTCTTATTGACGATGAAACACAGAAATTGCATCGGAATTAAATACAAAAGACACAATGCCGACTTAAGTACAAGAAGACTGACTCTTCTTACTGTCTATGATTTGAACCATCCCTGTGACACTAGTTATAGTTTCCGATTTTTCACTCCAGGTTTCCTGTATCACTTGGTCCTTCTTATTGACGAAGAAACACAGAAATTGCATCGGATATAAATAGAAAAGGCACAATTTCGACTTAAGTACAAGAAGACTGACTCTTCTTACTGTGTATGCTTTTAACCATTCCTGTGACAATAGTTATAGATTCCAATGCTTCACTCCAGGTTTACTGTATCCCTTGGACCTTCTTATTGACGATGAAACACAGAAATAGCATCGGAATTAAATACAAAAGGCACAATGCAGACTTAAGTACAAGAGGACTGACGCTTCTTACTGACTATGTTTTGAACCATTCCTGTGACACTAGTTATGGACTCCGATGCTTCACTTCAGGTTTACTGTACACCTTGGACATTCTTATTGACTATGAAACACAGAAATCGCATCGGAATTAAATACAAAAGGCACAATGCCGACTTAAGTACAAAAAGACTGACTCTTCCTACTGTCTATATTTTGAACCATTCCTGTGACACTAGTTCTAGATTCCGATGCTTCACTTCAGGTTTACTGTATCCCTCTGACCTTATTACCGATGAAACACAGAAATTGCATCGGAATTGAATACAAAAGGCACAATGCCGACTTAAGGACAAGAAGACTGACCCTTCTTACTATCTATGCTTTGAACCATTCCTGTGACATTAGTTATAGATTCCGATGCTTCACTTCAGGTTTACTGTTTCCCTTGGACCTTCTTATTGACGATGAAACACAGAAATTGTATCGGAATTAAATACAAAAGGCACAATGCTGACTTATGTACAAGAAGACTAACTCTTCTTACTGACTATGTTTTGAACCATTCCTGTGACACTAGTTATAGATTCCGATGCTTCACTTCAGGTTTACTGAGTACCTCTGACCTTCTTATTGACGATGAAACACAGAAATTGCATCGGAATTAAATAGAAAAGGCACAATGCCGACTTAAGTACAAGAAGACTGACTCTTCTTACTGTCTATGCTTTGAACCATTCCTGTGACACTAGTTATAGATTCCGATGCTTCACTTCAAGTTTACTGTATCCCTCTGACCTTCTTATTGACGGTGAAACACAGAAATTGCATCGGAATTAAATACGAAAGGCACAATGCCAACTTAAGTACAAGAAGACTGACTCTTCTTCCTGATTATGATTTGAACCATTCCTGTGACACTAGTTGTAGATTCCGATGCTTCACTTGAGGTTTACTGTATCCCTTGGACCTTCTTATTGACGATGAAACGCAGAAATTGCATCGGAATTAAATACAAATGACACAATGCCGACTTAAGTACAAGAAGACTGACTCTTCCCACTGTCCATGATTTGAACCATTCCTGTGACACTAGTTATAGATTCCGATGCTTCACTTCAGGTTTACTGTATACCTCTGACCTTCTTATTGACGATGAAACACAGAAATTGCATCGGAATTAAATAGAAAATGCACAATGCCGACTTAAGTACAAGAAGACTGACTCTTCTTACTGTCTATGCTTTGAACCATTCCTGTGACACTAGTTATAAATTCCGATGCTTCACTTCGGTTTTACTGTATCCCTTGGACCATCTTATTGACGATGAAACACAGAAATTGCATCGGAATTCAGTACAAAAGGCACAAGGCCGACTTAACTACAAGAAGACTGACTCCTCTTACTGACTATGCTTTGAACCATTCCTGTGACTCTAGTTATAGATTCCGGTGCTTAACTTCCGGATTACTGTATCTCTCTGACCTTCTTAGTGACGATGAAACACAGAAATTGCATCGGAATTAAATACAAAAAGCACAATGCCGACTTAAGTACAAGAATACTGACTCATCTTACTGTCTATGCTTTGAACCGTCCCTTTGACCCTAGTTATAGTTTCCGATGTTTCACTCCTTGTTGACTGTATCCCTTGGACCTTCTTATTGACGATGAAACACAGAAATTGCATCCGAATTAAATATAAAATGCACAATGCCGACTTAAGTACAACAAGACTGACTCTTTTTACTGTCTATGATTTTAACCATTCCTGTGACACTAGTTATAGACTCCGATGCTTCACTCCACGTTTACTGTATCCCTCTGACCTACTTATTGACGATGAGACAGAGAAATTGCATCGGAATTAAATACAAAAGGCACAATGCCGTATTAAGTACAAGCAGACTGACTCTTTTTACTGTCTATGATTTTAACCATTCCTGTGACACTAGTTATAGACTCCGATGCTTCACTCCAGGTTTACTGTATCCCTCTGACCTTCTTATTGACGATGAAACACAGAAATTGCATCGGAATTAAATACAACAGGCACAATACCGACTTAAGAACAAGAAGACAGACTCTTATTACTGACTATGCTTTGAACCATTCCTGTGACACTAGTCATAGATTCCGATGCTTAACTTCAGGATAACTGTATCCCTCTGACCTTCTTATTGACGATGAAACACAGAAATCGCATCGGAATTAAATACAAAAGACACAATGCAGACTTAAGTACAAGAAGACTGACTCTTCTTACTGTCTATGATTTGAACCATCCCTGTGACACTAGTTACAGTTTCCGATGCTTTACTCCAGGTTTACTGTATCACTTGGTCCTTCTTATTGACGAAGAAACACAGAAATTGCATCGGATATAAATAGAAAAGGCACAATTTCGACTTAAGTACAAGAAGACTGACTCTTCTTACTGTGTATGTTTTTAACCATTCCTGTGACACTAGTTATAGATTCCGAGGCTTCACTTCAGGTTTACTGTATCCCTTGGACCTTCTTATTGACGATGAAACACAGAAATAGCATAGGAATTAAATAGAAAAGGCACAATGCAGACTTATGTACAAGAGGACTGACGCTTCTTACTGACTATGTTTTGAACCATTCCTGTGACACTAGTTATAGACTCCGATGCTTCACTTCAGGTTTACTGTACACCTTGGACCTTCTTATTGACTCTGAAACACAGAAATCGCATCGGAATTAAATACAAAAGGCACAGTGCCGACTTAAGTACAAAAAGACTGACTCTTCCTACTGTCTATATTTTGAACCATTCCTGTGACACTAGTTATAGATTCCGATGCTTCACTTCAGGTTTACTGTATCCCTCTGACCTTATTGCCGATGAAACACAGAAATTGCATCGGAATGAAATACAAAAGGCACAATGCCGACTTAAGGACAAGAAGACTGACCCTTCTTACTATCTATGCTTTGAACCATTCCTGTGACATTAGTTATAGATTCCGATGCTTCACTTCAGGTTTACTGTTTCCCTTGGACCTTCTTATTGACGATGAAACACAGAAATTGCATCGGAATTAAATACGGGCACAATGCTGACTTATGTACAAGAAGACTGACTCTTTTTACTGACTATGTTTTGAACCATTCCTGTGACACTAGTTATAGATTGCGATGCTTCACTTCAGGTTTACTGTATACCTCTGACTTTCTTATTGACGATGAAACACAGAAATTGCATCGGAATTAAATAGAAAAGGCACAATGCCGACTTAAGTACAAGAAGACTGACTCTTCTTACTGTCTATGCTTTGAACCATTCCTGTGACACTAGTTATAGATTCCGATGCTTCACTTCAGATTTACTGTATCCCTCTGACCTTCTTATTGACGGTGAAACACAGAAATTGCATCGGAATTAAATACGAAAGGCACAATGCCAACTTAAGTACAAGAAGACTGACTCTTCTTCCTGATTATGTTTTGAACCATTCCTGTGACACTAGTTGTAGATTCCGATGCTTCACTTGAGGTTTACTGTATCCCTTGGACCTTCTTATTGACGATGAAACGCAGAAACTGCATCGGAATTAAATGCAAATGACACAAATCCGACTTAAGTACAAGAAGACTGACTCTTCCCACTGTCCATGTTTTGAACCATTCCTGTGACACTAGTTATAGATTCTGATGCTTCACTTCAGGTTTACTGTATACCTCTGACCTTCTTATTGACGATGAAACACAGAAATTGCATCGGAATTAAATAGAAAATGCACAATGCCGACTTAAGTACAAGAAGACTGACTCTTCATACTGTCTATGCTTTGAACCATTCCTGTGACACTAGTTATAAATTCCGATGCTTCACTTCGGTTTTACTGTATCCCTTGGACCATCTTATTGACGATGAAACACAGAAATTGCATCGGAATTCAGTACAAAAGGCACAAGGCCGACTTAACTACAAGAAGACTGACTCTTCTTACTGACAATGCTTTGAACCATTCCTGTGACTCTAGTTATAGATTCCGATGCCTAACTTCCGGATTACTGTATCCCTCTGACCTTCTTAGTGACGATGAAACACAGAAATTGCATCGGAATTAAATACAAAAAGCACAATGCCGACTTAAGTACAAGAATACTGACTCATCTTACTGTCTATGTTTTGAACCGTCCCTGTGACAGTAGTTATAGATTTCGATGTTTCACTCCAGGTTGACTGTATCCCTTGGACCTTCTTATTGACGATGAAACACAGAAATTGCATCGGAATTAAATACAAAAGGCACAATGCCGACTTAAGTACACGAAGACTGACTCTTCTTACTGTCTATGCTTTGAACCATCCCTGTGACACTAGTTATAGATTCCGATGTTTCACTGCAGGTTTACTGTGTCCCTTAGACCTTCTTATTGACGATGAAACACAGAAATTGCATCCAAATTAAATACAAAAGGCACAATGCCGACTTAAGTACATTAAGACTGACTCTTCATACTGTCTATAATTTGAACCATTCCAGTGACACTAGTTATAGATTCCGATGCTTCATTTCATGTTTACTGTATCCCTTGGACCTTCTTATTGACGATGAAACACAGAAATTGAATCGGAATTAAATACAAAAGGCACAATGCATACTTAAGTAGAAGAAGACTGATTCTTCCTACTGTCTATGTTTTGAACCATTAGTGTGACATTAGTTAAAGATTCCGATGCTTCTCTTCAGGTTTACTGTATCCCTCTGACCGTCTTATTGACGATGAAACACAGAAATTGCATCCGAATCAAATAGAAAAGGCACAATGCCGACTTAAGTACTAGAAGCCTGACTCTTCCTACTGTCTATGTTTTGAACCATTCCTAAGACACTTGTTATAGATTCCGATGCTTCACTTCAGGTTTACTGTATCCCTTGGACCTTCTTATTGTCGATGAAACACAGAAATTGCATCGGAATTCAATACAAAACAAACAAGGCCAACTAAACTACAAGAAGACTGACTCCTCTTACTGACTATGCTTTGAACCATTCCTGTGACCCTAGTTATAGATTCCGATGTTTCACTCCAGGTTGACTGTATCCCTTGGACCGTCTTATTGACGATGAAACACAGAAATTGCATCGGAATTAAATACAAAATGCACAATGCCGACCTAAGTACAACAAGACTGACTCATCTTACTGACTATGTTTTGAACCATTGCGGTGACACTAGTTATAGATTCCGTTGCTTCACTTCAGGTTTACTGTATCCCTCTGACCTTCTTATTGACGATGAAACACAGAAATTGCATCGGAATTAAATACAAAAGGCACAATACCGACTTAAGGACAAGAAGACAGACTCTTATTACTGACTATGCTTTGAACCATTCCTGTGACACTAGTCATAGATTCCGATGCTTAACTTCAGGATTACTGTATCCCTCTGACCTTCTTATTGACGATGAAACACAGAAATTGCATCGGAATTAAATACAAAAGACACAATGCCGACTTAAGTACAAGAAGACTGACTCTTCTTACTGTCTATGATTTGAACCATCCCTGTGACACTAGTTATAGTTTCCGATGCTTCACTCCAGGTTTACTGTATCACTTGGTCCTTCTTATTGACGAAGAAACACAGAAATTGCATCGGATATAAATAGAAAAGGCACAATTTCGACTTAAGTACAAGAAGACTGACTCTTCTTACTGTGTATGTTCTTAAGGATTCCTGTGACACTAGTTATAGATTCCGATGCTTCACTCCAGGTTTACTGTATCCCTTGGACCTTCTTATTGACGATGAAACACAGAAATAGCATCGGAATTAAATAGAAAAGGCACAATGCAGACTTAAGTACAAGAGGACTGACGCTTCTTACTGACTATGCTTTGAACCATTCCTGTGACACTAGTTATAGACTCCGATGCTTCACTTCAGGTTTACTGTACACCTTGGATATTCTTATTGACTATGAAACACAGAAATCGCATCGGAATTAAATACAAAAGGCACAATGCCGACTTAAGTACAAAAAGACTGACTCTTCCTACTGTCTATATTTTGAACCATTCCTGTGACACTAGTTATAGATTCCGATGCTTCACTTCAGGTTTACTGTATCCCTCTGACCTTATTACCGATGAAACACAGAAATTGCATCGGAATTGAATACAAAAGGCACAATGCCGACTTAAGGACAAGAAGACTGACCCTTCTTACTATCTATGCTTTGAACCATTCCTGTGACATTAGTTATAGATTCCGATGCTTCACTTCAGGTTTACTGTTTCCCTTGGACCTTCTTATTGACGATGAAACACAGAAATTGCATCGGAATTAAATACAAAAGGCACAATGCCGACTTATCTACAAGAAGACTGACTCTTCTTACTGACTATGTTTTGAACCATTCCTGTGACACTAGTTATAGATTCCGATGCTTCACTTCAGGTTTACTGAGTACCTCTGACCTTCTTATTGACGATGAAACACAGAAATTGCATCGGAATTAAATAGAAAAGGCACAATGCCGACTTAAGTACAAGAAGACTGACTCTTCTTACTGTCTATGCTTTGAACCATTCCTGTGACACTAGTTATAGATTCCGATGCTTCACTTCAAGTTTACTGTATCCCTCTGACCTTCTTATTGACGGTGAAACACAGAAATTGCATCGGAATTAAATACGAAAGGCACAATGCCAACTTAAGTACAAGAAGACTGACTCTTCTTCCTGATTATGATTTGAACCATTCCTGTGACACTAGTTGTAGATTCCGATGCTTCACTTGAGGTTTACTGTATCCCTTGGACCTTCTTATTGACGATGAAACGCAGAAATTGCATCGGAATTAAATACAAATGACACAATGCCGACTTAAGTACAAGAAGACTGACTCTTCCCACTGTCCATGATTTGAACCATTCCTGTAACACTAGTTATAGATTCCGATGCTTCACTTCAGGTTTACTGTATACCTCTGACCTTCTTATTGACGATGAAACACAGAAATTGCATCGGAATTAAATAGAAAATGCACAATGCCGACTTAAGTACAAGAAGACTGACTCTTCTTACTGTCTATGCTTTGAACCATTCCTGTGACACTAGTTATAAATTCCGATGCTTCACTTCGGTTTTACTGTATCCCTTGGACCATCTTATTGACGATGAAACACAGAAATTGCATCGGAATTCAGTACAAAAGGCACAAGGCCGACTTAACTACAAGAAGACTGACTCCTCTTACTGACTATGCTTTGAACCATTCCTGTGACTCTACTTATAGATTCCGGTGCTTAACTTCCGGATTACTGTATCTCTCTGACCTTCTTAGTGACGATGAAACACAGAAATTGCATCGGAATTAAATACAAAAAGCACAATGCCGACTTAAGTACAAGAATACTGACTCATCTTACTGTCTATGTCTTGAACCGTCCCTTTGACCCTAGTTATAGATTCCGATGTTTCACTCCATGTTGACTGTATCCCTTGGACCTTCTTATTGACGATGAAACACAGAAATTGCATCCGAATTAAATATAAAATGCACAATGCCGACTTAAGTACAACAAGACTGACTCTTCTTACTGACTATGTTTTGAACCATTCTTGTGACACTAGTTATCGATGCCGTTGCTTCACTTCAGGTTTACTGTATCCCTCTGACCTTCTTATTGACGATGAGACACAGAAATTGCATCGGAATTAAATACAAAAGGCACAATGCCGAATTAAGTACAAGAAGACTGACTCTTTTTACTGTCTATGATTTTAACCATTCCTGTGACACTAGTTATAGACTCCGATGCTTCACTCCAGGTTTACTGTATCCCTCTGACCTTCTTATTGACGATGAGACACAGAAATTGCATCGGATATAAATAGAAAAGGCACAATTTCGACTTAAGTACAAGAAGACTGACTCTTCTTACTGTCTATGATTTGAACCATCCCTGTGACACTAGTTATAGTTTCCGATGCTTTACTCCAGGTTTACTGTATCACTTGGTCCTTCTTATTGACGAAGAAACACAGAAATTGCATCGGATATAAATAGAAAAGGCACAATTTCGACTTAAGTACAAGAAGACTGACTCTTCTTACTGTGTATGTTTTTAACCATTCCTGTGACACTAGTTATAGATTCCGAGGCTTCACTTCAGGTTTACTGTATCCCTTGGACCTTCTTATTGACGATGAAACACAGAAATAGCATCGGAATTAAATAGAAAAGGCACAAAGCAGACTTATGTACAAGAGGACTGACGCTTCTTACTGACTATGTTTTGAACCATTCCTGTGACACTAGTTATAGACTCCGATGCTTCACTTCAGGTTTACTGTATACCTCTGACTTTCTTATTGACGATGAAACACAGAAATCGCATCGGAATTAAATAGAATAGGCACAATGCCGACTTAAGTACAAAAAGACTGACTCTTCCTACTGTCTATATTTTGAACCATTCCTGTACACTAGTTATAGATTCCGATGCTTCACTTCAGGTTTACTGTATCCCTCTGACCTTATTGCCGATGAAACACAGAAATTGCATCGGAATTAAATACAAAAGGCACAATGCCGTCTTAAGGACAAGAAGACTGACACTTCTTACTATCTATGCTTTGAACCATTCCTGTGACATTAGTTATAGATTCCGATGCTTCACTTCAGGTTTACTGTTTCCCTTGGACCTTCTTATTGACGATGAAACACAGAAATTGCATCGGAATTAAATACAAAAGGCACAATGCCGACTAATGTACAAGAGGACTGACTCTTTTTACTGACTATGTTTTGAACCATTCCTGTGACACTAGTTATAGATTCCGATGCTTCACTTCAGGTTTACTGTATACCTCTGACTTTCTTATTGACGATGAAACACAGAAATTGCATCGGAATTAAATAGAAAAGGCACAATGCCGACTTAAGTACAAGAAGACTGACTCTTCTTACTGTCTATGCTTTGAACCATTCCTGTGACACTAGTTATAGATTCCGATGCTTCACTTCAGATTTACTGTATCCCTCTGACCTTCTTATTGACGGTGAAACACAGAAATTGCATCGGAATTAAATACGAAAGGCACAATGCCAACTTAAGTACAAAAAGACTGACTCTTCTTCCTGATTATGTTTTGAACCATTCCTGTGACACTAGTTGTAGATTCCGATGCTTCACTTGAGGTTTACTGTATCCCTTGGACCTTCTTATTGACGATGAAACGCAGAAATTGCATCGGAATTAAATGCAAATGACACAAATCCGACTTAAGTACAAGAAGACTGACTCTTCCCACTGTCCATATTTTGAAACATTCCTGTGACACTAGTTATAGATTCCGATGCTTCACTTCAGGTTTACTGTATACCTCTGACCTTCTTATTGACGATGAAACACAGAAATTGCATCGGAATTAAATAGAACATGCACAATGCCGACTTAAGTACAAGAAGACTGAAACTTCTTACTGTCTATTTTTTGAACCATTCCTGTGACACTAGTTATAGTTTCCGATGCTTCTCTCCAGGTTTACTGTATCACTTGGTCCTTCTTATTGACGATGAAACACAGAAATTGCATCGGAATTCAGTACAAAAGGCACAAGGCCGACTTAACTACAAGAAGACTGACTCTTCTTACTGACAATGCTTTGAACCATTCCTGTGACTCTAGTTATAAATTCCGATGCTTAACTTCCGGATTACTGTATCCCTCTGACCTTCTTAGTGACGATGAAACACAGATATTGCATCGGAATTAAATACAAAAAGCACAATGCCGACTTAAGTACAAGAATACTGACTCATCTAACTGTCTATGTTTTGAACCGTCCCTGTGACACTAGTTATAGATTCCGATGTTTCACTCCAGGTTGACTGTATCCCTTGGACCTTCTTATTGACGATGAAACACAGAAATTGCATCGGAATTAAATACAAAAGGCACAATGCTGACTGAAGTACACGAAGACTGACTCTTCTTACTGTCTATGCTTTGAACCATCCCTGTGACACTAGTTATAGATTCCGATGTTTCACTGCAGGTTTACTGTGTCCCTTAGACCTTCTTATTGACGATGAAACACAGAAATTGCATCCAAATTAAATACAAAAGGCACAATGCTGACTTAAGTACATTAAGACTGACTCTTCATACTGTCTATAATTTGAACCATTCCAGTGACACTAGTTATAGATTCCGATGCTTCATTTCATGTTTACTGTATCCCTTGGACCTTCTTATTGACGATGAAACACAGAAATTGAATCGGAATTAAATAGAAAAGGCACAATGCATACTTAAGTAAAAGAAGACTGATTCTTCCTACTGTCTATGTTTTGAACCATTACTGTGACATTAGATAAAGATTCCGATGCTTCTCTTCAGGTTTACCGTATCCCTCTGACCGTCTTATTGACGTTGAAACACAGAAATTGCATCCGAATCAAATAGAAAAGGCACAATGCCGACTTAAGTACTAGAAGCCTGACTCTTCCTACTGTCTATGTTTTGAACCATTCCTAAGACACTTGTTATAGATTCCGATGCTTCACTTCAGGTTTACTGTATCCCTTGGACCTTCTTATTGTCGATGAAACACAGAAATTGCATCGGAATTCAATACAAAAGGCACAAGGCCAACTAAACTACAAGAAGACTGACTCCTCTTACTGACTATGCTTTGAACCATTCCTGTGACCCTAGTTACAGATTCCGATGTTTCACTCCAGGTTGACTGTATCCCTTGGACCGTCTTATTGACGATGAAACACAGAAATTGCATCGGAATTAAATACAAAATGCACAATGCCGACTTAAGTACAACAAGACTGACTCTTCTTACTGACTATGTTTTGAACCATTGCTGTGACACTAGTTATAGATTCCGTTGCTTCACTTCAGAATTACTGTATCCCTCTGACCTTCTTATTGACGATGAAACACAGAAATTGCATCGGAATTAAATACAAAAGGCACAATACCGACTTAAGAACAAGAAGACAGACTCTTATTACTGACTATGCTTTGAACCATTCCTGTGACACTAGTCATAGTATCCGATGCTTAACTTCAGGATTACAGTATCCCTCTGACCTTCTTATTGACGATGAAACACAGAAATTGCATCGGAATTAAATACAAAAGACACAATGCCGACTTAAGTACAAGAAGACTGACTCTTCTTAATGTCTATGATTTGAACCATCCCTGTGACACTAGTTATAGTTTCCGATGCTTCACTCCAGGTTTACTGTATCACTTGGTCCTTCTTATTGACGAAGAAACACAGAAATTGCATCGGATATAAATAGAAAAGGCACAATTTCGACTTGAGTACAAGAAGACTGACTCTTCTTACTGTGTATGTTTTTAACCATTCCTGTGACACTAGTTATAGATTCCGATGCTTCACTCCAGGTTTACTGTATCCCTTGGACCTTCTTATTGACGATGAAACACAGAAATAGCATCGGAATTAAATAGAAAAGGCACAATGCCTACTTAAGTACAAGAAGACTGACTCTTGTTACTGACTATGTATTGGACCATTCCTGTGACACTAGTTATAAATTCCGATGCTTCACTTCGGGTTTACTGTATCCCTTGGACCATCTTATTGACGATGAAACACAGAAATTGCATCGGATATAAATAGAAAAGGCACAATGCCTACTTAAGTACAAGAAGACTGACGCTTCTTACTGTCTATATTTTGAACCATTCCTGTGACACTAGTTATAGATTCCTATGCTTCACTTTAGGTTTACTGTATCCCTCTGACCTTATTGCCGATGAAACACAGAAATTGCATCGGAATTAAATACAAAAGGCACAATACCGACTTATGTACAAGAGGACTGACGCTTCTTACTGACAATGTTTTGAACCATTCCTGTGACACTAGTTACAGACTCCGATGCTTCACTTCAGGTTTCCTGTACACCTTGGACCTTCTTATTGACTATGAAACACAGAAATCGCATCGGAATTAAATACAAAAGGCACAATGCCGACTTAAGTACAAAAAGACTAACTCTTCCTACTGTCTATATTTTGAACCATTCCTGTGACACTAGTTATAGATTCCGATGCTTCACTTCAGGTTTACTGTATCCCTCTGACCTTATTGCCGATGAAACACAGAAATTGCATCGGAATTAAATACAAAAGGCACAATGCCGACTTAAGGACAAGAAGACTGACCCTTCTTACTATCTATGCTTTGAACCATTCCTGTGACATTAGTTATAGATTCCGATGCTTCACTTCAGGTTTACTGTTTCCCTTGGACCTTCTTATTGACGATGAAACACAGAAATTGCATCGGAATGAAATACAAAAGGCACAATGCCGACTTATGTACAAGAAGACTGACTCTTCTTACTGACTATGTTTTGAACCATTCCTGTGACACTAGTTATAGATTCCGATGCTTCACTTCAGGTTTACTGTATACCTCTGACCTTCTTATTGACGATGAAACACAGAAATTGCATCGGAATTAAATAGAAAATGCACAATGCCGACTTAAGTACAAGAAGACTGACTCTTCTTACTGTCTATGCTTTGAACCATTCCTGTGACACTAGTTATAAATTCCGATGCTTCACTTCGGTTTTACTGTATCCCTTGGACCATCTTATTGACGATGGAACACAGAAATTGCATCGGAATTCAGTACAAAAGGCACAAGGCCGACTTAACTACAAGAAGACTGACTCCTCTTACTGACTATGCTTTGAACCATTCCTGTGACTCTAGTTATAGATTCCGGTGCTTAACTTCCGGATTACTGTATCCCTCTGACCTTCTTATTGACGATGAGACACAGAAATTGCATCGGAATTAAATACAAAAGGCACAATGCCGAATTAAGTAGAAGAAGACTGACTCTTTTACTGTCTATGATTTTAACCATTCCTGTGACACTAGTTATAGACTCCGATGCTTCACTCCAGCTTTACTGTATCCCTTCGACCTTCTTATTGACGATGAAACACAGAAATTGCTCCGGAATTAAATACAAAAGGCACAATGCCGACTTAAGTACGAGAAGACTGACTCTTCTTACGGTCTATGCTTTGAACCATCCCAGTGACACTAGTTATAGATTCCGATGCTTCACTGCAGGTTTACTGTGTCCCTTAGACCTTCTTATTGACGATGAAACACAGATATTACATCGGAATTGAATACAATAGGCACACTGCCGACTTAAGTGCAAGAAGACTGACACTTCCTACTTTCTATGTTTTGAACCATACCTGTGACACTAGTAATAGATTTCGATGCTTCACTTCAGGTTTTCTGTATCCCTTAGAGCGTCTTATTGACGATGAAACACAGAAATTGCATCGGAATTAAATACAAAAGGCACATTACCGACTTAAGAACAAGAAGACAGACTCTTCTTACTGACTATGCTTTGAACCATTCCTGTGACACTAGTCATAGATTCCGATGCTTACCTTCAGGATTACTGTATCCCACTGACCTTCTTATTGACGATGAAACACAGAAATTGCTTCCGAATTAAATACAAAATTCACAATGCCGACTTAAGTACAAGAAGACTGACTCTTCTTACTGTCTATGATTTGAACCATCCCTGTGACACTAGTTATAGTTTATGTTGCTTTACTCTAGGTTTACTGTATCCCTTTGTCCTTGTTATTGACGAAGAAACACAGAAATTGCATCGGAATTAAATACAAAAGGCACAATGCCTACTTAAGTACAAGAAGACTGACTCTTATTACTGACTATGTATTGGACCATTCCTGTGACACTAGTTATAAATTCCGATGCTTCACTTCGGGTTTACTGTATCCCTTGGACCATCTTATTGACGATGAAACACAGAAATTGCATCGGATATAAATAGAAAAGGCACAATGTCGACTTAAGTACAAGAAGACCGACTCTTCTTACTGTCTATGTTTTGAACCATTCCTGTGACACTAGTTATAGATTCCGATGCTTCACTCCAGGTTTACTGTATCCCTTGGACCTTCTTATTGACGATGAAACCCAGAAAATGCATCGGAATTAAGTAGAAAAGGCACAATGCCGACTTAATTACAAGGGGACTGACGCTTCTTACTGACTATGTTTTGAACCATTCCTGTGACACTAGTTATAGATTCCGATGCTTAACTTCAGGTTTACTGTACACCTTGGACCTTCTTATTGACTATGAAACACAGAAACCGCATTGGAATTAAATACAAAAGGCACTATGCCGACTTAAGTACAAGAAGACTGACTCTTCCTACTGTCTATATTTTGAACGATTCCTGTGACACTAGTTATAGATTCCGATGCTTCACTTCAGATTTACTGTATCCCTGGGACCGTCTTATTGCCGATGAAACACTGAAATTGCATCGGAATTAAATTTAAAAGGCACAATGCCTACTTAAGGACAAGAAGACTGACCCTTCTTACTATCTATGTTTTGAACCATTCCTGTGACACTAGTTATTGATTCCGATGCTTCACTTCAGGTTTACTGTTTCCCTTGGACCTTCTTATTGACGATGAAACACAGAAATTGCATCGGAATTAAATACATAAGGCAAAATGCCGACCTAAGTACAAGAAGACTGACTCTTATTACTGACTATGTTTTAGACCATTTTCTGTGACACTAGTTACAAATTCCGATGCTTCACTTCGGGTTTACTGTATCCCTTGGACCATCTTATTGACGATGAAACACAGAAATTGCATCGGATATAAATAGAAAAGGCACAATGTCGACATAAGTACAAGAAGACTGACTCTTCTTACTGTCTATGTTTTGAACCATTCCTGTGACACTAGTTATAGATTCCGATGCTTCACTCCAGGTTTACTGTATCCCTTGGACCTTCTTATTGACGATGAAACACAGAAATAGCATCGGAATTAAATAGAAAAGGCACAATGCAGACTTAAGTACAAGAGGACTGACGCTTCTTACTGACTATGTTTTGAACCATTCCTGTGACACTAGTTATAGACTCCGATGCTTCACTTCAGGTTTACTGTACACCTTGGACCTTCCTATTGACTATGAAACACAGAAATCGCATCGGAATTAAATACAAAAGGCACAATGCCGACTTAAGTACAAAAAGACTGACTTTTACTACTGTCTATATTTTGAACCATTCCTGTGACACTAGTTATAGATTCCGATGCTTCACTTTAGGTTTACTGTATCCCTCTGACCTTATTGCCGATGAAACACAGAAATTGCATCGGAATGAAATACAAAAGGCACAATGTCGACTTATGTACAAGAAGACTGCCTCTTCTTACTGACTATGTTCTGAACCATTCCTGTGACACTAGTTATAGATTCCCATGCTTCACTTCAGGTTTACTGTATACCTCTGACCTTCTTATTGACGATGAAACACAGAAATTGCATCGGAAATAAATAGAAAAGCCACAATGCCGACTTAAGTACAAGAAGACTGACTCTTCTTACTGTCTATGCTTTGAACCATTCCTGTGACACTAGTTATAGATTCCGATGCTTCACTTCAGGTTTACTGTATCCCTCTGACCTTCTTATTGACGGTGAAACACAGAAATTGCATCGGAATTAAATACGAAAGGCACAATGCCAACTTAAGTACAAGAAGACTGACTCTTCTTCCTGATTATGTTTCGAACCATTCCTGTGACACTAGTTGTAGATTCCGATGCTTCACTTGAGGTTTACTGTATCCCTTGGACCTTCTTATTGTCGATGAAACACAGAAATTGCATCGGAATTCAATACAAAAGGCACAAGGCCGACTTAACTACAAGAAGACTGACTCCTCTTACTGACTATGATTTGAACCATTCCTGTGACTCTAGTTATAGATTCCGGTGCTTAACTTCCTGATTACTGTATCCCTCTGACTTTCTTAGTGACGATGAAACACAGAAATTGCATCGGAATTAAATACAAAAAGCACAATGCCGACTTAAGTACAAGAATACTGACTCATCTTATTGTCTATGTTTTGAACCGTCCCTGTGACCCTAGTTATAGATTCCGATGTTTCACTCCATGTTGACTGTATCCCTTGGACCTTCTTATTGACGATGAAACACAGAAAATGGATCCGAATTAAATACAAAATGCACAATGCCGACTTAAGTACAACAAGACTGACTCTTCTTACTGACTATGTTTTGAACCATTCTTGTGACACTAGTTATCGATGCCGTTGCATCACTTCAGGTTTACTGTATCCCTCTGACCTTCTTATTGACGATGAGACACAGAAATTGCGTCGGAATTAAATACAAAAGGCACAATGCCGAATTAAGTACAAGAAGACTGACTCTTTTTACTGTCTATGATTTTAACCATTCCTGTGACACTAGTTATAGACTCCGATGCTTCACTCCAGGTTTACTCTATCCCTTCGACCCTCTTATTGACGATGAAACACAGAAATTGCTCCGGAATTAAGTACAATAGGCACAATGCCGACTTAAGTACAAGGAGACTGACTCTTCTTACGGTCTATGCTTTGAACCATCCCTGTGACACTAGTTATAGATTCCGATGCTTCACTGCAGGTTTACTGTGTCCCTTAGACCTTCTTATTGACGATGAAACAAAGAAAATGCATCGGAATTAAATAGAAAAGACACAATGCCGACTTAATTACAAGAGGACTGACGCTTCTTACTGACTATGTTTTGATCCATTCCTGTGACACTAGTTATAGATTCCGATGCTTCACTTCAGGTTTACTGTACACCTTGGACCTTCTTATTGACTATGAAACACAGAAATCGCATCGGAATTAAATACAAAAGGCACTATGCCGACTTAAGTACAAGAAGACTGACTCTTCCTACTGTCTATAATTTAAACCATTCCTGTGACACTAGTTATAGATTCCGATGCTTCACTTCAGGTTTACTGTATCCCTCTGACCTTTTTGCCGATGAAACAAAGAAATTGCATCGGAATTAAATTTAAAAGGCACAATGCCAACTTAAGAATAAGAAGACTGACCCTTCTTACTATCTATGTTTTGAACCATTCCTGTGACACTAGTTATAGATTCCGATGCTTCACTTCATGTTTACTGTTTCCCTTGCACCTTCTTATTGACGATGAAACACAGAAATTGCATCGGAATTAAATACAAAAGGCACAATGCCGACTTATGTACAAGAAGACTGACTCTTCCTACTGTCTATGTTTTGAACCATTTCTGTGACACTAGTTATAGAGTCCGATGCTTCACTTCAGGTTTACTGTATCCCTCTGACCTTCTTATTGATGATGAAAGACAGGCATTTCATCGGAATTAAATACAAAAGGCACAATGCCGACTTAAGAACAGGAAGACAGACTCTTCTTACTGACTATGCTTTGAACCATTCCTGTGACACTAGTCATAGATTCTGATGCTTAACTTCAGGATTACTGTATCCCACTGACATTCTTATTGACGATGAAACACAGAAACTGCTTCCGAATTAAATACAAAATTCACAATGCCGACTTAAGTACAAGAAGACTGACTTTTCTTACTGTCTATGATTTGAACCATCCCTGTGACACTAGTTATAGTTTCCGATGCTTCACTCTAGGTTTACTGTATCCCTTGGTCCTTCTTATTGACGAAGAAACACAGAAATTGCATCGGAATTAAATACAAAAGGCACAATGCCGACTTAAGTACAAGAAGACTGACTCCTATTACTGACAATGTTTTGGACCATTCCTGTGACACTAGTTATAAATTCCGATGCTTCACTTCGGGTTTACTGTATCCCTTGGACCATCTTATTGACGATGAAACACAGAAATTGCATCGGATATAAATAGAAAAGGCACAATGTCGACTTAAGTACAAGAAGACCGACTCTTCTTACTGTCTATGTTTTGAACCATTCCTGTGACACTAGTTATAGATTCCGATGCTTCACTCCAGGTTTACTGTATCCCTTGGACCTTCTTATTGACGATGAAACCCAGAAAATGCATCGGAATTAAATAGAAAAGACACAATGCCGACTAAATTACAAGAGGACTGACGCCTCTTACTGACTATGTTTTGATCCATTCCTGTGACACTAGTTATAGATTCCGATGCTCCACTTCAGGTTTACTGTACACCTTGGACCTTCTTATTGACTATGAAACACAGAAATCGCATCGGAATTAAATACAAAAGGCACTATGCCGACTTAAGTACAAGAAGACTGACTCTTCCTACTGTCTATATTTTAAACAATTCCTGTGACACTAGTTATAGATTCCGATGCTTCACTTCAGGTTTACTGTATCCCTCTGACCTTTTTGCCGATGAAACACAGAAATTGCATCGGAATTAAATTTAAAAGGCACAATGCCAACTTAAGGACAAGAAGACTGACTCTTCTTACTATCTATGTTTTGAACCATTCCTGTGACACTAGTTATAGATTCCGATGCTTCTCTTCAGGTTTGCTGTATCCCTTGCCCCTTCTTATTGACGATGAAACATAGAAATTGCATCGGAATTAAATACAAAAGGCACAATGCCGACTTATGTACAAGAAGACTGACTCTTCCTACTGTCTATGTTTTGAATCATTTCTGTGACACTAGTTATAGAGTCCGATGCTTTACTTCAGGTTTACTGTATCCCTCTAACCATCTTATTGACGATGAAAGACAGACATTGCATCGGAATTAAATACAAAAGGCACAATGCCGACTTAAGTACAAGAAGACTGACTCTTCTTACTGTCTATGTTTTGAACCATCCCTGTGACACTAGTTATAGTTTCCGATGCTTCACTCCAGGTTTACTGTATCCCTTGGTCCTTCTCATTGACGAAGAAACACAGAAATTGCATCGGAATTAAATACAAAAGGCACAATGCCGACCTAAGTACAAGAAGACTGACTCTTATTACTGACTATGTTTTGGACCATTCCTGTGACAGTAGTTATAAATTCCGATGCTTTACTTAGGGTTTACTGTATCCCTTGGACCATCTTATTGACAATGAAACACAGAAATTGCATCGGATATAAATAGAAAAGGCACAATGCCGACTTAAGTACAAGAAGACTGACTCTTCTTACTGTCTATGCTTTGAACCATTCCTGTGACACTAGTTATAGATTCCGATGCTTCACTTCAGGTTTACTGTATCCCTCTGACCTTCTTATTGACGGTGAAACACAGAAATTGCATCGGAATTAAATACGAAAGGCACAATGCCAACTTAAGTACAACAAGACTGACTCTTCTTCCTGATTATGTTTCGAACCATTCCTGTGACACTAGTTGTAGATTCCGATGCTTCACTTGAGGTTTACTGTACACCTTGGACCTTCTTATTGACTATGAAACACAGAAATCGCATCGGAATTAAATACAAAAGGCACTATGCCGACTTAAGTACAAGAAGACTGACTCTTCCTACTGTCTATATTTTAAACCATTTTTGTGACACTAGTTATAGATTCCGATGCTTCACTTCAGGTTTACTGTATCCCTTGGTCCTTCTTATTGACGATGAAACACAGAAATTGCATCGGAATTCAATCCAAAGGCACAAGGCCGACTTAACTACAAGAAGACTGACTCCTCTTACTGACTCTGCTTTGAACCATTCCTGTGACTCTATTATAGATTGCAGTGCTTAACTTCCGGATTACTGTATCCCTCTGACCTTCTTAGTGACGATGAAACACAGAAATTGCATCGGAATTAAATACAAAAAGCACAATGCCGACTTAAGTACAAGAATACTGACTCATCTTACTGTGTATGTTTTGAACCGTCCCTGTGACCCTAGTTATAGGTTCCGATGTTTCACTCCATGTTGACTGTATCCCTTGGACCTTCTTATTGACGATGAAACACAGAAATTGCATCCGAATTAAATACAAAATGCACAATGCCGACTTAAGTACAACAAGACTGACTCTTCTTACTGACTATGTTTAGAACCATTCTTGTGACACTAGTTATCGATGCCGTTGCTTCACTTCAGGTTTACTGTATCCCTCTGACCTTCTTATTGACGATGACACACAGAAAATGCATCGGAATTAAATACAAAAGGCACAATGCAGAAATAAGTACAAGAAGAGTGACTCTTTTTACTCTCTATGATTTTAACCATTCCTGTGACACTAGTTATAGACTCCGATGCTTCACTCCAGGTTTACTGTATCCCTTCGACCTTCTTATTGACTATGAAAAACAGAAATTGCTCCGGAATTTAATACAAAAGGCACAATGCCGACTTAAGTACAAGAAGACTAACTCTTCTTACGGTCTATGCTTTGAACCATCCCTGTGACACTAGTTATAGATTCCGATGCTTCACTCTAGGTTTACTGTATCCCTTGGTCCTTCTTATTGATGAAGAAACACAGAAATTGCATCGGAATTAAATACAAAAGGCACAATGCCGACTTAAGTACAAGAAGACTGACTCTTATTACTGACTATGTTTTGGACCATTCCTGTGACACTAGTTATAAATTCCGATGCTTCACTTCGGGTTTACTGTATCCCTTGGACCATCTTATTGACGATGAAACACAGAAATTGCATCGGAATTAAATACAAAAGGCACAATGCCGAAATAAGTACAAGAAGACTGACTCTTCTTACTGTCTATTCTTTTAACCATTCCTTTGAGACTAGATATAGACTCCGATGCTTCACTCCAGGTTTACTGTATCCCTTCGACCTTCTATATGACGATGAAACACAGAAATTGCATCGGAATTAAATACAAAAGGCACAATGCCGAATTAAGTACAAGAAGACTGACTCTTCTTACTGTCTATTCTTTTAACCATTCCTTTGACACTAGATATAGACTCCGATGCTTCACTCCAGGATTACTGTATCCCGTCGACCTTCTTATTGACGATTAAACACAGAAATTGCATCGGAATTAAATACAAAAGGCACAATGCCGACTTAAGTACAAGCAGACTGACTCTTCTTACTGTCTATGTTTTGAATCATCCCTGTGACACCAGTTATAGTTTCCGATGCTTCACTCAAGGTTTACTGTATCCCTTGGTCCTTCTTATTGACGATGAAACACAGAAATTGCATCAGAATTAAATACAAAAGGCACAATGCCGACTTAAGTACAAGAAGACTGTCTCTTCTTACTGTTTATGTTTTAAACCATTCCTAAGACACTAGTTATAGATTACGATACTTCACTCCTGGTTTACTGTATCCCTTGGACCTTATTATTGACGATGACACACAGAAATTGTATCGGAATTAAATACAAAAGGCACAATGCCGACTTAAGTACAAGAAGACTGACTCTTCGTACTGACTATGTTTTGAACCATTCCTGTGACACTACTTATAGATTCCGATACTTCTTTTCAGGTTTACTGTATCCCTTGGACCTTCTTATTGACGATGAAACGCAGAAATTGCATCGGAATTAAATAGAAAAGGCACAATGCCGACTTAAGTACAAGAAGACTGACTCTTCTTACTGTCTATGATTTGACCCATTCCTGTGACACTAGTTATAGATTCCGATGCTTCACTTCAGGTTTACTGTATCCCTTGGACCTTCTTATTGACGATGAAACACAGAAATTGCATCGGAGTAAAATACAAAATGCACAATGCCGACTTAAGTACATGAAGACCGACTCATAATACTGACTATGTTTGGAACCATTCCTGTGACACTAGTTATAGATTCAGATGCTTTAGTTGAGGTTTATTGTATCCCTTGGACCTTCTTATTGACGATGAAACACAGAAATCGCATCGGAATTAAATACAAAATGCACAATGCTGACATAAGTACAAGAAGACTGACTCTTCTTACTGTCTATGTTTTGAACCATTCCTGTGACACTAGTTATAGTTTCCGATGCTTCACTCCACGTTCACTGTATTCCTCTGACCTTCTTATTGACGATGAAACTCAGAAATTGCATCGGAATTAAATACAAAAGGCACAATGCCGACTTAAGTACAAGAAGACTGACTCTTCTTACTGTCTATAATTAAATCATTCCTGTGACACTAGTTATAGATTCCGATGTTTCACTTCAGGTTTACTGTATCCCTCTGACCTTCTTATTAACGATGAAACACAGAAATTGCATCGGAATTAAATAGAAAAGGCACAATGCCGACTTAAGTACAAGAGGACTGACTCTTCTTACTGTCTGTGATTTGAACCATTCCTGTGACACTAGTTGTAGATTCCGATGCTTCACCTCAGGTTTACTGTATCCCTTGGACCTTCTTGTTGACGATGAAACACAGAAATTCCATCGGAATTAAATACAAAAGACACAATGCCGACTTAAGTACAAGAAGACTGACTCTTCCAACTGTCTATGTTTTGAACCATTCCTGTGACACTAGTTATAGATTCCGATGCTTAACTTCAGGATAACTGTATCCCTCTAGAATTCTTAGTGACGATGAAACACAGAAATTGCATCGGAATTAAATACAAAATGCACAATGCCGACTTAAGTACAAGAAGAATGACTCTTCTTACTGACTATGTTTTGAACCATTCCTGTGACACTAGTTATAGATTCCTTTGCTTCACTTCAGGTTTACTGTATCCCTCTGACCTTCTTATTGACGATGAAACTCAGAAATTGCATCGGAATTAAATACAAAATGCACAATGCCGAATTAAGTACAAGAAGACTGACTCTTCTTACTGTCTATGCTTTTAACCATTCCTGTGACACTAGTTATAGACTCCGATGCTTCACTCCAGGTTTACTGTTTCCCTTCGACCTTCTTATTGCCGATGAAACACAGAAATTGCATCGGAATTAAATACAAAAGGCACTATGACGACTTAAGTACAAGGAGACTGACTCTTCTTACTGTCTATGTTTTGAACCATGCCTGTGAAACTAGTTATAGATTCCGATGCTTCACTGCAGGTTTACTGTGTCCCTTGGACCTTCTTATTGACGATGAAACACAGAAATTACATCGGAATTAAATGCAATAGGCACAATGCCGACTTAAGAACAAGAAGACTGACTCTTCGTACTATCTATGTTTTGAACCATTCCTGTGACACTAGTTATACATTCCGATGCTTCACTTCAGATTTACTGAATCCCTTGGACCGTCTTATTGACGATGAAACACAGAAATTGCATCGGAATTAAATACAAAAGGCACAATACCGACATAAGGACAAGAAGACTGACTCTTCTTACTGACTATGCTTTGAACCATTCCTTGACACTAGTCATAGATTCCGATGCTTAAGTTCAGGATTACTGTATCCCTCTGACCTTCTTATTCACGATGAAACACAGAAATTGCATCCGATTTAAATACAAAAGGCACAATGCCGACTTAAGTACAAGAAGACCGACTCTTCCTACTGACTATATTTTGAACCATTCCTGTGACACTAGTTATAGATTTCGATGCTTCAGTTGAGGTTTATTGTATGCCTTGGACCTTCTTATTGACGATGAAACACAGAAATCGCATCGGAATTAAATACAAAAGGCACAATGCCGACATAAGTACAAGAAGACTGACTCTTCTTACTGTCTATGTTTTGAACCATTCCTGTGACACTAGTTATAGATTCCGATGCTTCACTCCAGGTTTAATGTATCCCCTGGACCTTCTTATTGACGATGAAACACAGAAATTGCATCGGAATGAAACACAAAAGGCACAATGCCGACCTAAGGACAAGAAGACTGACTCTTCTTAGTGACTATGCTTTGAACCATTCCTGTGACACTAGCTATAGATTCCGATGCATCACTTCAGGTTTACTGTATCCCTCTGACCTTCTTATTGACGATAAAAGACAGAAGTTGCATTGGAATTAAATACAAAAGGCACAATGCCGAATTAAGTACAAGAAGACAGACTCTTCTTACTGTCTATGTTTTGAACAATTCCATTGACACTAGTTATGGATTGCGATGCTTCACTTGAGGTTTACTGTATCCCTTGGTCCTTCTTATTGAAGATGAAACACAGAAATTGCATCGGAATTAAATACAAAAGGCAAAATGCCGACTTAAGTACACAAAGACTGACTCTTGTTACTGCCCATGATTTTGAACCATTCCTGTGACACTAGTTATAGATTCCGATGCTACACTCCAGGTTTTACGTATCCCTTGGACATTCTTATTGACGATGAAACACAGAAATTGCATCGGAACTAAATACAAAAGGCACAATGCCGACTTAAGTACAGGAAGACTGACTCTTCCTACTGTCAATGTTTTGAACCATTCCTGTTACACTAGTTATGGATTCCGATGCTTCACTTCAGGTTTACTGTATCCCTCTGATCTTCTTATTCACGATGAAACACAGAAATTGCATCGGAATTAAATACAAAAGGCACAATGCCGACTTAAGTACAAGAGGACTGACCCTTCTTACTGTCTATGATTTGAACCATTCCTGTGACCCTAGTTGTAGATTCCGATGCTTCACCTCAGGTTTACTGCATCCCTTGGACCTTCTTGTTGACGATGAAACACACAAATTGCATCGGAATTAAATACAAAAGACACAATGCCGACTTAAGTACAAGAAGACTGACTCTTCCAACTGTCTATGTTTTGAACCATTCCTGTGACACTAGTTATAGATTCCGATGCTTCACTTCAGGTTTACTGTATCCCTCTGACCGTCTTATTGACGATGAAACACAGAAATTGCATCCGAATTAAATAGAAAAGGCACAATGCCGACTTAAGTTCTAGAAGACTGACACTTCCTACTGTCTATGTTTTGAACCATTCCTAAGACACTTTTTATAGATTCCGATGCTTCACTTCAGGTTTACTGTATCCCTTGGACCTTCTTATTGACGATGAAACACAGAAATTGCATCGGAATTAAATAGAAAATGCACAATGCCGACTTAAGTACAAGAAGACTGACTCTTCTTACTGTCTATGCTTTGAACCATTCCTGTGACACTAGTTATAAATTCCGATGCTTCACTTCGGTTTTACTGTATCCCTTGGACCATCTTATTGACGATGAAACACAGAAATTGCATCGGAATTCAGTACAAAAGGCACAAGGCCGACTTAACTACAAGAAGACTGACTCCTCTTACTGACTATGCTTTGAACCATTCCTGTGACTCTACTTATAGATTCCGGTGCTTAACTTCCGGATTACGTTATCTCTCTGACCTTCTTAGTGACGATGAAACACAGAAATTGCATCGGAATTAAATACAAAAAGCACAATGCCGACTTAAGTACAAGAATACTGACTCATCTTACTGTCTATGTCTTGAACCGTCCCTTTGACCCTAGTTATAGATTCCGATGTTTCACTCCATGTTGACTGTATCCCTTGGACCTTCTTATTGACGATGAAACACAGAAATTGCATCCGAATTAAATATAAAATGCACAATGCCGACTTAAGTACAACAAGACTGACTCTTCTTACTGACTATGTTTTGAACCATTCTTGTGACACTAGTTATCGATGCCGTTGCTTCACTTCAGGTTTACTGTATCCCTCTGACCTTCTTATTGACGATGAGACACAGAAATTGCATCGGAATTAAATACAAAAGGCACAATGCCGAATTAAGTACAAGAAGACTGACTCTTTTTACTGTCTATGATTTTAACCATTCCTGTGACACTAGTTATAGACTCCGATGCTTCACTCCAGGTTTACTGTATCCCTCTGACCTTCTTATTGACGATGAGACACAGAAATTGCATCGGATATAAATAGAAAAGGCACAATTTCGACTTAAGTACAAGAAGACTGACTCTTCTTACTGTCTATGATTTGAACCATCCCTGTGACACTAGTTATAGTTTCCGATGCTTTACTCCAGGTTTACTGTATCACTTGGTCCTTCTTATTGACGAAGAAACACAGAAATTGCATCGGATATGAATAGAAAAGGCACAATTTCGACTTAAGTACAAGAAGACTGACTCTTCTTACTGTGTATGTTTTTAACCATTCCTGTGACACTAGTTATAGATTCCGAGGCTTCACTTCAGGTTTACTGTATCCCTTGGACCTTCTTATTGACGATGAAACACAGAAATAGCATCGGAATTAAATAGAAAAGGCACAAAGCAGACTTATGTACAAGAGGACTGACGCTTCTTACTGACTATGTTTTGAACCATTCCTGTGACACTAGTTATAGACTCCGATGCTTCACTTCAGGTTTACTGTATACCTCTGACTTTCTTATTGACGATGAAACACAGAAATCGCATCGGAATTAAATAGAATAGGCACAATGCCGACTTAAGTACAAAAAGACTGACTCTTCCTACTGTCTATATTTTGAACCATTCCTGTACACTAGTTATAGATTCCGATGCTTCACTTCAGGTTTACTGTATCCCTCTGACCTTATTGCCGATGAAACACAGAAATTGCATCGGAATTAAATACAAAAGGCACAATGCCGTCTTAAGGACAAGAAGACTGACACTTCTTACTATCTATGCTTTGAACCATTCCTGTGACATTAGTTATAGATTCCGATGCTTCACTTCAGGTTTACTGTTTCCCTTGGACCTTCTTATTGACGATGAAACACAGAAATTGCATCGGAATTAAATACAAAAGGCACAATGCCGACTAATGTACAAGAAGACTGACTCTTTTTACTGACTATGTTTTGAACCATTCCTGTGACACTAGTTATAGATTCCGATGCTTCACTTCAGGTTTACTGTATACCTCTGACTTTCTTATTGACGATGAAACACAGAAATTGCATCGGAATTAAATAGAAAAGGCACAATGCCGACTTAAGTACAAGAAGACTGACTCTTCTTACTGTCTATGTTTTGAACCATTCCTGTGACACTAGTTATAGATTCCGATGCTTCACTTCAGATTTACTGTATCCCTCTGACCTTCTTATTGACGGTGAAACACAGAAATTGCATCGGAATTAAATACGAAAGGCACAATGCCAACTTAAGTACAAAAAGACTGACTCTTCTTCCTGATTATGTTTTGAACCATTCCTGTGACACTAGTTGTAGATTCCGATGCTTCACTTGAGGTTTACTGTATCCCTTGGACCTTCTTATTGACGATGAAACGCAGAAATTGCATCGGAATTAAATGCAAATGACACAAATCCGACTTAAGTACAAGAAGACTGACTCTTCCCACTGTCCATATTTTGAAACATTCCTGTGACACTAGTTATAGATTCCGATGCTTCACTTCAGGTTTACTGTATACCTCTGACCTTCTTATTGACGATGAAACACAGAAATTGCATCGGAATTAAATAGAACATGCACAATGCCGACTTAAATACAAGAAGACTGAAACTTCTTACTGTCTATTTTTTGAACCATTCCTGTGACACTAGTTATAGTTTCCGATGCTTCTCTCCAGGTTTACTGTATCACTTGGTCCTTCTTATTGACGATGAAACACAGAAATTGCATCGGAATTCAGTACAAAAGGCACAAGGCCGACTTAACTACAAGAAGACTGACTCTTCTTACTGACAATGCTTTGAACCATTCCTGTGACTCTAGTTATAGATTCCGATGCTTAACTTCCGGATTACTGTATCCCTCTGACCTTCTTAGTGACGATGAAACACAGATATTGCATCGGAATTAAATACAAAAAGCACAATGCCGACTTAAGTACAAGAATACTGACTCATCTAACTGTCTATGTTTTGAACCGTCCCTGTGACACTAGTTATAGATTCCGATGTTTCACTCCAGGTTGACTGTATCCCTTGGACCTTCTTATTGACGATGAAACACAGAAATTGCATCGGAATTAAATACAAAAGGCACAATGCTGACTGAAGTACACGAAGACTGACTCTTCTTACTGTCTATGCTTTGAACCATCCCTGTGACACTAGTTATAGATTCCGATGTTTCACTGCAGGTTTACTGTGTCCCTTAGACCTTCTTATTGACGATGAAACACAGAAATTGCATCCAAATTAAATACAAAAGGCACAATGCTGACTTAAGTACATTAAGACTGACTCTTCATACTGTCTATAATTTGAACCATTCCAGTGACACTAGTTATAGATTCCGATGCTTCATTTCATGTTTACTGTATCCCTTGGACCTTCTTATTGACGATGAAACACAGAAATTGAATCGGAATTAAATAGAAAAGGCACAATGCATACTTAAGTACAAGAAGACTGATTCTTCCTACTGTCTATGTTTTGAACCATTACTGTGACATTAGATAAAGATTCCGATGCTTCTCTTCAGGTTTACCGTATCCCTCTGACCGTCTTATTGACGTTGAAACACAGAAATTGCATCCGAATCAAATAGAAAAGGCACAATGCCGACTTAAGTACTAGAAGCCTGACTCTTCCTACTGTCTATGTTTTGAACCATTCCTAAGACCCTTGTTATAGATTCCGATGCTTCACTTCAGGTTTACTGTATCCCTTGGACCTTCTTATTGTCGATGAAACACAGAAATTGCATCGGAATTCAATACAAAAGGCACAAGGCCAACTAAACTACAAGAAGACTGACTCCTCTTACTGACTATGCTTTGAACCATTCCTGTGACCCTAGTTATAGATTCCGATGTTTCACTCCAGGTTGACTGTATCCCTTGGACCGTCTTATTGACGATGAAACACAGAAATTGCATCGGAATTAAATACAAAATGCACAATGCCGACTTAAGTACAACAAGACTGACTCTTCTTACTGACTATGTTTTGAACCATTGCTGTGACACTAGTTATAGATTCCGTTGCTTCACTTCAGGTTTACTGTATCCCTCTGACCTTCTTATTGACGATGAAACACAGAAATTGCATCGGAATTAAATACAAAAGGCACAATACCGACTTAAGAACAAGAAGACAGACTCTTATTACTGACTATGCTTTGAACCATTCCTGTGACACTAGTCATAGTATCCGATGCTTAACTTCAGGATTACAGTACCCCTCTGACCTTCTTATTGACGATGAAACACAGAAATTGCATCGGAATTAAATACAAAAGACACAATGCCGACTTAAGTACAAGAAGACTGACTCTTCTTAATGTCTATGATTTGAACCATCCCTGTGACACTAGTTATAGTTTCCGATGCTTCACTCCAGGTTTACTGTATCACTTGGTCCTTCTTATTGACGAAGAAACACAGAAATTGCATCGGATATAAATATAAAAGGCACAATTTCGACTTGAGTACAAGAAGACTGACTCTTCTTACTGTGTATGTTTTTAACCATTCCTGTGACACTAGTTATAGATTCCGATGCTTCACTCCAGGTTTACTGTATCCCTTGGACCTTCTTATTGACGATGAAACACAGAAATAGCATCGGAATTAAATAGAAAAGGCACAATGCCTACTTAAGTACAAGAAGACTGACTCTTGTTACTGACTATGTATTGGACCATTCCTGTGACACTAGTTATAAATTCCGATGCTTCACTTCGGGTTTACTGTATCCCTTGGACCATCTTATTGACGATGAAACACAGAAATTGCATCGGATATAAATAGAAAAGGCACAATGCCTACTTAAGTACAAGAAGACTGACGCTTCTTACTGACTATGTTTTGAACCATTCCTGTGACACTAGTTATAGACTCCGATGCTTCACTTCAGGTTTACTGTACACCTTGGACCTTCTGATTGACTATGAAACACAGAAATCGCATCGGAATTAAATACAAAAGGCACAATGCCGACTTAAGTACAAAAAGACTGACTTTTACTACTGTCTATATTTTGAACCATTCCTGTGACACTAGTTATAGATTCCTATGCTTCACTTTAGGTTTACTGTATCCCTCTGACCTTATTGCCGATGAAACACAGAAATTGCATCGGAATTAAATACAAAAGGCACAATACCGACTTATGTACAAGAGGACTGACGCTTCTTACTGACAATGTTTTGAACCATTCCTGTGACACTAGTTACAGACTCCGATGCTTCACTTCAGGTTTCCTGTACACCTTGGACCTTCTTATTGACTATGAAACACAGAAATCGCATCGGAATTAAATACAAAAGGCACAATGCCGACTTAAGTACAAAAAGACTAACTCTTCCTACTGTCTATATTTTGAACCATTCCTGTGACACTAGTTATAGATTCCGATGCTTCACTTCAGGTTTACTGTATCCCTCTGACCTTATTGCCGATGAAACACAGAAATTGCATCGGAATTAAATACAAAAGGCACAATGCCGACTTAAGGACAAGAAGACTGACCCTTCTTACTATCTATGCTTTGAACCATTCCTGTGACATTAGTTATAGATTCCGATGCTTCACTTCAGGTTTACTGTTTCCCTTGGACCTTCTTATTGACGATGAAACACAGAAATTGCATCGGAATGAAATACAAAAGGCACAATGCCGACTTATGTACAAGAAGACTGACTCTTCTTACTGACTATGTTTTGAACCATTCCTGTGACACTAGTTATAGATTCCGATGCTTCACTTCAGGTTTACTGTATACCTCTGACCTTCTTATTGACGATGAAACACAGAAATTGCATCGGAATTAAATAGAAAATGCACAATGCCGACTTAAGTACAAGAAGACTGACTCTTATTACTGTCTATGCTTTGAACCATTCCTGTGACACTAGTTATAAATTCCGATGCTTCACTTCGGTTTTACTGTATCCCTTGGACCATCTTATTGACGATGGAACACAGAAATTGCATCGGAATTCAGTACAAAAGGCACAAGGCCGACATAACTACAAGAAGACTGACTCCTCTTACTGACTATGCTTTGAACCATTCCTGTGACTCTAGTTATAGATTCCGGTGCTTAACTTCCGGATTACTGTATCCCTCTGACCTTCTTATTGACGATGAGACACAGAAATTGCATCGGAATTAAATACAAAAGGCACAATGCCGAATTAAGTAGAAGAAGACTGACTCTTTTTACTGTCTATGATTTTAACCATTCCTGTGACACTAGTTATAGACTCCGATGCTTCACTCCAGGTTTACTGTATCCCTTCGACCTTCTTATTGACGATGAAACACAGAAATTGCTCCGGAATTAAATACAAAAGGCACAATGCCGACTTAAGTACGAGAAGACTGACTCTTCTTACGGTCTATGCTTTGAACCATCCCAGTGACACTAGTTATAGATTCCGATGCTTCACTGCAGGTTTACTGTGTCCCTTAGACCTTCTTATTGACGATGAAACACAGATATTACATCGGAATTGAATACAATAGGCACACTGCCGACTTAAGTGCAAGAAGACTGACACTTCCTACTTTCTATGTTTTGAACCATACCTGTGACACTAGTAATAGATTTCGATGCTTCACTTCAGGTTTTCTGTATCCCTTAGAGCGTCTTATTGACGATGAAACACAGAAATTGCATCGGAATTAAATACAAAAGGCACATTACCGACTTAAGAACAAGAAGACAGACTCTTCTTACTGACTATGCTTTGAACCATTCCTGTGACACTAGTCATAGATTCCGATGCTTACCTTCAGGATTACTGTATCCCACTGACCTTCTTATTGACGATGAAACACAGAAATTGCTTCCGAATTAAATACAAAATTCACAATGCCGACTTAAGTACAAGAAGACTGACTCTTCTTACTGTCTATGATTTGAACCATCCCTGTGACACTAGTTATAGTTTATGTTGCTTTACTCTAGGTTTACTGTATCCCTTTGTCCTCGTTATTGACGAAGAAACACAGAAATTGCATCGGAATTAAATACAAAAGGCACAATGCCTACTTAAGTACAAGAAGACTGACTCTTATTACTGACTATGTATTGGACCATTCCTGAGACACTAGTTATAAATTCCGATGCTTCACTTCGGGTTTACTGTATCCCTTGGACCATCTTATTGACGATGAAACACAGAAATTGCATCGGATATAAATAGAAAAGGCACAATGTCGACTTAAGTACAAGAAGACCGACTCTTCTTACTGTCTATGTTTTGAACCATTCCTGTGACACTAGTTATAGATTCCGATGCTTCACTCCAGGTTTACTGTATCCCTTGGACCTTCTTATTGACGATGAAACCCAGAAAATGCATCGGAATTAAGTAGAAAAGGCACAATGCCGACTTAATTACAAGGGGACTGACGCTTCTTACTGACTATGTTTTGAACCATTCCTGTGACACTAGTTATAGATTCCGATGCTTAACTTCAGGTTTACTGTACACCTTGGACCTTCTTATTGACTATGAAACACAGAAACCGCATTGGAATTAAATACAAAAGGCACTATGCCGACTTAAGTACAAGAAGACTGACTCTTCCTACTGTCTATATTTTGAACGATTCCTGTGACACTAGTTATAGATTCCGATGCTTCACTTCAGATTTACTGTATCCCTGGGACCGTCTTATTGCCGATGAAACACTGAAATTGCATCGGAATTAAATTTAAAAGGCACAATGCCTACTTAAGGACAAGAAGACTGACCCTTCTTACTATCTATGTTTTGAACCATTCCTGTGACACTAGTTATTGATTCCGATGCTTCACTTCAGGTTTACTGTTTCCCTTGGACCTTCTTATTGACGATGAAACACAGAAATTGCATCGGAATTAAATACATAAGGCAAAATGCCGACCTAAGTACAAGAAGACTGACTCTTATTACTGACTATGTTTTAGACCATTCCTGTGACACTAGTTACAAATTCCGATGCTTCACTTCGGGTTTACTGTATCCCTTGGACCATCTTATTGACGATGAAACACAGAAATTGCATCGGATATAAATAGAAAAGGCACAATGTCGACATAAGTACAAGAAGACTGACTCTTCTTACTGTCTATGTTTTGAACCATTCCTGTGACACTAGTTATAGATTCCGATGCTTCACTCCAGGTTTACTGTATCCCTTGGACCTTCTTATTGACGATGAAACACAGAAATAGCATCGGAATTAAATAGAAAAGGCACAATGCAGACTTAAGTACAAGAGGACTGACGCTTCTTACTGACTATGTTTTGAACCATTCCTGTGACACTAGTTATAGACTCCGATGCTTCACTTCAGGTTTACTGTACACCTTGGACCTTCCTATTGACTATGAAACACAGAAATCGCATCGGAATTAAATACAAAAGGCACAATGCCGACTTAAGTACAAAAAGACTGACTTTTACTACTGTCTATATTTTGAACCATTCCTGTGACACTAGTTATAGATTCCGATGCTTCACTTTAGGTTTACTGTATCCCTCTGACCTTATTGCCGATGAAACACAGAAATTGCATCGGAATTAAATACAAAAGGCACAATGTCGACTTATGTACAAGAAGACTGACTCTTCTTACTGACTATGTTCTGAACCATTCCTGTGACACTAGTTATAGATTCCCATGCTTCACTTCAGGTTTACTGTATACCTCTGACCTTCTTATTGACGATGAAACACAGAAATTGCATCGGAAATAAATAGAAAAGCCACAATGCCGACTTAAGTACAAGAACACTGACTCTTCTTACTGTCTATGCTTTGAACCATTCCTGTGACACTAGTTATAGATTCCGATGCTTCACTTCAGGTTTACTGTATCCCTCTGACCTTCTTATTGACGGTGAAACACAGAAATTGCATCGGAATTAAATACGAAAGGCACAATGCCAACTTAAGTACAAGAAGACTGACTCTTCTTCCTGATTATGTTTCGAACCATTCCTGTGACACTAGTTGTAGATTCCGATGCTTCACTTGAGGTTTACTGTATCCCTTGGACCTTCTTATTGTCGATGAAACACAGAAATTGCATCGGAATTCAATACAAAAGGCACAAGGCCGACTTAACTACAAGAAGACTGACTCCTCTTACTGACTATGATTTGAACCATTCCTGTGACTCTAGTTATAGATTCCGGTGCTTAACTTCCTGATTACTGTATCCCTCTGACTTTCTTAGTGACGATGAAACACAGAAATTGCATCGGAATTAAATACAAAAAGCACAATGCCGACTTAAGTACAAGAATACTGACTCATCTTATTGTCTATGTTTTGAACCGTCCCTGTGACCCTAGTTATAGATTCCGATGTTTCACTCCATGTTGACTGTATCCCTTGGACCTTCTTATTGACGATGAAACACAGAAAATGGATCCGAATTAAATACAAAATGCACAATGCCGACTTAAGTACAACAAGACTGACTCTTCTTACTGACTATGTTTTGAACCATTCTTGTGACACTAGTTATCGATGCCGTTGCATCACTTCAGGTTTACTGTATCCCTCTGACCTTCTTATTGACGATGAGACACAGAAATTGCGTCGGAATTAAATACAAAAGGCACAATGCCGAATTAAGTACAAGAAGACTGACTCTTTTTACTGTCTATGATTTTAACCATTCCTGTGACACTAGTTATAGACTCCGATGCTTCACTCCAGGTTTACTCTATCCCTTCGACCCTCTTATTGACGATGAAACACAGAAATTGCTCCGGAATTAAGTACAATAGGCACAATGCCGACTTAAGTACAAGGAGACTGACTCTTCTTACGGTCTATGCTTTGAACCATCCCTGTGACACTAGTTATAGATTCCGATGCTTCACTGCAGGTTTACTGTGTCCCTTAGACCTTCTTATTGACGATGAAACAAAGAAAATGCATCGGAATTAAATAGAAAAGACACAATGCCGACTTAATTACAAGAGGACTGACGCTTCTTACTGACTATGTTTTGATCCATTCCTGTGACACTAGTTATAGATTCCGATGCTTCACTTCAGGTTTACTGTACACCTTGGACCTTCTTATTGACTATGAAACACAGAAATCGCATCGGAATTAAATACAAAAGGCACTATGCCGACTTAAGTACAAGAAGACTGACTCTTCCTACTGTCTATAATTTAAACCATTCCTGTGACACTAGTTATAGATTCCGATGCTTCACTTCAGGTTTACTGTATCCCTCTGACCTTTTTGCCGATGAAACAAAGAAATTGCATCGGAATTAAATTTAAAAGGCACAATGCCAACTTAAGAATAAGAAGACTGACCCTTCTTACTATCTATGTTTTGAACCATTCCTGTGACACTAGTTATAGATTCTGATGCTTCACTTCATGTTTACTGTTTCCCTTGCACCTTCTTATTGACGATGAAACACAGAAATTGCATCGGAATTAAATACAAAAGGCACAATGCCGACTTATGTACAAGAAGACTGACTCTTCCTACTGTCTATGTTTTGAACCATTTCTGTGACACTAGTTATAGAGTCCGATGCTTCACTTCAGGTTTACTGTATCCCTCTGACCTTCTTATTGATGATGAAAGACAGGCATTTCATCGGAATTAAATACAAAAGGCACAATGCCGACTTAAGAACAGGAAGACAGACTCTTCTTACTGACTATGCTTTGAACCATTCCTGTGACACTAGTCATAGATTCTGATGCTTAACTTCAGGATTACTGTATCCCACTGACATTCTTATTGACGATGAAACACAGAAACTGCTTCCGAATTAAATACAAAATTCACAATGCCGACTTAAGTACAAGAAGACTGACTTTTCTTACTGTCTATGATTTGAACCATCCCTGTGACACTAGTTATAGTTTCCGATGCTTCACTCTAGGTTTACTGTATCCCTTGGTCCTTCTTATTGACGAAGAAACACAGAAATTGCATCGGAATTAAATACAAAAGGCACAATGCCGACTTAAGTACAAGAAGACTGACTCCTATTACTGACAATGTTTTGGACCATTCCTGTGACACTAGTTATAAATTCCGATGCTTCACTTCGGGTTTACTGTATCCCTTGGACCATCTTATTGACGATGAAACACAGAAATTGCATCGGATATAAATAGAAAAGGCACAATGTCGACTTAAGTACAAGAAGACCGACTCTTCTTACTGTCTATGTTTTGAACCATTCCTGTGACACTAGTTATAGATTCCGATGCTTCACTCCAGGTTTACTGTATCCCTTGGACCTTCTTATTGACGATGAAACCCAGAAAATGCATCGGAATTAAATAGAAAAGACACAATGCCGACTAAATTACAAGAGGACTGACGCCTCTTACTGACTATGTTTTGATCCATTCCTGTGACACTAGTTATAGATTCCGATGCTCCACTTCAGGTTTACTGTACACCTTGGACCTTCTTATTGACTATGAAACACAGAAATCGCATCGGAATTAAATACAAAAGGCACTATGCCGACTTAAGTACAAGAAGACTGACTCTTCCTACTGTCTATATTTTAAACAATTCCTGTGACACTAGTTATAGATTCCGATGCTTCACTTCAGGTTTACTGTATCCCTCTGACCTTTTTGCCGATGAAACACAGAAATTGCATCGGAATTAAATTTAAAAGGCACAATGCCAACTTAAGGACAAGAAGACTGACCCTTCTTACTATCTATGTTTTGAACCATTCCTGTGACACTAGTTATAGATTCCGATGCTTCTCTTCAGGTTTGCTGTATCCCTTGCCCCTTCTTATTGACGATGAAACATAGAAATTGCATCGGAATTAAATACAAAAGGCACAATGCCGACTTATGTACAAGAAGACTGACTCTTCCTACTGTCTATGTTTTGAATCATTTCTGTGACACTAGTTATAGAGTCCGATGCTTTACTTCAGGTTTACTGTATCCCTCTAACCATCTTATTGACGATGAAAGACAGACATTGCATCGGAATTAAATACAAAAGGCACAATGCCGACTTAAGTACAAGAAGACTGACTCTTCTTACTGTCTATGTTTTGAACCATCCCTGTGACACTAGTTATAGTTTCCGATGCTTCACTCCAGGTTTACTGTATCCCTTGGTCCTTCTCATTGACGAAGAAACACAGAAATTGCATCGGAATTAAATACAAAAGGCACAATGCCGACCTAAGTACAAGAAGACTGACTCTTATTACTGACCATGTTTTGGACCATTCCTGTGACAGTAGTTATAAATTCCGATGCTTTACTTAGGGTTTACTGTATCCCTTGGACCATCTTATTGACAATGAAACACAGAAATTGCATCGGATATAAATAGAAAAGGCACAATGCCGACTTAAGTACAAGAAGACAGACTCTTCTTACTGTCTATGCTTTGAACCATTCCTGTGACACTAGTTATAGATTCCGATGCTTCACTTCAGGTTTACTGTATCCCTCTGACCTTCTTATTGACGGTGAAACACAGAAATTGCATCGGAATTAAATACGAAAGGCACAATGCCAACTTAAGTACAACAAGACTGACTCTTCTTCCTGATTATGTTTCGAACCATTCCTGTGCCACTAGTTGTAGATTCCGATGCTTCACTTGAGGTTTACTGTACACCTTGGACCTTCTTATTGACTATGAAACACAGAAATCGCATCGGAATTAAATACAAAAGGCACTATGCCGACTTAAGTACAAGAAGACTGACTCTTCCTACTGTCTATATTTTAAACCATTTTTGTGACACTAGTTATAGATTCCGATGCTTCACTTCAGGTTTACTGTATCCCTTGGTCCTTCTTATTGACGATGAAACACAGAAATTGCATCGGAATTCAATCCAAAGGCACAAGGCCGACTTAACTACAAGAAGACTGACTCCTCTTACTGACTCCGCTTTGAACCATTCCTGTGACTCTATTATAGATTCCAGTGCTTAACTTCCGGATTACTGTATCCCTCTGACCTTCTTAGTGACGATGAAACACAGAAATTGCATCGGAATTAAATACAAAAAGCACAATGCCGACTTAAGTACAAGAATACTGACTCATCTTACTGTGTATGTTTTGAACCGTCCCTGTGACCCTAGTTATAGGTTCCGATGTTTCACTCCATGTTGACTGTATCCCTTGGACCTTCTTATTGACGATGAAACACAGAAATTGCATCCGAATTAAATACAAAATGCACAATGCCGACTTAAGTACAACAAGACTGACTCTTCTTACTGACTATGTTTAGAACCATTCTTGTGACACTAGTTATCGATGCCGTTGCTTCACTTCAGGTTTACTGTATCCCTCTGACCTTCTTATTGACGATGACACACAGAAAATGCATCGGAATTAAATACAAAAGGCACAATGCAGAAATAAGTACAAGAAGAGTGACTCTTTTTACTCTCTATGATTTTAACCATTCCTGTGACACTAGTTATAGACTCCGATGCTTCACTCCAGGTTTACTGTATCCCTTCGACCTTCTTATTGACTATGAAAAACAGAAATTGCTCCGGAATTTAATACAAAAGGCACAATGCCGACTTAAGTACAAGAAGACTAACTCTTCTTACGGTCTATGCTTTGAACCATCCCTGTGACACTAGTTATAGATTCCGATGCTTCACTCTAGGTTTACTGTATCCCTTGGTCCTTCTTATTGATGAAGAAACACAGAAATTGCAACGGAATTAAATACAAAAGGCACAATGCCGACTTAAGTACAAGAAGACTGACTCTTATTACTGACTATGTTTTGGACCATTCCTGTGACACTAGTTATAAATTCCGATGCTTCACTTCGGGTTTACTGTATCCCTTGGACCATCTTATTGACGATGAAACACAGAAATTGCATCGGAATTAAATACAAAAGGCACAATGCCGAAATAAGTACAAGAAGACTGACTCTTCTTACTGTCTATTCTTTTAACCATTCCTTTGAGACTAGATATAGACTCCGATGCTTCACTCCAGGTTTACTGTATCCCTTCGACCTTCTATATGACGATGAAACACAGAAATTGCATCGGAATTAAATACAAAAGGCACAATGCCGAATTAAGTACAAGAAGACTGACTCTTCTTACTGTCTATTCTTTTAACCATTCCTTTGACACTAGATATAGACTCCGATGCTTCACTCCAGGATTACTGTATCCCGTCGACCTTCTTATTGACGATTAAACACAGAAATTGCATCGGAATTAAATACAAAAGGCACAATGCCGACTTAAGTACAAGCAGACTGACTCTTCTTACTGTCTATGTTTTGAATCATCCCTGTGACACCAGTTATAGTTTCCGATGCTTCACTCAAGGTTTACTGTATCCCTTGGTCCTTCTTATTGACGATGAAACACAGAAATTGCATCAGAATTAAATACAAAAGGCACAATGCCGACTTAAGTACAAGAAGACTGTCTCTTCTTACTGTTTATGTTTTAAACCATTCCTAAGACACTAGTTATAGATTACGATACTTCACTCCTGGTTTACTGTATCCCTTGGACCTTATTATTGACGATGACACACAGAAATTGTATCGGAATTAAATACAAAAGGCACAATGCCGACTTAAGTACAAGAAGACTGACTCTTCGTACTGACTATGTTTTGAACCATTCCTGTGACACTACTTATAGATTCCGATACTTCTTTTCAGGTTTACTGTATCCCTTGGACCTTCTTATTGACGATGAAACGCAGAAATTGCATCGGAATTAAATAGAAAAGGCACAATGCCGACTTAAGTACAAGAAGACTGACTCTTCTTACTGTCTATGATTTGACCCATTCCTGTGACACTAGTTATAGATTCCGATGCTTCACTTCAGGTTTACTGTATCCCTTGGACCTTCTTATTGACGATGAAACACAGAAATTGCATCGGAGTAAAATACAAAATGCACAATGCCGACTTAAGTACATGAAGACCGACTCATAATACTGACTATGTTTGGAACCATTCCTGTGACACTAGTTATAGATTCAGATGCTTTAGTTGAGGTTTATTGTATCCCTTGGACCTTCTTATTGACGATGAAACACAGAAATCGCATCGGAATTAAATACAAAATGCACAATGCTGACATAAGTACAAGAAGACTGACTCTTCTTACTGTCTATGTTTTGAACCATTCCTGTGACACTAGTTATAGTTTCCGATGCTTCACTCCACGTTCACTGTATTCCTCTGACCTTCTTATTGACGA
The DNA here is from genome assembly GCF_023864345.2 of Schistocerca serialis cubense. Lineage (NCBI taxonomy): Eukaryota > Metazoa > Arthropoda > Insecta > Orthoptera > Acrididae > Schistocerca > Schistocerca serialis. The sequence continues at coordinate 7,095,263 of NC_064645.1, forward strand.
TGAAACTCAGAAATTGCATCGGAATTAAATACAAAAGGCACAATGCCGACTTAAGTACAAGAAGACTGACTCTTCTTACTGTCTATAATTAAATCATTCCTGTGACACTAGTTATAGATTCCGATGTTTCACTTCAGGTTTACTGTATCCCTCTGACCTTCTTATTAACGATGAAACACAGAAATTGCATCGGAATTAAATAGAAAAGGCACAATGCCGACTTAAGTACAAGAGGACTGACTCTTCTTACTGTCTATGATTTGAACCATTCCTGTGACACTAGTTGTAGATTCCGATGCTTCACCTCAGGTTTACTGTATCCCTTGGACCTTCTTGTTGACGATGAAACACAGAAATTCCATCGGAATTAAATACAAAAGACACAATGCCGACTTAAGTACAAGAAGACTGACTCTTCCAACTGTCTATGTTTTGAACCATTCCTGTGACACTAGTTATAGATTCCGATGCTTAACTTCAGGATAACTGTATCCCTCTAGAATTCTTAGTGACGATGAAACACAGAAATTGCATGGGAATTAAATACAAAATGCACAATGCCGACTTAAGTACAAGAAGAATGACTCTTCTTACTGACTATGTTTTGAACCATTCCTGTGACACTAGTTATAGATTCCTTTGCTTCACTTCAGGTTTACTGTATCCCTCTGACCTTCTTATTGACGATGAAACTCAGAAATTGCATCGGAATTAAATACAAAATGCACAATGCCGAATTAAGTACAAGAAGACTGACTCTTCTTACTGTCTATGCTTTTAACCATTCCTGTGACACTAGTTATAGACTCCGATGCTTCACTCCAGGTTTACTGTTTCCCTTCGACCTTCTTATTGCCGATGAAACACAGAAATTGCATCGGAATTAAATACAAAAGGCACTATGACGACATAAGTACAAGGAGACTGACTCTTCTTACTGTCTATGTTTTGAACCATGCCTGTGAAACTAGTTATAGATTCCGATGCTTCACTGCAGGTTTACTGTGTCCCTTGGACCTTCTTATTGACGATGAAACACAGAAATTACATCGGAATTAAATGCAATAGGCACAATGCCGACTTAAGAACAAGAAGACTGACTCTTCGTACTATCTATGTTTTGAACCATTCCTGTGACACTAGTTATACATTCCGATGCTTCACTTCAGATTTACTGTATCCCTTGGACCGTCTTATTGACGATGAAACACAGAAATTGCATCGGAATTAAATACAAAAGGCACAATACCGACATAAGGACAAGAAGACTGACTCTTCTTACTGACTATGCTTTGAACCATTCCTTGACACTAGTCATAGATTCCGATGCTTAAGTTCAGGATTACTGTATCCCTCTGACCTTCTTATTCACGATGAAACACAGAAATTGCATCCGATTTAAATATAAAAGGCACAATGCCGACTTAAGTACAAGAAGACCGACTCTTCCTACTGACTATATTTTGAACCATTCCTGTGACACTAGTTATAGATTTCGATGCTTCAGTTGAGGTTTATTGTATGCCTTGGACCTTCTTATTGACGATGAAACACAGAAATCGCATCGGAATTTAATACAAAAGGCACAATGCCGACATAAGTACTAGAAGACTGACTCTTCTTACTGTCTATGTTTTGAACCATTCCTGTGACACTAGTTATAGATTCCGATGCTTCACTCCAGGTTTAATGTATCCCTTGGACCTTCTTATTGACGATGAAACACAGAAATTGCATCGGAATGAAACACAAAAGGCACAATGCCGACCTAAGGACAAGAAGACTGACTCTTCTTAGTGACTATGCTTTGAACCATTCCTGTGACACTAGCTATAGATTCCGATGCATCACTTCAGGTTTACTGTATCCCTCTGACCTTCTTATTGACGATAAAAGACAGAAGTTGCATTGGAATTAAATACAAAAGGCACAATGCCGAATTAAGTACAAGAAGACAGACTCTTCTTACTGTCTATGTTTTGAACAATTCCATTGACACTAGTTATGGATTGCGATGCTTCACTTGAGGTTTACTGTATCCCTTGGTCCTTCTTATTGAAGATGAAACACAGAAATTGCATCGGAATTAAATACAACAGGCAAAATGCCGACTTAAGTACACAAAGACTGACTCGTGTTACTGCCCATGATTTTGAACCATTCCTGTGACACTAGTTATAGATTCCGATGCTACACTCCAGGTTTTACGTATCCCTTGGACATTCTTATTGACGATGAAACACAGAAATTGCATCGGAATTAAATACAAAAGGCACAATGCCGACTTAAGTACAGGAAGACTGACTCTTATTACTGCCCATGATTTTGAACCATTCCTGTGACACTAGTTATAGATTCCGATGCTACACTCCAGGTTTTACGTATCCCTTGGACATTCTTATTGACGATGAAACACAGAAATCGCATCGGAATTAAATACAAAAGGCACAATGCCGAAATAAGTACAAGAAGACTGACTCTTCTTACTGTCTATTCTTTTAACCATTCCTTTGAGACTAGATATAGACTCCGATGCTTCACTCCAGGTTTACTGTATCCCTTCGACCTTCTATATGACGATGAAACACAGAAATTGCATCGGAATTAAATACAAAAGGCACAATGCCGAATTAAGTACAAGAAGACTGACTCTTCTTACTGTCTATTCTTTTAACCATTCCTTTGACACTAGATATAGACTCCGATGCTTCACTCCAGGATTACTGTATCCCGTCGACCTTCTTATTGACGATTAAACACAGAAATTGCATCGGAATTAAATACAAAAGGCACAATGCCGACTTAAGTACAAGCAGACTGACTCTTCTTACTGTCTATGTTTTGAATCATCCCTGTGACACCAGTTATAGTTTCCGATGCTTCACTCAAGGTTTACTGTATCCCTTGGTCCTTCTTATTGACGATGAAACACAGAAATTGCATCAGAATTAAATACAAAAGGCACAATGCCGACTTAAGTACAAGAAGACTGTCTCTTCTTACTGTTTATGTTTTAAACCATTCCTAAGACACTAGTTATAGATTACGATACTTCACTCCTGGTTTACTGTATCCCTTGGACCTTATTATTGACGATGACACACAGAAATTGTATCGGAATTAAATACAAAAGGCACAATGCCGACTTAAGTACAAGAAGACTGACTCTTCGTACTGACTATGTTTTGAACCATTCCTGTGACACTACTTATAGATTCCGATACTTCTTTTCAGGTTTACTGTATCCCTTGGACCTTCTTATTGACGATGAAACGCAGAAATTGCATCGGAATTAAATAGAAAAGGCACAATGCCGACTTAAGTACAAGAAGACTGACTCTTCTTACTGTCTATGATTTGACCCATTCCTGTGACACTAGTTATAGATTCCGATGCTTCACTTCAGGTTTACTGTATCCCTTGGACCTTCTTATTGACGATGAAACACAGAAATTGCATCGGAGTAAAATACAAAATGCACAATGCCGACTTAAGTACATGAAGACCGACTCATAATACTGACTATGTTTGGAACCATTCCTGTGACAGTAGTTATAGATTCAGATGCTTTAGTTGAGGTTTATTGTATCCCTTGGACCTTCTTATTGACGATGAAACACAGAAATCGCATCGGAATTAAATACAAAATGCACAATGCTGACATAAGTACAAGAAGACTGACTCTTCTTACTGTCTATGTTTTGAACCATTCCTGTGACACTAGTTATAGTTTCCGATGCTTCACTCCACGTTCACTGTATTCCTCTGACCTTCTTATTGACGATGAAACTCAGAAATTGCATCGGAATTAAATACAAAAGGCACAATGCCGACTTAAGTACAAGAAGACTGACTCTTCTTACTGTCTATAATTAAATCATTCCTGTGACACTAGTTATAGATTCCGATGTTTCACTTCAGGTTTACTGTATCCCTCTGACCTTCTTATTAACGATGAAACACAGAAATTGCATCGGAATTAAATAGAAAAGGCACAATGCCGACTTAAGTACAAGAGGACTGACTCTTCTTACTGTCTATGATTTGAACCATTCCTGTGACACTAGTTGTAGATTCCGATGCTTCACCTCAGGTTTACTGTATCCCTTGGACCTTCTTGTTGACGATGAAACACAGAAATTCCATCGGAATTAAATACAAAAGACACAATGCCGACTTAAGTACAAGAAGACTGACTCTTCCAACTGTCTATGTTTTGAACCATTCCTGTGACACTAGTTATAGATTCCGATGCTTAACTTCAGGATAACTGTATCCCTCTAGAATTCTTAGTGACGATGAAACACAGAAATTGCATGGGAATTAAATACAAAATGCACAATGCCGACTTAAGTACAAGAAGAATGACTCTTCTTACTGACTATGTTTTGAACCATTCCTGTGACACTAGTTATAGATTCCTTTGCTTCACTTCAGGTTTACTGTATCCCTCTGACCTTCTTATTGACGATGAAACTCAGAAATTGCATCGGAATTAAATACAAAATGCACAATGCCGAATTAAGTACAAGAAGACTGACTCTTCTTACTGTCTATGCTTTTAACCATTCCTGTGACACTAGTTATAGACTCCGATGCTTCACTCCAGGTTTACTGTTTCCCTTCGACCTTCTTATTGCCGATGAAACACAGAAATTGCATCGGAATTAAATACAAAAGGCACTATGACGACATAAGTACAAGGAGACTGACTCTTCTTACTGTCTATGTTTTGAACCATGCCTGTGAAACTAGTTATAGATTCCGATGCTTCACTGCAGGTTTACTGTGTCCCTTGGACCTTCTTATTGACGATGAAACACAGAAATTACATCGGAATTAAATGCAATAGGCACAATGCCGACTTAAGAACAAGAAGACTGACTCTTCGTACTATCTATGTTTTGAACCATTCCTGTGACACTAGTTATACATTCCGATGCTTCACTTCAGATTTACTGTATCCCTTGGACCGTCTTATTGACGATGAAACACAGAAATTGCATCGGAATTAAATACAAAAGGCACAATACCGACATAAGGACAAGAAGACTGACTCTTCTTACTGACTATGCTTTGAACCATTCCTTGACACTAGTCATAGATTCCGATGCTTAAGTTCAGGATTACTGTATCCCTCTGACCTTCTTATTCACGATGAAACACAGAAATTGCATCCGATTTAAATACAAAAGGCACAATGCCGACTTAAGTACAAGAAGACCGACTCTTCCTACTGACTATATTTTGAACCATTCCTGTGACACTAGTTATAGATTTCGATGCTTCAGTTGAGGTTTATTGTATGCCTTGGACCTTCTTATTGACGATGAAACACAGAAATCGCATCGGAATTAAATACAAAAGGCACAATGCCGACATAAGTACAAGAAGACTGACTCTTCTTACTGTCTATGTTTTGAACCATTCCTGTGACACTAGTTATAGATTCCGATGCTTCACTCCAGGTTTAATGTATCCCTTGGACCTTCTTATTGACGATGAAACACAGAAATTGCATCGGAATGAAACACAAAAGGCACAATGCCGACCTAAGGACAAGAAGACTGACTCTTCTTAGTGACTATGCTTTGAACCATTCCTGTGACACTAGCTATAGATTCCGATGCATCACTTCAGGTTTACTGTATCCCTCTGACCTTCTTATTGACGATAAAAGACAGAAGTTGCATTGGAATTAAATACAAAAGGCACAATGCCGAATTAAGTACAAGAAGACAGACTCTTCTTACTGTCTATGTTTTGAACAATTCCATTGACACTAGTTATGGATTGCGATGCTTCACTTGAGGTTTACTGTATCCCTTGGTCCTTCTTATTGAAGATGAAACACAGAAATTGCATCGGAATTAAATACAAAAGGCAAAATGCCGACTTAAGTACACAAAGACTGACTCTTGTTACTGCCCATGATTTTGAACCATTCCTGTGACACTAGTTATAGATTCCGATGCTACACTCCAGGTTTTACGTATCCCTTGGACATTCTTATTGACGATGAAACACAGAAATTGCATCGGAATTAAATACAAAAGGCACAATGCCGACTTAAGTACAGGAAGACTGACTCTTCCTACTGTCAATGTTTTGAACCATTCCTGTTACACTAGTTATGGATTCCGATGCTTCACTTCAGGTTTACTGTATCCCTCTGATCTTCTTATTCACGATGAAACACAGAAATTGCATCGGAATTAAATACAAAAGGCACAATGCCGACTTAAGTACAAGAGGACTGACCCTTCTTACTGTCTATGATTTGAACCATTCCTGTGACCCTAGTTGTAGATTCCGATGCTTCACCTCAGGTTTACTGCATCCCTTGGACCTTCTTGTTGACGATGAAACACACAAATTGCATCGGAATTAAATACAAAAGACACAATGCCGACTTAAGTACAAGAAGACTGACTCTTCCAACTGTCTATGTTTTGAACCATTCCTGTGACACTAGTTATAGATTCCGATGCTTCACTTCAGGTTTACTGTATCCCTCTGACCGTCTTATTGACGATGAAACACAGAAATTGCATCCGAATTAAATAGAAAAGGCACAATGCCGACTTAAGTTCTAGAAGACTGACACTTCCTACTGTCTATGTTTTGAACCATTCCTAAGACACTTTTTATAGATTCCGATGCTTCACTTCAGGTTTACTGTATCCCTTGGACCTTCTTATTGACGATGAAACACAGAAATTGCATCGGAATGCAATACAAAAGGCACAATGCCGACTTAAGTACAAGAAGACTGACTCTACTTACTGACTATGCTTTGAACCATTCCTGTGACACTAGTTATAGATTCCGATGCTTAACGTCAGGATAACTGTATCCCTCATATCTTCTTAGTGACGATGAAACACAGAAATTGCATCGGAATTAAATACAAAAACCACAATGCCGATTTAAGTACAGGAATACTGTCTCATCTTATTGTCCATGTTCTGAACCGTCCCTGTGACACTAGTTATAGATTCCAATGTTTCACTTCAGGTTGACTGTATCCCTTGGAACTTCTTATTGACGATGAAACACAGAAATTGCATCGGAATTAAATACAAAAGGCACAGTGCCGAATTAAGTACAAGAAGACTGACACTTCTTACTGTCTATGCATTTAACCATTCCTGTGACACTAGTTATAGACTCCGATGCTTCACTCCAGGTTTACTGTATCCCTTCGACCTTCTTATTGACGATGAAACACAGAAATTGCATCGGAATTAAATACAAAAGGCACAATGCCGACTTAAGTACAAGGAGACTGACTCTTCTTACTGTCTATGTTTTGAACCATCCCTGTCAAACTAGTTATAGATTCCGATGCTTCACTGCAGGTGTACTGTGTCCCTTGGACCTTCTTATTGACAATGAAACACAGAAATTAAATCGGAATTAAATACAATAGGCACAATGCCGACTTAAGTACAAGAAGGCTGACTCTTCCTACTAACTATGCTTTGAACCATTCCTGTGACACTAGTTATAGTTTCCGATGCTTCACTCCAGGTTTACTGTATCCCTTGGTCCTTCTTATTGACGATGAAACACAGAAATTGGATCAGAATTAAATACAAAAGGCACAATACCGACTTAAGTACAAGAAGACTGACTCTTATTACTGACTATGTTTTGGACCATTCCTGTGACACTAGTTATTAAATTCCGATGCTTCACTTCGGGTTTACTGTATACCTTGGACCACCTTATTGACGATGAAACACAGAAAATGGTTCGGAATTCAATACAAAAGGCACAATGCAGAATTAAGTACCAGAAGACTGACCCTTCTCACTGTCTATGTTTTGAACCATTCCTGTGACACTAGTTATAGATTCCGATGCTTCACTCCAGGTTTACTGTATCCCTTGGACCTTCTTATTGACGATGAAGCACAGAAATTGCATCGGAATTAAATACAAAAGGCACAATGCCGACTTAAGTACAAGAAGACTGTCTCTTCTTACTGTTTATGTTTTGAACCATTCCTAAGACACTAATTAGAGATTACGATGCTTCACTTCAGGTTTGCTGTATCCCTTGGTCCTTCTTATTAACGATTAAACGGAGAAATTGCATCGGAATTAAACACAAAAGGCACAATGCCGACTTAAGTACAAGAAGACTGAAACTTCTTACTGTCTATCTTTTGAACCATTCCTGTGACACTAGTTATGGATTCCGATGCTTCGCTTCAGGTTTACTGTATCCCTTGGACCATCTTATTGACGAAGAAACACAGAAATTGCATCGGAAATAAACACAAAAGGCACAATGCCGACTTATGTACAAAAAGACTGATTCTTCTTACTGACTGTGTTTTGAACCATTCCTGTGACACTAGTTATAGATTCGGATGCTTCACTTCAGGTTTACTGTATCCCTCTGACCTTCTTATTGACAATGAAACACAGAAATTGAATCGGAATTAAATAGAAAAGGCACAATGCCGACTTAAGTACAAGACGACTGACTTTTCTTACTGGCTATGATTTGAACCATTCCTGTGACACTAGTTACAGATTCCGATGCTTCACGTCAGGTTTACTGTATCCCTTGGAACTTCTTATTGACGATGAAACACAGAAATTGCATCGGAATTAAATACAAAAGGCACAATGCCGACTTAAGTACAAGAAGACTGAATCTTCTTACTGGCTATCTATTGAACCATTCCTGTAACACTAGTTATAGATTCCGATGCTTCACTTCAGGTTTACTGTATCCCTTGGACCATCTTATTGACGATGAAACACAGAAATTGCACCGAAATTAAACACGAAAGGCACAACGCCGACTTATGTACAAGAAGACTGACTCTTCTTACTGAGTATGTTTTGAACCATTCCTGTGACACTAGTTATAGATTCGGATGCTTCACTTCAGGTTTACTGTATCCCTCTGAACTTCTTATTGAAGATGAAACACAGAAATCGCATCGGAATCAAATACAAAAGACACAATGCCGACTTAAGTACAAGAAGACTGACACTTCTTACTGTCTATGTTTTGAACCATTCCTGTGACACTAGTTATAGATTCCGATGCTTCACTCCAGGTTTACTGATCCCTTGGACCTTCTTATTGACGATGAAACACAGAAAATGGTTCGGAATTCAATACAAAAGGCACAATGCAGAATTAAGTACAAGAAGACTGACACTTCTTACTGTCTATATTTTGAACCATTCCTGTGACACTAGTTATAGATTCCAATGCTTTACTCCAGGTTTACTGTATCCCTTGGACCTTCTATTTTGACGATTAAACACAGAAATTGCATCGGAATTAAACACAAAAGGCACAATACCGACTAAAGTACAAGAAGACTGAATCTTCTTACAGTCTATGTTTTGAACCATTCCTGTGACGCTAGTTATAGATTCCGATGCTTCACTTCAGGTTTACTGTATCCCTTGGACCTTCTTTTTGACGATGAAACACAAAAATTGCATCGGAATTAAATAGAAAAGGCACAATGCCGACCTAAGTACTAGAAGACTGACACTTCCTACTGTCTATGTTTTGAACCATTCCTAAGACACCTGTTATAGATTGCGATGCTTCACTTAAGGGTTACTGTATCCCTTGGACCTTCATATTGACGATGAAACACTGAAATCGTATCGGAATTCAATACAAAAGGCACAAGGCCAACTTAACTACAAGAAGACTGACTCTTCTTACTGACTATGTTTTGAACCATTCCTGTGACAATAGTTATATATTCCGATCCTGAACTTCAGGTTTACTGTATCCCTCTGACCTTCTTATTGACGATGAAAGACAGAAATTGCATCGGAATTAAATACAATAGGCACAATGCCGACTTCAGTACAAGAAGACTGACTCTTCTTACTGACTATGCTTTGAACCATTCTTGTGACACTAGTTATAGATTCCGTTGCTTCACTCCAGGTTCACTGTATCCCTTGGAGCTTCTTATTGACGATGAAACACAGAAATTGCATCGGAATTAAATACAATAGGCACAATGCCGACTTCAGTACAAGAAGACTGACTCTTCTTACTGACTATGTTTTGAACCATTCCTGTGACACTAGTTATAGATTCCGATGCTTCACTTCAGGTTTACTGTTTCCCTTGGACCTTCTTCATGACGAAGAAACACAGAATTTGCATCGGAAATAAATACAAAAAGCACAATGCCGACTTAAGTACAAGAAAACTTACTCTATCTACTGTCTATGTTTTGAACCATTTCTGTGACACTAGTTATAGAGTCCGATGCTTCACTTTAGAATTTACTGTATCCCTTGGACCTTGTTATTGACGATGAATCACAGAAATTGAGTCGGAATTAAATACAAAAGGCACAATTCCGAATTAAGTACAAGAAGACTGACTCATCTTACTGCCTATGTTTTGAACCATTCCTGTGACACAATTTATAGATTACGATGCTACACTACACGTTTACTGTATCAATTGGACCTTCTTATTGACGATGAAACACAGAAATTGCATCGGAAGTAATACAAAAGGCACAATGCCGACTTAAGTACAAGAAGACTGAATCTTCTTACTGTCTATCTTTGAACCATTCCTGTGACACTAGTTATAGATTCGGATGCTTCACTTCAGGTTTACTGTATCCTTCTGAACTTCTTATTGAAGATGAAACACAGAAATCGCATCGGAATCATATACACAAGGCACAATGCCGACTTAAGTACAAGAAGACTGACACTTCTTACTGTCTATGTTTGAATCATTCCTGTGACACTAGTTATAGGTTCCGATGCTTCACTCCAGTTTTACTGTATCCCTTGGACCTTCTTATTGACGATGAAACACAGAAATCGCATCGGAATTAAATACAAAAGGCACAATGCCGACATAAGTACAAGAAGTCTGACTCTTCTTAGTGATTATAGTTTGAACCATTCCTGTGACACTAGTTATAGATTCCGATGCTTCACTCCAGGTTTACTGTATCCCTTGGACCTTCTTATTGACGATGAAACACAGAAATTGCATCGGAATTAAATACAAAAGGCACAATGCCGACCTAAGGGCAAGAAGACTCACTCATCTTACTGACTATACTTGGAACCATTCCTGTGACACTAGCTATAGATTCCGATGCTTCACTTCAGGTTTACTGTATCCCTCTGACAATTCTTATTGACGATGAAGCACAGAAATTGCATCGGAATTAAATACAAAATGCACAATGCCGAATTAAGCACAAGAAGACTGACTCTTCTTACTGTCTATGTTTTGAACCATTCCATTGACACCAGTTATGGATTCCGATGCTTCACTTGTGGGTTACTGTATCCCTTGGTCCTTCTTATTGACGATGAAACACAGAAATTGCATCGGAAATCAATACAAAAGGCACAATGCCGACATAAGTACAAGAAGACTGACTCTTCTTACTGATTATGATTTGAGCCATTCCTGTGACACTTAAATTCCGATGATTCACTTCAGGTTTACTGCAACCCTTGGACTTTCTTATTGACGATGAAATACAAAAAATTGCATCGGAATTAAATACAAAAGGCAGAATGCAGAATTAAGTACAAGAAGACCGACTCTTCTTACTGACTTTGTTTTAAAGCATTCCTGTGACACTAGTTATAGATTCCGATGCTTCACATCAGGTTTACTGTATCCCTCTGACCATCTTATGTACGATGAAACACAGAAATTGCATCGGAATTAAATACAAAAGGCACAATGCCGACTTATGAACATGTAGATTGACTTTTCCTACTGTCTATGATTTGAACCATTCCTGTGACACTAGTCATAGAATCCGATGTTTCATTTCAGGTTTACTGTATCCCTCTGACCTTCTAAGTGACGATGAAACACAGAAATTGCATCGGAATTAAATACAAAAAGCGCAATGCCGAATAAAATACAAGAAGACTGACTCTTCTTCTTGTCTACGCTTTGAACCTTTCCTGTGACACTAGTTATAGAATCCGATACTTCACTCCAGGTTTACTGTATCCCTTTGACCTTCTTATTGACGATGAAACACAGAAATTGCATCGGATTTAAATTCAAAAGGCACAATGGCGACTTAAGTACAAGAAGACTGACTCTTCTTAGTGTCTATGCTTTGAACCATCCCTGTGACAGTAGTTATAGATTCCGATGCTTCACTCCAGGTTTACTGTGTCCCTTGGACCTACTTATTGACGATGAAACACAGAAATTGCATCGGAATTAAATACAATAGGAACAATGTCGACTTAAGTACAAGTAGACTGACTCTTCCTACTGTATATGTTTTGAACCATTCCTGTGACACTAGTTTTAATTCCGATGCTTAACTTCAGGATTACTGTATCCCTTGGACCTTCTTATTGACGATGAAACACAGAAATTGCATCGGAAATCAATACAAAAGGCACAATGCCGACTTAAGTATAAGAAGGCTGACTCTTCTTACTGTCTATGTTTTGAACCATCCCTGTGACACTAGTTATAGATTCCGATGCTTCACTCCAGGTTTACTGTATCCCTCTGACCTTCTTAGTGACGAGGAAACACAAAAAAGTGCATCGGAATTAAACAGATACGCCACAGTGCCTACTTAAGTACGAGAAGACTGACTCTACTTACTGGCTATGTTTTGAACCATTCCTGTGACACTAGTTACAGATTCCGATGCTTCACTTCAGGTTTACTGTATCCCTCTGACCTTCTTATTGACGATGAAACACATAACTTGCATCGGAATTAAATACAAAAGGCACAATGCCGACTTAAGTACAAGAAGACTGACTCTTTTTACTGACTATGTTTTGAACCATTCCTGTGACACTAGTTATAGATTGCAACGCTTCACTTCATGTTTACTGTATCCCTCTGACCTTCTTATTGACGATGAAACACAGAAATTGCATCGGAATTAAATACAAAAGGCACATTACCGACTTAAGTACAAGAAAACTGACTCTTCTCACTGACTATGTTTCGGACCATTCCTGTGACACTAGTCATAGAATCCGATGCTTAACTTCAGGATTACTGTATCCCTTGGACCTTCTTATTGACGATGAAACACAGAAATTGCATCGGAAATCAATACAAAAGGCACAATGCCGACATAAGTACAAGAAGACTGACTCTTCTTACTGATTATGATTTGAGCCATTCCTGTGACACTTAAATTCCGATGATTCACTTCAGGTTTACTGCAACCCTTCGACTTTCTTATTGACGATGAAATACAAAAAATTGCATCGGAATTAAATACAAAAGGCAGAATGCAGAATTAAGTACAAGAAGACTGACTCTTCTTTCAGTCTAAGTTTTAACCATTCCTGTGACACTGGTTATAGATTCCGATGCTTAACTCCAGGTTTACTGTATCCCTTGGACCTTCTTATTGACGATGAAAAACAGAAATTACATCGGAATAAAATACAAAAGGAACAATGCCGACTTAAGTACAAGAAGTCTGACTTTTCTTACTGACTATGACTTGAACCGTTCCTGTGACATTAGTAATACATTCCGATGCTTCACTTCAGGTTTACTGTATCCCTCTGATCTTCTTATTAACGATAAACACAGATATTGCATCGGAATAAAATAGAAAAGGCACAATGCCGACTTAAGTACAAGACGACTAACTTTTCTTACTGTCTAAGTTTTGAACCATTCCTGTGACACTAGTTGTAGATTCCGATGCTTCACTTCAGGTTTACTGTATCATTTGGACCTTCTTATTGACGATGAAACACAGAAATTGCATCGGAGTTAAATACGAAAGGCACAATGCCGACTTAAGTACAAGAAGACTGACTCTTCTTACTGACTATGTTTTGAACCATTTCTGTGACACTAGTTATAGATCCCGATGCTTCACTTCAGGTTTACTGTATCCCTCTGACCTTCTTAGTGACGAGGAAACACAAAAAAGTGCATCGGAATAAAACAGATACGCCAAAGTGCCTACTTAAGTACGAGAAGACTGACTCTACTTACTGGCTATGTTTTGAAACATTCCTGTGACACTAGTTATAGATTCCGATGCTTGACTTCGGTTTTACTGTATCCCTTGGACCTTCTTATTGACGATGAAACACAGAAATTGCATCGGAATTAAATACAAAAGGCACAATGCCGACTTAAGTACAAGAAGACTGACCCTTCTTACAGTCTATGTTTTGAACCATTCCTGTGACACTAGTTATAGATTCCGATGCTTAACTTCTGGTTTACTGTATCCCTTGGACCTTCTTATTGACGATGAAACACAGAAATTGCATCGAAAATAAATACAAAAAGCACAATGCCGACTTAAGTACAAGAAGACTGACTCATCTTACTGTCTATGTTTTGAACCATTCCTGTGACACTAGTTATAGATTCCGATGCTTCACTTCAGGTTTACTGATTCCCTTGGACCTTCTTATTGACGATGAAACACAGAAATTGCATGGGAATTAAATAGAAGAGGCACAATGCCGACTTAAGTACAAGACGACTGACTTTTCTTACTGTCTATGTTTTGAACCATTCCTGTGACACTAGTTATAGATTCCGATGCTTCACTTCCGGTTTACTGTATCCCTTTGACCTTCTCATTGACGATGAGACACAGAAATTGCATCGGATTTAAATACAAAAGGCACAATACCGACATAAGTACATGAAGACTGACTCATCTTACTGACTATGTTTTGAACCATTCTTGTGACACTAGTTAAAGATCCTGATGCTTCACTTCCGGTTTATTGTATCCCTCCGACCTTCTTATTGACGAGGAAACACAGAAATTGTATCGGAATTAAATAGAAACGCCACAATGCCTACTAAGGTACAAGAAGACTGACTCTACTTACTGGCTATGTTTTGAACCATTCCAGTGACACTAGTTATAGATTCTGATGCTTGACTTCCGTTTTACTGTATCCCTTGGACCTTCTTACTGACGATGAAACACAGAAATTGCATCAGAATTAAATGCAAAAGGCACAATGCCGACTTAAGTACAAGAAGGCTGACCCTTCTTAATGTCTATGCTTTGAACCATTCCTGTGACACTAGTTACAGATTCTGATGCGTCACTTTATGTTTACTGTATCCTTCTGACCTTCTTATCGACGATGAAACACAGAACTTGCATCGGAATTAAATACAAAAGGCACAATGCCCACTTAAGTACAAGAAGACTGACTCTTTTTACTGACTATGTTTTGAACCATTCCTGTGACACTAGTTATAGATTGCAACGCTTCACTTCATGTTTACTGTATCCCTCTGACCTTCTTATTGACGATGAAACAGAGAAATTGCATCGGAATTTAATAGAAATGTCACAATGCCGACTTAAGTACAAGTAGACTGACTCTTCTTACTGTCTATGTTTTGAACTATTCCTGTGACACTAGTTATAGATTCCGATGCTTCACTTCAGGTTTACTGTATCCCTTGGACCTTCTTATTGACGATGAAACACAGTAATTGCATCGGAAATAAATAGAAAAGGCACAATGCCGACTTAAGTACAAGACGACTGACTTTACTTACTGTCTATGTTTTGAACCGTTCCTGTGACACTAGTTATAGATTCCGATGCTTCACTCCAGGTTTACTGTGTCCCTTAGACCTACTTATTGACGATGAAACACAAAAATTGCATCGGAATTAAATACAATAGGAACAATGTCGACTTCCGTACAAGTAGACTGACTCTTCCTACTGTCTATGCTTTTAACCATTCCTGTGACACTAGTTTTAGATTCCGATGCTTAACTTCAGGATTACTTTATCCCTTGGACCGTCTTATTGACGATGAAACACAGAAATTGCATCGGAATTAAATACAAAAGGCACAATGCCGACTTAAGTACAAGAAGACAGACTCATCTTACTGTCTATGGTTTGAACCATTCCTGTGACACTAGTTACAGATTCCGATGCTTCACTTCAGGTTTACTGTATACCTCTGACCTTCTTATTGACGATGAAACACAGAACTTGCATCGGAATTAAATACAAAAGGCACAATGCCGACTTAAGTACAAGAAGACTGACTCTTTTTACTGACTATGTTTTGAACCATTCCTGTGACACTAGTTATAGATTGCAACGCTTCACTTCATGTTTACTGTATCCCTCTGACCTTCTTATTGACGATGAAACACAGAAATTGCATCGGAATTAAATACAAAAGGCACATTACCGACTTAAGTACAAGAAAACTGACTCTTCTTACTGACTATGTTTCGGACCATTCCTGTGACACTAGTCATAGAATCCGATGCTTAACTTCAGGATAACTGTATCCCTCTGACCTTCTTATGGACGATGAAACACAGAAATTGCATCGGAATTAAATACAAAAGACACAATGCCGACTTAAGTACAAGAAGACTGACTCTTCTTACTGACTATGTTTTGAACCATTTTTGTGACACTAGCTATAGATTGCGATGCTTCACTTCAGGTTTACTGTAGCCCTTAAACCTTCTTATTGACGATGAAACACAGAAATTGCATCGGAATTAAATACAAAAGGCACAATGCCGACTTAAGTACAAGAAGACTGACTCTACTGACTGTCTATGCTTTGAACCATTCCTGTGACTCTAGTTATAGATTCCGATGCTGCACTTCAGGTTTACTGTAGCCCTCTGACCTTCTTATTGACGATGAAACACAGAAATTGCATCGGAATTAAATACAAAAGGCACAATGCCGACTTAAGTACAAGAAGACTGACTCTTCTTACTGTCTATGTTTTGAACCATTCCTGTGACACTAGTTATAGATTCCGATGCTTCAATTCAGGTCTACTGTATCCCTTGGACCTTCTTATGGACGATGGAACACAGAAATTGCATCGGAATTAAATACAAAAGGCACAATGCCGACTTAAGTACAAGAAGACTGACTCTTCATACTGACTTTGTTTTAAAGCATTCCTGTGACACTAGTTATAGATTCCGATGCTTCACACCAGGTTTACTGTATCCCTCTGACCATCTTATGTACGATGAAACACAGAAATTGCATCGGAATTAAATACAAAAGGCACAGTGCCGACTTATGAACATGTAGATTGACTTTTCCTACTGTCTATGATTTGAACCATTCCTGTGACACTAGTCATAGAATCCGATGTTTCATTTCAGGTTTACTGTATCCCTCTGACCTTCTAAGTGACGATGAGACACAGAAATTGCATCGGAATTAAATACAATAGGAACAATGTCGACTTAAGTACAAGTAGACTGACTCTTCCTACTGTATATGTTTTGAACCATTCCTGTGACACTAGTTTTAATTCCGATGCTTAACTTCAGGATTACTGTATCCCTTGGACCTTCTTATTGACGATGAAACACAGAAATTGCATCGGAAATCAATACAAAAGGCACAATGCCGACTTAAGTATAAGAAGGCTGACTCTTCTTACTGTCTATGTTTTGAACCATCCCTGTGACACTAGTTATAGATTCCGATGCTTCACTCCAGGTTTACTGTATCCCTCTGACCTTCTTAGTGACGAGGAAACACAAAAAAGTGCATCGGAATTAAACAGATACGCCACAGTGCCTACTTAAGTACGAGAAGACTGACTCTACTTACTGGCTATGTTTTGAACCATTCCTGTGACACTAGTTACAGATTCCGATGCTTCACTTCAGGTTTACTGTATCCCTCTGACCTTCTTATTGACGATGAAACACATAACTTGCATCGGAATTAAATACAAAAGGCACAATGCCGACTTAAGTACAAGAAGACTGACTCTTTTTACTGACTATGTTTTGAACCATTCCTGTGACACTAGTTATAGATTGCAACGCTTCACTTCATGTTTACTGTATCCCTCTGACCTTCTTATTGACGATGAAACACAGAAATTGCATCGGAATTAAATACAAAAGGCACATTACCGACTTAAGTACAAGAAAACTGACTCTTCTTACTGACTATGTTTCGGACCATTCCTGTGACACTAGTCATAGAATCCGATGCTTAACTTCAGGATTACTGTATCCCTTGGACCTTCTTATTGACGATGAAACACAGAAATTGCATCGGAAATCAATACAAAAGGCACAATGCCGACATAAGTACAAGAAGACTGACTCTTCTTACTGATTATGATTTGAGCCATTCCTGTGACACTTAAATTCCGATGATTCACTTCAGGTTTACTGCAACCCTTCGACTTTCTTATTGACGATGAAATACAAAAAATTGCATCGGAATTAAATACAAAAGGCAGAATGCAGAATTAAGTACAAGAAGACTGACTCTTCTTTCAGTCTAAGTTTTAACCATTCCTGTGACACTGGTTATAGATTCCGATGCTTAACTCCAGGTTTACTGTATCCCTTGGACCTTCTTATTGACGATGAAAAACAGAAATTACATCGGAATAAAATACAAAAGGAACAATGCCGACTTAAGTACAAGAAGTCTGACTTTTCTTACTGACTATGACTTGAACCGTTCCTGTGACATTAGTAATACATTCCGATGCTTCACTTCAGGTTTACTGTATCCCTCTGATCTTCTTATTAACGATAAACACAGATATTGCATCGGAATAAAATAGAAAAGGCACAATGCCGACTTAAGTACAAGACGACTAACTTTTCTTACTGTCTAAGTTTTGAACCATTCCTGTGACACTAGTTGTAGATTCCGATGCTTCACTTCAGGTTTACTGTATCATTTGGACCTTCTTATTGACGATGAAACACAGAAATTGCATCGGAGTTAAATACGAAAGGCACAATGCCGACTTAAGTACAAGAAGACTGACTCTTCTTACTGACTATGTTTTGAACCATTTCTGTGACACTAGTTATAGATCCCGATGCTTCACTTCAGGTTTACTGTATCCCTCTGACCTTCTTAGTGACGAGGAAACACAAAAAAGTGCATCGGAATAAAACAGATACGCCAAAGTGCCTACTTAAGTACGAGAAGACTGACTCTACTTACTGGCTATGTTTTGAAACATTCCTGTGACACTAGTTATAGATTCCGATGCTTGACTTCGGTTTTACTGTATCCCTTGGACCTTCTTATTGACGATGAAACACAGAAATTGCATCGGAATTAAATACAAAAGGCACAATGCCGACTTAAGTACAAGAAGACTGACCCTTCTTACAGTCTATGTTTTGAACCATTCCTGTGACACTAGTTATAGATTCCGATGCTTAACTTCTGGTTTACTGTATCCCTTGGACCTTCTTATTGACGATGAAACACAGAAATTGCATCGAAAATAAATACAAAAAGCACAATGCCGACTTAAGTACAAGAAGACTGACTCATCTTACTGTCTATGTTTTGAACCATTCCTGTGACACTAGTTATAGATTCCGATGCTTCACTTCAGGTTTACTGATTCCCTTGGACCTTCTTATTGACGATGAAACACAGAAATTGCATGGGAATTAAATAGAAGAGGCACAATGCCGACTTAAGTACAAGACGACTGACTTTTCTTACTGTCTATGTTTTGAACCATTCCTGTGACACTAGTTATAGATTCCGATGCTTCACTTCCGGTTTACTGTATCCCTTTGACCTTCTCATTGACGATGAGACACAGAAATTGCATCGGATTTAAATACAAAAGGCACAATACCGACATAAGTACATGAAGACTGACTCATCTTACTGACTATGTTTTGAACCATTCTTGTGACACTAGTTAAAGATCCTGATGCTTCACTTCCGGTTTATTGTATCCCTCCGACCTTCTTATTGACGAGGAAACACAGAAATTGTATCGGAATTAAATAGAAACGCCACAATGCCTACTAAGGTACAAGAAGACTGACTCTACTTACTGGCTATGTTTTGAACCATTCCAGTGACACTAGTTATAGATTCTGATGCTTGACTTCCGTTTTACTGTATCCCTTGGACCTTCTTACTGACGATGAAACACAGAAATTGCATCAGAATTAAATGCAAAAGGCACAATGCCGACTTAAGTACAAGAAGGCTGACCCTTCTTAATGTCTATGCTTTGAACCATTCCTGTGACACTAGTTACAGATTCTGATGCGTCACTTTATGTTTACTGTATCCTTCTGACCTTCTTATCGACGATGAAACACAGAACTTGCATCGGAATTAAATACAAAAGGCACAATGCCCACTTAAGTACAAGAAGACTGACTCTTTTTACTGACTATGTTTTGAACCATTCCTGTGACACTAGTTATAGATTGCAACGCTTCACTTCATGTTTACTGTATCCCTCTGACCTTCTTATTGACGATGAAACAGAGAAATTGCATCGGAATTTAATAGAAATGTCACAATGCCGACTTAAGTACAAGTAGACTGACTCTTCTTACTGTCTATGTTTTGAACTATTCCTGTGACACTAGTTATAGATTCCGATGCTTCACTTCAGGTTTACTGTATCCCTTGGACCTTCTTATTGACGATGAAACACAGTAATTGCATCGGAAATAAATAGAAAAGGCACAATGCCGACTTAAGTACAAGACGACTGACTTTACTTACTGTCTATGTTTTGAACCGTTCCTGTGACACTAGTTATAGATTCCGATGCTTCACTCCAGGTTTACTGTGTCCCTTAGACCTACTTATTGACGATGAAACACAAAAATTGCATCGGAATTAAATACAATAGGAACAATGTCGACTTCCGTACAAGTAGACTGACTCTTCCTACTGTCTATGCTTTTAACCATTCCTGTGACACTAGTTTTAGATTCCGATGCTTAACTTCAGGATTACTTTATCCCTTGGACCGTCTTATTGACGATGAAACACAGAAATTGCATCGGAATTAAATACAAAAGGCACAATGCCGACTTAAGTACAAGAAGACAGACTCATCTTACTGTCTATGGTTTGAACCATTCCTGTGACACTAGTTACAGATTCCGATGCTTCACTTCAGGTTTACTGTATACCTCTGACCTTCTTATTGACGATGAAACACAGAACTTGCATCGGAATTAAATACAAAAGGCACAATGCCGACTTAAGTACAAGAAGACTGACTCTTTTTACTGACTATGTTTTGAACCATTCCTGTGACACTAGTTATAGATTGCAACGCTTCACTTCATGTTTACTGTATCCCTCTGACCTTCTTATTGACGATGAAACACAGAAATTGCATCGGAATTAAATACAAAAGGCACATTACCGACTTAAGTACAAGAAAACTGACTCTTCTTACTGACTATGTTTCGGACCATTCCTGTGACACTAGTCATAGAATCCGATGCTTAACTTCAGGATTACTGTATCCCTCTGACCTTCTTATGGACGATGAAACACAGAAATTGCATCGGAATTAAATACAAAAGACACAATGCCGACTTAAGTACAAGAAGACTGACTCTTCTTACTGACTATGTTTTGAACCATTTTTGTGACACTAGCTATAGATTGCGATGCTTCACTTCAGGTTTACTGTAGCCCTTAAACCTTCTTATTGACGATGAAACACAGAAATTGCATCGGAATTAAATACAAAAGGCACAATGCCGACTTAAGTACAAGAAGACTGACTCTACTGACTGTCTATGCTTTGAACCATTCCTGTGACTCTAGTTATAGATTCCGATGCTGCACTTCAGGTTTACTGTAGCCCTCTGACCTTCTTATTGACGATGAAACACAGAAATTGCATCGGAATTAAATACAAAAGGCACAATGCCGACTTAAGTACAAGAAGACTGACTCTTCTTACTGTCTATGTTTTGAACCATTCCTGTGACACTAGTTATAGATTCCGATGCTTCAATTCAGGTCTACTGTATCCCTTGGACCTTCTTATGGACGATGGAACACAGAAATTGCATCGGAATTAAATACAAAAGGCACAATGCCGACTTAAGTACAAGAAGACTGACTCTTCATACTGACTTTGTTTTAAAGCATTCCTGTGACACTAGTTATAGATTCCGATGCTTCACACCAGGTTTACTGTATCCCTCTGACCATCTTATGTACGATGAAACACAGAAATTGCATCGGAATTAAATACAAAAGGCACAGTGCCGACTTATGAACATGTAGATTGACTTTTCCTACTGTCTATGATTTGAACCATTCCTGTGACACTAGTCATAGAATCCGATGTTTCATTTCAGGTTTACTGTATCCCTCTGACCTTCTAAGTGACGATGAGACACAGAAATTGCATCGGAATTAAATACAAAAAGCGCAATGCCGAATAAAATACAAGAAGACTGACTCTTCTTCTTGTCTACGCTTTGAACCATTCCTGTGACACTAGTTATAGAATCCGATACTTCACTCCAGGTTTACTGTATCCCTTTGACCTTCTTATTGACGAAGAAACACAGAAATTGCATCGGATTTAAATTCAAAAGGCACAATGCCGACTTAAGTACAAGTAGACTGACTCTTCCTACTGTCTATGTTTTGAACCATTCCTGTGCCACTAGTTTTAATTCCGATGCTTAACTTCAGGATTACTGTATCCCTTGGACCTTCTTATTGACGATGAAACACAGAAATTGCATCGGAAATCAATACAAAAGGCACAATGCCGACTTAAGTATAAGAAGACTGACTCTTCTTACTGTCTATGTTTTGAACCATCCCTGTGACACTAGTTATATATTCCGATGCTTCACTCCAGGTTTACTGTATCCCTCTGACCTTCTTAGTGACGAGGAAACACAAAAAAGTGCATCGGAATTAAACAGATACGCCACAGTGCCTACTTAAGTACGAGAAGACTGACTCTACTTACTGGCTATGTTTTGAACCATTCCTGTGACACTAGTTACAGATTCCGATGCTTCACTTCAGGTTTACTGTATCCCTCTGACCTTCTTATTGACGATGAAACACAGAACTTGCATCGGAATTAAATACAAAAGGCACAATGCCGACTTAAGTACAAGAAGACTGACTCTTTTTACTGACTATGTTTTGAACCATTCCTGTGACACTAGTTATAGATTGCAACGCTTCACTTCATGTTTACTGTATCCCTCTGACCTTCTTATTGACGATGAAACACAGAAATTGTATCGGAATTAAATACAAAAGGCACATTACCGACTTAAGTACAAGAAAACTGACTCTTCTTACTGACTATGTTTCGGACCAATCCTGTGACATTAGTCATAGAATCCGAGGCTTAACTTCAGGATTACTGTATCCCTTGGACCTTCTTATTGACGATGAAACACAGAAATTGCATCGGAAATCAATATAAAAGGCACAATGCCGACATAAGTACAAGAAGACTGACTCTTCTTACTGATTATGATTTGAGCCATTCCTGTGACACTTAAATTCCGATGATTCACTTCAGGTTTACTGCATCCCTTGGACTTTCTTATTGACGATGAAATACAAAAATTGCATCGGAATTAAATACAAAAGGCAGAATGCAGAATTAAGTACAAGAAGACTGACTCTTCTTTCAGTCTAAGTTTTAACCATTCCTGTGACACTAGTTATAGATTCCGATGCTTAACTCCAGGTTTACTGTATCCCTTGGACCTTCTTATTGACGATGAAAAACAGAAATTACATCGGAATTAAATACAAAAGGAACAATGCCGACTTAAGTACAAGAAGTCTGACTTTTCTTACTGACTATGACTTGAACCGTTCCTGTGACATTAGTAATACATTCCGATGCTTCACTTCAGGTTTACTGTATCCCTCTTATCTTCTTATTAACGATAGACACAGATATTGCATCGGAATAAAATAGAAAAGGCACAATGCCGACTTAAGTACAAGACGACTGACTTTTCTTACTGTCTAAGTTTTGAACCATTCCTGTGACACTAGTTGTAGATTCCGAT
This sequence comes from Schistocerca serialis cubense, assembly GCF_023864345.2. Taxonomy (NCBI): domain Eukaryota; kingdom Metazoa; phylum Arthropoda; class Insecta; order Orthoptera; family Acrididae; genus Schistocerca; species Schistocerca serialis. The sequence continues at coordinate 7,119,103 of NC_064645.1, forward strand.
GCTTCACTTCAGGTTTACTGTATCATTTGGACCTTCTTATTGACGATGAAACACAGAAATTGCATCGGAGTTAAATACGAAAGGCACAATGCCGACTTAAGTACAAGAAGACTGACTCTTCTTACTGACTATGTTTTGAACCATTCCTGTGACACTAGTTATAGATCCCGATGCTTCACTTCCGGTTTACTGTATCCCTTGGACCTTCTCATTGACGATGAGACACAGAAATTGCATCGGATTTAAATACAAAAGGCACAATACCGACATAAGTACATGAAGACTGACTCATCTTACTGACTATGTTTTGAACCATTCTTGTGACACTAGTTATAGATCCTGATGCTTCACTTCCGGTTTATTGTATCCCTCCGACCTTCTTATTGACGAGGAAACACAGAAATTGTATCGGAATTAAATAGAAACGCCACAATGCCTACTAAGGTACAAGAAGACTGACACTTCTTACTGGCTATGTTTTGAACCATTCCAGTGACACTAGTTATAGATTCTGATGCTTGACTTCCGTTTTACTGTATCCCTTGGACCTTCTTACTGACGATGAAACACAGAAATTGCATCGGAATTAAATGCAAAAGGCACAATGCCGACTTAAGTACAAGAAGGCTGACCCTTCTTAATGTCTATGCTTTGAACCATTCCTGTGACACTAGTTACAGAATCTGATGCGTCACTTTATGTTTACTGTATCCTTCTGACCTTCTTATCGACGAGGAATCACAGAACTAGCATCGGAATTAAATACAAAAGGCACAATGCCCACTTAAGTACAAGAAGACTGACTCTTTTTACTGACTATGTTTTGAACCATTCCTGTGACACTAGTTATAGATTCCGATGCTTCACTTCAGGTTTACTGTATCCCTTGGACCTTCTTATTGACGATGAAACACAGTAATTGCATCGGAAATAAATAGAAAAGGCACAATGCCGACTTAAGTACAAGACGACTGACTTTACTTACTGTCTATGATTTGAACCGTTCCTGTGACACTAGTCATAGATTCCGATGCTTCACTCCAGGTTTACTGTGTCCCTGAGACCTACTTATTGACGATGAAACACAAAAATTGCATCGGAATTAAATACAATAGGAACAATGTCGACTTCAGTACAAGTAGACTGACTCTTCCTACTGGTTATGCTTTTAACCATTCCTGTGACACTAGTTTTAGATTCCGATGCTTAACTTCAGGATTACTTTATCCCTTGGACCGTCTTATTGACGATGAAACACAGAAATTGCATCGGAATTAAATACAAAAGGCACAATGCCGACTTAAGTACTAGAAGACAGACTCATCTTACTGTCTATGGTTTGAACCATCCCTGTGACACTAGTTATAGATTCCGATGCTTCACTCAAGGTTAACTGTATCCCTTGGTCCTTCTTATTGACGATGAAACACAGAAATTGTATCGGATTTAAATACAAAAGGCACAATGCCGACTTAAGAACGAGAAGACTGACTCTTCTTACTGATTATGATTTGAGTCATTCCTGTGACACCTAAATTCCGATGATTCACTTCAGGTTTAATGTATCCCTTGGACCTTCTTATTAACGATGAAACACAGAAATTGCATCGGAATTAAATACAAAAGGCACATTACCGACTTAAGTACAAGAAAACTGACTCTTCTTACTGACTATGTTTCGGACCATTCCTGTGACACTAGTCATACAATCTGATGCTTAACTTCAGGATTACTGTATCCCTCTGAACTTCTTATTGACGATGAAACACAGAAATTGCATCGGAATTAAATACAAAAGGCACAATGCCGACTTAAGTACAAGAAGACTGACTCTTCTTACTGACTATGTTTTGAACCATTCCTGTGACACTAGTCATAGATTCCGATGCTTAACTTCAGGATTACTGTATCCTTTGGACCTTCTTATTGACGATGAAACACAGAAATTGCATCGGAATTAAATACAAAAGGCACAATGCCGACTTAAGTACAAGAAGACTGTTTCTACTGACTGTGTATGCTTTGAACCATTCCTGTGACTCTAGTTATAGATTCCGATGCTGCACTTCAGGTTTACTGTAGCCCTCTGACCTTCTTATTGACGATGAAACACACAAATTGCATCGGAATTAAATACGAAAGGTACAATGCCGACTTAAGTACAAGAAGACTGACTCTTCTTACTGTGTATGTTTTGAACCATTCCTGTGACACTAGTTATAGATTCCGATGCTTCAATTCAGGTCTACTGTATCCCATGGACCTTCTTATTGACGATGAAACACAGAAATTGCATCGGAATTAAATACAAAAGGCACAATGCCGACTTAAGTACAAGAAGACTGACTCTTCTTACTGACTTTAATTTGAAGCATTCCTGTGGCTCTAGTTATAGATTCCGATGCTTCACATCAGGTTTACTGTAAACTTCTGAATATCTTATGTACGATGAAACACAGAAATTGCATCGGAATTATATACAAAAGGCACAATGCCGACTTATGTACATGTAGATTGACTTTTCCTACTGTCTATGATTTGAACCATTGCTGTGACACTAGTCATAGAATCCGATGGATCATTTCAGGTTTACTGTATCCCTCTGACCTTCTTAGTGACGATGAAACACAGAAATTGCATCGGAATTAAATACAAAAAGCGCAATGCCGAATAAAGTACAAGAAGAATGACTCTTCTTCCTGTCTGCGTTTTGAACCATTCCAGTGACACTAGTTATAGACTCCGATGCTGCACTCCAGGTTTACTGTATCCCTTGGACCTTCTTATTGACGATGAAACACAGAAATTGCATCGGATTAAATACAAAAGGCACAATGCCGACTTAAGTACAAGAAGACTGACTCTTCTTACTGACTATATTTTGAACCATCCCTGTGATAGTAGTTATAGATTCCGATGCTTCACTCCAGGTATACTCTGTCCCTTGGACCTACCTATTGACGATGAAACACAGAAATTGCATCGGAATTAAATACAATAGGAACAATGTCGACTTATGTACAAGTAGACTGACTCTTCCTACTGTCTATGTTTTGAACCATTGCTGTGACACTAGTTTTAATTCCGATGCTTAACTTCAGGATTACTGTATCGCTTGGCCCTTCTTATTGACGATGAAACACAGAAATTGCCTCGGGTTTAAATACAAAAAGCACAATGCCGTCTTAAGTACAAGAAGACTGACTCTTCTAACTGATTATGATTTGAGCCATTCCTGTGACACTTTAATTCCGATGATTCACTTCAGGTTTACTGCATCCCTTGGACCTTCTTATTGACGATGAAGTACAAAAATTGCATCGGAATTAAATACAAAAGGCACAACGCAGAATTAAGTACAAGAAGACTGACTCTTCTTACTGACTATGTTTTGAACCATTGCTGTGACACTAGTTATAGATTCCGATGCTTCACTTCAGGATTACTGTATCCCTTGGACCTTCTTACTGACGATGAAACACAGATATTGCATCGGAATTAAATAGAAAAGGAAATATGCCGACTTAAGTACAAGAAGACTGACTCTTCTTACTGTTTATGTTTTGAACCATTCCTGTGACACTAGTTATAGATTCCGATGCTTAACTCCAGGTTTACTGTATCTCTTGGACCTTCTTATTGACGATGAAACACAGAAATTACATCGGAATTAAATACAAAAGGAACAATGTCGACTTAAGTACAAGAAGACTGACTCTTCTTACTGACTATGACTTGAACCGTTCCTGTGACACTAGTTATAGTTTCCGATGCTTCACTTCAGGTTTACTGTATCCCTTGGACCTTCTTATTGACGATGAAACACAGAAATTGCATCGGAATTAAATAGAAAAGGCACAATGCCGACTTAAGTACATGAAGACTGACTCTAATTACTGTCTATGTTTTGAACCATTCCTGTGACACTAGTTATCGTTTTCGATGCTTCACTTCAGGTTTACTGTATCCCTTGGACCTTCTTATTGACGATGAAACACAGAAATTGCATTGGAATTAAATACAAAATAACAATACCGACTTAAGTACAAGAAGACTGACTCATCTTACTGTCTATGTTTTGAACCATTCCTGTGACACTAGTTATAGATTCCGATGCTTCACTTCAGGTTTATTGTATCCTTTGGACCTTCTTATTGACGATGAATTTCAGAAATTGCATTGGAATAAAATACAAAAGGCACAATGCCGACTTAAGTACAAGTAGACTGACTCTTCCTACTGTCAATGTTTTGAACCATTCCTGTCACACTAGTAATACATTCCGATGCTTCACTTCAGGTTTACTGTATCCCTCTGATCTTCTTATTGACGATAAACACAGATATTGCATCGGAATAAAACAGAAAAGGCACAATGCCGACTTAAGTACAAGACAACTGACTTTTCTTACTGTCTAAGTTTCGAACCATTCCTGTGACACTAGTTGTAGATTCCAATGCTTCACTTCAGGTTTACTGTATCATTTGGACCTTCTTGTTGACGATGAAACACCGAAATTGCTTCGCAGTTAAATACAAAAGGCACAATGCCGACTTAAGTACAAGAAGACTGACTCTTCTTACTGACTATGTTTAGAACCATTCCTGTGACAATAGCTATAGATCCCGATGCCTCACTTCAGGTTTACTGTATCCCTCTGACCTTCTTATTGACGAGGAAACACAGAAATTGCATCGGAATTAAATAGATACGCCACAGTGCCTACTTAAGTACGAGAAGACTGACTCTACTTACTGGCTATGTTTTGAAACATTCCTGTGACACTAGTTATAGATTTCGATGCTTGACTTCGGTTTTACTGTATCCCTTGGAGCTTCTTATTGACGATGAAACACAGATATTGCATCGTAATTAAATAGAAAATGCACCATGCCGACTTAAGTACATGAAGACTGATTCTTCTTACTGTCTATGTTTTGAACCATTCCTGTGGCACTAGTTATAGATTAGGATACTTCACTTCAGGTTTACTGTATCCCTCTGACATTCTTGTTGACGATGAAACACAGAAATTGCATCGGAATTAAATACAAAAGGCACAATGCCGACTTAAGTACAAGAAGACTGACTCTTCTTACCAACTATGTTTTGAACAATTCCTGTGTCACTAGTTATAGATTCCGATACTTCACTACAGGTTTACTGTATCCCTTGGACCTTCTTATTGACGATGAAACACAGAAATGGCATCGGAATTAAATACAAAAGGCAAAATGCCGACTTAAGTACAAGAAGACTGACCCTTCTTACTGTCTATATTTTGAACCATTCCTGTGACACTAGTTATAGATACCGATGCTTCATTTCAGGTTTACTGTATGCCTCTGACCTTCCTATTGACGATGAAACACAGAAATTGCATCGGAATTAAATACAAAAGGCACAATGCCGACTCAAGTACAAGAAGACTGACACTTCGTACTGTCTATGTTTTGAACCATTCCTGTGACACTAGTTATAGATTCCGATGCTTCACTCCTGGTTTACTGTATTCCTTGGACCTTCTTGTAGACGATGCAACACATAAATTGCATCGGAATTAAATACAAAAGGCACAATGCCGACTTAAGGACAAGAAGACTGACTCTTCTTACTGACTATGTTTTTAACCATTCCTGTGACACTAGTTATAGATTCCGATGCTTCACCCCAGGTTTACTGTATCCCTTGGACCTTCTCATTGACGATGTAACACAGAAATTGTATCGGAATTAAATAGAAAAGGCACAATGCCGACTTAAGTACAAGAAGACTGTCTCTTCATCTTTGTCTATGCTTTAAACCATTCCTGTGACACTAGTTATAGATTCCGCCGCTTCACTTCAGGTTTACTGTATCCCTTGCACCTTCTTATAGACGATGAAACAAAGAAATTGGTTCGGAATTCAATACAAAAGGCACAATGCCTATTTAACTACAGGAAGACTGACTCTTCTTACTGACTATGCTTTGAACCATTCCTGTGACACTAGTTATAGATTCCGATGCTTAACTTCAGGATTACTGTATCCCTCTGACCTTCTTAGTGACGATGAAACACAGAAATTGCATGGGAATTAAATACAAAAGCACAATGCCGACTTAAGTACAAGAATACTGACTCATCTTACTGTCTATGAATTGCACCATTCCTGTGGCACTAGTAATAGATTCCGATGCTTCACTCCAGGTTTTCTGTATCCCTTGGACCTTCTTATAGACGATGAAACACAGAAATGGCATCGGAATTAAATACAAAAGGCACATTACCGACTTAAGTACAAGAAAACTGACTCTTCTTACTGACTATGTTTCGGACCAATCCTGTGACACTAGTCATAGAATCCGAGGCTTAACTTCAGGATTACTGTATCCCTTGGACCTTCTTATTGACGATGAAACACAGAAATCGCATCGGAAATCAATACAAAAGGCACAATGCCGACATAAGTACAAGAAGACTGACTCTTCATACTGTCTATGTTTTGAACCATTCCTGTGACACTAGTTATAGATTCCGATGCTTCACTTCAGGTTTACTGTATCCCTTGGACCTTCTTTTTGACGATGAAACACAAAAATTGCATCGGAATTAAATAGAAAAGGCACAATGCCGACCTAAGTACTAGAAGACTGACACTTCCTACTGTCTATGTTTTGAACCATTCCTAAGACACCTGTTATAGATTGCGATGCTTCACTTAAGGGTTACTGTATCCCTTGGACCTTCATATTGACGTTGAAACACTGAAATCGTATCGGAATTCAATACATAAGGCACAAGGCCAACTTAACTACAAGAAGACTGACTCTTCTTACTGACTATGTTTTGAACCATTCCTGTGACACTAGTTATAGATCCCGATGCTTCACTTCCGGTTTACTGTATCCCTTGGACCTTCTCATTGACGATGAGACACAGAAATTGCATCGGATGTAAATACAAAAGGCACAATACCGACATAAGTACATGAAGACTGACTCATCTTACTGACTATGTTTTGAACCATTCTTGTGACACTAGTTATAGATCCTGATGCTTCACTTCCGGTTTATTGTATCGCTTCGACCTTCTTATTGACGAGGAAACACAGAAATTGTATCGGAATTAAATAGAAACGCCACAATGCCTACTAAGGTACAAGAAGACTGACTCTTCTTACTGGCTATGTTTTGAACCATTCCAGTGACACTAGTTATAGATTCTGATGCTTGACTTCCGTTTTACTGTATCCCTTGGACCTTCTTACTGACGATGAAACACAGAAATTGCATCGGAATTAAATGCAAAAGGCACAATGCCGACTTAAGTACAAGAAGGCTGACCCTTCTTAATGTCTATGCTTTGAACCATTCCTGTGACACTAGTTACAGATTCTGATGCGTCACTTTATGTTTAATGTATCCTTCTGATCTTCGTATCGACGATGAAACACAGAACTTGCATCGGAATTAAATACAAAAGGCACAATGCCCACTTAAGTACAAGAAGACTGACTCTTTTTACTGACTATGTTTTGAACCATTCCTGTGACACTAGTTATAGATTGCAACGCTTCACTTCATGTTTACTGTATCCCTCTGACCTTCTTATTGACGATGAAACACAGAAATTGCATCGGAATTTAATAGAAATGTCACAATGCCGACTTAAGTACAAGTAGACTGACTCTTCTTACTGTCTATGTTTTGAACTATTCCTGTGACACTAGTTATAGATTCCGATGCTTCACTTCAGGTTTACTGTATCCCTTGGTCCTTCTTATTGACGATGAAACACAGTAATTGCATCGGAAATAAATAGAAAAGGCACAATGCCGACTTAAGTACAAGACGACTGACTTTACTTACTGTCTATGTTTTGAACCGTTCCTGTGACACTAGTCATAGATTCCGATGCTTCACTCCAGGTTTACTGTGTCCCTTAGACCTACTTATTGACGATGAAACACAAAAATTGCATCGGAATTAAATACAATAGGAACAATGTCGACTTCAGTACAAGTAGACTGACTCTTCCTACTGTCTATGCTTTTAACCATTCCTGTGACACTAGTTTTAGATTCCGATGCTTAACTTCAGGATTACTTTATCCCTTGGACCGTCTCATTGACGATGAAACACAGAAATTGCATCGGAATTAAATACAAAAGGAACAATGCCGACTTAAGTACAAGAAGACAGACTCATCTTACTGTCTATGGTTTGAACCATCCCTGTGACACTAGTTATAGATTCCGATGCTTCACTCAAGGTTAACTGTATCCCTTGGTCCTTCTTATTGACGATGAAACACAGAAATTGTATCGGATTTAAATACAAAAGGCACAATGCCGACTTAAGAACGAGAAGACTGACTCTTCTTACTGATTATGATTTGAGTCATTCCTGTGACACCTAAATTCCGATGATTCACTTCAGGTTTAATGTATCCCTTGGACCTTCTTATTAACGATGAAACACAGAAATTGCATCGGAATTAAATACAAAAGGCACATTACCGACTTAAGTCCAAGAAAACTGACTCTTCTTACTGACTATGTTTCGCACCATTCCTGTGACACTAGTCATACAATCTGATGCTTAACTTCAGGATTACTGTATCCCTCTGAACTTCTTATTGACGATGAAACACAAAAATTGCATCGGAATTAAATACAAAAGGCACAATGCCGACTTAAGTACAAGAAGACTGACTCTTCTTACTGACTATGTTTTGAACCATTCCTGTGACACTAGTCATAGATTCCGATGCTTAACTTCAGGATTACTGTATCCCTTGGACCTTCTTATTGACGATGAAACACAGAAATTGCATCGGAATTACATACAAAAGGCACAATGCCGACTTAAGTACAAGAAGACTGACTCTTATTACTGACTATGTTTTCAACCATTCTTGTGACACTAGCTATAGATTCCGATGCTTCACTTCAGGTTTACTGTATCCCTTAAACCTTCTTATTGACGATGAAACCCAGAAATTGCATCGGAATTAAATACAAAAGGCACAATGCCGACTTAAGTACAAGAAGACTGTTTCTACTGACTGTGTATGCTTTGAACCATTCCTGTGACTCTAGTTATAGATTCCGATGCTGCACTTCAGGTTTACTGTAGCCCTCTGACCTTCTTATTGACGATGAAACACACAAATTGCATCGGAATTAAATACAAAAGGTACAATGCCGACTTAAGTACAAGAAGACTGACTCTTCTTACTGTGTATGTTTTGAACCATTCCTGTGACACTAGTTATAGATTCCGATGCTTCAATTCAGGTCTACTGTATCCCTTGGACCTTCTTATTGACGATGAAACACAGAAATTGCATCGAAATTAAATACAAAAGGCACAATGCCGACTTAAGTACAAGAAGACTGACTCTTCTTACTGACTTTAATTTGAAGCATTCCTGTGGCTCTAGTTATAGATTCCGATGCTTCACATCAGGTTTACTGTAAACTTCTGAATATCTTATGTACGATGAAACACAGAAATTGCATCGGAATTATATACAAAAGGCACAATGCCGACTTATGTACATGTAGATTGACTTTTCCTACTGTCTATGATTTGAACCATTGCTGTGACACTAGTCATAGAATCCGATGGATCATTTCAGGTTTACTGTATCCCTCTGACCTTCTTAGTGACGATGAAACACAGAAATTGCATCGGAATTAAATACAAAAAGCGCAATGCCGAATAAAGTACAAGAAGAATGACTCATCTTCCTGTCTGCGTTTTGAACCATTCCTGTGACACTAGTTATAGACTCCGATGCTGCACTCCAGGTTTACTGTATCCCTTGGACCTTCTTATTGACGATGAAACACAGAAATTGCATCGGATTAAATACAAAAGGCACAATGCCGACTTAAGTACAAGAAGACTGACTCTTCTTACTGACTATGTTTTGAACCATCCCTGTGATAGTAGTTATAGATTCCGATGCTTCACTCCAGGTATACTCTGTCCCTTGGACCTACCTATTGACGATGAAACACAGAAATTGCATCGGAATTAAATACAATAGGAACAATGTCGACTTATGTACAAGTAGACTGACTCTTCCTACTGTCTATGTTTTGAACCATTGCTGTGACACTAGTTTTAATTCCGATGCTTAACTTCAGGATTACTGTATCCCTTGGCCCTTCTTATTGACGATGAAACACAGAAATTGCATCGGATTTAAATACAAAAGGCACAATGCCGTCTTAAGTACAAGAAGACTGACTCTTCTAACTGATAATGATTTGAGCCATTCCTGTGACACTTAAATTCCGATGATTCACTTCAGGTTTACTGCATCCCTTGGACCTTCTTATTGACGATGAAATACAAAAATTGCATCGGAATTAAATACAAAAGGCACAACGCAGAAATAAGTACAAGAAGACTGACTCTTCTTACTGACTATGTTTTGAACCATTGCTGGGACACTAGTTATAGATTCCGATGCTTCACTTCAGGATTACTGTATCCCTTGGACCTTCTTACTGACGATGAAACACAGATATTGCATCGGAATTAAATAGAAAAGGAAAAATGCCGACTTAAGTACAAGAAGACTGACTCCTCTTACTGTTTATGTTTTGAACCATTCCTGTGACACTAGTTATAGATTCCGATGCTTAACTCCAGGTTTACTGTATCTCTTGGACCTTCTTATTGACGATGAAACACAGAAATAACATCGGAATTAAATACAAAAGGAACAATGTCGACTTAAGTACAAGAAGACTGACTCTTCTTACTGACTATGACTTGAACCGTTCCTGTGACACTAGTTATAGTTTCCGATGCTTCACTTCAGGTTTACTGTATCCCTCTGACCTTCTTATTGACGATGAAACACAGAAATTGCATCGGAATTAAATAGAAAAGGCACAATGCCGACTTAAGTACATGAAGACTGACTCTAATTACTGTCTATGTTTTGAACCATTCCTGTGACACTAGTTATCGTTTTCGATGCCTCACTTCAGGTTTACTGTATCCCTTGGACCTTCTTATTGACGATGAAACACAGAAATTGCATCGGAATTAAATACAAAATCACAATACCGACTTAAGTACAAGAAGACTGACTCAACTTACTGTCTATGTTTTGAACCATTCCTGTGACACTAGTTATAGATTCCGATGCTTCACTTCAGGTTTATTGTATCCTTTGGACCTTCTTATTGACGATGAATTTCAGAAATTGCATTGGAATAAAATACAAAAGGCACAATGCCGACTTAAGTACAAGAAGACTGACTCTTCCTACTGTCAATGTTTTGAACCATTCCTGTCACACTAGTAATACATTCCGATGCTTCACTTCAGGATTACTGTATCCCTCTGACCTTCTTAGTGACGATGAAACACAGAAATTGCATGGGAATTAAATACAAAAGCACAATGCCGACTTAAGTACAAGAATACTGACTCATCTTACTGTCTATGAATTGCACCATTCCTGTGGCACTAGTAATAGATTCCGATGCTTCACTCCAGGTTTTCTGTATCCCTTGGACCTTCTTATAGACGATGAAACACAGAAATGGCATCGGAATTAAATACAAAAGGCACATTACCGACTTAAGTACAAGAAAACTGACTCTTCTTACTGACTATGTTTCGGACCAATCCTGTGACACTAGTCATAGAATCCGAGGCTTAACTTCAGGATTACTGTATCCCTTGGACCTTCTTATTGACGATGAAACACAGAAATCGCATCGGAAATCAATACAAAAGGCACAATGCCGACATAAGTACAAGAAGACTGACTCTTCTTACTGATTATGATTTGAGCCATTCCTGTGACACTTAAATTCCGATGATTCACTTCAGGTTTACTGCATCCCTTGGACTTTCTTATTGACGATGAAATACAAAAATTGCATCGGAATTAAATACAAAAGGCAGAATGCAGAATTAAGTATAAGAAGACTGACTCTTCTTTCAGTCTAAGTTTTAACCATTCCTGTGACACTAGTTATAGATTCCGATGCTTAACTCCAGGTTTACTGTATCCCTTGGACCTTCTTATTGACGATGAAAAACAGAAATTACATCGGAATTAAATACAAAAGGAACAATGCCGACTTAAGTACAAGAAGTCTGACTTTTCTTACTGACTATGACTTGAACCGTTCCTGTGACATTAGTAATACATTCCGATGCTTCACTTCAGGTTTACTGTATCCCTCTTATCTTCTTATTAACGATAAACACAGATATTGCATCGGAATAAAATAGAAAAGGCACAATGCCGACTTAAGTACGAGACGACTGACTTTTATTACTGTCTAAGTTTTGAACCATTCCTGTGACACTAGTTGTAGATTCCGATGCTTCACTTCAGGTTTACTGTATCATTTGGACCTTCTTATTGACGATGAAACACAGAAATTGCATCGGAGTTAAATACGAAAGGCACAATGCCGACTTAAGTACAAGAAGACTGACTCTTCTTACTGACTATGTTTTGAACCATTCCTGTGACACTAGTTATAGATCCCGATGCTTCACTTCCGGTTTACTGTATCCCTTGGACCTTCTCATTGACGATGAGACACAGAAATTGCATCGGATGTAAATACAAAAGGCACAATACCGACATAAGTACATGAAGACTGACTCATCTTACTGACTATGTTTTGAACCATTCTTGTGACACTAGTTATAGATCCTGATGCTTCACTTCCGGTTTATTGTATCGCTTCGACCTTCTTATTGACGAGGAAACACAGAAATTGTATCGGAATTAAATAGAAACGCCACAATGCCTACTAAGGTACAAGAAGACTGACTCTTCTTACTGGCTATGTTTTGAACCATTCCAGTGACACTAGTTATAGATTCTGATGCTTGACTTCCGTTTTACTGTATCCCTTGGACCTTCTTACTGACGATGAAACACAGAAATTGCATCGGAATTAAATGCAAAAGGCACAATGCCGACTTAAGTACAAGAAGGCTGACCCTTCTTAATGTCTATGCTTTGAACCATTCCTGTGACACTAGTTACAGTTTCTGATGCGTCACTTTATGTTTAATGTATCCTTCTGACCTTCGTATCGACGATGAAACACAGAACTTGCATCGGAATTAAATACAAAAGGCACAATGCCCACTTAAGTACAAGAAGACTGACTCTTTTTACTGACTATGTTTTGAACCATTCCTGTGACACTAGTTATAGATTGCAACGCTTCACTTCATGTTTACTGTATCCCTCTGACCTTCTTATTGACGATGAAACACAGAAATTGCATCGGAATTTAATAGAAATGTCACAATGCCGACTTAGGTACAAGTAGACTGACTCTTCTTACTGTCTATGTTTTGAACTATTCCTGTGACACTAGTTATAGATTCCGATGCTTCACTTCAGGTTTACTGTATCCCTTGGACCTTCTTATTGACGATGAAACACAGTAATTGCATCGGAAATAAATAGAAAAGGCACAATGCCGACTTAAGTACAAGACGACTGACTTTACTTACTGTCTATGTTTTGAACCGTTCCTGTGACACTAGTCATAGATTCCGATGCTTCACTCCAGGTTTACTGTGTCCCTTAGACCTACTTATTGACGATGAAACACAAAAATTGCATCGGAATTAAATACAATAGGAACAATGTCGACTTCAGTACAAGTAGACTGACTCTTCCTACTGTCTATGCTTTTAACCATTCCTGTGACACTAGTTTTAGATTCCGATGCTTAACTTCAGGATTACTTTATCCCTTGGACCGTCTCATTGACGATGAAACACAGAAATTGCATCGGAATTAAATACAAAAGGCACAATGCCGACTTAAGTACAAGAAGACAGACTCATCTTACTGTCTATGGTTTGAACCATCCCTGTGACACTAGTTATAGATTCCGATGCTTCACTCAAGGTTAACTGTATCCCTTGGTCCTTCTTATTGACGATGAAACACAGAAATTGTATCGGATTTAAATACAAAAGGCACAATGCCGACTTAAGAACGAGAAGACTGACTCTTCTTACTGATTATGATTTGAGTCATTCCTGTGACACCTAAATTCCGATGATTCACTTCAGGTTTAATGTATCCCTTGGACCTTCTTATTAACGATGAAACACAGAAATTGCATCGGAATTAAATACAAAAGGCACATTACCGACTGAAGTACAAGAAAACTGACTCTTCTTACTGACTATGTTTCGCACCATTCCTGTGACACTAGTCATACAATCTGATGCTTAACTTCAGGATTACTGTATCCCTCTGAACTTCTTATTGACGATGAAACACAGAAATTGCATCGGAATTAAATACAAATGGCACAATGCCGACTTAAGTACAAGAAGACTGACTCTTCTTACTGACTATGTTTTGAACCATTCCTGTGACACTAGTCATAGATTCCGATGCTTAACTTCAGGATTACTGTATCCCTTGGACCTTCTTATTGACGATGAAACACAGAAATTGCATCGGAATTAAATACAAAATCACAATACCGACTTAAGTACAAGAAGACTGACTCAACTTACTGTCTATGTTTTGAACCATTCCTGTGACACTAGTTATAGATTCCGATGCTTCACTTCAGGTTTATTGTATCCTTTGGACCTTCTTATTGACGATGAATTTCAGAAATTGCATTGGAATAAAATACAAAAGGCACAATGCCGACTTAAGTACAAGAAGACTGACTCTTCCTACTGTCAATGTTTTGAACCATTCCTGTCACACTAGTAATACATTCCGATGCTTCACTTCAGGATTACTGTATCCCTCTGACCTTCTTAGTGACGATGAAACACAGAAATTGCATGGGAATTAAATACAAAAGCACAATGCCGACTTAAGTACAAGAATACTGACTCATCTTACTGTCTATGAATTGCACCATTCCTGTGGCACTAGTAATAGATTCCGATGCTTCACTCCAGGTTTTCTGTATCCCTTGGACCTTCTTATAGACGATGAAACACAGAAATGGCATCGGAATTAAATACAAAAGGCACATTACCGACTTAAGTACAAGAAAACTGACTCTTCTTACTGACTATGTTTCGGACCAATCCTGTGACACTAGTCATAGAATCCGAGGCTTAACTTCAGGATTACTGTATCCCTTGGACCTTCTTATTGACGATGAAACACAGAAATCGCATCGGAAATCAATACAAAAGGCACAATGCCGACATAAGTACAAGAAGACTGACTCTTCTTACTGATTATGATTTGAGCCATTCCTGTGACACTTAAATTCCGATGATTCACTTCAGGTTTACTGCATCCCTTGGACTTTCTTATTGACGATGAAATACAAAAATTGCATCGGAATTAAATACAAAAGGCAGAATGCAGAATTAAGTATAAGAAGACTGACTCTTCTTTCAGTCTAAGTTTTAACCATTCCTGTGACACTAGTTATAGATTCCGATGCTTAACTCCAGGTTTACTGTATCCCTTGGACCTTCTTATTGACGATGAAAAACAGAAATTACATCGGAATTAAATACAAAAGGAACAATGTCGACTTAAGTACAAGAAGTCTGACTTTTCTTACTGACTATGACTTGAACCGTTCCTGTGACATTAGTAATACATTCCGATGCTTCACTTCAGGTTTACTGTATCCCTCTTATCTTCTTATTAACGATAAACACAGATATTGCATCGGAATAAAATAGAAAAGGCACAATGCCGACTTAAGTACGAGACGACTGACTTTTATTACTGTCTAAGTTTTGAACCATTCCTGTGACACTAGTTGTAGATTCCGATGCTTCACTTCAGGTTTACTGCATCATTTGGACCTTCTTATTGACGATGAAACACAGAAATTGCATCGGAGTTAAATACGAAAGGCACAATGCCGACTTAAGTACAAGAAGACTGACTCTTCTTACTGACTATGTTTTGAACCATTCCTGTGACACTAGTTATAGATCCCGATGCTTCACTTCCGGTTTACTGTATCCCTTGGACCTTCTCATTGACGATGAGACACAGAAATTGCATCGGATGTAAATACAAAAGGCACAATACCGACATAAGTACATGAAGACTGACTCATCTTACTGACTATGTTTTGAACCATTCTTGTGACACTAGTTATAGATCCTGATGCTTCACTTCCGGTTTATTGTATCGCTTCGACCTTCTTATTGACGAGGAAACACAGAAATTGTATCGGAATTAAATAGAAACGCCACAATGCCTACTAAGGTACAAGAAGACTGACTCTTCTTACTGGCTATGTTTTGAACCATTCCAGTGACACTAGTTATAGATTCTGATGCTTGACTTCCGTTTTACTGTATCCCTTGGACCTTCTTACTGACGATGAAACACAGAAATTGCATCGGAATTAAATGCAAAAGGCACAATGCCGACTTAAGTACAAGAAGGCTGACCCTTCTTAATGTCTATGCTTTGAACCATTCCTGTGACACTAGTTACAGTTTCTGATGCGTCACTTTATGTTTAATGTATCCTTCTGACCTTCGTATCGACGATGAAACACAGAACTTGCATCGGAATTAAATACAAAAGGCACAATGCCCACTTAAGTACAAGAAGACTGACTCTTTTTACTGACTATGTTTTGAACCATTCCTGTGACACTAGTTATAGATTGCAACGCTTCACTTCATGTTTACTGTATCCCTCTGACCTTCTTATTGACGATGAAACACAGAAATTGCATCGGAATTTAATAGAAATGTCACAATGCCGACTTAAGTACAAGTAGACTGACTCTTCTTACTGTCTATGTTTTGAACTATTCCTGTGACACTAGTTATAGATTCCGATGCTTCACTTCAGGTTTACTGTATCCCTTGGACCTTCTTATTGACGATGAAACACAGTAATTGCATCGGAAATAAATAGAAAAGGCACAATGCCGACTTAAGTACAAGACGACTGACTTTACTTACTGTCTATGTTTTGAACCGTTCCTGTGACACTAGTCATAGATTCCGATGCTTCACTCCAGGTTTACTGTGTCCCTTAGACCTACTTATTGACGATGAAACACAAAAATTGCATCGGAATTAAATACAATAGGAACAATGTCGACTTCAGTACAAGTAGACTGACTCTTCCTACTGTCTATGCTTTTAACCATTCCTGTGACACTAGTTTTAGATTCCGATGCTTAACTTCAGGATTACTTTATCCCTTGGACCGTCTCATTGACGATGAAACACAGAAATTGCATCGGAATTAAATACAAAAGGCACAATGCCGACTTAAGTACAAGAAGACAGACTCATCTTACTGTCTATGGTTTGAACCATCCCTGTGACACTAGTTATAGATTCCGATGCTTCACTCAAGGTTAACTGTATCCCTTGGTCCTTCTTATTGACGATGAAACACAGAAATTGTATCGGATTTAAATACAAAAGGCACAATGCCGACTTAAGAACGAGAAGACTGACTCTTCTTACTGATTATGATTTGAGTCATTCCTGTGACACCTAAATTCCGATGATTCACTTCAGGTTTAATGTATCCCTTGGACCTTCTTATTAACGATGAAACACAGAAATTGCATCGGAATTAAATACAAAAGGCACATTACCGACTTAAGTACAAGAAAACTGACTCTTCTTACTGACTATGTTTCGCACCATTCCTGTGACACTAGTCATACAATCTGATGCTTAACTTCAGGATTACTGTATCCCTCTGAACTTCTTATTGACGATGAAACACAGAAATTGCATCGGAATTAAATACAAATGGCACAATGCCGACTTAAGTACAAGAAGACTGACTCTTCTTAGTGACTATGTTTTGAACCATTCCTGTGACACTAGTCATAGATTCCGATGCTTAACTTCAGGATTACTGTATCCCTTGGACCTTCTTATTGACGATGAAACACAGAAATTGCATCGGAATTACATACAAAAGGCACAATGCCGACTTAAGTACAAGAAGACTGACTCTTATTACTGACTATGTTTTCAACCATTCTTGTGACACTAGCTATAGATTCCGATGCTTCACTTCAGGTTTACTGTATCCCTTAAACCTTCTTATTGACGATGAAACCCAGAAATTGCATCGGAATTAAATACAAAAGGCACAATGCCGACTTAAGTACAAGAAGACTGTTTCTACTGACTGTGTATGCTTTGAACCATTCCTGTGACTCTAGTTATAGATTCCGATGCTGCACTTCAGGTTTACTGTAGCCCTCTGACCTTCTTATTGACGATGAAACACACAAATTGCATCGGAATTAAATACAAAAGGTACAATGCCGACTTAAGTACAAGAAGACTGACTCTTCTTACTGTGTATGTTTTGAACCATTCCTGTGACACTAGTTATAGATTCCGATGCTTCAATTCAGGTCTACTGTATCTCTTGGACCTTCTTATTGACGATGAAACACAGAAATTGCATCGGAATTAAATACAAAAGGCACAATGCCGACTTAAGTACAAGAAGACTGACTCTTCTTACTGACTTTAATTTGAAGCATTCCTGTGGCTCTAGTTATAGATTCCGATGCTTCACATCAGGTTTACTGTAAACTTCTGAATATCTTATGTACGATGAAACACAGAAATTGCATCGGAATTATATACAAAAGGCACAATGCCGACTTATGTACATGTAGATTGACTTTTCCTACTGTCTATGATTTGAACCATTGCTGTGACACTAGTCATAGAATCCGATGGATCATTTCAGGTTTACTGTATCCCTCTGACCTTCTTAGTGACGATGAAACACAGAAATTGCATCGGAATTAAATACAAAAAGCGCAATGCCGAATAAAGTACAAGAAGAATGACTCATCTTCCTGTCTGCGTTTTGAACCATTCCTGTGACACTAGTTATAGACTCCGATGCTGCACTCCAGGTTTACTGTATCCCTTGGACCTTCTTATTGACGATGAAACACAGAAATTGCATCGGATTAAATACAAAAGGCACAATGCCGACTTAAGTACAAGAAGACTGACTCTTCTTACTGACTATGTTTTGAACCATCCCTGTGATAGTAGTTATAGATTCCTATGCTTCACTCCAGGTATACTCTGTCCCTTGGACCTACCTATTGACGATGAAACACAGAAATTGCATCGGACTTAAATACAATAGGAACAATGTCGACTTATGTACAAGTAGACTGACTCTTCCTACTGTCTATGTTTTGAACCATTGCTGTGACACTAGTTTTGATTCCGATGCTTAACTTCAGGATTACTGTATCCCTTGGCCCTTCTTATTGACGATGAAACACAGAAATTGCATCGGATTTAAATACAAAAGGCACAATGCCGTCTTAAGTACAAGAAGACTGACTCTTCTAACTGATTATGATTTGAGCCATTCCTGTGACACTTAAATTCCGATGATTCACTTCAGGTTTACTGCATCCCTTGGACCTTCTTATTGACGATGAAATACAAAAATTGCATCGGAATTAAATACAAAAGGCACAACGCAGAAATAAGTACAAGAAGACTGACTCTTCTTACTGACTATGTTTTGAACCATTGCTGGGACACTAGTTATAGATTCCGATGCTTCACTTCAGGATTACTGTATCCCTTGGACCTTCTTACTGACGATGAAACACAGATATTGCATCGGAATTAAATAGAAAAGGAAAAATGCCGACTTAAGTACAAGAAGACTGACTCTTCTTACTGTTTATGTTTTGAACCATTCCTGTGACACTAGTTATAGATTCCGATGCTTAACTCCAGGTTTACTGTATCTCTTGGACCTTCTTATTGACGATGAAACACAGAAATAACATCGGAATTAAATACAAAAGGAACAATGTCGACTTAAGTACAAGAAGACTGACTCTTCTTACTGACTATGACTTGAACCGTTCCTGTGACACTAGTTATAGTTTCCGATGCTTCACTTCAGGTTTACTGTATCCCTTGGACCTTCTTATTGACGATGAAACACAGAAATTGCATCGGAATTAAATAGAAAAGGCACAATGCCGACTTAAGTACATGAAGACTGACTCTAATTACTGTCTATGTTTTGAACCATTCCTGTGACACTAGTTATCGTTTTCGATGCCTCACTTCAGGTTTACTGTATCCCTTGGACCTTCTTATTGACGATGAAACACAGAAATTGCATCGGAATTAAATACAAAATCACAATACCGACTTAAGTACAAGAAGACTGACTCAACTTACTGTCTATGTTTTGAACCATTCCTGTGACACTAGTTATAGATTCCGATGCTTCACTTCAGGTTTATTGTATCCTTTGGACCTTCTTATTGACGATGAATTTCAGAAATTGCATTGGAATAAAATACAAAAGGCACATGCCGACTTAAGTACAAGAAGACTGACTCTTCCTACTGTCAATGTTTTGAACCATTCCTGTCACACTAGTAATACATTCCGATGCTTCACTTCAGGTTTACTGTATCCCTCTGATCTTCTTATTGACGATAAACACAGATATTGCATCGGAATAAAACAGAAAAGGCACAATGCCGACTTAAGTACAAGACGACTGATTTTTCTTACTGTCTAAGTTTCGAACTATTCCTGTGACAATAGCTATAGATCCCGATGCCTCACTTCAAGTTTACTGTATCCCTCTGACCTTCTTATTGACGAGGAAACACAGAAATTGCATCGGAATTAAATAGATACGCCACAGTGCCTACTTAAGTACGAGAAGACTGACTCTACTTACTGGCTATGTTTTGAAACATTCCTGTGACACTAGTTATAGATTCCGATGCTTGACTTCGGTTTTACTGTATCCCTTGGACCTTCTTATTGACGATGAAACACAGATATTGCATCGTAATTAAATAGAAAATGCACATTGCCGACTTAAGTACATGAAGACTGATTCTTCTTACTGTCTATGTTTTGAACCATTCCTGTGGCACTAGTTATAGATTAGGATACTTCACTTCAGGTTTACTGTATCCCTCTGACATTCTTGTTGACGATGAAACACAGAAATTGCATCGGAATTAAATACAAAAGGCACAATGCCGACTTAAGTACAAGAAGACTGACTCTTCTTACCAACTATGTTTTGAACAATTCCTGTGTCACTAGTTATAGATTCCGATACTTCACTACAGGTTTACTGTATCCCTTGGACCTTCTTATTGACGATGAAACACAGAAATGGCATCGGAATTAAATACAAAAGGCAAAATGCCGACTTAAGTACAAGAAGACTGACCCTTCTTACTGTCTATATTTTGAACCATTCCTGTGACACTAGTTATAGATACCGATGCTTCATTTCAGGTTTACTGTATCCCTCTGACCTTCCTATTGACGATGAAACACAGAAATTGCATCGGAATTAAATACAAAAGGCACAATGCCGACTTAAGTACAAGAAGACTGACACTTCGTACTGTCTATGTTTTGAACCATTCCTGTGACACTAGTTATAGATTCCGATGCTTCACTCCAGGTTTACTGTATTCCTTGGACCTTCTTGTAGACGATGCAACACATAAATTGCATCGGAATTAAATACAAAAGGCACAATGCCGATTTAAGGACAAGAAGACTCACTCTTCTTACTGACTATGTTTTGAACCATTCCTGTGACACTAGTTATAGATTTCGATGCTTCACCCCAGGTTTACTGTATCCCTTGGACCTTCTCATTGACGATGTAACACAGAAATTGCATCGGAATTAAATAGAAAAGGCACAATGCCGACTTAAGTACAAGAAGACTGTCTCTTCTTCTTTGTCTATGCTTTAAACCATTCCTGTGACACTAGTTATAGATTCCGACGCTTCACTTCAGGTTTACTGTATCCCTTGCACCTTCTTATAGACGATGAAACAAAGAAATTGGTTCGGAATTCAATACAAAAGGCACAATGCCTACTTAACTACAGGAAGACTGACTCTTCTTACTGACTATGCTTTGAACCATTCCTGTGACACTAGTTATAGATTCCGATGCTTCACTCCAGGTTTTCTGTATCCCTTGGACCTTCTTATAGACGATGAAACACAGAAATGGCATCGGAATTAAATACAAAAGGCACAATGCCGAATTAAGGACAAGAAGACTGACTCTTCTTACTGACTATGTTTAGAACCACTCCTGTGACACTAGTTATAGATTCCGATACTTCACTTCAGGTTTACTGTATCCCGCTGACCTTCTTATTGACCATGAAACACAGAAATTGCATCGGAATTAAATACAAAAGGCACAATGCCGACATAAGTACAAGAAGACTGACTCTTCTTACTGTCTATGTTTTGGACCATTCCATTGACACTAGTTATAGATTCCGATGCTTCACTCCAGGTTTACAGTATCCCTTGGACCATCTTATTGACGATGAAACACAGAAATTGCATCGGAATTAAATACAAAAGGCACAATGCCGACTTAAGTACAGGAAGACTCAATCTTTTTACTGACTATGATTTAAACCATTCCTGTGACACTAGTTATATATTCCGATGCTTCACTTCAGGTTTACTGTATCATTTGGACCTTCTTGTTGACGATGAAACACCGAAATTGCTTCGCAGTTAAATACAAAAGGCACAATGCCGACTTAAGTACAAGAAGACTGACTCTTCTTACTGACTATGTTTTGAACCATTCCTGTGACAATAGCTATAGATCCCGATGCCTCACTTCAAGTTTACTGTATCCCTCTGACCTTCTTATTGACGAGGAAACACAGAAATTGCATCGGAATTAAATAGATACGCCACAGTGCCTACTTAAGTACGAGAAGACTGACTCTACTTACTGGCTATGTTTTGAAACATTCCTGTGACACTAGTTATAGATTCCGATGCTTGACTTCGGTTTTACTGTATCCCTTGGACCTTCTTATTGACGATGAAACACAGATATTGCATCGTAATTAAATAGAAAATGCACATTGCCGACTTAAGTACATGAAGACTGATTCTTCTTACTGTCTATGTTTTGAACCATTCCTGTGGCACTAGTTATAGATTAGGATACTTCACTTCAGGTTTACTGTATCCCTCTGACATTCTTGTTGACGATGAAACACAGAAATTGCATCGGAATTAAATACAAAAGGCACAATGCCGACTTAAGTACAAGAAGACTGACTCTTCTTACCAACTATGTTTTGAACAATTCCTGTGTCACTAGTTATAGATTCCGATACTTCACTACAGGTTTACTGTATCCCTTGGACCTTCTTATTGACGATGAAACACAGAAATGGCATCGGAATTAAATACAAAAGGCAAAATGCCGACTTAAGTACAAGAAGACTGACCCTTCTTACTGTCTATATTTTGAACCATTCCTGTGACACTAGTTATAGATACCGATGCTTCATTTCAGGTTTACTGTATCCCTCTGACCTTCCTATTGACGATGAAACACAGAAATTGCATCGGAATTAAATACAAAAGGCACAATGGCGACTTAAGTACAAGAAGACTGACTCTTCGTACTGTCTATGTTTTGAACCATTCCTGTGACACTAGTTATAGATTCCGATGCTTCACTCCAGGTTTACTGTATTCCTTGGACCTTCTTGTAGACGATGCAACACATAAATTGCATCGGAATTAAATACAAAAGGCACAATGCCGATTTAAGGACAAGAAGACTCACTCTTCTTACTGACTATGTTTTGAACCATTCCTGTGACACTAGTTATAGATTTCGATGCTTCACCCCAGGTTTACTGTATCCCTTGGACCTTCTCATTGACGATGTAACACAGAAATTGCATCGGAATTAAATAGAAAAGGCACAATGCCGACTTAAGTACAAGAAGACTGTCTCTTCTTCTTTGTCTATGCTTTAAACCATTCCTGTGACACTAGTTATAGATTCCGACGCTTCACTTCAGGTTTACTGTATCCCTTGCACCTTCTTATAGACGATGAAACAAAGAAATTGGTTCGGAATTCAATACAAAAGGCACAATGCCTACTTAACTACAGGAAGACTGACTCTTCTTACTGACTATGCTTTGAACCATTCCTGTGACACTAGTTATAGATTCCGATGCTTCACTCCAGGTTTTCTGTATCCCTTGGACCTTCTTATAGACGATGAAACACAGAAATGGCATCGGAATTAAATACAAAAGGCACAATGCCGAATTAAGGACAAGAAGACTGACTCTTCTTACTGACTATGTTTAGAACCACTCCTGTGACACTAGTTATAGATTCCGATACTTCACTTCAGGTTTACTGTATCCCGCTGACCTTCTTATTGACCATGAAACACAGAAATTGCATCGGAATTAAATACAAAAGGCACAATGCCGACATAAGTACAAGAAGACTGACTCTTCTTACTGTCTATGTTTTGGACCATTCCATTGACACTAGTTATAGATTCCGATGCTTCACTCCAGGTTTACAGTATCCCTTGGACCATCTTATTGACGATGAAACACAGAAATTGCATCGGAATTAAATACAAAAGGCACAATGCCGACTTAAGTACAGGAAGACTCAATCTTTTTACTGACTATGATTTAAACCATTCCTGTGACACTAGTTATATATTCCGATGCTTCACTTCAGGTTTGCTGTATCCCTTGGACCTTCCTATTGACGATGAAACACAGAAATTGCATCGGAATTAAATAGAAAAGGCACAATGCCGACTTAAGTACAAGAAGACTGTCTCTTCTTCTTTGTGTATGCTTTAAACCATTCCTGTGACACTAGTTATAGATTCCGACGCTTCACTTCAGGTTTACTGTATCCCTTGCACCTTCCTATAGACGATGAAACAAAGAAATTGGTTCGGAATTCAATACAAAAGGCACAATGCCTACTTAACTACAGGAAGACTGACTCTTCTTACTGACTATGCTTTGAACCATTCCTGTGACACTAGTTATAGATTCCGATGCTTAACTTCAGGATTACTGTATCCCTCTGACCTTCTTAGTGACGATGAAACACAGAAATTGCATCGGAATTAAATACAAAAGGCACAATGCCGACTTAAGGACAAGAAGACTGACTCTTTTTACAATCCATGCTTTGAACCATTCCTGTGACACTAGTTATAGATTCCGATGCTTCACTGCAGGCTTACTGTGTCCCTTAGACCTTCTTATTGACGATGAAACACAGAAACTACATCGGAATTAAATACAGTAGGCACAATGAAGACTTGAGTACAAGAAGACTGACTCTTCCTACTCTATATGTTTTGAACCATTCCTGTGACACTAGTTATAGATTCCGATGCTTCACTTCAGGTTTACTGTATCCCTTGGACCGTCTTATTGACGATGAAACACAGATATTGCATCGGAATTAAATACAAAAGGCACAATACCGACTTAAGAACAAGAAGACTGACCCTTCTTACTGACTATGCTTTGAACCATTCCTGTGACACTAGTCATTGATTCCGATGCTTAACTTCAGGATTACTGTATCCCTCTGACCTTCTTATTGACGATGAAACACAGAAATTGCATCGGAATTAAATAGAAAAGGCACAATGCCGACTTAAGTACAAGAAGACTGACTCTTCTTACCGACTATGATTTGAACCATTCCTGTGACACTAGTTATAGATTCCGATACTTCACTACAGGTTTACTGTATCCCTTGGACCTTCTTATTGACGATGAAACACAGAAATGGCATCGGAATTAAATACAAAAGGCAAAATGCCGACTTATAGTACAAGAAGACTGACCCTTCTTACTCTCTATGTTTTGAACCATTCCTGTGACACTAGTTATAGATTCCGATGATTCATTTCAGGTTTACTGTATCCCGCTGACCTTCCTATTGACAATGAAACCCAGAAATTGCATCGGAATTGAATACAAAAGGCACAATGCCGACTTAAGTACAAGAAGACTGACACTTCTTACTGTCTATGTTTTGAACCATTCCTGTGACACTAGTTATAGATTCCGATGCTTCACTCCAGGTTTACTGGATTCCTTGGACCTTCTTGTAGACGACGAAACACAGAAATTGCATCGGAATTAAATACAAAAGGCACAATGCCGACTTAAGGACAAGAAGACTGACTCTTCTTACTGACTATGTTTTGAACCATTCCTGTGACACTAGTTATAGATTCCGATGCTTCACCCCAGGTTTACTGTATCCCTTGGACCTTCTTATTGACGATGAAACACAGAAATTGCATCGGAATTAAATAGAAAAGGCACAATGCCGACTTAAGTACAAGAAGACTGTCTCTTCTTCTTTGTCTATGCTTTAAACCATTCCTGTGACACTAGTTATATTTTCCGACGCTTCACTTCAGGTTTACTGTATCCCTTGCACCTTCTTATTGACGATGAAACAAAGAAATTGGTTCGGAATTCAATACAAAAGGCACAATGCCGACTTAACTACAGGAAGACTGACTCTTCTTACTGACTATGCTTTGAACCATTCCTGTGACACTAGTTATAGATTCCGATGCTTAACTTCAGGATTACTGTATCCCTCTGACCTTCTTAGTGACGATGAAACACAGAAATTGCATCGGAATTAAATACAAAAAGCACAATGCCACCTTAAGTACAAGAATACTGACTCATCTTACTGTCTATGATTTGCACCATTCCTGTGACACTAGTTATAGATTCCGATGCTTCACTCCAGGTTTACTGTATCCCTTGGACCTTCTTATAGACGATGAAACACAGAAATTGCATCGGAATTAAATACAAAAGGCACAATGCCGACTTAAGGACCTGAAGACTGACTCTTCTTACTGACTATGTTTAGAACCATTCCTGTGACACTAGTTGTAGATTCCGACACTTCACTTCAGGTTTACTGTATCCCGCTGACCTTCTTATTGACCATGAAACACAGAAATTGCATCGGAATTAAATACAAAAGGCACAATGCCGACTTAAGTACAAGAAGACTGACTCTTCTTACTGTCTATGTTTTGGATCATTCCATTGACACTAGTTATAGATTCCGATGCTTCACTCCAGGTTTACCGTATCCCTTGGACCATCTTATTGACGATGAAACACAGAAATTGCATCGGAATTAAATAGAAAAGGCACAATGCCGACTTAAGTACAGGAAGACTCAATCTTTTTACTGACTAAGTTTTAAACCATTCCTGTGACACTAGTTATAGATTCCGATGCTTCACTGCAGGCTTACTGTGTCCCTTAGACCTTCTTATTGACGATGAAACACAGAAATTCCATCGGAATTAAATACAATAGGCACAATGCGACTTGAGTACAAGAAGACTGACTCTTCCTACTGTCTATGTTTTGAACCATTCCTGTGACACTAGTTATAGATTCCGATGCTTCACTTCAGGTTTACTGTATCCCTTGGACCGTCTTATTGACGATTAAACACAGATATTGCATCTGAATTAAATACAAAAGGCACAATACCGACTTAAGAACAAGAAGACTGACTCTTCTTACTGACTATGCTTTGAACCATTCCTGTGACACTAGTCATAGATTCCGATGCTTAACTTCAGGATTACTGTATCCCTCTGACTTTCTTATTGACGATGAAACACAGAAATTGCATCGGAATTAAATAGAAAAGGCACAATGCCGACTTAAGTACAAGAAGACTGACACTTCTTACTTTCTATGTTTTGAACCATTCCTGTAACACTAGTTATAGAATCCGATGCTTCACTTCAGGTTTACTGTACACCTTGCATCTTCTTATTGACTATGAAACACAGAAATCGCAGCGGAATTAAATACAAAAGGCACAATGCCGACTTAAGTACAAGTAGACTGACTCTTCCTACTGTCTATATTTTGAACCATTCCTGTGACACTAGTTATAGATTCCGATGCTTCACTTCAGGTTTACTGTATCCCTCTGACCTTATTGCCGATGAAACACAGAAATTGCATCGGAATTAATCAGAAAAGGCACAATGCCGACTTAAGTACAAGAAGACTGTCTCTTCTTCTTTGTCTATGCTTTAAACCATTCCTGTGACACTAGTTATAGATTCCGACGCTTCACTTCAGGTTTACTGTATCCCTTGCAGCTTCTTATTGACGATGAAACAAAGAAATTGGTTCGGAATTCAATACAAAAGGCACAATGCCGACTTAACTACAGGAAGACTGACTCTTCTTACTGACTATGCTTTGAACCATTCCTGTGACACTAGTTATAGATTCCGATGCTTAACTTCAGGATTACTGTATCCCTCTGACCTGCTTAGTGACGATGAAACACAGAAATTGCATCGGAATTAAATACAAAAAGCAGAATGCCGACTTAAGTACAAGAATACTGACTCATCTTACTGTCTATGATTTGCACCATTCCTGTGACACTAGTTATAGATTCCGATGCTTCACTCCAGGTTTACTGTATCCCTTGAACCTTCTTATAGACGATCAAACACAGAAATTGCATCGGAATTAAATACAAAAGGCACAATGCCGACTTAAGGACGAGAAGACTGACTCTTCTTACTGACTATGTTTAGAACCATTCCTGTGACACTAGTTATAGATTCCGATACTTCACTTCAGGTTTACTGTGTCCCGCTGACCTTCTTATTGACGATGAAACACAGAAATTGCATCGGAATTAAATACAAAAGGCACAATGCCGACTTAAGTACAAGAAGACTGACTCTTCTTACTGTCTATGTTTTGGACCATTCCATTGACACTAGTTATAGTTTCCGATGCTTCACTCCAGGTTTACCGTATCCCTTGGACCATCTTATTGACGATGAAACACAGAAATTGCATCGGAAATAAATAGAAAAGGCACAATGCCGACTTAAGTACAGGAAGACTCAATCTTTTTACTGACTACGTTTGAAACCATTCCTGTGACACTAGTTATAGATTCCGATGATTCACTTAAGGTTTGCTGTATCCCTTGGACCTTGTTATTGACGATGAAACACAGAAACTGCATGGGAATTAAATACAAAAGGCCAAATGCCGACTTAAGTACACGAAGACTGACTCTTCTTACTTTCTATGTTTTGAACCATTCCTGTGACACTGGTTATAGATTCCGATGCTACACTCCAGGTTTACTGTATCCCTTGGAGCTTCTTATTGACGATGAAACACAAAAATTGCATCGGAAGTAAATACAAAAGGCACAATGCCGACTTAAGTACAAGAAGACTGACGCTTCTCTCTGACTATGTTTTGAACCATTCCTGTGACTCTAGTTATAGATTCCGATGCTTCACTTCAGGTTTACTGTATCCCTCTGAAATTCTTATTGACGATGAAACACAGAAATTGCATCGGAATTAAATACAAAAGGCACAATGCCGACTTAAGGACAAGAAGACTGACCCTTTTTACTATCCATGCTTTGAACCATTCCTGTGACACTAGTTAAAGATTCCGAAGCTTCACTGCAGGCTTACTGTGTCCCTTAGACCTTCTTAAATTACGATGAAACACAGAAATTACATAGGAATTAAATACAATAGGCACAATGCCGACTTGAGTACAAGAAGACTGACTCTTCCTACTGTCTATGTTTTGAACCATTCCTGTGACACTAGTTATAGGTTCCGATGCTTCACTTCAGGTTTACTGTATCCCTTGGACCGTCTTATTGACGATGAAACACAGATATTGCATCGGAATTAAATACAAAAGGCACAATACCGACTTAAGAACAAGAAGAGTGACTCTTCTTACTGACTATGCTTTGAACCATTCCTGTGACACTAGTCATAGATTCCGATGCTTAACTTCAGAATTACTGTATCCCTCTGACCTTCTTATTGACGATGAAA
Source organism: Schistocerca serialis cubense (assembly GCF_023864345.2). Lineage (NCBI taxonomy): Eukaryota > Metazoa > Arthropoda > Insecta > Orthoptera > Acrididae > Schistocerca > Schistocerca serialis. Next base: position 7,148,849 of record NC_064645.1, read on the forward strand.
CACAGAAATTGCATCCGAATTAAATACAAAAGGCACAATGCCGACTTAAGTACAAGAAGACTGACTCTTCTTACTGTCAATGTTTTGAACCATCCCTGTGACACTAGTTATAGTTTCCGATGCTTCACTCCAGGTTTACTGTATCCCTTGGTCCTTCTTATTGACGAAGAAACACAGAAATTGCATCGGAATTAAATACAAAATGCACAATGCCGACTTAAGTACAAGAAGACTGACTCTTATTACTGACTGTGTTTTGGACCCTTCCTGTGACACTAGTTATAGTTTCCGATGCTTCACTCCAGGTTTACTATATCTTGGACCTTCTTATTGACGATGAAACACAGAAATTGCATCGGAATTAAATAGAAAAGGCACAATGCCGACTTAAGTACAAGAAGTTTGACGCTTCTTACTGTCTATATTTTGAACCATTCCTGTGACACTAGTTATAGATTCCGATGCTTCAATTTAGGTTTACTGTATCCCTCTGACCTTGTTGCCGATGAAACATAGAAATTGCATCGGAAGTAAATACAAAAGGCACAATGCCGACTTAAGGACAAGAAGACTGACCCTTCTTATTATCTATGTTTTGAACCAGTCCTGTGACACTAGTTATAGATTTCGATGCTTCACTTCAGGTTTACTTTTTCCCTTGGACCTTCTTATTGACGATGAAACACAGAAATTGCATCGGAATTAAATACAAAAGGCACAATGCCGACTTATGTACAAGAAGACTGACTTTTCCTACTGTCTATGTTTTGAACCATTTCTGTGACACTAGTTATAGAGTCCGATGCTTCACTTCAGGTTTACTGTATCCCTTGGACCTTCTAATTGACGGTGAAACACAGAAATTGCATCGGAATTAAATACGAATGGCACAATGCCAACTTAAGTTCAAGAAGACTGACTCCTCTTACTGACTATGTTTTGAACCATTCCCGTGACACTAGTTATAGATTCCGATACTTCACTTCAGGTTTACTGTATCCTTCTGACCTTCTTATTGACGATTAAACACAGAAATTGCATCGGAATTAAATAGAAAAGGCACTATGCCGACTGAAGTAAAAGAAGACTGACTCTTCTTACTGTCTATGCTTTGAACCATTCCTGTGACACTAGTTATAGATTCCGATGCTTCACTCCAGGTTTACTGTGTCCCGCTGACCTTCTTATTGACCATGAAACACAGAAAATGCATCGGAATTAAATACAAAAGGCACAATGCCGACTTAAGTACAAGAAGACTGACTCTTCTTACTGTCTATGTTTTGGACCATTCCATTGACACTAGTTATAGATTCCGATACTTCACTTCAGGTTTACTGTGTCCCGCTGACCTTCTTATTGACCATGAAACACATAAATTGCATCGGAATTAAATACAAAAGGCACAATGCCGACTTAAGTACAAGAAGACTGACTCTTCTTACTGTCTATGTTTTGGACCATTCCATTGACACTAGTTATAGATTCCGATGCTTCACTTCAGGTTTACCGTATCCCTTGGACCATCTTATTGACGATGAAACACAGAAATTGCATCGGAATTAAATAGAAAAGGCACAATGCCGACTTAAGTACAGGAAGACTCAATCTTTTTACTGACTATGTTTTAAACGATTCCTGTGACACTAGTTATAGATTCCGATGCTTCACTTCAGGTTTGCTGTATCCCTTGGACCTTGTTATTGACGATGAAACACATAAAGTGCATCGGAATTAAATACAAAAGGCAAAATGCCGACTTAAGTACACCAAGACTGACTCTTCTTACTTTCTATGTTTTGAACCATTCCTGTGACACTGGTTATAGATTCCGATGCTACACTCCATGTTTACTGTATCCCTTGGAGCTTCTTATTGACGATGAAACACAGAAATTGCATCGGAATTAAATACAAAAGGCACAATGCCGACTTATGTACAAGAAGACTGACTTTTCCTACTGTCTATCTTTTGAACCATTTCTGTGACACTAGTTATAGAGTCCGATGCTTCACTTCAGGTTTACTGTATCCCTTGGACCTTCTTATTGACGGTGAAACACAGAAATTGCATCGGAATTAAATACGAAAGGCACAATGCCAACTTAAGTTCAAGAAGACTGACTCCTCTTACTGACTATGTTTTGAACCATTCCCGTGACACTAGTTATAGATTCCGATACTTCACTTCAGGTTTACTGTATCCTTCTGACCTTCTTATTGACGATGAAACACAGAAATTGCATCGGAATAAAATAGAAAAGGCACTATGCCGACATAAGTACAAGAAGACTGACTCTTCTTACTGTCTATGCTTTGAACCATTCCTGTGACACTAGTTATAGATTCCGATGCTTCACTTCAGGTTTACTGTATCCCTTGCACCTTCTTATTGACGATGAAACACAGAAATTGTTTCGGAATTCAATACAAAAGGCACAATGCCGACTTAACTACAAGAAGACTGACTCTTCTTACTGACTATGCTTTGAACCATTCCAGCGACACTAGTTATAGATTCCGATGCCTAACTTCAGGATTACTGTATCCCACTGACCTTGTTAGTGACGATGAAACACAAAAATTGCATCGGAATTAAATACAAAAAGCACAATGCCGACTTACGTACAAGAATACTGACTCATCTTACTGTCTGTGGTTTGCACCATTAACGTGACACTAATTATAGATTCCGATGCTTCACTTCAGGTTTACTGTTTCCCTTGGACCATCTTATTGACGATGAAACACAGAAATTGCATAAGAATTAAATACAAAACGCACAATGCCGACTTATGTACAAGAAGACTGACTCTTCCTACTGTCTATGTTTTGAACCATTTCTGTGACACTAGTTATAGAGTCGGATGCTTCACTTCAGGTTTACTGTATCCCTTGGACCTTGTTATTTACGATGAATCACAGAAATTGCATCGGAATTAAATACAAAAGGCACAATGCCGACATAAGTACAAGAAGACCGACTCTTCTTACTGTCTATAATTTGAACCATTCCAGTGACACTAGTTATAGATTCCGATGCTTCACTTCAGGTTTACTGTATCCCTTGGACCTTCTTATTGACGATGAAACACAGAAAGTGCATCGGAATTAAATACAAAAGGCACAATGCCGACTTAACTACAAGAAGACTGACTCTTCTTACTGACTATGCTTTGAACCAATCCTGTGACTCTAGTTATAGATTCCGATGCTTAACTTCAGGATTACTGTATCCCTCTGACCTTCTTAGTGACGATGAAACACAGAAATGGCATCGGAATTAAATACAAAAAGCACAATGCCGACTTAAGTACAAGAATACTGACTCATCTTACTGTCTATGAATTGCACCATTCCTGTGACACTAGTTATAGATTCCGATGCTTCAATTCAGGTTTACCGTATCCCTTGGGCCTTGATATTTACGACGAATCACAGAAATTGCATCGGAATTAAATACAAAAGGCACAATGCTGACTTAAATACAAGAAGACTGACTCTTCTTACTGTCTATAATTTGAACCATTCCAGTGACACTTGTTATAGATTCCGATGCTTCACTTCATGTTTACTGTATCTCTTGGACCTTCTTATTGACGATGAAACACAGAAATTGCATCGGAATTACATACAAAAGGTACAATGCCGACTTAAGTACAAGAAGACTGACTCTTCCCACTGTCTATGTTTTGAACCATTACTTTGACACTAGTTACAGATTCCGATGCTTCACTCCAGGTTTACTGTATCCCTTGGACCTTCGTATTGACGGTGAAACACAGAAATTGCATCGGAATTAAATACAAAAGGCACAATGCCAACTTAAGTACAAGAAGACTGACTCTTCTTCCTGACTATGATTTTAACCATTCCTGTGACACTAGTTGTGGATTCCGATGCTTCACTTCAGGTTTACTGTATCCCTTGGACCCTCTTATTGACGATGAAACACAGATATAGCGTCGGAATTAAATACAAACGACACAATGCCGACTTAAGTACAAGAAGATTGACTCTTCCAACTGTCTATGTTTTGAACCATTCCTGAGACACTAGTTATAGATTCCGATGCTTCACTCCAGGTTTACTGTATCCCTTCGACCTTCTTATGGACGATGAAACACAGAAATTGCATCGGAATTAAATACAAAATGGACAATGCCGACTTAAGTACAAGAAGACTGACTCTTCCAACTGTCTATGTTTTGAACCATTCCTGTGCCTCTAGTTATAGATTCCGATGCTTAACTTCCGGATTACTGTATCCCTCTGACCTTCTTAGTGACGATGAAACACAGAAATTGAATCGGAATTAAATACAAAAAGCACTATGCCGACTTAAGTCCAAGAATACTGCCTCATCTTACTGTCTATGTTTTGAACCGTCCCTGTGACACTAGTTATAGATTCCGATGTTTCACTCCAGGTTGACTGTATCCCTTGGACCTTCTTATTGACGATGAAACACAGAAATTGCATCGGAATTAAAAAGAAAAGGCACAATGCCGACTTATGTACAAGAAGACTAACTCTTCCTACTGTCTATGTTTTGAACCATTTCTGTGACACTAGTTATAGACTCCGATGCTTCACTCCAGGTTTACTGTATCCCTTCGACCTACTTATTGACGATGAAACACAGAAATGGCATCGGAATTAAATACAAAAGGCACAATGCCGACTTAAGTACAAGAAGACTGACTCTTCTTACTGTCTCTGATTTGAACCATCCCTGTGACACTAGTTATAGATTCCGATGCTTCACTGCAGGTTTACTGTGTCCCTTAGACCTTCTTATTGACGATGAAACACAGAAATTACATCGGAATGAAATACAATAGGCACAATGCCGACTTAAGTACAAGAAGACTGACTCTTCCAACTGTCTATGTTTTGAACCATTCGAGTGATACTAGTTATAGATTCCGATGCTTCACTTCAGGTTTACTGAATCCCTTGGACCGTGTTATTGACGATGAAACACAGAAATTGCATCGGAAATAAATACAAAAAGCACAATACCGACTTAAGAACAAGAAGACTGACTCTTCTTATGGACTATGCTTTGAACCATTCCTGTGACACTATTCATAGATTCCGATGCTTAACTTCAGGATTACTGTATCCCTCTGACCTTCTTATTGACGAAGAAACACAGAAATTGCATCGGAATTATATACAAAAGGCACAATGCCGACTTAAGTACAAGAAGACTGACTCTTATTAATGACTATGTTTTGGATCATTCCAGCGACACTAGTTATAAATTCCGATGCTTCACTTCGGGTTTACTGTATCCCTTGGAACATCTTATTGACGATGAAACACAGAAATTGCATCGGATATAAATAGAAAAGGCACAATGTCGACTTAAGTACAAGAAGACTGACGCTTCTCACTGACTATGCTTTGAACCATTCCTGTGACACTAGTTATAGATTCCGATGCTTCACTTCAGGTTTACTGTACACCTTGGACCTTCTTATTGACTATGAAACACAGAAATTCGCATCGGAATTAAATACAAAAGGCACAATGCCGACTTAAGTACAAGATAACTGACTCTTCCTACTGTCTATATTTTGAACCATTCCTGTGACACTAGTTATAGATTCCGATGCTTCAATTTAGGTTTACTGTATCCCTCTGACCTTATTGCCGATGAAACACAGAAATTGCATCGGAATTAAATACAAAAGGCACAATGCCGACTTAAGGACCAGAAGACTGACCCTTCCTACTATCTATGTTTTGAACTAGTCCTGTGACACTACATATAGATTCCGATGCTTCACTTCAGGTTTACTGTTTCCCTTGGACCTTCTTATTGACGATGAAACACAGAAATTGCATCGGAATTAAATACAAAAGGCACAATGCCGACTTATGTACAAGAAGACTAACTCTTCCTACTGTCTATGTTTTGAACCATTTCTGTGACACTAGTTATAGAGTCCGTTGTTTCACTTCAGGTTTGCTGTATCCTTTGGGCCTTCTCATTGACGGTGAAACACAGAAATTGCATCGGAATTAAATACGAAAAGCACAATGCCAACTTAAGTTCAAGAAGACTGACTTTTCTTACTGACTATGTTTTGAACCATTCCTGTGACACTAGTTATAGATTCCGATGCTTCACTGCAGGTTTACTGTATCCTTCTGACCTTCTTATTGACGATGAAACACAGAAATTGCATCGGAATTAAATAGAAAAGGCAATATGCCGACTTAAGTACAAGAAGACTGACTCTTATTACTGTCTATGCTTTGAACCATTCCTGTGACACTAGTTATAGATTCCGATGCTTAACTTCAGGTTTACTGTATCCCTTGGACCTTCTTATTGACGGTGAAACACAGAAATTGCATCGGAATTAAATACGAAAAGCACATTGCCAACTTAAGCACAAGAAGACTGACTCATCTTATTGTCTATGAATTGCACCATTCCTGTGACACTAGTTATAGATTCCGATGCTTCACTTCATGTTTACTGTATCCCTTGGACCTTTTTATTGACGATGAAACACAGAAAATGCATCGGAATTAAATACAAAAGGCACAATGCCGACTTAAGTACAAGAAGACTGACTCTTCCTACTGTCTATGTTTTGAACCATTACTGTGACACTAGTTATAGATTCCGATGCCTCACTCCAGGTTTACTGTATCCCTTGGACCTTCTTATTGACGGTGAAACACAGAAATTGCATCGGAATTAAATACGAAAAGCAATTTGCCAACTTAAGCACAAGAAGACTGACTCATCTTACTGACTATGTTTTGAACCATTCCTGTGACAGTAGTTGTAGATTCCGATGCTTCACTTCAGGTTTACTGTATCCCTTGGACCTTCGTATTGACGATAAAACACAGAAATAGCATCGGAATTAAATACAAAAGACACAATGCCGACTTAAGTACAAGAAGACTGACTCATCATATTGTCTATGAATTGCACCATTCCTGTGACACTAGTTATAGATACCGATGCTTCACTTCAGGATTACTGTATCCCTTGGACCTTGTTATTTACGATGAATCACAGAAATTGCATCGGAATTTAATATAAAAGGCACAATGCCGACTTAAGTACAAGAAGACTAACTCTTCTTACTGTCTATAATTTGAACCATTCCAGTGACACTAGTTATAGATTCCGATGCTTCACTTTATGTTTACTGTATCCCTTGGACCTTCTTATTGACGATGAAACACAGAAAATGCATCGGAATTAAATACAAAAGGCACAATGCCGACTTAAGTACAAGAAGACTGACTCTTCCAACTGCCTATGTTTTGAACCATTCCTGAGACACTAGTTATAGATTCCGATGCTTCACTTCTAGTTTACTGTATCCCCCTGACCGTCTTATTGACGATGAAACACAGAAATTGCTTCCGAATTACACAATGCCGACTTAAGTACTAGAAGACTGACTCTTCCTACTGTCCATGTTTTGAACCATTCCTAAGACACTTGTTATAGATTCCGATGCTTCACTTTAGGTTTACTGTATCCCTTGGACCTTCTTATTGTCGGTGAAACACAGAAATTGCATCGGAATTCAATACAAAAGGCACAAGGCCGACTTATCTACAAGAAGTCTGACCCTTCTTACAGACTGTGTTTTGAACCATTCCTGTGACACTAGTTATAGATTCCGTTGCTTCACTTCAGGTTTACTGTATCCCTCTAACCTTCTTATTGACGATGAAACACAGAAATTGCATCGGAATTAAATACAAAAGGCACTATGCCGAATTAAGTACAAGAGAACTGACTCTTCTTACTGTGTATGCTTTTAACCATTCCTGTGACACTAGTTATAGACTCCGACGCTTCACTCCAGGTTTACTGTTTACCTTCGACCTTCTTATTGACGATGAAACACAGAAATTGCATCGGAATTAAATACAAAAGGCACAATGCCGACATAAGTACAAGAAGAATGACTCTTCTTACTGTCTACGCTTTGAACCATCCCTGTGACACTAGTTATAGATTCCGATGTTTCACTTCAGGTTTACTGTATCCTGTGGACCGTGTTATTGACGATGAAACACAGAAATTGCATCGGAAATAAATACAAAAAGCACAATACCGACTTAAGAACAAGAAGACTGACTTTTCTTATGGACTATGCCTTGAACCATTCCTGTGACACTAGTCATAGATTCCGATGCTTAACTTCGGGATTGCTGTATCCCTCTGACCTTCTTATTAACGATGAAACACAGAAATTGCATCCGTATTAAATACAAAAGGCACAATGCCGACTTAAGTACAAGAAATCTGACTCTTCTTACTGTCTATGATTTGAACCATCCCTGTGACACTAGTTATAGTTTCCGATGCTTCACTCCTTGTTTACTGTATCCCTTGGTCCTTCTTATTGACGAAGAAACACTGAAATTGCATCGGAATTAAATACAAAAGGCACAATGCCGACTTAAGTACAAGAAAACTGACTCTTATTAATGACTATGTTGTGGACCATTCCTGTGACACTAGTTATAAATTCCGATGCTTCACTTCGGGTTTTCTGTATCCCTTGGACCATCTTATTGACGATGAAACACAGAAATTGCATCGGAATTAAATAGAAAAGGCAGTATGCCGACTTAAGTACAAGAAGACTGACTCTTGTTACTGTCTATGCTTTGAACCACTCCTGTGACACTAGTTATAGATTCCGATGCTTCACTTCAGGTTTACTGTATCCCTTGCACCTTCTTATTGACGATGAAACACAGAAATTGGTTCGGAATTCAATACAAAAGGCACAATTCCGACTTAACTACAAGAACACTGCCTCTTCTTACTGACTATGCTTTGAACCATTCCAGTGACACTAGTTATAGATTCCGATGCCTAACCTCAGGATTACTGTATCCCACTGACCTTGTTAGTGACGATGAAACACAGAAATTGCATCGGAATTTAATACAAAAAGCACAATGCCGACTTAAGTACAAGATTACTGACTCATCTTACTGTCTATGATTTGCACCATTCCTGTGACACTAGTTATAGATTCCGATGCTTCACTTCTGGTTTACTGTATCCCTTGCACCTTCTTATTGACGATGAAACACAGAAATTGCATCGGAATTTTTATACAAAAGGCACAATGCCGACTTAAGTACAAGAAGACTGACTCTTCTTACTGTCTATAATTTGAACCATTCCAGTGACACTAGTTAAAGATTCCGATGCTTCACTTCATGTTAACTGTATCCCTTGGACCTTCTTATTGACGATGAAACACAGAAAATGCATCGGAATTAAATACAAAAGGCACAATGCCGACTTAAGTACAAGAAGACTGACTCTTCCAACTGCCTATGTTTTGAACCATTCCTGAGACACTAGTTATAGATTCCGATGCTTCACTTCTAGTTTACTGTATCCCCCTGACCGTCTTATTGACGATGAAACACAGAAATTGCTTCCGAATTAAATAGAAAAGCACAATGCCGACTTAAGTACTAGAAGACTGACTCTTCCTACTGTCTATGTTTTGAACCATTCCTAAGACACTTGTTATAGATTCCGATGCTTCACTTTAGGTTTACTGTATCCCTTGGACCTTCTTATTGTCGATGAAACACAGAAATTGCATCGGAATTCAATACAAAAGGCACAAGGCCGACTTAACTACAAGAAGGCTGACCCTTCTTACTGACTGTGTTTTGAACCATTCCTGTGACACTAGTTATAGATTCCGTTGCTTCACTTGAGGTTTACTGTATCCCTCTGACCTTCTTAGTGACGATGAAACACAGAAATTGCATCGGAATTAAATACAAAAGGCACAATGCCGAATTAAGTACAAGAAGACTGACTCTTCTTACTGTGTATGATTTTAACCATTCCTGTGACACTAGTTATAGACTCCGATGCTTCACTCCAGGTTTCCTGTATCCCTTCGACCTTCTTATTGACGATGAAACACAGAAATTGCATCGGAATTAAATACAAAATGCACAATGCCGACTTAAGTACAAGAAGACTGACTCTTCTTACTGTCTACGCTTTGAACCATCCCTGTGACACTAGTTATAGATTCCGATGTTTCACTTCAGGTTTACTGTATCTCGTGGACCGTGTTATTAACGATGAAACACAGAAATTGCATCGGAAATAAATACAAAAAGCACAATACCGACTTAAGAACAAGAAGACTGACTCTTCTTATGGACTATGCTTTGAACCATTCCTGTGACACTAGTCATAGATTCCGATGCTTAACTTCAGGATTACTGTATCCCTCGGACCTTCTTATTGACGATGAAACACAGAAATTGCATCCGTATTAAATACAAAAGGCACAATGCCGACTTAAGTACAAGAAGTCTGACTCTTCTTACTGTCTATGTTTTGAACCATCCCTGTGACACTAGTTATAGTTTCCGATGCTTCACTCCTGGTTTACTGTATCCCTTGGTCTTTCTTATTGACGAAGAAACACTGAAATTGCATCGGAATTAAATACAAAAGGCACAATGCCGACTTAAGTACAAGAAAACCGACTCTTATTAATGACTATGTTTTGGACCATTCCTGTGACACTAGTTATAAATTCCGATGCTTCACTTTGGGTTTACTGTATCCCTTGGACCATCTTATTGACGATGATACACAGAATTTGCATCGGATATAAATAGAAAATGCACAATGTCGACTTAAGTACAAGAAGACTGACGCTTCTCACTGACTATGCTTTGACCCATTCCTGTGACACTAGTTATAGATTCCGATTCTTCACGTCAGGTTTACTGTACACCTTGGACCTTCTTATTGACTATGAAGCACAGAAATCGCATTGGAATTAAATACAAAAGGCACAATGCCGACTTAAGTACAAGAAGACTGACTCTTCCTACTGTCTATATTTTGAACCATTCCTGTGACACTAGATATAGATTCCGATGCTTCAATTTAGGTTTACTGTATCCCTCTGACCTTATTGCCGATGAAACACAGAAATTGCATCGGACTTAAATACAAAAGGCACAATGCCGACTTAAGGACAAGAAGACTGACCCTTCTTATTATCTATGTTTTGAACCAGTCCTGTGGCACTAGTTATAGATTTCGATGCTTCACTTCAGGTTTACTGTTTCCCTTGGACCTTCATATTGACGATGAAACACAGAACTTGCGTCGGAATTAAATACAAAAGGCACAATGCCGACTTATGTACAAGAAGACTAACTCTTCCTACTGTCTATGTTTTGAACCATTTCTGTGACACTAGTTATAGAGTCCGTTGCTTCACTTCAGGTTTACTGTATCCCTTAGGCCTTCTTATTGACGGTGAAACACAGAAATTGCATCGGAATGAAATACGAAAGGCACAATGCCAACTTAAGTTCAACAAGACTGACTCTTCTTACTGACTATGTATTGAACCGTTCCTGTGACACTAGTTTTAGATTCCGATGCTTCACTTCAGGTTTACTGTATCCCTTGGACCTTGTTATTTACGATGAATCACAGAAATTACATCGGAATTAAATACAAAAGGCACAATGCCGACTTAAGTACAAGAAGACCGACTCTTCTTACTGTCTATAATTTGAACAATTCCAGTGACACTAGTTATAGATTCCGATGCTTCACTTCAGGTTTACTGTACCCCTTGGACCTTCTTATTGACGATGAAACACAGAAAGTGCATCGGAATTAGATACAAAAGGCACAATGCCGACTTAACTACAAGAAGACAGACTCTTCTTACTGACTATGCTTTGAACCATTCCTGTGACTCTAGTTATAGATTCCGATGCTTCACTTCAGGATTACTGTATCCCTCTGACCTTCTTAGTGACGATGAAACACAGAAATTGCATCGGAATTAAATACAAAAGCACAATGCCGACTTAAGTACAAGAATACTGACTCATCTTATTGTCTATGAATTGCACCATTCCTGTGACACTAGTTATAGATTCCGGTGCCTCACTTCAGATTTAATGTATCCCTTGGACCTTGTTATTTACGATGAATCACAGAAATTGCATCGGAGATAAATACAAAAGACACAATGCCGACTTAAGTACAAGAAGACTGACTCTTCTTACTGTCTATAATTTGAACCATTCCAGTGACACTGGTTATAGATTCCGATGCTTCACTTCATGTTTTACTGTATCCCTCGGACCTTCTTATTGACGATAAAACACAGAAAATGCATCGGAATCAAATACAAAAGGCACAATGCCGACTTAAGTACACGAATACTGACTCTTCCTACTGTCTATGTTTTGAACCATTCCTGAGACACTAGTTATAGATTCCGATGCTTCACTTCAGGCTTACTGTATCAACCTGACCGTCTTATTGACGATCAAACACAGAAATTGCATCCGAATTAAATAGAAAAGGCACAATGCCGACTTAAGTACTAGAAGACTGACTCTTCCTACTGTCTATGTTTTGAACCATTCCTAAGACACTTGTTATAGATTCCGTTGCTTCAGTTCAGGTTTACTGTATCCCTCTGACCTTCTTATTGACGATGAAACACAGAAATTGCATCGGAATTAAATACAAATGCCACAATGCCGAATTAAGTACAAGAAGACTGACTCTTCTTACTGTCTATGCTTTTAACCATTCCTGTGACACTAGTTATTGACTCCGATGCTTCGCTCCAGATTTACTGTATCCCTTCGACCTTCTTATTGACGATGAAACACAGAAATTGCACCGGAATTAAATACAAAAGGCACAATGACGACTTAAGTACATGAAGACTGACTCTTCTTACTGTCTATGCTTTGAACCATCCCTGTGACACTAGTTATAGATTCCGATGCTTCAATTTAGGTTTACTGTATCCCTCTGACCTTATTGCCGATGAAACACAGAAATTGCATCGGAATTAAATACAAAAGGCACAATGCCGACTTAAGGACAAGAAGACTGACCCTTCTTACTATCTATGTTTTGAACCATTCCTGTGACACTAGTTATAGATTCCGATGCTTCACTTCAGGTTTACTGTTTCCCTTGGACCTTCATATTGACGATGAAACACAGAACTTGCGTCGGAATTAAATACAAAAGGCACAATGCCGACTTATGTACAAGAAGACTAACTCTTCCTACTGTCTATGTTTTGAACCATTTCTGTGACACTAGTTATAGAGTCCGTTGCTTCACTTCAGGTTTACTGTATCCCTTGGGCCTTCTTATTGACGGTGAAACACAGAAATTGCATCGGAATGAAATACGAAAGGCACAATGCCAACTTAAGTTCAACAAGACTGACTCTTCTTACTGACTATGTATTGAACCGTTCCTGTGACACTAGTTATAGATTCCGATGCTTCACTTCAGGTTTACTGTATCCTTCTGACCTTCTTATTGACGATGAAACACAGAAATTGCATCGGAATTAAATAGAAAAGGCAGTATGCCAACTTAAGTACAAGAAGACTGACTCTTGTTACTGTCTATGCTTTGAACCATTCCTGTGACACTAGTTATAGATTCCGATGCTTCACTTCAGGTTTACTGTATCCCTTGCACCTCCTTCTTGACGATGAAACACAAAAATTGGTTCGGAATTCAATACAAAAGGCACAATGCCGACTTAACTAAAAGAACACTGACTCTTCTTGCTGACTATGCTTTGAACCATTCCAGTGACACTAGTTATAGATTCCGATGCCTAACTTCAGGATTACTGTATCCCACTGACCTTGTTAGTGACGATGAAACACAGAAATTGCATCGGAATTAAATACAAAAAGCACAATGCCGACTTAAGTACAAGAATACTGACTCATCTTACTGTCTATGATTTGCACCACTCCTGTGACACTAGTTATAGATTCCGATGCTTCACTTCAGGTTTACTGTTTCTCTTGGACCTTCTTATTGACGATGAAACACATAAATTGCATCGGAATTAAATACAAAAGGCACAATGCAGACTTATGTACAAGACGACAGACTCTTCCTACTGTTTATGTTTTGAACCATTCCTGAGACACTAGTTATAGATTCCGATGCTTCACTTCAGGCTTACTGTATCAACCTGACCGTCTAATTGACGATGAAACACAGAAATTGCATCCGAATTAAATAGAAAAGGCACAATGCCGACTTAAGTACTAGAAGACTGAATCTTCCTGCTGTCTATGTTTTGAACCATTCCTAAGACACTTGTTATAGATTCCGTTGCTTCACTTCAGGTTTACTGTATCCCTCTGACCTTCTTATTGACGATGAAACACAGAAATTGCACCGGAATTAAATACAAAAGGCACAATGACGACTTAAGTACATGAAGACTGACTCTTCTTACTGTCTATGCTTTGAACCATCCCTGTGACACTAGTTATAGATTCCGATGCTTCAATTTAGGTTTACTGTATCCCTCTGACCTTATTGCCGATGAAACACAGAAATTGCATCGGAATTAAATACAAAAGGCACAATGCCGACTTAAGGACAAGAAGACTGACCCTTCTTACTATCTATGTTTTGAACCATGCCTGTGACACTAGTTATAGATTCCGATGCTTCACTTCAGGTTTACTGTTTCCCTTGGACCTTCATATTGACGATGAAACACAGAACTTGCGTCGGAATTAAATACAAAAGGCACAATGCCGACTTATGTACAAGAAGACTAACACTTCCTACTGTCTATGTTTTGAACCATTTCTGTGACACTAGTTATAGAGTCCGTTGCTTCACTTCAGGTTTACTGTATCCCTTGGGCCTTCTTATTGACGGTGAAACACAGAAATTGCATCGGAATGAAATACGAAAGGCACAATGCCAACTTAAGTTCAACAAGACTGACTCTTCTTACTGACTATGTATTGAACCGTTCCTGTGACACTAGTTATAGATTCCGATGCTTCACTTCAGGTTTACTGTATCCTTCTGACCTTCTTATTGACGATGAAACACAGAAATCGCATCGGAATTAAATAGAAAAGGCAGTATGCCAACTTAAGTACAAGAAGACTGACTCTTGTTACTGTCTATGCTTTGAACCATTCCTGTGACACTAGTTATAGATTCCGATGCTTCACTTCAGGTTTACTGTATCCCTTGCACCTCCTTCTAGACGATGAAACACAAAAATTGGTTCGGAATTCAATACAAAAGGCACAATGCCGACTTAACTAAAAGAACACTGACTCTTCTTGCTGACTATGCTTTGAACCATTCCAGTGACACTAGTTATAGATTCCGATGCCTAACTTCAGGATTACTGTATCCCACTGACCTTGTTAGTGACGATGAAACACAGAAATTGCATCGGAATTAAATACAAAAAGCACAATGCCGACTTAAGTACAAGAATACTGACTCATCTTACTGTCTATGATTTGCACCACTCCTGTGACACTAGTTATAGATTCCGATGCTTCACTTCAGGTTTACTGTTTCTCTTGGACCTTCTTATTGACGATGAAACACATAAATTGCATCGGAATTAAATACAAAAGGCACAATGCCGACTTATGTACAAGACGACAGACTCTTCCTACTGTTTATGTTTTGAACCATTCCTGAGACACTAGTTATAGATTCCGATGCTTCACTTCAGGCTTACTGTATCAACCTGACCGTCTTATTGACGATGAAACACAGAAATTGCATCCGAATTAAATAGAAAAGGCACAATGCCGACTTAAGTACTAGAAGACTGACTCTTCCTGCTGTCTATGTTTTGAACCATTCCTAAGACACTTGTTATGGATTCCGTTGCTTCACTTCAGGTTTACTGTATCCCTCTGACCTTCTTATTGACGATGAAACACAGAAATTGCACCGGAATTAAATACAAAAGGCACAATGACGACTTAAGTACATGAAGACTGACTCTTCTTACTGTCTATGCTTTGAACCATCCCTGTGACACTAGTTATAGATTCCGATGCTTCAATTTAGGTTTACTGTATCCCTCTGACCTTATTGCCGATGAAACACAGAAATTGCATCGGAATTAAATACAAAAGGCACAATGCCGACTTAAGGACAAGAAGACTGACCCTTCTTACTATCTATGTTTTGAACCATTCCTGTGACACTAGTTATAGATTCCGATGCTTCACTTCAGGTTTACTGTTTCCCTTGGACCTTCATATTGACGATGAAACACAGAACTTGCGTCGGAATTAAATACAAAAGGCACAATGCCGACTTATGTACAAGAAGACTAACTCTTCCTACTGTCTATGTTTTGAACCATTTCTGTGACACTAGTTATAGAGTCCGTTGCTTCACTTCAGGTTTACTGTATCCCTTGGGCCTTCTTATTGACGGTGAAACACAGAAATTGCATCGGAATGAAATACGAAAGGCACAAGGCCAACTTAAGTTCAACAAGACTGACTCTTCTTACTGACTATGTATTGAACCGTTCCTGTGACACTAGTTATAGATTCCGATGCTTCACTTCAGGTTTACTGTATCCTTCTGACCTTCTTATTGACGATGAAACACAGAAATCGCATCGGAATTAAATAGAAAAGGCAGTATGCCAACTTAAGTACAAGAAGACTGACTCTTGTTACTGTCTATGCTTTGAACCATTCCTGTGACACTAGTTATAGATTCCGATGCTTCACTTCAGGTTTACTGTATCCCTTGCACCTCCTTCTTGACGATGAAACACAAAAATTGGTTCGGAATTCAATACAAAAGGCACAATGCCGACTTAACTAAAAGAACACTGACTCTTCTTGCTGACTATGCTTTGAACCATTCCAGTGACACTAGTTATAGATTCCGATGCCTAACTTCAGGATTACTGTATCCCACTGACCTTGTTAGTGACGATGAAACACAGAAATTGCATCGGAATTAAATACAAAAAGCACAATGCCGACTTAAGTACAAGAATACTGACTCATCTTATTGTCTATGAATTGCACCATTCCTGTGACACTAGTTATAGATTCCGGTGCTTCACTTCAGATTTAATGTATCCCTTGGACCTTGTTATTTACGATGAATCACAGAAATTGCATCGGAGATAAATACAAAAGGCACAATGCCGACTTAAGTATAAGAAGACTGACTCTTCTTACTGTCTATAATTTGAACCATTCCAGTGACACTGGTTATAGATTCCGATGCTTCACTTCATGTTTTACTGTATCCCTCGGACCTTCTTATTGACGATGAAACACAGAAATTGCATCGGAATCAAATACAAAAGGCACAATGCCGACTTAAGTACAAGAATACTGACTCTTCCTACTGTCTATGTTTTGAATCATTACTGTGACACTAGTTATAGATTCCCATGCTTCACTCCAGGTTTACTGTATCCCTTGAACCTTCTTATTGACCGTGAAACACAGAAATTGCATCGAAATTAAATACGAAAGGCACATTGCCAACTTAAGAACAAGAAGACTGACTCTTCTTCCTGACTATGTTTTCAACCATTCCTGTGACACTAGTTGTAGATTCCGATGCTTCACTTCAGGTTTACTGTATCCCTTGGACCTTCTTATTGACGATGAAACACACAAATAGCATCGGAATTAAATACAAAAGACACAATGCCGACTTAAGTACAAGAAGACTGACTCTTCCAACTGTCTATGTTTTGAACCATTCCTGAGACACGAGTTATAGATTCCGATGCTTCACTTCAGGCTTACTGTATCAACCTGAGCGTCTTATTGACGATGAAACACAGAAATTGCATCCGAATTAAATAGAAAAGGCACAATGCCGACTTAAGTACTAGAAGACTGACTCTTCCTACTGTCTATGTTTTGAACCATTCCTAAGACACTTGTTATAGTTTCCGTTGCTTCACTTCAGGTTTACTGTATCCCTCTGACCTTCTTATTGACGATGAAACACAGAAATTGCATCGGAATTAAATACAAAAGCCACAATGCCGAATTAAGTACAAGAAGACTGACTCTTCTTACTGTCTATGCTTTTAACCATTCCTGTGACACTAGTTATAGACTCCGATGCTTCGCTCCATATTTACTGTATCCCTTCGACCTTCTTATTGACGATGAAACACAGAAATTGCACCGGAATTAAATACAAAAGGCACAATGCCGACTTAAGTACATGAAGACTGACTCTTCTTACTGTCTATGCTTTGAACCATTCCTGTGACGCTAGTTATAGATTCCGATGCTTCAATTTAGGTTTACTGTATCCCTCTGACCTTATTGCCGATGAAACACAGAAATTGCATCGGAATTAAATACAAAAGGCACAATGCCGACTTAAGGACAAGAAGACTGACCCTTCTTACTATCTATGTTTTGAACCATTCCTGTGACACTAGTTATAGATTCCGATGCTTCACTTAAGGTTTACTGTTTCCCTTAGACCTTTTTATTGACGATGAATCACAGAAATTACATCGGAATTAAATACAATAGGCACAATGCCGACTTAAGTACAAGAAGACTGACTCTTCTTACTGTCTATAGTTTGAACAATTCCAGTGACACTAGTTATAGATTCCGATGCTTCACTTCAGGTTTACTGTATCCCTTAAACCTTCTTATTGACGATGAAACGCAGAAATTGCATGGGAATTAAATACAAAAGACACAATGCCGACTTAAGTACAAGAAGACTGACTCTTCCAACTGTCTATGTTTTGAACCATTCCTGTGACGCTAGTTATAGATTCCGATGCTTCACTTCAGGTTTACTGTCTCCCTCTGACCGTCTTAGTGACGATGAAACACAGAAATTGCATCCGAATTAAATACAAAAGGCACAATGCCGACTTAAGTACAAGAAGACTGACTCTTCTTACCGTCTATGTTTTGAACCGTCCCTGTGACCCTAGTTATAGATTCCGATGTGTCACTCCAGGTTAACTGTATCCCTTGGACCTTCTTATTGACGATGAAACACAGAAATTGCATCGGAATTAAATAAAAAATGCACAATGCCGACTTAAGTACAAGAAGACTGACTCTTCTTACTGACTATGTTTTGAACCATTCCTGTGACACTAGTTATAGATTCCGTTGCTTCACTTCAGGTTTACTGTATCCCTCTGACCTTCTTATTGACGATGAAACACAGAAAATGCATCGGAATTAAATACAAAAGGCACAATGCCGAATTAAGTACAAGAAGACTGACTCTTCTTACTGTCTATGCTTTTAACCATTCCTGTGACACTAGTTATAGACTCCGATGCTTCACTCCAGGTTTACTGTATCCCTTCGACCTTCTTATTGACGATGAAACACAGAAATTTCATCGGAATTAAATACAAAATGGCACAATGCCGACTTAAGTACATGAAGACTGACTCTTCTTACTGTCTATGCTTTGAACCATCCCTGTGACACTAGTTATAGATTCCGACGCTTCACTGCAGGTTTACTGTGTCCCTTAGACCTTCTTATTGACGATGAAACACAGAAATTACATCGGAATTAAATACAATAGGCACAATGCCGACTTAAGTACAAGAAGACTGACTCTTCTTACTGTCTATAGTTTGAACCATTCCAGTGACACTAGTTATAGATTCCGATGCTTCACTTCTTGTTTACTGTATCCCTTGGACCTTCTTATTGACGATGAAACACAGAAATTGCATCGGAATTAAATACAAAAGGCACAATGCCGACTTAAGTACAAGAAGACTGACTCTTCCTACTGTCTATGTTTTGACCCATTTCTGTGACGCTAGTTATAGAGTCCGATGCTTCACTTCAGGTTTACTGTATCCCTTGGACCTTCTTATTGACGGTGAAACACAGAAATTGCATTGGAATTAAATACGAAGGGCACAATGCCAACTTAAGTACAAGAAGACTGACTCTTCTTACTGACTATGTTTTGAACCATTCCAGTAACACTAGTTATAGATTCCGATGCTTCACTTCAGGTTTACTGTATCCCGTAAACCTTCATATTCACGATGAAACGCAGAGATTGCATTGGAATTAAATACAAAAGACACAATGCCGACTTAAGTACAAGAAGACTGACTCCTCTTACTGTCTATGCTTTGAACCATTCCTGTGACACTAGTTATAGATTCCGATGCTTCACTTCAGGTTTAGAGTATCCCTTGCACCTTCTTATTGACGATGAAACACAGAAATTGGTTCGGAATTCAATACAAAAGGCACAATGCCGACTTAACTACAAGAAGACTGACTCTTCTTACTGACTATGCTTTAACCATTCCAGTGACACTAGTTATAGATTCGGATGCTTAACTTCAGGATTACTGTATCCCACCGACCTTGTTAGTGACGATGACACACAGAAATTGCATCGGAATTAAATACAAAAAGCACAATGCCGACTTAAGTACAAGAATGCTGACTCATCTTACAGTCTATGATTTGCACCATTCCTGTGACACTAGTTATAGATTCCGATGCTTCACTTCAGGTTTACTGTTTCCCTTGGACCTTCTTATTGACGATGAAACACAGAAATTGCATCGGAATTAAATACAAAAGGCACAATGCCGACTTAAGTACAAGAAGACTGACTCTTAATACTGTCTATGTTTTGAACAATTTCTGTGACACTAGTTATAGAGTCCGATGCTTCACTTCAGGTTTACTGTATCCCTTGCACCTTGTTATTTACGATGAATCACAGAAATTGCATCGGAATTAAATACAAAAGGCACAATGCCGACTTAAGTACAAGAAGACTGACTCTTCCAACTGTCTATGTTTTGAACCATTCCTGTGACACTAGTTATACATTCCGATGCTTCACTTCAGGTTTACTGTATCCCTCTGACCTTCTTATTGACGATGAAACACAGAAATTGCATCGGAATTAAATACAAAAGCCACAATGCCGAATTAAGTACAAGAAGACTGACTCTTCTTACTGTCTATGCTTTTAACCATTCCTGTGACACTAGTTATAGACTCCGATGCTTCGCTCCAGATTTACTGTATCCCTTCGACCTTCTTATTGACGATGAAACACAGAAATTGCACCGGAATTAAATACAAAAGGCACAATGCCGACTTAAGTACATGAAGACTGAATCTTCTTACTGTCTATGCTTTGAACCATCCCTGTGAAACTAGTTATAGATTCCGATGCTTCACTGCAGGTTTACTGTGTCCCTTAGACCTTCTTATTGACGATGAATCACAGAAATTACATCGGAATTAAATACAATAGGCACAATGCCGACTTAAGTACAAGAAGACTGACTCTTCTTACTGTCTATAGTTTGAACAATTCCAGTGACACTAGTTATAGATTCCGATGCTTCACTTCAGGTTTACTGTATCCCTTAAACCTTCTTATTGACGATGAAACGCAGAAATTGCATGGGAATTAAATACAAAAGACACAATGCCGACTTAAGTACAAGAAGACTGACTCTTCCAACTGTCTATGTTTTGAACCATTCCTGTGACGCTAGTTATAGATTCCGATGCTTCACTTCAGGTTTACTGTCTCCCTCTGACCGTCTTAGTGACGATGAAACACAGAAATTGCATCCGAATTAAATACAAAAGGCACAATGCCGACTTACGTACAAGAAGACTGACTCTTCTTACCGTCTATGTTTTGAACCGTCCCTGTGACCCTAGTTATAGATTCCGATGTGTCACTCCAGGTTAACTGTATCCCTTGGACCTTCTTATTGACGATGAAACACAGAAATTGCATCGGAATTAAATAAAAAATGCACAATGCCGACTTAAGTACAAGAAGACTGACTGTTCTTACTGACTATGTTTTGAACCATTCCTGTGACACTAGTTATAGATTCCGTTGCTTCACTTCAGGTTTACTGTATCCCTCTGACCTTCTTATTGACGATGAAACACAGAAATTGCATCGGAATTAAATACAAAAGGCACAATGCCGAATTAAGTACAAGAAGACTGACTCTTCTTACTGTCTATGCTTTTAACCATTCCTGTGACACTAGTTATAGACTCCGATGCTTCACTCCAGGTTTACTGTATCCCTTCGACCTTCTTATTGACGATGAAACACAGAAATTTCATCGGAATTAAATACAAAAGGGCACAATGCCGACTTAAGTACATGAAGACTGACTCTTCTTACTGTCTATGCTTTGAACCATCCCTGTGACACTGGTTATAGATTCCGACGCTTCACTGCAGGTTTACTGTGTCCCTTAGACCTTCTTATTGACGATGAAACACAGAAATTACATCGGAATTAAATACAATAGGCACAATGCCGACTTAAGTACAAGAAGACTGACTCTTCTTACTGTCTATAGTTTGAACCATTCCAGTGACACTAGTTATAGATTCCGATGCTTCACTTCTTGTTTACTGTATTCCTTGGACCTTCTTATTGACGGTGAAACACAGAAATTGCATTGGAATTAAATACGAAGGGCACAATGCCAACTTAAGTACAAGAAGACTGACTCTTCTTACTGACTATGTTTTGAACCATTCCAGTAACACTAGTTATAGATTCCGATGCTTCACTTCAGGTTTACTGTATCCCGTAAACCTTCATATTCACGATGAAACGCAGAGATTGCATTGGAATTAAATACAAAAGACACAATGCCGACTTAAGTACAAGAAGACTGACTCTTCTTACTGTCTATGTTTTGAACCATTCCTGTGACACTAGTTATAGATTCTGATGCTTCACTTCAGGTTTACAGTATCCCTTGCACCTTCTTATTGACGATGAAACACAGAAATTGGTTCGGAAGTCAATACAAAAGGCACAATGCCGACTTAACTACAAGAAGACTGACTCTTCTTACTGACTATGCTTTAACCATTCCAGTGACACTAGTTATAGATTCGGATGCTTAACTTCAGGATTACTGTATCCCACCGACCTTGTTAGTGACGATGACACACAGAAATTGCATCGGAATTAAATACAAAAAGCACAATGCCGACTTAAGTACAAGAATGCTGACTCATCTTACAGTCTATGATTTGCACCATTCCTGTGACACTAGTTATAGATTCCGATGCTTCACTTCAGGTTTACTGTTTCCCTTGGACCTTCTTATTGACGATGAAACACAGAAATTGCATCGGAATTAAATACAAAAGGCACAATGCCGACTTAAGTACAAGAAGACTGACTCTTCCAACTGTCTATGTTTTGAACCATTCCTGTGACACTAGTTATACATTCCGATGCTTCACTTCAGGTTTACTGTATCCCTCTGACCGTCTTATTGACGATGAAACACAGAAATTGCATTCGAATTAAATAGAAAAGGCACAATGCCGACTTAAGTACTGGAAGACTGACTCTTCCTACTGTCTATGTTTTGAACCATTCCTGTGACACTAGTTATAGATTCCGTTGCTTCACTTTAGGTTTACTGTATCCCTCTGACCTTCTTATTGACGATGAAACGCAGAAATTGCATGGGAATTAAATACAAAAGACACAATGCCGACTTAAGTACAAGAAGACTGACTCTTCCAACTGTCTATGATTTGAACCATTCCAGTGACACTGGTTATAGATTCCGATGCTTCACTTCATGTTTTACTGTATCCCTCGGACCTTCTTATTGACGATGAAACACAGAAATTGCATCGGAATCAAATACAAAAGGCACAATGCCGACTTAAGTACAAGAATATTGACTCTTCCTACTGTCTATGTTTTGAATCATTACTGTGACACTAGTTATAGATTCCCATGCTTCACTCCAGGTTTACTGTATCCCTTGAACCTTCTTATTGACCGTGAAACACAGAAATTGCATCGAAATTAAATACGAAAGGCACATTGCCAACTTAAGAACAAGAAGACTGACTCTTCTTCCTGACTATGTTTTCAACCATTCCTGTGACACTAGTTGTAGATTCCGATGCTTCACTTCAGGTTTACTGTATCCCTTGGACCTTCTTATTGACGATGAAACACACAAATAGCATCGGAATTAAATACAAAAGACACAATGCCGACTTAAGTACAAGAAGACTGACTCTTCCAACTGTCTATGTTTTGAACCATTCCTGAGACACTAGTTATAGATTCCGATGCTTCACTTCAGGCTTACTGTATCAACCTGAGCGTCTTATTGACGATGAAACACAGAAATTGCATCCGAATTAAATAGAAAAGGCACAATGCCGACTTAAGTACTAGAAGACTGACTCTTCCTACTGTCTATGTTTTGAACCATTCCTAAGACACTTGTTATAGTTTCCGTTGCTTCACTTCAGGTTTACTGTATCCCTCTGACCTTCTTATTGACGATGAAACACAGAAATTGCATCGGAATTAAATACAAAAGCCACAATGCCGAATTAAGTACAA
Organism: Schistocerca serialis cubense; assembly: GCF_023864345.2. Classification (NCBI taxonomy): domain Eukaryota; kingdom Metazoa; phylum Arthropoda; class Insecta; order Orthoptera; family Acrididae; genus Schistocerca; species Schistocerca serialis. Next base: position 7,173,125 of record NC_064645.1, read on the forward strand.
GAAGACTGACTCTTCTTACTGTCTATGCTTTTAACCATTCCTGTGACACTAGTTATAGACTCCGATGCTTCGCTCCATATTTACTGTATCCCTTCGACCTTCTTATTGACGATGAAACACAGAAATTGCACCGGAATTAAATACAAAAGGCACAATGCCGACTTAAGTACATGAAGACTGACTCTTCTTACTGTCTATGCTTTGAACCATTCCTGTGACGCTAGTTATAGATTCCGATGCTTCACTTCAGGTTTACTGTCTCCCTCTGACCGTCTTAGTGACGATGAAACACAGAAATTGCATCCGAATTAAATACAAAAGGCACAATGCCGACTTAAGTACAAGAAGACTGACTCTTCTTACTGTCTATAGTTTGAACAATTCCAGTGACACTAGTTATAGATTCCGATGCTTCACTGCAGGTTTACTGTGTCCCTTAGACCTTTTTATTGACGATGAATCACAGAAATTACATCGGAATTAAATACAATAGGCACAATGCCGACTTAAGTACAAGAAGACTGACTCTTCTTACTGTCTATAGTTTGAACAATTCCAGTGACACTAGTTATAGATTCCGATGCTTCACTTCAGGTTTACTGTATCCCTTAAACCTTCTTATTGACGATGAAACGCAGAAATTGCATGGGAATTAAATACAAAAGACACAATGCCGACTTAAGTACAAGAAGACTGACTCTTCCAACTGTCTATGTTTTGAACCATTCCTGTGACGCTAGTTATAGATTCCGATGCTTCACTTCAGGTTTACTGTCTCCCTCTGACCGTCTTAGTGACGATGAAACACAGAAATTGCATCCGAATTAAATACAAAAGGCACAATGCCGACTTAAGTACAAGAAGACTGACTCTTCTTACCGTCTATGTTTTGAACCGTCCCTGTGACCCTAGTTATAGATTCCGATGTGTCACTCCAGGTTAACTGTATCCCTTGGACCTTCTTATTGACGATGAAACACAGAAATTGCATCGGAATTAAATAAAAAATGCACAATGCCGACTTAAGTACAAGAAGACTGACTCTTCTTACTGACTATGTTTTGAACCATTCCTGTGACACTAGTTATAGATTCCGTTGCTTCACTTCAGGTTTACTGTATCCCTCTGACCTTCTTATTGACGATGAAACACAGAAAATGCATCGGAATTAAATACAAAAGGCACAATGCCGAATTAAGTACAAGAAGACTGACTCTTCTTACTGTCTATGCTTTTAACCATTCCTGTGACACTAGTTATAGACTCCGATGCTTCACTCCAGGTTTACTGTATCCCTTCGACCTTCTTATTGACGATGAAACACAGAAATTTCATCGGAATTAAATACAAAATGGCACAATGCCGACTTAAGTACATGAAGACTGACTCTTCTTACTGTCTATGCTTTGAACCATCCCTGTGACACTAGTTATAGATTCCGACGCTTCACTGCAGGTTTACTGTGTCCCTTAGACCTTCTTATTGACGATGAAACACAGAAATTACATCGGAATTAAATACAATAGGCACAATGCCGACTTAAGTACAAGAAGACTGACTCTTCTTACTGTCTATAGTTTGAACCATTCCAGTGACACTAGTTATAGATTCCGATGCTTCACTTCTTGTTTACTGTATCCCTTGGACCTTCTTATTGACGATGAAACACAGAAATTGCATCGGAATTAAATACAAAAGGCACAATGCCGACTTAAGTACAAGAAGACTGACTCTTCCTACTGTCTATGTTTTGACCCATTTCTGTGACGCTAGTTATAGAGTCCGATGCTTCACTTCAGGTTTACTGTATCCCTTGGACCTTCTTATTGACGGTGAAACACAGAAATTGCATTGGAATTAAATACGAAGGGCACAATGCCAACTTAAGTACAAGAAGACTGACTCTTCTTACTGACTATGTTTTGAACCATTCCAGTAACACTAGTTATAGATTCCGATGCTTCACTTCAGGTTTACTGTATCCCGTAAACCTTCATATTCACGATGAAACGCAGAGATTGCATTGGAATTAAATACAAAAGACACAATGCCGACTTAAGTACAAGAAGACTGACTCCTCTTACTGTCTATGCTTTGAACCATTCCTGTGACACTAGTTATAGATTCCGATGCTTCACTTCAGGTTTAGAGTATCCCTTGCACCTTCTTATTGACGATGAAACACAGAAATTGGTTCGGAATTCAATACAAAAGGCACAATGCCGACTTAACTACAAGAAGACTGACTCTTCTTACTGACTATGCTTTAACCATTCCAGTGACACTAGTTATAGATTCGGATGCTTAACTTCAGGATTACTGTATCCCACCGACCTTGTTAGTGACGATGACACACAGAAATTGCATCGGAATTAAATACAAAAAGCACAATGCCGACTTAAGTACAAGAATGCTGACTCATCTTACAGTCTATGATTTGCACCATTCCTGTGACACTAGTTATAGATTCCGATGCTTCACTTCAGGTTTACTGTTTCCCTTGGACCTTCTTATTGACGATGAAACACAGAAATTGCATCGGAATTAAATACAAAAGGCACAATGCCGACTTAAGTACAAGAAGACTGACTCTTAATACTGTCTATGTTCTGAACCATTTCTGTGACACTAGTTATAGAGTCCGATGCTTCACTTCAGGTTTACTGTATCCCTTGCACCTTGTTATTTACGATGAATCACAGAAATTGCATCGGAATTAAATACAAAAGGCACAATGCCGACTTAAGTACAAGAAGACTGACTCTTCCAACTGTCTATGTTTTGAACCATTCCTGTGACACTAGTTATACATTCCGATGCTTCACTTCAGGTTTACTGTATCCCTCTGACCTTCTTATTGACGATGAAACACAGAAATTGCTTCGGAATTAAATACAAAAGCCACAATGCCGAATTAAGTACAAGAAGACTGACTCTTCTTACTGTCTATGCTTTTAACCATTCCTGTGACACTAGTTATAGACTCCGATGCTTCGCTCCAGATTTACTGTATCCCTTCGACCTTCTTATTGACGATGAAACACAGAAATTGCACCGGAATTAAATACAAAAGGCACAATGCCGACTTAAGTACATGAAGACTGAATCTTCTTACTGTCTATGCTTTGAACCATCCCTGTGAAACTAGTTATAGATTCCGATGCTTCACTGCAGGTTTACTGTGTCCCTTAGACCTTCTTATTGACGATGAATCACAGAAATTACATCGGAATTAAATACAATAGGCACAATGCCGACTTAAGTACAAGAAGACTGACTCTTCTTACTGTCTATAGTTTGAACAATTCCAGTGACACTAGTTATAGATTCCGATGCTTCACTTCAGGTTTACTGTATCCCTTAAACCTTCTTATTGACGATGAAACGCAGAAATTGCATGGGAATTAAATACAAAAGACACAATGCCGACTTAAGTACAAGAAGACTGACTCTTCCAACTGTCTATGTTTTGAACCATTCCTGTGACGCTAGTTATAGATTCCGATGCTTCACTTCAGGTTTACTGTCTCCCTCTGACCGTCTTAGTGACGATGAAACACAGAAATTGCATCCGAATTAAATACAAAAGGCACAATGCCGACTTACGTACAAGAAGACTGACTCTTCTTACCGTCTATGTTTTGAACCGTCCCTGTGACCCTAGTTATAGATTCCGATGTGTCACTCCAGGTTAACTGTATCCCTTGGACCTTCTTATTGACGATGAAACACAGAAATTGCATCGGAATTAAATAAAAAATGCACAATGCCGACTTAAGTACAAGAAGACTGACTGTTCTTACTGACTATGTTTTGAACCATTCCTGTGACACTAGTTATAGATTCCGTTGCTTCACTTCAGGTTTACTGTATCCCTCTGACCTTCTTATTGACGATGAAACACAGAAATTGCATCGGAATTAAATACAAAAGGCACAATGCCGAATTAAGTACAAGAAGACTGACTCTTCTTACTGTCTATGCTTTTAACCATTCCTGTGACACTAGTTATAGACTCCGATGCTTCACTCCAGGTTTACTGTATCCCTTCGACCTTCTTATTGACGATGAAACACAGAAATTTCATCGGAATTAAATACAAAAGGGCACAATGCCGACTTAAGTACATGAAGACTGACTCTTCTTACTGTCTATGCTTTGAACCATCCCTGTGACACTGGTTATAGATTCCGACGCTTCACTGCAGGTTTACTGTGTCCCTTAGACCTTCTTATTGACGATGAAACACAGAAATTACATCGGAATTAAATACAATAGGCACAATGCCGACTTAAGTACAAGAAGACTGACTCTTCTTACTGTCTATAGTTTGAACCATTCCAGTGACACTAGTTATAGATTCCGATGCTTCACTTCTTGTTTACTGTATTCCTTGGACCTTCTTATTGACGGTGAAACACAGAAATTGCATTGGAATTAAATACGAAGGGCACAATGCCAACTTAAGTACAAGAAGACTGACTCTTCTTACTGACTATGTTTTGAACCATTCCAGTAACACTAGTTATAGATTCCGATGCTTCACTTCAGGTTTACTGTATCCCGTAAACCTTCATATTCACGATGAAACGCAGAGATTGCATTGGAATTAAATACAAAAGACACAATGCCGACTTAAGTACAAGAAGACTGACTCTTCTTACTGTCTATGTTTTGAACCATTCCTGTGACACTAGTTATAGATTCTGATGCTTCACTTCAGGTTTACAGTATCCCTTGCACCTTCTTATTGACGATGAAACACAGAAATTGGTTCGGAAGTCAATACAAAAGGCACAATGCCGACTTAACTACAAGAAGACTGACTCTTCTTACTGACTATGCTTTAACCATTCCAGTGACACTAGTTATAGATTCGGATGCTTAACTTCAGGATTACTGTATCCCACCGACCTTGTTAGTGACGATGACACACAGAAATTGCATCGGAATTAAATACAAAAAGCACAATGCCGACTTAAGTACAAGAATGCTGACTCATCTTACAGTCTATGATTTGCACCATTCCTGTGACACTAGTTATAGATTCCGATGCTTCACTTCAGGTTTACTGTTTCCCTTGGACCTTCTTATTGACGATGAAACACAGAAATTGCATCGGAATTAAATACAAAATGCACAATGCCGACTTAAGTACAAGAAGACTGACTCTTCCAACTGTCTATGTTTTGAACCATTCCTGTGACACTAGTTATACATTCCGATGCTTCACTTCAGGTTTACTGTATCCCTCTGACCGTCTTATTGACGATGAAACACAGAAATTGCATTCGAATTAAATAGAAAAGGCACAATGCCGACTTAAGTACTGGAAGACTGACTCTTCCTACTGTCTATGTTTTGAACCATTCCTGTGACACTAGTTATAGATTCCGTTGCTTCACTTTAGGTTTACTGTATCCCTCTGACCTTCTTATTGACGATGAAACGCAGAAATTGCATGGGAATTAAATACAAAAGACACAATGCCGACTTAAGTACAAGAAGACTGACTCTTCCAACTGTCTATGATTTGAACCATTCCTGTGACGCTAGTTATGGATTCCGATGGTTCACTTCAGGTTTACTGTATCCCTCTGACCGTCGTAGTGACGATGAAACACAGAAATTGCATCCGAATTAAATACAAAAGGCACAATGCCGTCTTAAGTACAAGAAGACTGACTCTTCTTACCGTCCATGTTTTGAACCGTCCCTGTGACCCTAGTTATAGATTCCGATGTGTCACTCCAGGTTAACTGTATCCCTCGGACCTTCTTATTGACGATGAAACACAGAAATTGCATCGGAATCAAATACAAAAGGCACAATGCCGACTTAAGTACAAGAATACTGACTCTTCCTACTGTCTATGTTTTGAATCATTACTGTGACACTAGTTATAGATTCCCATGCTTCACTCCAGGTTTACTGTATCCCTTGAACCTTCTTATTGACGGTGAAACACAGAAATTGCATCGAAATTAAATACGAAAGGCACGTTGCCAACTTAAGAACAAGAAGACTGACTCTTCTTCCTGACTATGTTTTCAACCATTCCTGTGACACTAGTTGTAGATTCCGATGCTTCACTTCAGGTTTACTGTATCCCTTGGACCTTCTTATCGACGATGAAACACAGAAATAGCATCGGAATTAAATACAAAAGACACAATGCCGACTTAAGTACAAGAAGACTGACTCTTCCAACTGTCTATGTTTTGAACCATTCCTGAGACACTAGTTATAGATTCCGATGCTTCACTTCAGGCTTACTGTATCAACCTGAGCGTCTTATTGACGATGAAACACAGATATTGCATCCGAATTAAATAGAAAAGGCACAATGCCGACTTAAGTACTAGTAGACTGACTCTTCCTACTGTCTATGTTTTGAACCATTCCTAAGACACTTGTTATAGTTTCCGTTGCTTCACTTCAAGTTTACTGTATCCCTCTGACCTTCTTATTGACGATGAAACACAGAAATTGCATCGGAATTAAATACAAAAGGCACAATGCCGAATTAAGTACAAGAAGACTGACTCATCTTACTGTCTATGCTTTTAACCATTCCTGTGACACTAGTTATAGACTCCGATGCTTCGCTCCAGATTTACTGTATCCCTTCGACCTTCTTATTGACGATGAAACACAGAAATTGCACCGGAATTAAATACAAAAGGCACAATGCCGACTTAAGTACATGAAGACTGACTCTTCTTACTGTCTATGCTTTGAACCATCCCTGTGACACTAGTTATAGATTCCGACGCTTCACTGCAGGTTTACTGTGTCCCTTAGACCTTCTTATTGACGATGAAACACAGAAATTACATCGGAATTAAATACAATAGGCACAATGCCGACTTAAGTACAAGAAGACTGACTCTTCTTACTGTCTATAGTTTGAACCATTCCAGTGACACTAGTTATAGATTCCGATGCTTCACTTCTTGTTTACTGTATCCCTTGGACCTTCTTATTGACGATGAAACACAGAAATTGCATCGGAATTAAATACAAAAGGCACAATGCCGACTTAAGTACAAGAAGACTGACTCTTCTTACTGACTATGTTTTGAACCATTCCAGTAACACTAGTTATAGATTCCGATGCTTCACTTCAGGTTTACTGTATCCCGTAAACCTTCTTATTCACGATGAAACGCAGAGATTGCATTGGAATTAAATACAAAAGACACAATGCCGACTTAAGTACAAGAAGACTGACTCTTCTTACTGTCTATGCTTTGAACCATTCCTGTGACACTAGTTATAGATTCCGATGCTTCACTTCAGGTTTACAGTATCCCTTGCACCTTCTTATTGACGATGAAACACAGAAATTGGTTCGGAATTCAATACAAAAGTTACAATGCCGACTTAACTACAAGAAGACTGACTCTTCTTACTGACTATGCTTTAACCATTCCAGTGACACTAGTTATAGATTCGGATGCTTAACTTCAGGATTACTGTATCCCACCGACCTTGTTAGTGACGATGAAACACAGAAATTGCATCGGAATTAAATACAAACAGCACAATGCCGACTTAAGTACAAGAATGCTGACTCATCTTACAGTTTATGATTTGCACCATTCCTGTGACACTAGTTATAGATTCCGATGCTTCACTTCAGGTTTACTGTTTCCCTTGGACCTTCTTATTGACGATGAAACACAGAAATTGCATCGGAATTAAATACAAAAGGCACAATGCCGACGTAAGTACAAGAAGACTGACTCTTCATACTGTCTATGTTTTGAACCATTTCTATGACACTAGTTATAGAGTCCGATGCTTCACTTCAGGTTTACTGTATCCCTTGCACCTTGTTATTTACGATGAATCACCGAAATTGCATCGGAATTAAATACAAAAGGCACAATGCCGACTTAAGTACAAGAAGACTGACTCTTCCAACTCTCTATGTTTTGAACCATTCCTGTGACACTAGTTATACATTCCGATGCTTCACTTCAGGTTTACTGTATCCCTCTGACCGTCTTATTGACGATGAAACACAGAAATTGCATTCGAATTAAATAGAAAAGGCACAATGCCGACTTAAGTACTGGAAGACTGACTCTTCCTACTGTCTATGTTTTGAACCATTCCTGTGACACTAGTTATAGATTCCGTTGCTTCACTTTAGGTTTACTGTATCCCTCTGACCTTCTTATTGACGATGAAACGCAGAAATTGCATGGGAATTAAATACAAAAGACACAATGCCGACTTAAGTACAAGAATACTGACTCTTCCTACTGTCTATGTTTTGAATCATTACTGTGACACTTGTTATAGATTCCCATGCTTCACTCCAGGTTTACTGTATCCCTTGAACCTTCTTATTGACGGTGAAACACACAAATTGCATCGAAATTAAATACGAAAGGCACATTGCCAACTTAAGAACAAGAAGACTGACTCTTCTTCCTGACTATGTTTTCAACCATTCCTGAGACACTAGTTGTAGATTCCGATGCTTCACTTCAGGTTTACTGTATCCCTTGGACCTTCTTATTGACGATGAAACACAGAAATAGCATCGGAATTAAATACAAAAGACACAATGCCGACTTAAGTACAAGAAGACTGACTCTTCCAACTGTCTATGTTTTGAACCATTCCTGAGACACTAGTTATAGATTCCGATGCTTCACTTCAGGCTTACTGTATCAACCTGAGCGTCATATTGACGATGAAACACAGAAATTGCATCCGAATTAAATAGAAAAGGCACAATGCCGACTTAAGTACTTGAAGACTGACTCTTCCTACTGTCTATGTTTTGAACCATTCCTAAGACACTCGTTATAGTTTCCGTTGCTTCACTTCAGGTTTACTGTATCCCTCTGACCTTCTTATTGACGATGAAACACAGAAATTGCATCGGAATTAAATACAAAAGCCACAATGCCGAATTAAGTACAAGAAGACTGACTCTTCTTACTGTCTATAGTTTGAACAATTCCAGTGACACTAGTTATAGATTCCGATGCTTCACTTCAGGTTTACTGTATCCCTTATACCTTCTTATTGACGATGAAACGCAGAAATTGCATGGGAATTAAATACAAAAGACACAATGCCGACTTAAGTACAAGAAGACTGACTCTTCCAACTGTCTATGTTTTGAACCATTCCTGTGACGCTAGTTATAGATTCCGATGCTTCACTTCAGGTTTACTGTCTCCCTCTGACCGTCTTAGTGACGATGAAACACAGAAATTGCATCCGAATTAAATACAAAAGGCACAATGCCGACTTAAGTACAAGAAGACTGACTCTTCTTACCGTCTATGTTTTGAACCGTCCCTGTGACCCTAGTTATAGATTCCGATGTGTCACTCCAGGTTAACTGTATCCCTTGGACCTTCTTATTGACGATGAAACACAGAAATTGCATCGGAATTAAATACAAAATGCACAATGCCGACTTGAGTACAAGAAGACTGACTCTTCTTACTGTCTATGCTTTTAACCATTCCTGTGACACTAGTTATAGACTCCGATGCTTCACTCCAGGTTTACTGTATCCCTTCGACCTTCTTATTGACGATGAAACACAGAAATTTCATCGGAATTAAATACAAAATGGCACAATGCCGACTTAAGTACATGAAGACTGACTCTTCTTACTGTCTATGCTTTGAACCATCCCTGTGACACTAGTTATAGATTCCGACGCTTCACTGCAGGTTTACTGTGTCCCTTAGACCTTCTTATTGACGATGAAACACAGAAATTACATCGGAATTAAATACAATAGGCACAATGCCGACTTAAGTACAAGAAGACTGACTCTTCTTACTGTCTATAGTTTGAACCATTCCAGTGACACTAGTTATAGATTCCGATGCTTCACTTCTTGTTTACTGTATCCCTTGGACCTTCTTATTGACGATGAAACACAGAAATTGCATCGGAATTAAATACAAAAGGCACAATGCCGACTTAAGTACAAGAAGACTGACTCTTCCTACTGTCTATGTTTTGACCCATTTCTGTGACGTTAGTTATAGAGTCCGATGCTTCACTTCAGGTTTACTGTATCCCTTGGACCTTCTTATTGACGGTGAAACACAGAAATTGCATTGGAATTAAATACGAAGGGCACAATGCCAACTTAAGTACAAGAAGACTGACTCTTCTTACTGTCTATGCTTTGAACCATTCCTGTGACACTAGTTATAGATTCCGATGCTTCACTTCAGGTTTACAGTATCCCTTGCACCTTCTTATTGACGATGAAACACAGAAATTGGTTCGGAATTCAATACAAAAGGCGCAATGCCGACTTAACTAGAAGAAGACTGACTCTTCTTACTGACTATGCTTTAACCATTCCAGTGACACTAGTTATAGATTCGGATGCTTAACTTCAGGATTACTGTATCCCACCGACCTTGTTAGTGACGATGAAACACAGAAATTGCATCGGAATTAAATACAAAAAGCACAATGCCGACTTAAGTACAAGAATGCTGACTCATCTTAAAGTCTATGATTTGCACCATTCCTGTGACACTAGTTATAGATTCCGATGCTTCACTTCAGGTTTACTGTTTCCCTTGGACCTTCTTATTGACGATGAAACACAGAAATTGCATCGGAATTAAATACAAAAGGCACAATGCCGACTTTAGTACAAGAAGACTGACTCTTCATACTGTCTATGTTTTGAACCATTTCTGTGACACTAGTTATAGAGTCCGATGCTTCACTTCAGGTTTACTGTATCCCTTGCACCTTGTTATTTACGATGAATCACAGAAATTGCATCGGAATTAAATACAAAAGGCACAATGCCGACTTAAGTACAAGAAGACTGACTCTTCCAACTGTCTATGTTTGAACCATTCCTGTGACACTAGTTATACATTCCGATGCTTCACTTCAGGTTTACTGTATCCCACCGACCTTGTTATTGACCATGAAACACAGAAATTGCATAGGAATTAAATACAAAAGGCACAATGCCGAATTAAGTATAAGAAGACTGACTCTTCTTACTGTCTATGCTTTTAACCATTCCTGTGACACTAGTTATAGATTCCGATGTGTCACTCCAGGTTAACTGTATCCCTTGGACCTTCTTATTGACGTTGAAACACAGAAATTTCATCGGAATTAAATACAAAATGGCACAATGCCGACTTAAGTACATGATGACTGACTCTTCTTACGGTCAATGCTTTGAACCATCCCTGTGACACTAGTTATAGATTCCGACGCTTCACTGCAGGTTTACTGTGTCCCTTAGACCTTCTTATTGACGATGAAACACAGAAATTACATCGGAATTAAATACAATAGGCACAATGCCGACTTAAGTACAAGAAGACTGACTCTTCTTACTGTCTATAGTTTGAACCATTCCAGTGACACTAGTTATAGATTCCGATGCTTCACTTCTTGTTTACTGTATCCCTTGGACCTTCTTATTGACGATGAAACACAGAAATTGTATCGGAATTAAATACAAAAGGCACAATGCCGACTTAAGTACAAGAAGACTGACTCTTCCTACTGTCTATGTTTTGACCCGTTTCTGTGACACTAGTTATAGAGTCCGATGCTTCACTTCAGGTTTACTGTATCCCTTGGAACTTCTTATTGACGGTGAAACACAGAAATTGCATTGGAATTAAATACGAAGGGCACAATGCCAACTTAAGTGCAAGAAGACTGACTCTTCTTACTGACTATGTTTTGAACCATTCCAGTAGCACTAGTTATAGATTCCGATGCTTCACTTCAGGTTTACTGTATCCCGTAAACCTTCTTATTCACGATGAAACGCAGAGATTGCATCGGAATTAAATACAAAAGACACAATGCCGACTTAAGTACAAGAAGACTGACTCTTCCAACTGTCTATGTTTTGAACCATTCCTGTGACGCTAATTATAGATTCCGATGCTTCACTTCAGGTTTACTGTATCCCTCTGACCGTCTTAGTGACGATGAAACAGAGAAATTGCATCCGAATTAAATTGAAAAGGCACAATGACGACTTAAGTACTAGAAGACTGACTCTTCCTACTGTCTATGTTTTGAACCATTCCTAAGACACTTGTTATAGATTCCGATGCTTCACTTCAGGTTTACTGTATCCCTTGGACCTTCTTATTGTCGATGAAAGACAGAAATTGCATCGGAATTCAATACAAAAGGCACGAGGCCGACTTAACTACAAGAAGACTGACTCCTCTTACTGACTGTGCTTTGAACAATTCCTGTGACTCTAGTTATAGATTCCGATGCTTAACTTCCGGATTACTGTATCCCTCTGATTTTCCTAGTGATGATGAAACATAGAAATTGCATCGGAATTAAATACAAAAGGCACAATGCCGACTTAAGTACAAGAAGTCTGACTCTTCTTACTGTCTATGCTTTGAACCATTCCTGTGACACTAGTTATAGAATCCGTTGCTTCACTTCAGGTTTACTGTTTCCCTTGGACCTTCTTATTGACGATGAAACACAGAAATTGCATCGGAATTAAATACAAAAAGCACAATGCCGACTTAAGTACAAGAATGCTGACTCATCTTACAGTCTATGATTTGCACCATTCCTGTGACACTAGTTATAGATTCCGATGCTTCACTTCAGGTTTACTGTTTCCCTTGGACCTTCTTATTGACGATGAAACACAGAAATTGCATCGGAATTAGATACAAAAGGCACAATGCCGACTTATGTACAAGAAGACTGACTCTTCCTACTGTCTATGTATTGAACCATTTCTGTGACACTAGTTATAGAGTCCGATGCTTCACTTCAGGTTTACTGTATCCCTTGCACCTTGTTATTTACGATGAAACACAGAAATTGCATCGGAATTAAATACAGAAGGCACAATGCCGACTTATGTACAAGAACACTGACTCTTCCTGCTGTCTATGTTTTGAACCATTTCTGTGACACTAGTTATAGAGTCCGATGCTTCACTTCAGGTTTACTGTATCCCTTGGACCTTGTTATTTACGATGAATCACAGAAATTGCATCGGAATTAAATACAAAAGGCACAATGCCGACTTAAGTACAAGAAGACTGACTCTTCCAACTGTCTATGATTTGAACCATTCCTGTGACACTAGTTATACATTCCGATGCTTCACATCAGGTTTACTGTATCCCTCTGACCGTCTTATTGACGATGAAACACAGAAATTGCATTCGAATTAAATAGAAAAGGCACAATGCCGACTTAAGTACTGGAAGACTGACTCTTCCTACTGTCTATGTTTTGAACCATTCCTGTGACACTAGTTATAGATTCCGTTGCTTCACTTTAGGTTTACTGTATCCCTCTGACCTTCTTATTGACGATGAAACACAGAAATTGCATCGGAATTAAATACAAAAGGCACAATGCCGACTTAAGTACAAGAAGACTGACTCTTCATACTGTCTATAATTTGAACCATTCGACTGACACTAGTTATAGATTCCGATGCTTCACTTCATGTTTACTTTATCCCTTGGACCTTTTTATTGACGATGAAACACAGAAATTACATCGGAATTAAATACAAAAGGCACAATGCCAACTTAAGTACAAGAAGACTGACTCTTCTTACTGTCTATGTTTGAACCATTCCTGTGACACTAGTTATAGATTCCGATGCTTCACTTCAGGTTTACTGTATCCCTCTGACCTTCTTATTGACGGTGAAACACAGAAATTTCATCGGAATTAAATACGAAAGGCACAATGCCAACTTAAGTACAAGAATGACTCTTCTCCCTGATTATGTTTTGAACCATTCCTGTGACACTGGTTGAGGATTCCTATGCTTCACTTCAGGTTTACTGTATACCTTGGACCTTCTTATTGACGATGAAACGCAGAAATTGCATCGGAATTAAATACAAAAGACACAATGCCGACTTAAGTGCAAGAATACTGACTCATCTTACAGTCTATGATTTGCACCATTCCTGTGACACTAGTTATAGATTCCGATGCTTCACTTCAGGTTTACTGTTTCCCTTGGACCTTCTTATTGACGATGAAACACAGAAATTGCATCGGAATTAAATACAGAAGGCACAATGCCGACTTATGTACAAGAACACTGACTCTTCCTGCTGTCTATGTTTTGAACCATTTCTGTGACACTAGTTATAGAGTCCGATGCTTCACTTCAGGTTTACTGTATCCCTTGGACCTTGTTATTTACGATGAATCACAGAAATTGCATCGGAATTAAATACAAAAGGCACAATGCCGACTTAAGTACAAGAAGACTGACTCTTCTTACTGTCAATGCTTTGAACCATCCCTGTGACACTAGTTATAGATTCCGATGCTTCACTGCAGGCTTACTGTGTCCCTTAGACCTTCTTATTGACGATGAAACACAGAAATTGCATCGGAATTAAATACAAAAGGCACAATGCCGACTTGAGTACAAGAAGACTGACTCTTCTTCCTGACTACGTTTTGAATCATTCCTGTGACACTAGTTGTAGATTCCGATGCTTCACTTCAGGTTTACTGTATCCCTTGGACCTTCTTATTGCCGATGAAACACAGAAAGAGCATCGGAATTAAATACAAAAGACACAATGCCGACTTAAGTACAACAAGACTGACTCTTCCAACTGTCTATGCTTTGAACCATTCCTGTGACACTAGTTATAGATTCCGATGCTTCAATTCAGGTTTACTGTATCCCCCTGACCGTCTTATTGACGATGAAACACAGAAATTGCTTCCGAATTAAATAGAAAAGGCACAATGCCGACTTAAGTACTAGAAGACTGACTCTTCCTACTGTCTATGTTTTGAACCATTCCCAAGACACTTGTTATAGATTCCGATGCTTCACTTCAGGTTTACTGTATCCCTTGGACCTTCTTATTGTCGATGAAACACAGAAATTGCATCGGAATTCAATACAAAGGGCACAAGGCCGACTGAACTGCAAGATGTCTGACTCTTCTTACTGACTATGCTTTGAACCATTCCTGTGACCCTAGTTATAGATTCCGATGCTTAACTTCCGGATTACTGTATCCCTCTGACCTTCTTAGTGATGATGAAACACAGAAATTGCATCGGAATTAAATACAAAAAGCACAATGCCGACTTAAGTACAAGAATACTGACTCATCTTACTGTCTATGTTTTGAACCGTCCCTGTGACACTAGTTATAGATTCCGATGTATCACTCCAGGTTGACTGTATCCCTTGGACCTTCTTATTGACAATGAAACACAGAAATTGCATCGGAATTAAATACAAAAGGCACAATGCCGACTTAAGTACAAGAAGACTGACTCTTCCTACTGTCTATGCTTTCATCCATTATTGTGACACTAGTTATAGATTCCGATGCTTCACTTCAGGTTTACTGTATCCCTTGGACCGTGTTATTGACGATGAAACACAGAAATTGCTTCGGAATTAAATACAAAAAGCACAATACCGACTTAAGAACAAGAACACTGACTCTTCTTATGGACTATGCTTTGAACCTTTTCTGTGACACTAGTCATAGATTCCGATGCTTAACTTCAGGTTTACTGTATCCTTCTGACCTTCTTATTGACGATGAAACACAGAAATTGCATCCAAATTAAATACAAAAGGCACAATGTCGACTTAAGTACAAGAAGACTGACTCTTCATACTGTCTATAATTTGAACCATTCCAGTGACACTAGTTATAGATTCCGATGATTCACTTCATGTTTACTGTATCCCTTGGACCTTCTTATTGACGATGAAACACAGAAATTGCATCGGAATTAAATACAAAAGGCACAATGCCGACTTAAGTACAAGAAGACTGACTCTTCCTACTGCCTATGTTTTGAACCATTAATGTGACACTAGTTATAGATTCCGATGCTTCAATCCAGGTTTACTGTATCCCTTTGACCGTCTTATTGACGATGAAACACAGAAATTGCATCGGAATTAAATACAAAAGGCACAATGCCGACTTAAGTACAAGAAGACTGATTCTTCTTACAGACTATGTTTTGAACCATTCCTGTGACACTATTTATAGATTCCGATGCTTCACTTCAGGTTTACTGTATCCCTCTGACCTTCTTATTGACGACGAAACACAGAAATTGCATCGGAATTAAATACAAAAGGCACAATGCCGTCTTAAGTACAAGAAGACTCACTCTTCTTACTGTCTATGTTTGAACCATTCCTGTGACACTAGTTATAGATTCCAATGCTTCACTTCAGGTTTACTGTATCCCTCTGACCTTCTTATTGACGGTGAAACACAGAAATTACATCGGAATTAAATACGAAAGGCACAATGCCAAATTAAGTGCAAGAAGACTGACTCTTCTTCCTGATTATGTTTTGTACCATTCCTGTGACACTAGTTGTAGATTCGGATGCTTCACTTCAGGTTTACTGTATCGCTTGGACCGTCTTATTGACGATGAAACGCAGAAATTGCATCGGAATTAAATACAAAAGACACAATGCCGACTTAAGTACAAGAAGACTGACTCTTCCAACTGTCCATGTTTTGAACCATTCCTGTGACGCTAGTTATAGAATCCGTTGCTTCACTTCAGGTTTACTGTATCCCTCTGACCGTCTTATTGACGATGAAACACAGAAATTGCATCCGAATCAAATAGAAAAGGCACAATGCCGACTTCAGTACTAGAAGCCTGACTCTTCCTACTGTCTATGTTTTGAACCATTCCTAAGACACTTGTTATAGATTCCGATGCTTCACTTCAGGTTTACTGTATCCCTTGGACCTTCTTATTGTCGATGAAACACAGAAATTGCATCGGAATTCAATACAAAAGGCACAAGGCCAACTTAACTACAAGAAGACTGACTCCTCTTACTGACTATGCTTTGAACCATTCCTGTGACCCTAGTTATAGATTCCGATGTTTCACTCCAGGTTCACTGTATCCCTTGGACCGTCTTATTGACGATGAAACACAGAAACTGCATCGGAATTAAGTACAAAATGCACAATGATCCCTAAAGTACAAGAAGACTGACTCTTCTTACTGACTATGTTTTGAACCATAGCTGTGACACTAGTTATAGATTCCGTTGCTTCACTTCAGGTTTACTGTATCCCTCTGACCTTCTTATTGACGATGAAAAACAGAAATTGCATCGGAATTAAATACAAAAGGCACAATACCGACTTAAGAACAAGAAGACAGACTCCTATTACTGACTATGCTTTGAACCATTTCTGTGACACTAGTCATAAATTCCAATGCTTAACTTCAGGATTACTGTATCCCTCTGACCTTCTTATTGACGATGAAATACAGAAATTGCATCCGAATTAAATAGAAAAGGCACAATGCCGACTTAAGTACTGGAAGACTGACTCTTCCTACTGTCTATGTTTTGAACCATTCCTGTGACACTAGTTATAGATTCCGTTGCTTCACTTCAGGTTTACTGTATCCCTCTGACCTTCTTATTGACGATGAAACACAGAAATTGCATCGGAATTAAATACAAAAGGCACAATGCTGAATGAAGTACAAGAAGACTGACTCTGCTCACTGTCTATGCTTTGAACCATCCCTGTGACACTAGTTATGGATTCCGATGCTTCACTGCAGGCTTACTGTTCCCCTTAGACCTTCTTATTGACGATGAAACACAGAAATTACATCGGAATTAAATACAATAGGCACAATGCCGACTTGAGTACAAGATGACTGACTCTTCTTCCTGACTACGTTTTGAACCATTCCCGTGACACTAGTTGTAGATTCCGATGCTTCACTTCATGTTTACTGTATCCCTTGGACCTTCTTATTGACGATGAAACGCAGAAATTGCATCGGAATTAAATACAAAAGACACAATGCCGACTTAAGTACAAGAAGACTGACTCTTCCAACTGTCCATGTTTTGAAACATTCCTGTGACGCTAGTAATAGAATCCGATGCTTCACTTCAGGTTTACTGTATCCCTCTGACCGTCTTATTGACGATGAAACACAGAAATTGCTTCCGAATCAAATAGAAAAGGCACAATGCCGACTTCAGTACTAGAAGCCTGACTCTTCCTACTGTCTATGTTTTGAACCATTCCTAAGACACTTGTTATAGATTCCGATGCTTCACTTCAGGTTTACTGTATCCCTTGGACCTTCTTATTGCCGATGAAACACAGAAATAGCATCGGAATTAAATACAAAAGACACAATGCCGACTTAAGTACAAGAAGACTGACTCTTCCAACTGTCTATGCTTTAAACCATTCCTGTGACACTAGTTATAGATTCCGATGCTTCACTTCAGGTTTACTGTATCCCCCTGACCGTCTTATTGACGATGAAACACAGAAATTGCGTCCGAATTAAATAGAAAAGGCACAATGCCGACTTAAGTACTTGAAGACTGACTCTTCCTACTGTCTATGTTTTGAACCATTCCTAAGACACTTGTTATAGATTCCGATGCTTCACTTCAGGTTTACTGTATCCCTTGGACCTTCTTATTGTCTATGAAACACAGAAATTGCATCAGAATTCAATACAAAAGGCACAAGGCCGACTTAACTACAAGAAGACTGACTCTTCTTACTGACTATGCTTTGAAACATTCCTGTGACTCCACTTATAGATTCCGATGCTTAACTTCCGGATTACTGTATCCCTCTGACCTTCTTAGTGACGATGAAACACAGAAATTGCATCGGAATTAAATACAAAAAGCACAATGCCGACTTAAGTACAAGAATACTGACTCATCTTACTGTCTATGTTTTGAACCGTCCCTGTGACACTAGTTATAGATTCCGATGTTTCACTCCAGGTTGACTGTATCCCTGGGACCTTGTTATTGACGATGAAACACAGAAATTGCATCGGCATTAAATACAAAAGGCACAATGCCGACTTAAGTACAAGAAGACTGACTCTTCTTACTGTCTATGCTTTGAACCATCCCTGTGACACTAGTTATAGATTCCGATGCTTCACTGCAGGTTTACTGTGTCCCTTACACCTTCTTATTGACGATGAAACACAGAAATTACAACGGAATTAAATACAATAGGCACAATGCCGACTTAAGTACAAGAAGACTGACTCTTCCTACTGTCTATGTTTTGAACCATTCCTGTGACACTAGTTATAGATTCCGATGCTTCACTTCAGGTTTACTGTATCCCTTGGACTGTGTTATTGACGATGAATCAAAGAAATTGCATCGGAATTAAATACAAAAAGCACAATACCGACTTAAGAACAAGAAGACTGACTCTTCTTATGGACTATGCTTTGAACCATTCCTGTGACACTAGTCATAGATTCCGATGCTTAACTTCAGGATTACTGTATCCTTCTGACCTTCTTATTGACGATGAAACACAGAAATTGCATCCAAATTAAATACAAAAGGCACAATGCCGACTTAAGTACAAGAAGACTGACTCTTCATACTGTCTATAATTTGAACCATTCCAGTGACACTAGTTATAGATTCCGATGCTTCACTTCATGTTTACTGTATCCCTTGGACCTTCTTATTGACGATGAAACACAGAAAATGCATTGGAATTAAATACAAAAGGCACAATGCATACTTATGTACAATAAAACTGATTCTTCATACTGTCTATGTTTGAACCATTCCTGTGACACTAGATATAGATTCCGATGCTTCACTCCAGGTTTACTGTATCCCTCTGACCGTCTTATTGACGATGAAACACAGAAATTGCATCCGAATCAAATAGAAAAGGCACAATGCCGACTTAAGTACTAGAAGCCTGACTCTTCCTACTGTCTATGTATTGAACCATTCCTAAGACACTTGTTATAGATTCCGATGCTTCACTTCAGGTTTACTGTATCCCTTGGACCTTCTTATTGTCGATGAAACACAGAAATTGCATCGGAATTCAATACAAAAGGCACAAGGCCAACTTAACTTCAAGAAGACTGTCTCCTCTTACAGACTATGCTTTGAACCATTCCTGTGACCCTAGTTATAGATTCCGATGTTTCACTCCAGGTTGACTGTATCCCTTGGACCGTCTTATTGACGATGAAACACAGAAATTGCATCGGAATTAAATACAAAATACACAATGCCGACTTAAGTACAAGAAGAGTGACACTTCTTACTGACTATGTTTTGAACCATTGCTGTGACACTAGATATAGATTCCGTTGCTTCACTTCAGGTTTACTGTATCCCTCTGACCTTCTTATTGACGATGAAACACAGAAATTGCATCGGAATTAAATACAAAGGGCACAATACCGACTTAAGAACAAGAAGACAGACTCTTATTACTGTCAATGTTATGAACCATCCCTGTGACACTAGTTATAGTTTCCGATGCTTCACTCCAGGTTTACTGTATCCCTTGGTCCTTCTTATTGACGAAGAAACACAGAAATTGCATCGGAATTTAATACAAAAGGCACAATGCCGACTTAAGTACAAAAAGACTGACTCTTCCTACTGTCTATATTTTGAACCATTCCTGTGACACTAGTTATAGATTCCGATGCTTCACTTCAGGTTTACTGTATCCCTCTGACCTTATTGCCGATTAAACACAGAAATTGCATCGGAATTAAATACAAAAGGCACAATGCCGACTTAAGGACAAGAAGACTGACCTTTGTTACTATCTATGTTTTGAACCATTCCTGTGACATTAGTTATAGATTCCGATGCTTCACTTCAGGTTTACTGTTTCCCTTGGACCTTCTTATTGACGATGAAACACAGAAATTCATCGGAATTAAATACAAAAGGCACAATGCCGACTTATGTACAAGAAGACTGACTCTTCTTACTGACTAAGTTTTGAACCATTCCTGTGACACTAGTTATAGATTCCGATGATTCACTTCAGGTTTACTGTATACCTCTGACCTTCTTATTGACGATGAAACACAGAAATTGCATCGGAATTAAATAGAAAAGGCACAATGCCGTCTTAAGTACAAGAAGACTGACTCTTCTTACTGACTAAGTTTTGAACCATTCCTGTGACACTAGTTATAGATTCCGATGATTCACTTCAGGTTTACTGTATACCTCTGACCTTCTTATTGACGATGAAACACAGAAATTGCATCCGAATTAAATACAAAAGGCACAATGCCGACTTAAGTACAAGAAGACTGACTCTTCTTACCGTCTATGTTTTGAACCGTCCCTGTGACCCTAGTTATAGATTCCGATGTGTCACTCCAGGTTAACTGTATCCCTTGGACCTTCTTATTGACGATGAAACACAGAAATTGCATCGGAATTAAATACAAAATGCACAATGCCGACTTGAGTACAAGAAGACTGACTCTTCTTACTGTCTATGCTTTTAACCATTCCTGTGACACTAGTTATAGACTCCGATGCTTCACTCCAGGTTTACTGTATCCCTTCGACCTTCTTATTGACGATGAAACACAGAAATTTCATCGGAATTAAATACAAAATGGCACAATACCGACTTAAGTACATGAAGACTGACTCTTCTTACTGTCTATGCTTTGAACCATCCCTGTGACACTAGTTATAGATTCCGACGCTTCACTGCAGGTTTACTGTGTCCCTTAGACCTTCTTATTGACGATGAAACACAGAAATTACATCGGAATTAAATACAATAGGCACAATGCCGACTTAAGTACAAGAAGACTGACTCTTCTTACTGTCTATAGTTTGAACCATTCCAGTGACACTAGTTATAGATTCCGATGCTTCACTTCTTGTTTACTGTATCCCTTGGACCTTCTTATTGACGATGAAACACAGAAATTGCATCGGAATTAAATACAAAAGGCACAATGCCGACTTAAGTACAAGAAGACTGACTCTTCCTACTGTCTATGTTTTGACCCATTTCTGTGACGTTAGTTATAGAGTCCGATGCTTCACTTCAGGTTTACTGTATCCCTTGGACCTTCTTATTGACGGTGAAACACAGAAATTGCATTGGAATTAAATACGAAGGGCACAATGCCAACTTAAGTACAAGAAGACTGACTCTTCTTACTGTCTATGCTTTGAACCATTCCTGTGACACTAGTTATAGATTCCGATGCTTCACTTCAGGTTTACAGTATCCCTTGCACCTTCTTATTGACGATGAAACACAGAAATTGGTTCGGAATTCAATACAAAAGGCACAATGCCGACTTAACTAGAAGAAGACTGACTCTTCTTACTGACTATGCTTTAACCATTCCAGTGACTCTAGTTATAGATTCGGATGCTTAACTTCAGGATTACTGTATCCCACCGACCTTGTTAGTGACGATGAAACACAGAAATTGCATCGGAATTAAATACAAAAAGCACAATGCCGACTTAAGTACAAGAATGCTGACTCATCTTAAAGTCTATGATTTGCACCATTCCTGTGACACTAGTTATAGATTCCGATGCTTCACTTCAGGTTTACTGTTTCCCTTGGACCTTCTTATTGACGATGAAACACA
Source organism: Schistocerca serialis cubense (assembly GCF_023864345.2). Taxonomy (NCBI): domain Eukaryota; kingdom Metazoa; phylum Arthropoda; class Insecta; order Orthoptera; family Acrididae; genus Schistocerca; species Schistocerca serialis. The sequence continues at coordinate 7,195,595 of NC_064645.1, forward strand.
GAAATTGCATCGGAATTAAATACAAAAGGCACAATGCCGACTTTAGTACAAGAAGACTGACTCTTCATACTGTCTATGTTTTGAACCATTTCTGTGACACTAGTTATAGAGTCCGATGCTTCACTTCAGGTTTACTGTATCCCTTGCACCTTGTTATTTACGATGAATCACAGAAATTGCATCGGAATTAAATACAAAAGGCACAATGCCGACTTAAGTACAAGAAGACTGACTCTTCCAACTGTCTATGTTTTGAACCATTCCTGTGACACTAGTTATACATTCCGATGCTTCACTTCAGGTTTACTGTATCCCTCTGACCGTCTTATTGACGATGAAACACAGAAATTGCATTCGAATTAAATAGAAAAGGCACAATGCCGACTTAAGTACTGGAAGACTGACTCTTCCTACTGTCTATGTTTTGAACCGTCCCTGTGACCCTAGTTATAGATTCCGATGTGTCACTCCAGGTTAACTGTATCCCTTGGACCTTCTTATTGACCATGAAACACAGAAATTGCATAGGAATTAAATACAAAAGGCACAATGCCGAATTAAGTATAAGAAGACTGACTCTTCTTACTGTCTATGCTTTTAACCATTCCTGTGACACTAGTTATAGACTCCGATGCTTCACTCCAGGTTTACTGTATCCCTTCGACCTTCTTATTGACGTTGAAACACAGAAATTTCATCGGAATTAAATACAAAATGGCACAATGCCGACTTAAGTACATGATGACTGACTCTTCTTACGGTCAATGCTTTGAACCATCCCTGTGACACTAGTTATAGATTCCGACGCTTCACTGCAGGTTTACTGTGTCCCTTAGACCTTCTTATTGACGATGAAACACAGAAATTACATCGGAATTAAATACAATAGGCACAATGCCGACTTAAGTACAAGAAGACTGACTCTTCTTACTGTCTATAGTTTGAACCATTCCAGTGACACTAGTTATAGATTCCGATGCTTCACTTCTTGTTTACTGTATCCCTTGGACCTTCTTATTGACGATGAAACACAGAAATTGTATCGGAATTAAATACAAAAGGCACAATGCCGACTTAAGTACAAGAAGACTGACTCTTCCTACTGTCTATGTTTTGACCCATTTCTGTGACACTAGTTATAGAGTCCGATGCTTCACTTCAGGTTTACTGTATCCCTTGGAACTTCTTATTGACGGTGAAACACAGAAATTGCATTGGAATTAAATACGAAGGGCACAATGCCAACTTAAGTGCAAGAAGACTGACTCTTCTTACTGACTATGTTTTGAACCATTCCAGTAGCACTAGTTATAGATTCCGATGCTTCACTTCAGGTTTACTGTATCCCGTAAACCTTCTTATTCACGATGAAACGCAGAGATTGCATCGGAATTAAATACAAAAGACACAATGCCGACTTAAGTACAAGAAGACTGACTCTTCCAACTGTCTATGTTTTGAACCATTCCTGTGACGCTAATTATAGATTCCGATGCTTCACTTCAGGTTTACTGTATCCCTCTGACCGTCTTAGTGACGATGAAACAGAGAAATTGCATCCGAATTAAATTGAAAAGGCACAATGACGACTTAAGTACTAGAAGACTGACTCTTCCTACTGTCTATGTTTTGAACCATTCCTAAGACACTTGTTATAGATTCCGATGCTTCACTTCAGGTTTACTGTATCCCTTGGACCTTCTTATTGTCGATGAAAGACAGAAATTGCATCGGAATTCAATACAAAAGGCACGAGGCCGACTTAACTACAAGAAGACTGACTCCTCTTACTGACTGTGCTTTGAACAATTCCTGTGACTCTAGTTATAGATTCCGATGCTTAACTTCCGGATTACTGTATCCCTCTGATTTTCCTAGTGATGATGAAACATAGAAATTGCATCGGAATTAAATACAAAAGGCACAATGCCGACTTAAGTACAAGAAGTCTGACTCTTCTTACTGTCTATGCTTTGAACCATTCCTGTGACACTAGTTATAGAATCCGTTGCTTCACTTCAGGTTTACTGTTTCCCTTGGACCTTCTTATTGACGATGAAACACAGAAATTGCATCGGAATTAAATACAAAAAGCACAATGCCGACTTAAGTACAAGAATGCTGACTCATCTTACAGTCTATGATTTGCACCATTCCTGTGACACTAGTTATAGATTCCGATGCTTCACTTCAGGTTTACTGTTTCCCTTGGACCTTCTTATTGACGATGAAACACAGAAATTGCATCGGAATTAGATACAAAAGGCACAATGCCGACTTATGTACAAGAAGACTGACTCTTCCTACTGTCTATGTATTGAACCATTTCTGTGACACTAGTTATAGAGTCCGATGCTTCACTTCAGGTTTACTGTATCCCTTGCACCTTGTTATTTACGATGAAACACAGAAATTGCATCGGAATTAAATACAGAAGGCACAATGCCGACTTATGTACAAGAACACTGACTCTTCCTGCTGTCTATGTTTTGAACCATTTCTGTGACACTAGTTATAGAGTCCGATGCTTCACTTCAGGTTTACTGTATCCCTTGGACCTTGTTATTTACGATGAATCACAGAAATTGCATCGGAATTAAATACAAAAGGCACAATGCCGACTTAAGTACAAGAAGACTGACTCTTCCAACTGTCTATGATTTGAACCATTCCTGTGACACTAGTTATACATTCCGATGCTTCACATCAGGTTTACTGTATCCCTCTGACCGTCTTATTGACGATGAAACACAGAAATTGCATTCGAATTAAATAGAAAAGGCACAATGCCGACTTAAGTACTGGAAGACTGACTCTTCCTACTGTCTATGTTTTGAACCATTCCTGTGACACTAGTTATAGATTCCGTTGCTTCACTTTAGGTTTACTGTATCCCTCTGACCTTCTTATTGACGATGAAACACAGAAATTGCATCGGAATTAAATACAAAAGGCACAATGCCGACTTAAGTACAAGAAGACTGACTCTTCATACTGTCTATAATTTGAACCATTCGACTGACACTAGTTATAGATTCCGATGCTTCACTTCATGTTTACTTTATCCCTTGGACCTTTTTATTGACGATGAAACACAGAAATTACATCGGAATTAAATACAAAAGGCACAATGCCAACTTAAGTACAAGAAGACTGACTCTTCTTACTGTCTATGTTTGAACCATTCCTGTGACACTAGTTATAGATTCCGATGCTTCACTTCAGGTTTACTGTATCCCTCTGACCTTCTTATTGACGGTGAAACACAGAAATTTCATCGGAATTAAATACGAAAGGCACAATGCCAACTTAAGTACAAGAATGACTCTTCTCCCTGATTATGTTTTGAACCATTCCTGTGACACTGGTTGTAGATTCCTATGCTTCACTTCAGGTTTACTGTATACCTTGGACCTTCTTATTGACGATGAAACGCAGAAATTGCATCGGAATTAAATACAAAAGACACAATGCCGACTTAAGTGCAAGAATACTGACTCATCTTACAGTCTATGATTTGCACCATTCCTGTGACACTAGTTATAGATTCCGATGCTTCACTTCAGGTTTACTGTTTCCCTTGGACCTTCTTATTGACGATGAAACACAGAAATTGCATCGGAATTAAATACAGAAGGCACAATGCCGACTTATGTACAAGAACACTGACTCTTCCTGCTGTCTATGTTTTGAACCATTTCTGTGACACTAGTTATAGAGTCCGATGCTTCACTTCAGGTTTACTGTATCCCTTGGACCTTGTTATTTACGATGAATCACAGAAATTGCATCGGAATTAAATACAAAAGGCACAATGCCGACTTAAGTACAAGAAGACTGACTCTTCTTACTGTCAATGCTTTGAACCATCCCTGTGACACTAGTTATAGATTCCGATGCTTCACTGCAGGCTTACTGTGTCCCTTAGACCTTCTTATTGACGATGAAACACAGAAATTGCATCGGAATTAAATACAAAAGGCACAATGCCGACTTGAGTACAAGAAGACTGACTCTTCTTCCTGACTACGTTTTGAATCATTCCTGTGACACTAGTTGTAGATTCCGATGCTTCACTTCAGGTTTACTGTATCCCTTGGACCTTCTTATTGCCGATGAAACACAGAAAGAGCATCGGAATTAAATACAAAAGACACAATGCCGACTTAAGTACAACAAGACTGACTCTTCCAACTGTCTATGCTTTGAACCATTCCTGTGACACTAGTTATAGATTCCGATGCTTCAATTCAGGTTTACTGTATCCCCCTGACCGTCTTATTGACGATGAAACACAGAAATTGCTTCCGAATTAAATAGAAAAGGCACAATGCCGACTTAAGTACTAGAAGACTGACTCTTCCTACTGTCTATGTTTTGAACCATTCCCAAGACACTTGTTATAGATTCCGATGCTTCACTTCAGGTTTACTGTATCCCTTGGACCTTCTTATTGTCGATGAAACACAGAAATTGCATCGGAATTCAATACAAAGGGCACAAGGCCGACTGAACTGCAAGATGTCTGACTCTTCTTACTGACTATGCTTTGAACCATTCCTGTGACCCTAGTTATAGATTCCGATGCTTAACTTCCGGATTACTGTATCCCTCTGACCTTCTTAGTGATGATGAAACACAGAAATTGCATCGGAATTAAATACAAAAAGCACAATGCCGACTTAAGTACAAGAATACTGACTCATCTTACTGTCTATGTTTTGAACCGTCCCTGTGACACTAGTTATAGATTCCGATGTATCACTCCAGGTTGACTGTATCCCTTGGACCTTCTTATTGACAATGAAACACAGAAATTGCATCGGAATTAAATACAAAAGGCACAATGCCGACTTAAGTACAAGAAGACTGACTCTTCCTACTGTCTATGCTTTCATCCATTATTGTGACACTAGTTATAGATTCCGATGCTTCACTTCAGGTTTACTGTATCCCTTGGACCGTGTTATTGACGATGAAACACAGAAATTGCTTCGGAATTAAATACAAAAAGCACAATACCGACTTACGAACAAGAACACTGACTCTTCTTATGGACTATGCTTTGAACCTTTTCTGTGAGACTAGTCATAGATTCCGATGCTTAACTTCAGGTTTACTGTATCCTTCTGACCTTCTTATTGACGATGAAACACAGAAATTGCATCCAAATTAAATACAAAAGGCACAATGTCGACTTAAGTACAAGAAGACTGACTCTTCATACTGTCTATAATTTGAACCATTCCAGTGACACTAGTTATAGATTCCGATGCTTCACTTCATGTTTACTGTATCCCTTGGACCTTCTTATTGACGATGAAACACAGAAATTGCATCGGAATTAAATACAAAAGGCACAATGCCGACTTAAGTACAAGAAGACTGATTCTTCTTACAGACTATGTTTTGAACCATTCCTGTGACACTATTTATAGATTCCGATGCTTCACTTCAGGTTTACTGTATCCCTCTGACCTTCTTATTGACGACGAAACACAGAAATTGCATCGGAATTAAATACAAAAGGCACAATGCCGTCTTAAGTACAAGAAGACTCACTCTTCTTACTGTCTATGTTTGAACCATTCCTGTGACACTAGTTATAGATTCCGATGCTTCACTTCAGGTTTACTGTATCCCTCTGACCTTCTTATTGACGGTGAAACACAGAAATTACATCGGAATTAAATACGAAAGGCACAATGCCAAATTAAGTGCAAGAAGACTGACTCTTCTTCCTGATTATGTTTTGTACCATTCCTGTGACACTAGTTGTAGATTCGGATGCTTCACTTCAGGTTTACTGTATCGCTTGGACCTTCTTATTGACGATGAAACGCAGAAATTGCATCGGAATTAAATACAAAAGACACAATGCCGACTTAAGTACAAGAAGACTGACTCTTCCAACTGTCCATGTTTTGAACCATTCCTGTGACGCTAGTTATAGAATCCGTTGCTTCACTTCAGGTTTACTGTATCCCTCTGACCGTCTTATTGACGATGAAACACAGAAATTGCATCCGAATCAAATAGAAAAGGCACAATGCCGACTTCAGTACTAGAAGCCTGACTCTTCCTACTGTCTATGTTTTGAACCATTCCTAAGACACTTGTTATAGATTCCGATGCTTCACTTCAGGTTTACTGTATCCCTTGGACCTTCTTATTGTCGATGAAACACAGAAATTGCATCGGAATTCAATACAAAAGGCACAAGGCCAACTTAACTACAAGAAGACTGACTCCTCTTACTGACTATGCTTTGAACCATTCCTGTGACCCTAGTTATAGATTCCGATGTTTCACTCCAGGTTCACTGTATCCCTTGGACCGTCTTATTGACGATGAAACACAGAAACTGCATCGGAATTAAGTACAAAATGCACAATGATCCCTAAAGTACAAGAAGACTGACTCTTCTTACTGACTATGTTTTGAACCATAGCTGTGACACTAGTTATAGATTCCGTTGCTTCACTTCAGGTTTACTGTATCCCTCTGACCTTCTTATTGACGATGAAAAACAGAAATTGCATCGGAATTAAATACAAAAGGCACAATACCGACTTAAGAACAAGAAGACAGACTCCTATTACTGACTATGCTTTGAACCATTTCTGTGACACTAGTCATAAATTCCAATGCTTAACTTCAGGATTACTGTATCCCTCTGACCTTCTTATTGACGATGAAATACAGAAATTGCATCCGAATTAAATAGAAAAGGCACAATGCCGACTTAAGTACTGGAAGACTGACTCTTCCTACTGTCTATGTTTTGAACCATTCCTGTGACACTAGTTATAGATTCCGTTGCTTCACTTCAGGTTTACTGTATCCCTCTGACCTTCTTATTGACGATGAAACACAGAAATTGCATCGGAATTAAATACAAAAGGCACAATGCTGAATGAAGTACAAGAAGACTGACTCTGCTCACTGTCTATGCTTTGAACCATCCCTGTGACACTAGTTATGGATTCCGATGCTTCACTGCAGGCTTACTGTTCCCCTTAGACCTTCTTATTGACGATGAAACACAGAAATTACATCGGAATTAAATACAATAGGCACAATGCCGACTTGAGTACAAGATGACTGACTCTTCTTCCTGACTACGTTTTGAACCATTCCCGTGACACTAGTTGTAGATTCCGATGCTTCACTTCATGTTTACTGTATCCCTTGGACCTTCTTATTGACGATGAAACGCAGAAATTGCATCGGAATTAAATACAAAAGACACAATGCCGACTTAAGTACAAGAAGACTGACTCTGCCAACTGTCCATGTTTTGAAACATTCCTGTGACGCTAGTAATAGAATCCGATGCTTCACTTCAGGTTTACTGTATCCCTCTGACCGTCTTATTGACGATGAAACACAGAAATTGCTTCCGAATCAAATAGAAAAGGCACAATGCCGACTTCAGTACTAGAAGCCTGACTCTTCCTACTGTCTATGTTTTGAACCATTCCTAAGACACTTGTTATAGATTCCGATGCTTCACTTCAGGTTTACTGTATCCCTTGGACCTTCTTATTGCCGATGAAACACAGAAATAGCATCGGAATTAAATACAAAAGACACAATGCCGACTTAAGTACAAGAAGACTGACTCTTCCAACTGTCTATGCTTTAAACCATTCCTGTGACACTAGTTATAGATTCCGATGCTTCACTTCAGGTTTACTGTATCCCCCTGACCGTCTTATTGACGATGAAACACAGAAATTGCGTCCGAATTAAATAGAAAAGGCACAATGCCGACTTAAGTACTTGAAGACTGACTCTTCCTACTGTCTATGTTTTGAACCATTCCTAAGACACTTGTTATAGATTCCGATGCTTCACTTCAGGTTTACTGTATCCCTTGGACCTTCTTATTGTCTATGAAACACAGAAATTGCATCAGAATTCAATACAAAAGGCACAAGGCCGACTTAACTACAAGAAGACTGACTCTTCTTACTGACTATGCTTTGAAACATTCCTGTGACTCCACTTATAGATTCCGATGCTTAACTTCCGGATTACTGTATCCCTCTGACCTTCTTAGTGACGATGAAACACAGAAATTGCATCGGAATTAAATACAAAAAGCACAATGCCGACTTAAGTACAAGAATACTGACTCATCTTACTGTCTATGTTTTGAACCGTCCCTGTGACACTAGTTATAGATTCCGATGTTTCACTCCAGGTTGACTGTATCCCTGGGACCTTCTTATTGACGATGAAACACAGAAATTGCATCGGCATTAAATACAAAAGGCTCAATGCCGACTTAAGTACAAGAAGACTGACTCTTCTTACTGTCTATGCTTTGAACCATCCCTGTGACACTAGTTATAGATTCCGATGCTTCACTGCAGGTTTACTGTGTCCCTTACACCTTCTTATTGACGATGAAACACAGAAATTACAACGGAATTAAATACAATAGGCACAATGCCGACTTAAGTACAAGAAGACTGACTCTTCCTACTGTCTATGTTTTGAACCATTCCTGTGACACTAGTTATAGATTCCGATGCTTCACTTCAGGTTTACTGTATCCCTTGGACTGTGTTATTGACGATGAATCAAAGAAATTGCATCGGAATTAAATACAAAAAGCACAATACCGACTTAAGAACAAGAAGACTGACTCTTCTTATGGACTATGCTTTGAACCATTCCTGTGACACTAGTCATAGATTCCGATGCTTAACTTCAGGATTACTGTATCCTTCTGACCTTCTTATTGACGATGAAACACAGAAATTGCATCCAAATTAAATACAAAAGGCACAATGCCGACTTAAGTACAAGAAGACTGACTCTTCATACTGTCTATAATTTGAACCATTCCAGTGACACTAGTTATAGATTCCGATGCTTCACTTCATGTTTACTGTATCCCTTGGACCTTCTTATTGACGATGAAACACAGAAAATGCATCGGAATTAAATACAAAAGGCACAATGCATACTTATGTACAATAAAACTGATTCTTCATACTGTCTATGTTTGAACCATTCCTGTGACACTAGATATAGATTCCGATGCTTCACTCCAGGTTTACTGTATCCCTCTGACCGTCTTATTGACGATGAAACACAGAAATTGCATCCGAATCAAATAGAAAAGGCACAATGCCGACTTAAGTACTAGAAGCCTGACTCTTCCTACTGTCTATGTATTGAACCATTCCTAAGACACTTGTTATAGATTCCGATGCTTCACTTCAGGTTTACTGTATCCCTTGGACCTTCTTATTGTCGATGAAACACAGAAATTGCATCGGAATTCAATACAAAAGGCACAAGGCCAACTTAACTTCAAGAAGACTGTCTCCTCTTACAGACTATGCTTTGAACCATTCCTGTGACCCTAGTTATAGATTCCGATGTTTCACTCCAGGTTGACTGTATCCCTTGGACCGTCTTATTGACGATGAAACACAGAAATTGCATCGGAATTAAATACAAAATACACAATGCCGACTTAAGTACAAGAAGAGTGACACTTCTTACTGACTATGTTTTGAACCATTGCTGTGACACTAGATATAGATTCCGTTGCTTCACTTCAGGTTTACTGTATCCCTCTGACCTTCTTATTGACGATGAAACACAGAAATTGCATCGGAATTAAATACAAAGGGCACAATACCGACTTAAGAACAAGAAGACAGACTCTTATTACTGTCAATGTTATGAACCATCCCTGTGACACTAGTTATAGTTTCCGATGCTTCACTCCAGGTTTACTGTATCCCTTGGTCCTTCTTATTGACGAAGAAACACAGAAATTGCATCGGAATTTAATACAAAAGGCACAATGCCGACTTAAGTACAAAAAGACTGACTCTTCCTACTGTCTATATTTTGAACCATTCCTGTGACACTAGTTATAGATTCCGATGCTTCACTTCAGGTTTACTGTATCCCTCTGACCTTATTGCCGATTAAACACAGAAATTGCATCGGAATTAAATACAAAAGGCACAATGCCGACTTAAGGACAAGAAGACTGACCTTTGTTACTATCTATGTTTTGAACCATTCCTGTGACATTAGTTATAGATTCCGATGCTTCACTTCAGGTTTACTGTTTCCCTTGGACCTTCTTATTGACGATGAAACACAGAAATTCATCGGAATTAAATACAAAAGGCACAATGCCGACTTATGTACAAGAAGACTGACTCTTCTTACTGACTAAGTTTTGAACCATTCCTGTGACACTAGTTATAGATTCCGATGATTCACTTCAGGTTTACTGTATACCTCTGACCTTCTTATTGACGATGAAACACAGAAATTGCATCGGAATTAAATAGAAAAGGCACAATGCCGTCTTAAGTACAAGAAGACTGACTCTTCTTACTGTCTATGCTTTGAACCATTCCTGTGACACTAGTTATAGATTCCGATGCTTCACTTCAGGTTTACTGTATCCCTCTGACCTTCTTATTGACGGTGAAACACAGAAATTGCATCGGAATTAAATACGAAAGGCACAATGCCAACTTAAGTACAAGAAGACTGACTCTTCTTCCTGATTATGTTTTGAACCATTCATGTGACACTAGTTGTAGATTCCGATGCTTCACTTGAGGTTTACTGTATCCCTTGGACCTTCTTATTGACGATGAAACGCAGAAATTGCATCGAAATTAAATACAAATGACACAATGCCGACTTAAGTACAAGAAGACTGACTCTTTTTACTGTCTATGATTTTAACCATTCCTGTGACACTAGTTACAGACTCCGATGCTTCACTCCAGGTTTACTGTTTCCCTCTGACCTTCTTATTGACGGTGAAACACAGAAATTGCATCGGAATTAAATACCAAAGGCACAATGCCGACTTAAGTACAAGAAGACTGACTCTTCTTACTGTCTATGCCTTGAACCATTCCTGTGACACTAGTTATAAATTCCGATGCTTCACTTCGGGTTTACTGTATCCCTTGGACCATCTTATTGACGATGAAACACAAAAAATTGCATCCGAATTAAATAGATAAGGCACAATGCAGAATTAAGTACAAGAAGACTGACTCTTTTTACTGTCTATGATTTTAACCATTCCCGTGACACTAGTTATAGACTCCGATGCTTCACTTCAAGTTTACTGTATCCCTTGGACCTTCTTATTGTCGATGAAACACAGAAATTGAGTCGGAATTCAGTACAAAAGGCACAAGGCCGACTTAACTACAAGAAGACTGACCCCTCTTACTGACTATGCTTTGAACCATTCCTGTGACTCTAGTTATAGATTCCGGTGCTTAACTTCCGGATTACTGTATCCCTCTGACCTTCTTAGTGACGATGGAACACAGAAATTGCAAGTGAATTAAATACAAAAAGCACAATGCCGACTTAAGTACAAGAATACTGACTCATCTTACTGTCTATGTTTTGAACCGTCCCTGTGACCCTAGTTATAGATTCCGATGTTTCACTCCATGTTGACTGTATCCCTTGGCCCTTCTTATTGACGGTGAAACACAGAAATTGCATCCGAATTAAAAACAAAATGCACAATGCCGACTTAAGTACAACAAGACTGACTCTTCTTACTGACTATGTGTTGAACCATTCTTGTGACACTAGTTATCGATGCCGTTGCTTCACTTCATGTTTACTGTATCCCTCTGACCTTCTTATTGACGATGAGACACAGAAATTGCATCGGAATGAAATACAAAAGGCACAATGCCGAATTAAGTACAAGAAGATTGACTCTTTGTACTGTCTATGATTTTAACCATTCCTGTGACACTGTTTATAGACTCCGATGCTTCACTCCAGGTTTACTGTATCCCTCTGACGTTCTTATTGACGGTGAAACACAGAAATTGCATCGGAATTATATACCAAAGGCACAATGCCAACTTAAGTACAAGAAGACTGACTCTTCTTCCTGATTATGTTTTGAACCATTCCTGTGACACTAGTTGTAGATTCCGATGCTTCACTTGAGGTTTACTGTATCCCTTGGTCCTTCTTATTGACGATGAAACGCAGAAATTGCATCGGAATTAAATACAAATGACACAATGCCGACTTAAGTACAAGAAGACTGACTCTTCCAACTGTCCATGTTTTGGACCATTCCTGTGACACTAGTTATAGATTCCGATGCTTCACTTCAGGCTTACTGTATACCTCTGACCTTCTTATTGACGATGAAACACAGAAATTGCATCGGAATTAAATAGAAAAGGCACAATGCCGACTTAAGTACAAGAAGACTGACTCTTCTTACTGTCTATGCTTTGAACCATTCCTGTGACACTAGGTATAAATTCCGATGCTTCACTTCGGGTTTACTGTATACCTTGGACCATCTTATTGACGATGAAACACAAAAAATTGCATCCGAATTAAATAGATAAGGCACAATGCCGACTTAAGTACTAGAAGCCTGACTCTTCCTACTGTCTATGCTTTGAACCATTCCTAAGACACTTGTTATAGATTCCGATGCTTCACTTCAGGTTTACTGCATCCCTTGGATATTCGTATTGTCGATGAAACACAGAAATTGCATCGGAATTCAGTACAAAAGGCACAAGGCCGACTTAACTACAAGAAGACTGACTCTTCTTACTGACTATGTTTTGAACCATTCTTGTGACACTAGTTGTCGATGCCGTTGCTTCACTTCAGGTTTACTGTATCCCTCTGACCTTCTTATTGACGAAGAAACACAGAAATTGCATCGGAATTTAATACAAAAGGCACAATGCCGACTTAAGTACAAAAAGACTGACTCTTCCTACTGTCTATATTTTGAACCATTCCTGTGACACTAGTTATAGATTCCGATGCTTCACTTCAGGTTTACTGTATCCCTCTGACCTTATTGCCGATTAAACACAGAAATTGCATCGGAATTAAATACAAAAGGCACAATGCCGACTTAAGGACAAGAAGACTGACCTTTGTTACTATCTATGTTTTGAACCATTCCTGTGACATTAGTTATAGATTCCGATGCTTCACTTCAGGTTTACTGTTTCCCTTGGACCTTCTTATTGACGATGAAACACAGAAATTCATCGGAATTAAATACAAAAGGCACAATGCCGACTTATGTACAAGAAGACTGACTCTTCTTACTGACTAAGTTTTGAACCATTCCTGTGACACTAGTTATAGATTCCGATGATTCACTTCAGGTTTACTGTATACCTCTGACCTTCTTATTGACGATGAAACACAGAAATTGCATCGGAATTAAATAGAAAAGTCACAATGCCGTCTTAAGTACAAGAAGACTGACTCTTCTTACTGTCTATGCTTTGAACCATTCCTGTGACACTAGTTATAGATTCCGATGCTTCACTTCAGGTTTACTGTATCCCTCTGACCTTCTTATTGACGGTGAAACACAGAAATTGCATCGGAATTAAATACGAAAGGCACAATGCCAACTTAAGTACAAGAAGACTGACTCTTCTTCCTGATTATGTTTTGAACCATTCATGTGACACTAGTTGTAGATTCCGATGCTTCACTTGAGGTTTACTGTATCCCTTGGACCTTCTTATTGACGATGAAACGCAGAAATTGCATCGGAATTAAATACAAATGACACAATGCCGACTTAAGTACAAGAAGACTGACTCTTTTTACTGTCTATGATTTTAACCATTCCTGTGACACTAGTTACAGACTCCGATGCTTCACTCCAGGTTTACTGTTTCCCTCTGACCTTCTTATTGACGGTGAAACACAGAAATTGCATCGGAATTAAATACCAAAGGCACAATGCCGACTTAAGTACAAGAAGACTGACTCTTCTTACTGTCTATGCCTTGAACCATTCCTGTGACACTAGTTATAAATTCCGATGCTTCACTTCGGGTTTACTGTATCCCTTGGACCATCTTATTGACGATGAAACACAAAAAATTGCATCCGAATTAAATAGATAAGGCACAATGCAGAATTAAGTACAAGAAGACTGACTCTTTTTACTGTCTATGATTTTAACCATTCCCGTGACACTAGTTATAGACTCCGATGCTTCACTTCAAGTTTACTGTATCCCTTGGACCTTCTTATTGTCGATGAAACACAGAAATTGAGTCGGAATTCAGTACAAAAGGCACAAGGCCGACTTAACTACAAGAAGACTGACCCCTCTTACTGACTATGCTTTGAACCATTCCTGTGACTCTAGTTATAGATTCCGGTGCTTAACTTCCGGATTACTGTATCCCTCTGACCTTCTTAGTGACGATGAAACACAGAAATTGCATCGGAATTAAATACAAAAAGCACAATGCCGACTTAAGTACAAGAATACTGACTCATCTTACTGTCTATGTTTTGAACCGTCCCTGTGACCCTAGTTATAGATTCCGATGTTTCACTCCATGTTGACTGTATCCCTTGGCCCTTCTTATTGACGGTGAAACACAGAAATTGCATCCGAATTAAAAACAAAATGCACAATGCCGACTTAAGTACAACAAGACTGACTCTTCTTACTGACTATGTGTTGAACCATTCTTGTGACACTAGTTATCGATGCCGTTGCTTCACTTCATGTTTACTGTATCCCTCTGACCTTCTTATTGACGATGAGACACAGAAATTGCATCGGAATGAAATACAAAAGGCACAATGCCGAATTAAGTACAAGAAGATTGACTCTTTTTACTGTCTATGATTTTAACCATTCCTGTGACACTAGTTATAGACTCCGATGCTTCACTCCAGGTTTACTGTATCCCTCTGACCTTCTTATTGACGGTGAAACACAGAAATTGCATCGGAATTATATACCAAAGGCACAATGCCAACTTAAGTACAAGAAGACTGACTCTTCTTCCTGATTATGTTTTGAACCATTCCTGTGACACTAGTTGTAGATTCCGATGCTTCACTTGAGGTTTACTGTATCCCTTGGTCCTTCTTATTGACGATGAAACGCAGAAATTGCATCGGAATTAAATACAAATGACACAATGCCGACTTAAGTACAAGAAGACTGACTCTTCCAACTGTCCATGTTTTGGACCATTCCTGTGACACTAGTTATAGATTCCGATGCTTCACTTCAGGCTTACTGTATACCTCTGACCTTCTTATTGACGATGAAACACAGAAATTGCATCGGAATTAAATAGAAAAGGCACAATGCCGACTTAAGTACAAGAAGACTGACTCTTCTTACTGTCTATGCTTTGAACCATTCCTGTGACACTAGGTATAAATTCCGATGCTTCACTTCGGGTTTACTGTATACCTTGGACCATCTTATTGACGATGAAACACAAAAAATTGCATCCGAATTAAATAGATAAGGCACAATGCCGACTTAAGTACTAGAAGCCTGACTCTTCCTACTGTCTATGTTTTGAACCATTCCTAAGACACTTGTTATAGATTCCGATGCTTCACTTCAGGTTTACTGCATCCCTTGGATATTCGTATTGTCGATGAAACACAGAAATTGCTTCGGAATTCAGTACAAAAGGCACAAGGCCGACTTAACTACAAGAAGACTGACTCTTCTTACTGACTATGTTTTGAACCATTCTTGTGACACTAGTTGTCGATGCCGTTGCTTCACTTCAGGTTTACTGTATCCCTCTGACCTTCTTATTGACGATGAGACACAGAAATTGCATCGGAATTAAATACAAAAGGCACAATGCCGAATTAAGTACAAGAAGACTGACTCTTCTTACTGTCTATGATTTTAACCATTCCTGTGACACTAGTTATAGACGCCGATGCTTCACTCCAGGTTTACTGTATCCCTTCGACCTTCTTATTGACGATGAAACACAGAAATTGCTCCGGAATTAAATACAAAAGGCACAATGCCGACTTAAGTACAAGAAGACTGACTCTTCTTACGGTCTATGCTTTGAACCATCCCTGTGACACTAGTTATAGATTCCGATGCTTCACTGCAGGTTTACTGTGTCCCTTAGACCTTCTTATTGACGATGAAACACAGAAATTACATCGGAATTGAATTCAATAGGCACACTGCCGACTTAAGTACAAGAAGACTGACACTTCCTACTTTCTATGTTTTGAACCATTCCTGTGACACTAGTTATAGATTTCGATGATTCACTTCAGGTTTACTGTATCCCTCTGACCTTATTGCCGATTAAACACAGAAATTGCATCGGAATTAAATACAAAAGGCACAATGCCGACTTAAGGACAAGAAGACTGACCTTTGTTACTATCTATGTTTTGAACCATTCCTGTGACATTAGTTATAGATTCCGATGCTTCACTTCAGGTTTACTGTTTCCCTTGGACCTTCTTATTGACGATGAAACACAGAAATTCATCGGAATTAAATACAAAAGGCACAATGCCGACTTATGTACAAGAAGACTGACTCTTCTTACTGACTAAGTTTTGAACCATTCCTGTGACACTAGTTATAGATTCCGATGATTCACTTCAGGTTTACTGTATACCTCTGACCTTCTTATTGACGATGAAACACAGAAATTGCATCGGAATTAAATAGAAAAGGCACAATGCCGTCTTAAGTACAAGAAGACTGACTCTTCTTACTGTCTATGCTTTGAACCATTCCTGTGACACTAGTTATAGATTCCGATGCTTCACTTCAGGTTTACTGTATCCCTCTGACCTTCTTATTGACGGTGAAACACAGAAATTGCATCGGAATTAAATACGAAAGGCACAATGCCAACTTAGGTACAAGAAGACTGACTCTTCTTCCTGATTATGTTTTGAACCATTCATGTGACACTAGTTGTAGATTCCGATGCTTCACTTGAGGTTTACTGTATCCCTTGGACCTTCTTATTGACGATGAAACGCAGAAATTGCATCGGAATTAAATACAAATGACACAATGCCGACTTAAGTACAAGAAGACTGACTCTTTTTACTGTCTATGATTTTAACCATTCCTGTGACACTAGTTACAGACTCCGATGCTTCACTCCAGGTTTACTGTTTCCCTCTGACCTTCTTATTGACGGTGAAACACAGAAATTGCATCGGAATTAAATACCAAAGGCACAATGCCGACTTAAGTACAAGAAGACTGACTCTTCTTACTGTCTATGCCTTGAACCATTCCTGTGACACTAGTTATAAATTCCGATGCTTCACTTCGGGTTTACTGTATCCCTTGGACCATCTTATTGACGATGAAACACAAAAAATTGCATCCGAATTAAATAGATAAGGCACAATGCAAAATTAAGTACAAGAAGACTGACTCTTTTTACTGTCTATGATTTTAACCATTCCCGTGACACTAGTTATAGACTCCGATGCTTCACTTCAAGTTTACTGTATCCCTTGGACCTTCTTATTGTCGATGAAACACAGAAATTGACTCGGAATTCAGTACAAAAGGCACAAGGCCGACTTAACTACAAGAAGACTGACCCCTCTTACTGACTATGCTTTGAACCATTCCTGTGACTCTAGTTATAGATTCCGGTGCTTAACTTCCGGATTACTGTATCCCTCTGACCTTCTTAGTGACGATGAAACACAGAAATTGCATCGGAATTAAATACAAAAAGCACAATGCCGACTTAAGTACAAGAATACTGACTCATCTTACTGTCTATGTTTTGAACCGTCCCTGTGACCCTAGTTATAGATTCCGATGTTTCACTCCATGTTGACTGTATCCCTTGGCCCTTCTTATTGACGGTGAAACACAGAAATTGCATCCGAATTAAAAACAAAATGCACAATGCCGACTTAAGTACAACAAGACTGACTCTTCTTACTGACTATGTGTTGAACCATTCTTGTGACACTAGTTATCGATGCCGTTGCTTCACTTCATGTTTACTGTATCCCTCTGACCTTCTTATTGACGATGAGACACAGAAATTGCATCGGAATGAAATACAAAAGGCACAATGCCGAATTAAGTACAAGAAGATTGACTCTTTTTACTGTCTATGATTTTAACCATTCCTGTGACACTAGTTATAGACTCCGATGCTTCACTCCAGGTTTACTGTATCCCTCTGACCTTCTTATTGATGGTGGAACACAGAAATTGCATCGGAATTATATACCAAAGGCACAATGCCAACTTAAGTACAAGAAGACTGACTCTTCTTCCTGATTATGTTTTGAACTATTCCTGTGACACTAGTTGTAGATTCCGATGCTTCACTTGAGGTTTACTGTATCCCTTGGTCCTTCTTATTGACGATGAAACGCAGAAATTGCATCGGAATTAAATACAAATGACACAATGCCGACTTAAGTACAAGAAGACTGACTCTTCCAACTGTCCATGTTTTGGACCATTCCTGTGACACTAGTTATAGATTCCGATGCTTCACTTCAGGCTTACTGTATACCTCTGACCTTCTTATTGACGATGAAACACAGAAATTGCATCGGAATTAAATAGAAAAGGCACAATGCCGACTTAAGTACAAGAAGACTGACTCTTCTTACTGTCTATGCTTTGAACCATTCCTGTGACACTAGGTATAAATTCCGATGCTTCACTTCGGGTTTACTGTATACCTTGGACCATCTTATTGACGATGAAACACAAAAAATTGCATCCGAATTAAATAGATAAGGCACAATGCCGACTTAAGTACTAGAAGCCTGACTCTTCCTACTGTCTATGCTTTGAACCATTCCTAAGACACTTGTTATAGATTCCGATGCTTCACTGCAGGTTTACTGTGTCCCTTAGACCTTCTTATTGACGATGAAACACAGAAATTACATCGGAATTGAATTCAATAGGCACACTGCCGACTTAAGTACAAGAAGACTGACACTTCCTACTTTCTATGTTTTGAACCATTCCTGTGACACTAGTTATAGATTTCGATGATTCACTTCAGGTTTTCTGTATCCCTTAGAGCGTCTTATTGACGATGAAACACAGAAATTGCATCGGAATTAAATATAAAAGGCACAATACCGACTTAAGAACAAGAAGACAGACTCTTCTTACTGACTATGCTTTGAACCATTCCTGTGACACTAGTCATAGATTCCGATGCTTAACTTCAGGATTACTGTATCCCACTGACCTTCTTATTGACGATGAAACACAGAAATTGCTTCCGAATTAATACAAAATTCACAATGTCGACTTCAGTACAAGAAGACTGACTCTTCTTACTGTCTATGCTTTGAACCATTCCTGTGACACTAGTCATAGATTCCGATGCATAACTTCAGGATTACTGTATCCCACTGACCTTCTTATTGACGATGAAACACAGAAATTGCTTCCGAATTAAATACAAATTTCACAATGTCGACTTCAGTACAAGAAGACTGACGCTTCTTACTGACTATGTTTTGAACCATTCCTGTGACACTAGTTATAGATTTCGATGCTTCACTTCAGGTTTACTGTACACCTTGGACCTTCTTATTGACTATGAAACACAGAAATCGCATCGGAATTAAATACAAAAGGCACTATGCCGACTTAAGTACAAGAAGACTGACTCTTCCTACTGTCTATATTTTGAACCATTCCTGTTACACTAGTTATAGATTCCGATGCTTCACTTCAGGTTTACTGTATCCCTCTGACCTTATTGCCGATGAAACACAGAAATTGCATCGGAATTAAATACAAAAGGCACAATGCCAACTTAAGGACAAGAAGACTGACCCTTCTTACTGTCTATGTTTTGAACCATCCCTGTGACACTAGTTATAGTTTCCGATGCTTCACTCCAGGTTTACTGTATCCCTTGGTCCTTCTTATTGACGAAGAAACACAGAAATTGCATCGGAATTAAATACAAAAGGCACAATGCCGACATAAGTACAAGAAGACTGACTCTTATTACTGACTATGTTTTGGACCATTCCTGTGACACTAGTTATAAATTCCGATGCTTCACTTCGGGTTTACTGTATCCCTGGGACCATCTTATTGTCGATGAAACACAGAAATTGCATCGGATATAAATAGAAAAGGCACAATGTCGACTTAAGTACAAGAAGACTGACTCTTCTTACTGTCTATGTTTTGAACCATTCCTGTGACAGCAGTTATAGATTCCGATGCTTCACTCCAGGTTTACTGTATCCCTTGGACCTTCTTATTGACGATGAAGTACAGAAATAGCATCGGAATTAAATAGAAAAAACACAATGCAGTCTTAAGTACAAGAGGACTGACGCTTCTTACTGACTATGTTTTGAACCATTCCTGTGACACTAGTTATAGATTCCGATGCTTCACTTCAGGTTTACTGTACACCTTGGACCTTCTTATTGACTATGAAACACAGAAATCGCATCGGGATTAAATACAAATGGAACAATACCTACTTAAGTACAAAAAGACTGACTCTTACTACTGTCTATATTTTGAACCATTCCTGTGACACTAGTCATAGATTCCGATGCTTCACTTTAGGTTTACTGTATCCCTCTGACCTTATTGCCGATGTGACACAGAAGTTGCATCGGAATTAAATACAAAGGGCACAATGCCGACTTAAGGACAAGAAGACTGACCCTTCTTACTATCTATGCTTTGAACCATTCCTGTGACACTAGTTATAGATTCCGATGCTTCACTTCAGGTTTACTGTTTCCCTTGGACCTTCTTATTGACGATGAAACACAGAAATTGCATCGGAATTAAATACAAAAGGCACAATGCCGACTTATGTACAAGAAGACTGACTCTTCTTACTGACTATGTTTTGAGCCATTCCTGTGACACTAGTTATAGATTCCGATGCTTCACTTCAGGTTTACTGTATACCTCTGACCTTCTTATTGACGATGAAACACAGAAATTGCATCGAAATTAAATACGAAAGGCACAATGCCAACTTAAGTACATGAAGACTGACTCTTCTTCCTGATTATGTTTTGAACCATTCCTGTGACACTAGTTGTAGATTCCGATGCTTCACTTGAGGTTTACTGTATCCCTTGGACCTTCTTATTGTCGATGAAACACAGAAATTGCATCGGAATTCAATACAAATGGCACAAGGCCGACTTAACTACAAGAAGACTGACCCCTCTTACTGACTATGCTTTGAATCACTCCTGTGACTCTAATTATAGATTCCGGTGCTTAACTTCCGGATTACTGTATCCCTCTGACTTTTTTAGTGACGATGAAACACAGAAATTGCATCGGAATTAAATACAAAAAGCACAATGCCGACATAAGTACAAGAATACTGACTCATCTTACTGTCTATGTATTGAACCGTCACTGTGACCCTAGTTATAGATTCCGATGTTTCACTCCATGTTGACTGTATCCCTTGGACCTTCTTATTGACGATGAAACACAGAAATTGCATCCGAATTAAATACAAAATGCACAATGCCGACTTAAGTACAACAAGACTGACTCTTCTTACTGACTATGCTTTGAACCATTCTTGTGACACTAGTTATCGATGCCGTTGCTTCACTTCAGGTTTACTGTATCCCTCTGACCTTCTTATTGACGATGAGACACAGAAATTGCATCGGAATTAAATACAAAAGGCACAATGCCGAATTAAGTACAAGAAGACTGACTCTTTTTACTGTCTATGATTTTAACCATTCCTGTGACACTAGTTATAGACTCCAAAGCTTCACTCCAGGTTTACTGTATCCCTTCAAACTTCTTATTGACGATGAAACACAGAAATTGCTCCGGAATTAAATACAAAAGGCACAATGCCGACTTAAGTACAAGAAGACTGACTCTTCTTACGGTCTATGCTTTGAACCATCCCTGTGACACTAGTTATAGATTCCGATGCTTCACTGCTGGTTTACTGTGTCCCTTAGACCTTCTTATTGACGATGAAACACAGAAATTACATCGGAATTAAATACAATAGGCACACTGCCGACTTAAGTACAAGAAGACTGACACTTCCTAATTTCTATGTTTCGAACCATTCCTGTGACACTAGTTATAGATTCCGATGCTTCACTTCAGGTTTTCTGTATGCCTTAGACCGTCTTATTGACGATGAAACACAGAAATTGCATCGGAATTAAATACAAAAGGCACAATACCGTCTTAAGAACAAGAAGACAGACTCTTCTTACTGACTATGCTTTGAACCATTCCTGTGACACTAGTCATGGATTCTGATGCTTAACTTCAGGATTACTGTATACCACTGACCTTCTTATAGACGATGAAACACAAAAATTGCTTCCGAATTAAATACAAAATGCACAATGCCGACTTAAGTACAACAAGACTGACTCTTCTTACTGACTATGTTTTGAACTATTCTTGTGACACTAGTTATCGATGCCGTTGCTTCACTTCAGGTTTACTGTATCCCTCTGACCATCTTATTGACGATGAGACACAGAAATGGCATCGGAACTAAATACAAAAGGCACAATGCCGAATTAAGTACAAGAAGACTGACTCTTTTTACTGTCTATGATTTTAACCATTCCTGTGACACTAGTTATAGACTCCGATGCTTCACTCCAGGTTTACTGTATACCTTCGACCTTCTTATTGACTATGAAACACAGAAATTGCTCTGGAATTAAATACAAAAGGCACAATGCCGACTTAAGTACAAGAAGACTGACTCTTCTTACGGTCTATGCTTTGAACCATCCCTGTGACACTAGTTATAGATTCCGATACTTCACTCTAGGTTTACTGTATCCCTTGAACCTTCTTATTGATGAAGAAACACAAAAATTGCATCGGAATTAAATACAAAAGGCACAATGCCGACTTAAGTACAAGAAGACTGACTCTTATTACTGACTATGTTTTGGACCATTCCTGTGACACTAGTTATAGATTCCGATGCTTCACTTCAGATTTACAGTATCCCTGTGACCTTATTGCCGATGAAACACAGAAATTGCATCGGAATTAAATTTAAAAGGCACAATGCCGACTTAAGGACAAGAAGACTGACCCTTCTTACTATCTATGTTTTGAACCATTCCTGTGACACTAGTTATAGATTCCGATGCTTCACTTCAGGTTTACTGTTTCCCTTGGACCTTCTTATTGACGATGAAACACAGAAATTGCGTCGGAATTAAATACAAAAGGCACAATGCCGACTTATGTACAAGAAGACTGACTCTTCCTACTGTCTATGTTTTGAACCATTTCTGTGACACTAGTTATAGAGTCCGACGCTTCACTTCAGGTTTACTGTATCCCTTGGACCTTCTTATTGACGCTGAAACACAGAAATTGCATCGGAATTAAATACGAGAGGCACAATGCCAACTTAAGTACAAGAAGACTGACTCTTCTTACTGACTATGTTTTGATCCATTCCTGTGACACTAGTTATAGAATCCGATGCTTCACTTCAGGTTTACTGTATCCCTCTGAACCTCTTATTGACGATGAAACACAGAAATTGCATCAGAATTAAATAGAAAAGGCACAATGCCAACTTAAGTACAAGAAGACTGACTCTTCTTACTGTCTATGCTTTGAACCATTTCTGTCACACTAGTTATAGATTCCGATGCTTCACTTCAGGTTTACTGTATCCCTTGCACCTTCCTATTGACGATGAAACGCAGAAATTGTTTCGGAATTCAATACAAAAGGCACAATGCCGACTTAACTACAAGAAGACTGACTCTTCTTACTGACTATGCTTTAAACCATTCCAGTGACACTAGTTATAGATTCCGATGCTTAACTTCAGGATTACTGTATACCACTGACCTTGTTAGTGACGAAGAAACACAGAAATTGCATCGGAATTAAATACAAAAAGCACAATGCCGACTTAAGTACAAGAATACTGACTCATCTTACTGTCTATGATTTGCACCATTCCTGTAACTCTAGTTATAGATTCCGATGCTTCACTTCAGGTTTACTGTTTCCCTTGGACCTTCTTATTGACGATGAAACACAGAAATTGCATCGGAATTAAATACAAAAGGCATAATGCCGACTTAAGTACAAGAAGACTGACTCTTCTTACTGTCTATAATATGAACCATTCCAGTGACACTAGTTATAGATTCCCATGCTTCACTTCAGGTTTACTGTATCACTTGGACTTTTTATTGACGATGAAACACAGAAATTGCATTGGAATTAAATACAAAAGGCACAATGCCAACTTAAGTACAAGAAGACTGACTCTTCTTACTGTCTATGTTTGAACCATTCCTGTGACACTAGTTATAGTTTCCGATGCTACACTTCACGTTTACTGTATCCCTCTGACCTTCTTATTGACGGTGAAACACAGAAATTGCATCGGTATTAAATACGAAAGGCACAATGCCAACTTAAGTACAAGCAGACTGACTCTTCTTCCTGACTATGCTTTGAACCATTCCTGTGACACTAGTTATAGATTCCGATGCTTCACTTCAGGTTTACTGTATCCCTTGGACCTTCTTATTGACGATGAAACACAGAAATTGCATCGGAATTCAATACAATAGGCACAAGGCCGACTGAACTACAAGAAGACTGACTCTTCTTACTGACAATGCTTTGAACCATTCCTGTGACACTAGTTATAGATTCCGATGCTTAACTTCATGATTACTGTATCCCTCTAACCTTCTTAGTGACGATGAAACACAGAAATTGCATCGGAATTAAATACAAAAAGCCCAATGCCGACTTAAGTACAAGAAGACTGACTCTTCTTACTGACTATGTTTTGAACCATTCCTGTAACACTCGTTATAGATTCCGTTGCTTCACTTCAGGTTTACTGTATCCCTCTGACCTTCTTATTGACGATGAAACACAGAAATTGCATCGGAATTAAATACAAAAGGCACAATGCCGAATTAAGTACAAGAAGACTGACTCTTCTTACTGTCTATGCTTTTAACCATTCCTTTGACAGTAGATATAGACTCCGATGCTTCACTCCTGGTGTACTGTATCCCTTCGACCTTCTTTTTGACGATGAAACACAGAAATTGCATCGGAATTAAATACAAAAGGCCCAATGCTGACTTAAGTACAAGGAGACTGACTCTTCTTACTGTCTATGTTTTGAACCATCCCTGTGACACCAGTTATAGTTTCCGATGCTTCACTCCAGGTTTACTGTATCCCTTGGTCCTTCTTATTGACGATGAAACACAGAAATTGCATCAGAATTAAATACAAAAGGCACAATGCCGACTTAAGTACATGAAGACTGACTCTTATTACTGACAATGCTTTGGACCATTCCTGTGACACTAGTTATAAATTCCGATGCTTCACTTCGGGTTTACTGTATCTCTTGGACCATCTTGTTGGCGATGAAACAAAGAAAATGGTTCGGAATTCAATACAAAAGGCACAATGCAGAATAAAGTACAAGAAGACTGACTCTTCTTACTGTCTATGTTTAAAACCATTCCTGTGACACTAGTTATAGATTCCGTTGCTTCACTCCAGGTTTACTGTATCCCTGGGACCTTATTATTGACGATGACAGACAGAAATTGCATCGGAATTAAATACAAAAGGCACAATGCCGACTTAAGTACAAGAAGACTGACTCTTCGTACTGACTATGTTTTGAACCATTCCTGTGACACTACTTATAGATTCCGATGCTTCACTTCAGGTTTACTGTATCCCTTGGACCTTCTTATTGACGTTGAAAGGCAGGAATTGCATCGGAATTAAATAGAAAAGGCACAATGCCGGTTTAAGTACAAGAAGTCTGACTCTTCTTACTGTCTATGATTTGACCCATTCCTGTGACACTACTTATAGATTCCGATGCTTCACTTCAGGTTTACTGTATCCCTTGGACCTTCTTATTGACGATGAAACACAGAAATTGCATCGGAAATAAATACAAAAAGCACAATACCGACTTAAGTACAAGAAGACTGACTCTTCTTACTGTCTATGATTTGAACCATTCCTGTGACACTAGTTATAGATTCCGATGCTTCACTTCAGGTTTACTGTATCCCTTGGACCTTCTTATTGGCGATGAAACACAGAAATTGCATCGGAGTAAAATACAAAATGCACAATGCCGACTTAAGTACATGAAGACCGACTCTTAATACTGACTATGTTTGGAACCATTCCTGTGACACTAGTTATATATTCCGATGCTTCAGTTGAGGTTTATTGTATCCCTTGGACCTTCTTATTGACGATGAAACACAGAAATCGCATCGGAATTAAATACAAAATGCACAATGCTGACATAAGTACAAGAAGACTGACTCTTCTTACTGTCTATGATTTGAACCATTCCTGTGACACTAGTTATAGATTCCGATGCTTCACTCCAGGTTTACTGTATCCCTTGGACCTTCTTATTGACGATGACACACAGAAATTGCATCGGAATTAAATACAAAAGGCACAATGCCGACTTAAGTACAAGAAGACTGACGCTTCTTACTGTCTATAATTAAACCATTCCTGTGACACTAGTTATAGATTCCGATGTTTCACTTCAGGTTTACTGTATCCCTCCGACCTTCTTATTAACGATGAAACACAGAAATTGTATCGGAATTAAATAGAAAATGCACAATGCCGACTTAAGTACAAGAGGACTGACTCTTCTTACTGTCTATGATTTGAACCATTCCTGTGACACTAGTTGTAGATTCCGATGCTTCACCTCAGGTTTAGTGTATCCCTTGGACCTTCTTGTTGACGATGAAATACAGAAATTGCATCGGAATTAAATACAAAAGACACAATGCCGACTTAAGTACAAGTAGACTGACTCTTCCAAATGTCTATGTTTTGAACTATTCCTGTGACACTAGTTATAGATTCCGATGCTTCATTTCAGGTTTACTGTATCCCTCTGACCATCTTATTGACGATGAAACACAGAAATTGCATCCGAATTAAATAGAAAAGGCACAATGCCGACTTAAGTACTAGAAGACTGACACTTCCTACTGTCTATGTTTTGAACCATTCCTAAGACACTTTTCATAGATTCCGATGCTTCACCTCAGGTTTACTGTATCCCTTGGACCTTCTTATTGACGATGAAACACAGAAATTGCATCGGAATACAATACAAAAGGCACAAGGCTGACTTAACTACAATAAGACTGACTCTTCTAACTGACTATGCTTTGAACCATTCCTTTGACACTAGTTATAGATTCCGATGCTTAACTTCAGGATTACTGTATCCCTCTGACCTTCTTATTGACGATGAAACTCAGAAATTGCATCGGAATTAAATACAAAATGCACAATGCTGAATTAAGTACAAGAAGACTGACCCTTCTTACTGTCTATGCTTTTAACCATTCCTGTGACACTAGTTATAGACTCCGAAGCTTCACTCTAGGTTTACTGTATCCCTTTGACCTTCTTATTGACGATGAAACACAGAAATCGCATCGGAATTTAATACAAAAGGCACAATGCCGACTTAAGTACAAGGAGACTGACTCTTCTTACTGTCTATGTTTTGAACCATCCCTGTGAGACTAGTTATTGATTCCGATGCTTCACTGCTGGTTTACTGTGTCCCTTGGACCTTCTTATTGACGATGAAACACAGAAATTACATCGGAATTAAATACAATAGGCACAATGCCGACTTAAGTACAAGAAAACTGACTCTTCCTACTAACTATGTTTTGAACCATTCCTGTGACACTAGTTATACATTCCGATGCTTCACTTCAGATTTACTGTATCCCCTGGACCGTCTTATTGACGATGAAACACAGAAATTGCATCGGAATTAAATACAAAAGGCACATTACCGACATAAGGACAAGAAGACTGACTCTTCTTACTGACTATGCTTTGAACCATTCCTGTGACACTAGTCATAGATTCCGATGCTTAAGTTCAGGATTACTGTATCCCTCTGACCTTCTTATTCACGATGAAACACAGAAATTGCATCCGAATTAAATACAAAAGGCACAATGCCGACATAAGTACAAGAAGACTGACTCTTCTTACTGTCTATGTTTTGAACCATCCCTGTGACACTAGTTATAGTTTCCGATGCTTCACTCCAGGTTTACTGTATCCCTTGGTCCTTCTTATTGACGATGAAACAGAGAAATTGCATCAGAATTAAATACAAATCGCACAATACCGACTTAAGTACAAGAGGACTGACTCTTATTACTGACTATGTTTTGGACCATTCCTGTGACACTTGTTATAAATTCCGATGCATCACTTCGGGTTTACTGTATCCCTTGGACCACCGTATTGACGATGAAACACAGAAAATGGTTCGGAATTCAAACAAAAGGCACAATGCAGAATTAAGTACAAGAAGACTGACCCTTCTTACTGTCTATGTTTTGAAGCATTCCTGTGACACTAGTTATAGATTCCGATGCTTCACTCCAGGTTTACTGTATCCCTTGGACCTTCTTATTGACGATGAAACACAGAAATTGCATCGGAATTAAATACAAAAGGCACAATGCCGACTTAAGTACAAGAAGACTGTCTCTTCTTACTGTTTATGCTTTGAACCATTCCTAAGACACTAATTATGGATTACGATGCTTCACTTCAGGTTTGCTGTATCCCTTGGTCCTTCTTATTAACGATTAAACACAGAAATTGCATCGGAATTTAATACAAAAGGCACAATACCGACTTAAGTACAAGAAGACTGACTCTTCTTACTGTCTATGCTTTGAACCATTCCTGTGACACTAGTTATAGATTCCGATGCTTCACTTCAGGTTTACTGTATCCCTTGCACCTTCTTATTGACGATGAATCGCAGAAATTGGTTCGGAATTCAATACAAAAGGCACAATGCCGACTTAACTACAAGAAGACTGACTCTTCTTACTGACTATGCTTTGAACCATTCCAGTGACACTAGTTAAACATTCGGATGCTTAACTTCAGGATTACTGTATCCCACCGACCTTGTTAGTGACGATGAAACACAGAAATTGCATCGGAATTAAATACAAAAAGCACAATGCCGACTTAAGTACAAGAATACAGACTCATCTTACAGTCTATGATTTGCACCATTCCTGTGACACTAGT
Source organism: Schistocerca serialis cubense (assembly GCF_023864345.2). Classification (NCBI taxonomy): domain Eukaryota; kingdom Metazoa; phylum Arthropoda; class Insecta; order Orthoptera; family Acrididae; genus Schistocerca; species Schistocerca serialis. The sequence goes on from NC_064645.1 coordinate 7,224,570, forward strand.
TATAGATTCCGATGCTTCACTTCAGGTTTACTGTTTCCCTTGGACCATCTTATTGACGATGAAACATAGAAATTGCATCGGAATTAAATACAAAAGGCACAATGCCGACTTATGAACAAGAAGACTGACTCTTCCTACTGTCTATGTTTGGAACCATTTCTGTGACACTAGTTATAGAGTCCGATGCTTCACTTCAGGTTTACTGTATCCCTTGGACCTTGTTATTTACGATGAATCACAGAAATTGCATCGGAATTAAATACAAAAGGCACAATGCCGACTTAAGTACAAGAAGACTGACTCTTCCAACTGTCTATGTTTTGAACCATTCCTGTGACACTAGTTATACATTCCGATGCTTCACTTCAGGATTACTGTATCCCTCTGACCGTCTTATTGACGATGAAACACAGAAATTGCATCCGAATTAAATAGAAAAGGCACAATGCTGACTTAAGTACTGGAAGACTGACTCTTCCTACAGTCTATGTTTTGAACCATTCCTGTGACACTAGTTATAGATTCCGTTGCTTACTTTAGGTTTACTGTATCCCTCTGACCTTCTTATTGACGATGAAACACAGAAATTGCATCGGAATTAAATACAAAAGGCACAATGCCGACTTAAGTACAAGAAGCCTGACTCTTCATACTGTCTATAATTTGAACCATTCCAGTGACACTAGTTATAGATTCCGATGCTTCACTTCATGTTTACTGTATCCCTTGGACCTTCTTATTGACGATGAAACACAGAAATTGCATCGGAATTAAATACAAAAGGCACAATGCCGACTTAAGTACAAGACGACTGACTCTTCCTACTGTCTATGTTTTGAGCCATTAATGTGACACTAGTTATAGATTCCGATGCTTCACTCCAGGTTTACTGTATCCCTTGGACCTTCTTATTGACGATGAAACACAGAAATTGCATCGGTATTAAATACAAAAGGCACAATGCCGACTTAAGTACAAGAAGACTGACTCTTCTTACAGACTATGTTTCAACCATTCCTGTGACACTAGTTATAGATTCCGATGCTTCACTTCAGGTTTACTGTATCCCTCTGACCTTCTTATTGACGGTGAAACACAGAAATATCATCGGAATTAATACGAAAGGCACAATGCCAACTTAAGTACAAGAAGACTGACTCTTCTTCCTGATTATGTTTTGAACCATTTCTGTGACACTAGTTGTAGATTCCGATGCTTCACTTCAGGTTTACTGTATCCCTTGGACCTTCTTATTGACGATGAAACGCAGAAATTGCATCGGAATTAAATACAAAAGACACAATGCCGACTTAAGTACAAGAATACTGACTCATCTTACAGTCTATGATTTGCACCATTCCTGTGACACTAGTTATAGATTCCGATGCTTCACTTCAGGTTTACTGTTTCCCTTGGACCTTCTTATTGACGATGAAACACAGAAATTGCATCGGAATTAAATACAAAAGGCACAATGCCGACTTATGTACAAGAAGAGTGACTCTTCCTACTGTCTATGTTTTGAACCATTTCTGTGACACTAGTTATAGAGTCCGATGCTTCACTTCAGGTTTACTGTATCCCTTGGACCTTGTTATTTACGATGAATCACAGAAATTGCATCGGAATTAAATACAAAAGGCACAATGCAGACTTAAGTACAAGAAGACTGACTCTTCCAACTGTCTATGTTTTCAACCATTCCTGTGGCACTAGTTATACATTCCGATGCTTCACTTCAGGTTTACTGTATCCCTCTGACCGTCTTATTGACGATGAAACACAGAAATTGCATCGGAATTAAAAGGCACAATGCCGAATTAAGTACAAGAAGACTGACTCTTCTTACTGTCTATGCTTTGAATCATCCCTGTGACACTAGTTATAGATTCCGATGCTTCACTGCAGGCTTACTGTGTCCCTTAGACCTTCTTATTGACGATGAAACACAGAAATTGCATCGGAATTAAATACAAAAGGCACAATGCCGACTTGAGTACAAGAAGACTGACTCTTCTTCCTGACTACGTTTTGAATCATTCCTGTGACACTAGTTGTAGATTCCAATGCTTCACTTCAGGTTTACTGTATCCCTTGGACCTTCTTATTGCCGATGAAACACAGAAATAGCATCGGAATTAAATACAAAAGACACAATGCCGACATAAGTACAAGAAGACTGACTCTTCCAACTGTCTATGCTTTGAACCATTCTTGTGACACTAGTAATAGATTCCGATGCTTCAATTCAGGTTTACTGTATCCCCCTGACCGTCGTATTGACGATGAAACACAGAAATTGCTTCCGAATTAAATAGAAAAGGCACAATGCCGACTTAAGTACAAGAAGACTCACTCTTCCAACTGTCTATGTTTTGAACCATTCCTGTGACACTAGTTATACATTCCGATGCTTCACTTCAGGTTTACTGTATCCCTCTGACCGTCTTATTTACGATGAAACACAGAAATTGCATCCGAATTAAATAGAAAAGGCACAATGCTGACTTAAGTGCTGGAAGACTGACTCTTCCTACAGTCTATGTTTTGAACCATTCCTGTGACACTAGTTATAGATTCCGTTGCTTCACTTTAGGTTTACTGTATCCCTCTGACCTTCTTATTGACGATGAAACACAGAAATTGCATCGGAATTAAATAGAAAAGGCACAATGCCGACTTAAGTACAAGAAGACTGACTCTTCATACTGTCTATAATTTGAACCATTCCAGTGACACTAGTTATAGATTCCGATGCTTCACTTCATGTTTACTGTATCCCTTGGACCTTCTTATTGACGATGAAACACAGAAATTGCATCGGAATTAAATACAAAAGTCACAATGCCGACTTAAGTACAAGAAGACTGACTCTTCCTACTGTCTATGTTTTGAACCAATAATGTGACACTAGTTATAGATTCCGATGCTTCACTCCAGGTTTACTGTATCCCTTGGACCTTCTTATTGACGATGAAACACAGAAATTGCATCGGAATTAGATACAAAAGGCACAATGCCGACTTAAGTACAAGAAGACTGACTCTTCTTACAGACTATGTTTTGAACCATTCATGTGACACTATTTATAGATTCCGATGCTTCACTTCAGGTTTACTGTATCCCTCTGACCTTATTGACGATGAAACACAGAAATTGCATCGGAATTAAATACAAAAGGCACAATGCAGACTTAAGTACAAGAAGACTGACTCTTCTTACTGTCTATGTTTCAACCATTCCTGTGACACTAGTTATAGATTCCGATGCTTCACTTCAGGTTTACTGTATCCCTCTGACCTTCTTATTGACGGTGAAACACAGAAATTTCATCGGAATTAAATACGAAAGGCACAATGCCAACTTAAATACAAGAAGACTGACTCTTCTTCCTGATTATGTTTTGAACCATTTCTGTGACACTAGTTGTAAATTGCGATGCTCCACTTCAGGTTTACTGAATCCCTTGGACCTTCTTATTGACGATGAAACGCAGAAATTGCATCGGAATTAAATACAAAAGACACAATGCCGACTTACGTACAAGAATACTGACTCATCTTACAGTCTATGATTTGCACCATTCCTGTGACACTGGTTATAGATTCCGATGCTTCACTTCAGGTTTACTGTTTCCCTTGGACCTTCTTATTGACGATGAAACACAGAAATTGCATCCGAATTAAATAGAAAAGGCACAATGCCGACTTAAGTACTGGAAGACTGACTCTTCCTACTGTCTATGTTTTGAACCATTCCTGTGACACTAGTTATAGATTCCGTTGCTTCACTTTAGGTTTACTGTATCCCTCTGACCTTCTTATTGACGATGAAACACAGAAATTGCATCGGAATTAAATACAAAGGGCACAATGCCGAATTAAGTACAAGAAGACTGACACTTCTTACTGTCTATGCTTTTAACCATTCCTGTGACACTAGTTATAGACTCCGATGCTTCACTTCAGGTTTACTGTATCCCTTGGACCTTGTTATTTACGATGAATCACAGAAATTGCATCGGAATTAAATACAAAAGCCACAATGCCGACTTAAGTACAAGAAGACTGACTCTTCCAACTGTCTGTGTTTTCAACCATTCCTGTGGCACTAGTTATACATTCCGATGCTTAACTTCAGGATTACTGTATCCTTCTGACCTTCTTATTGACGATGAAACACAGAAATTGCATCCAAATTAAATACAAAAAGCACAATGCCGACTTAAGTACAAGAAGACTGACTCTTCATACTGTCTATAATTTGAACCATTCCAGTGACACTATTTATAGATTCCGATGCTTCACTTCATGTTTACTGTATCCCTTGGACCTTCTTATTGACGATGAAACACAGAAATTGCATCGGAATTAAATACAAAAGGCACAATGCCGACTTAAGTACAAGAAGACTGACTCTTCTTCCTGATTATGTTTTGAAGCATTCCTGTGACACTAGTTGTAGATTCCGATGCTTCACTTCAGGTTTACTGTATCCCTTGGACCTTCTTATTGACGATGAAACGCAGAAATTGCATTGGAATTAAATACAAAAGACACAATGCCGACTTAAGTACAAGAAGACTGACTCTTCCAACTGTCCATGTTTTGAACCATTGCTGTGACACTAGTTATAGATTCCGTTGCTTCACTTCAGGTTTACTGTATCCCTCTGACCTTCTTATTGACGATTAAACACAGAAATTGCATCGGAATTAAATACAAAAGGCACAATACCGACTTAAGAACAAGAAGACAGACTCTTATTACTGACTATGCTTTGAACCATTCCTGTGACACTAGTCATAGATTCCGATGCTTAACTTCAGGATTACTGTATCCCTCTGACCTTCTTATTGACGATGAAACACAGAAATTGCATCGGAATTAAATACAAAAGGCACAATGCCGACATCAGTACAAGAAGGCTGACTCTTCCAAATGTCTATGTTTTGAACCATTCCTGTGACACTAGTTATACATTCCGATGCTTCACTTCAGGTTTACTGTATCCCTCTGACCGTCTTATTGACGATGAAACACAGAAATTGCATCGGAATTAAATACAAAAGGCACATTGCCGACTTCAGTACAAGAAGACTGACTCTTCCTACTGTCTATGTTTTCAACCATTATTGTGACACTAGTTATAGATTCCGATGCTTCACTTCAGGTTTGCTGTATCCCTTGGACCGTGTTATTGACGATGAAACACAGAAATTGCATCGGAATTAAATACAAAAAGCAGAATACCGACTTAAGAACAAGAAGACTGACTCTTCTTATGGACTATGCTTTGAACCATTCCTGTGACACTAGTCATAGATTCCGATGCTTAACTTCATTATTACTGTATCCTTCTGACCTTCTTATTGACGATGAAACACAGAAATTGCATCCAAATTAAATACAAAAGGCAAAATGCCGACTTAAATACAAGAAGACTGATTCTTCATACTGTCTATAATTTGAACCATTCCAGTGACACTAGTTATAGATTCCGATGCTTCACTCCAGGTTTACTGTATCCCTTGGACCTTCTTATTGACGATGAAACACAGAAATTGCATCGGAATTAAATACAAAAGGCACAATGCAGACTTAAGTACAAGAAGACTGACTCTTCCTACTGTCTATGTTTTGAACCATTAATGTGACACTAGTTATAGATTCAGATGCTTCACTCCAGGTTTAATGTATCCCTTGGACCTTCTTATTGACGATGAAACACAGAAATTGCATCGGAATTAAATACAAAAGGCACAATGTCGACTTAAGTACAAGAAGACTGACTCTTCCTACTGTCTATGTTTTGAACCATTAATGTGACACTAGTTATAGATTCCGATGCTTCACTCCAGGTTTACTGTATCCCTATGACCGTCTTATTGACGATGAAACACAGAAATTGCATCCGAATCAAATAGAAAAGGCATAATGCCGACTTAAGTACTAGAAGCGTGACTCTTCCTACTGTCTATGTTTTGAACCAATCCTAAGACACTTGTTATAGATTCCGATGCTTCACTTCAGGTTTACTGTATCCCTTGGACCTTCTTATTGTCGATGAAACACAGAAATTGCATCGGAATTCAATACAAAAGGCACAAGGCCAACTTAACTACAAGAAGACTGACTCCTCTTACTGACTATGCTTTGAGCCATTCCTGTGACCCTAGTTATAGATTCCGATGTTTCACTCCAGGTTGACTGTATCCCTTGGACCGTCTTATTGACGCTGAAACTTAGAGACTACATCGGAATTAAGTACAAAATGCACAATGCCCACTTAAGTACAAGAAGACTGACTCTTCTTACTGACTATGTTTTGAACCATTGCTGTGACACTAGTTATAGATTCCGTTGCTTCACTTCAGGTTTACTGTATAACTCAGACCTTCTTATTGACGATGAAACACAGAAATTGCATTAGAATTAAATACAAAAGGCACAATACCGACTTAAGAACAAGAAGACAGACTCTTATTACGGACTATGCTTTCAACCATTCCTGTGACACTAGTCATAGATTCCGATGCTTAACTTCAGGATTACTGTATCCCTCTGACCTTCTTATTGACGATGAAACACAGAAATTGCATCGGAATTAAATACAAAAGGCACAATGCCGACTTAAGTACTGGAAGACTGACTCTTCCTACTGTCTATGTTTTGAACCATCCCTGTGACACTAGTTATAGAGTCCGATTCTTCCCTGCAGGTTTACTGTGTCCCTTAGACCATCTTATTGACGATGAAACACAGAAATTACATCGGAATTAAATACAATAAGCACAATGCCGACTTAAGTAAAAGAAGACTGACTCTTCCTACTGTCTATGTTTTCAACCATTATTGTGACACTAGTTATAGATTCCGATGCTTCACTTCAGGTTTACTGTATCCCTTGGACCGTGTTATTGACGATGAAACACAGAAATTGCATCGGAATTAAATACAAAAAACAGAATACCGACTTAAGAACAAGAAGACTGACTCTTCTTATGGACTATGCTTTGAACCATTCCTGTGACACTAGTCATAGATTCCGATGCTTAACTTCAGGATTACTGTATCCTTCTGACGTTCTTATTGACGATGAAACACAGAAATTGCATCCAAATTAAATACAAAAGGCAAAATGCCGACTTAAATACAAGAAGACTGATTCTTCATACTGTCTATAATTTGAACCATTCCAGTGACACTAGTTATAGATTCCGATGCTTCACTTCATGTTTACTGTATCCCTTGGACCTTCTTATTGACGATGAAACACAGAAATTGCATCGGAATTAAATGCAAAAGGCACAATGCCGACTTAAGTACAAGAAGACTGACTCTTCCTACTGTCTATGTTTTGAACCATTAATGTGACACTAGTTATAGATTCCGATGCTTAACACCAGGTTTACTGTATCCCTTGGACCTTCTTATTGACGATGAAACACAGAAATTGCATCGGAATTAAATACAAAAGGCACAATGCCGACTTAAGTACAAGAAGACTGACTCTTCCTACTGTCTATGTTTTGAACCATTAATGTGACACTAGTTATAGATTCCGATGCTTCACTCCAGGTTTACTGTATCCCTCTGACCGTCTTATTGACGATGAAACACAGAAATTGCATCCGAATCAAATAGAAAAGGCACAATGCCGACTTAAGTACTAGAAGCCTGACTCTTCCTACTGTCAATGTTTTGAACCATTCCTAAGACACTTGTTATAGATTCCGATGCATCACTTCAGGTTTACTGTATCCCTTGGACCTTCTTATTGTCGATGAAACACAGAAATTGCATCGGAATTCAATACAAAAGGCACAAGGCCAACTTAACTACAAGAAGACTGACTCCTCTTACTGACTATGCTTTGAGCCATTCCTGTGACCCTAGTTATAGATTCCGATGTTTCACTCCAGGTTGACTGTATCCCTTGGACCGTCTTATTGACGAAGAAACACAGAGACTACATCGGAATTAAGTACAAAATGCACAATGCCGACTTAAGTACAAGAAGACTGACTCTTCTTACTGACTATGTTTTGAACCATTGCTGTGACACTTGTTATAGATTCCGTTGCTTCACTTCAGGTTTACTGTATCCCTCAGACCTTCTTATTGACGATGAAACACAGAAATTGCATCGGAATTGAATACAAAAGGCACAATACCGACTTAAGAACAAGAAGACAGACTCTTATTACTGACTATGCTTTGAACCATTCCTGTGACACTAGTCATAGATTCCGATGCTTAACTTCAGGATTACTGTATCCCTCTGACCTTCTTATTGACGATGAAACGCAGAAATTGCATCGGAATTAAATACAAAAGGCACAATGCCGACTTAAGTACAAGAAGACTGACTCTTCCAATTGTCTATGTTTTGAACCATTCCTGTGACACTAGTTTTACATTCCGATGCTTCACTTCAGGTTTACTGTATCATTCTGACCGTCGTATTGACGAAGAAACACAGAAATTGCATCCGAATTAAATAGAAAAGGCACAATGCCGACTTAAGTACTGGAAGACTGACTCTTCCAACTGTCTATGTTTTGAACCATTCCTGTGACACTAGTTATAGATTCCGTTGCTTCACTTCAGGTTTACTGTATCCCTCTGACCTTATTATTGACGATGAAACACAGAAATTGCATCGGAATTACATACAAAAGGCACAATGCCGAATTAAGTAAAAGAAGACTGACACTTCTTACTGTCTATGCTTTTAACCATTCCTGTGACACTAGTTATAGACTCCGATACTTCACTCCAGGTTTACTGTATCCCTTGGACCTTCTTATTGACGATGAAACACAGAAATTGCATCGGAATTAAATACAAAAGGCACAATGCCGACTTAAGTACAAGAAGACTGACTCTTCTTACTGTCTATGGTTTGAACCATCCCTGTGACACTAGTTATAGATTCCGATGCCTCACTGCAGGCTTACTGTGTCCCTTAGACCTTCTTATTGACGATGAAACACAGAAATTACATCGGAATTAAATTCAATAGGCACAATGCCGACTTGAGTACAAGAAGACTGACTCTTCTTCCTGACTACGTTTTGAACCATTCCTGTGACACTAGTTGTAGATTCCGATGCTTCACTTCAGGTTTACTGTATCCCTTAGACCTTCTTATTGCCGATGAAACACAGAAATAGCATCGGAATTAAATACAAAAGACACAATGCCGACTTAAGTACAAGTAGACTGACTCTTCCAACTGTCTATGCTTTGAACCATTCCTGTGACACTAGTTATAGATACCGATGCTTCACTTCAGGTTTACTGTATCCCCCTGACCGTCTTATTGACGATGAAACACAGAAATTGCTTCCGAATTCTATTGCCGACTTAAGTACTTGAAGACTGACTCTTCCTACTGTCTATGTTTTGAACAATTCCTAAGACATTTGTTATAGATTCCGATGCTTCACTTCAGGTTTACTGTATCCATTGGACTCTCTTATTGTCGATGAAACACAGAAATTGCATCGGAATTCAATACAAAAGTCACTAGGCCGACTTAACTACAAGAAGACTGACTCTTCTTACTGACTATGCTTTGAACCATTCCTGTGACTCTAGTTATAGATTCCGATGCTTAACTTCCGGATTACTGTATCCCTCTGACCTTCTTAGTGACGATGAAACACAGAAATTCCATCGGAATTAAATACAAAATGCACAAAGCCGACTTAAGTACAAGAATACTGACTCATCTTACTGTCTATGTTTTGAACCGTCCCTGTGACACTAGTTATAGATTCCGATGTTTCACTCCAGGTTGACTGTATCCCTTGGACCTTCTTATTGACGATGAAACACAGAAATTGCATCGGAATTAAATACAAAAGGCACAATGCCGATTTAAGTACACGAAGACTGACTCTTCTTACTGTCTATGCTTTGAACCATCCCTGTGACACTAGTTATAGATTCCGATGTTTCACTGCAGGTTTACTGTGTCCCTTAGACCTTCTTAATGACGATGAAACACAGAAATTGCATCCAAATTAAATACAAAAGGCACAATGCCGACTTAAGTACATTAAGACTGACTCTTCATACTGTCTATAATTTGAACCATTCCAGTGACACTAGTTATAGATTCCGATGCTTCATTTCATGTTTACTGTATCCCTTGGACCTTCTTATTGACGATGAAACACAGAAATTGAATCGGAATTAAATACAGAAGGCACAATGCATACTTAAGTACAAGAAGACTGATTCTTCCTACTGTCTATGTTTTGAACCATTCCTGTGATATTAGTTATAGATTCCGATGCTTCACTTCAGGTTTACTGTATCCCTCTGACCGTCATATTGACGATGAAACACAGAAATTGCATCCGAATCAAATAGAAAAGGCACAATGCCGACTTAAGTACTAGAAGCCTGACTCTTCCTACTGTCTATGTTTTGAACCATTCCTAAGACACTTGTTATAGATTCCGATGCTTCACTTCAGGTTTACTGTATCCCTTGGACCTTCTTATTGTCGATGAAACACAGAAATTGCATCGGAATTCAATACAAAAGGCACAAGGCCAACTAAACTACAAGAAGACTGACTCCTCTTACTGACTATGCTTTGAACCATTCCTGTGACCCTAGTTAGAGATTCCGATGTTTCACTCCATGTTGACTGTATCCCTTGGACCGTCTTATTGACGATGAAACACAGTAATTGCATCGGAATTAATACAAAATGCACAGTGCCGACTTAAGTACAAGAAGACTGACTCTTCTTACTGACTATGTTTTGAACCATTGCTGTGACACTAGTTATAGATTCCGTTGCTTCACTTCAGGTTTACTGTATCCCTCTGACCTTCTTATTGACAATGAAACACAGAAATTGCATCGGAATTAAATACAACAGGCACAATACCGACTTAAGAACAAGAAGACAGACTCTTATTACTGACTATGCTTTGAACCATTCCTGTGACACTAGTCATAGATTCCGATGCTTAACTTCAGGATAACTGTATCCCTCTGACCTTCTTATTGACGATGAAACACAGAAATTGCATCGGAATTAAATACAAAAGACACAATGCAGACTTAAGTACAAGAAGACTGACTCTTCTTACTGTCTATGATTTGAACCATCCCTGTGACACTAGTTATAGTTTCCAATGCTTTACTCCAGGTTTACTGTATCACTTGGTCCTTCTTATTGACGAAGAAACACAGAAATTGCATCGGATATAAATAGAAAAGGCACAATTTCGACTTAAGTACAAGAAGACTGACTCTTCTTACTGTGTATGTTTTTAACCATTCCTGTGACACTCGTTATAGATTCAGAGGCTTCACTTCAGGTTTACTGTATCCCTTGGACCTTCTTATTGACGATGAAACACAGAAATAGCATCGGAATTAAATAGAAAAGGCACAATGCATACTTATGTACAAGAGGACTGACGCTTCTTACTGACTATGTTTTGAACCATTCCTGTGACACTTGTTATAGACTCTGATGCTTCACTTCAGGTTTACTGTACACCTTGGACCTTCTTATTGACTATGAAACACAGAAATCGCATCGGAATTAAATACAAAAGGCACAATGCCGACTTAAGTACAAAAAGACTGACTCTTCCTACTGTCTATATTTTGAACCATTCCTGTGACACTAGTTATAGATTCCGATGCTTCACTTCAGGTTTACTGTATCCCTCTGACCTTATTGCCGATGAAACACAGAAATTGCATCGGAATTAAATACAAAAGGAACAATGCCGACTTAAGTACAAGAATACTGACTCATCTTACTGTCTATGTTTTGAACCGTCCCTGTGACACTAGTTATAGATTCCGATGTTTCACTCCAGGTTGACTGTATCCCTTGGACCTTCTTATTGACGATGAAACACAGAAATTGCATCGGAATTAAATACAAAAGGCACAATGCCGACTTAAGTACACGAAGACTGACTCTTCTTACTGTCTATGCTTTGAACCATCCCTGTGACACTAGTTATAGATTCCGATGTTTCACTGCAGGTTTACTGTGTCCCTTAGACCTTCTTATTGACGATGAAACACAGAAATTGCATCCAAATTAAATACAAAAGGCACAATGCCGACTTAAGTACATTAAGACTGACTCTTCATACTGTCTATAATTTGAACCATTCCAGTGACACTAGTTATAGATTCCGATGCTTCATTTCATGTTTACTGTATCCCTTGGACGTTCTTATTGACGATGAAACACAGAAATTGAATCGGAATTAAATACAAAAGGCACAATGCATACTTAAGTACAAGAAGACTGATTCTTCCTACTGTCTATGTTTTGAACCATTACTGTGACATTAGTTAAAGATTCCGATGCTTCTCTTCAGGTTTACTGTATCCCTCTGACCGTCTTATTGACGATGAAACACAGAAATTGCATCCGAATCAAATAGAAAAGGCACAATGCCGACTTAAGTACTAGAAGCCTGACTCTTCCTACTGTCTATGTTTTGAACCATTCCTAAGACACTTGTTATAGATTCCGATGCTTCACTTCAGGTTTACTGTATCCCTTGGACCTTCTTATTGTCGATGAAACACAGAAATTGCATCGGAATTCAATACAAAAGGCACAAGGCCAACTAAACTACAAGAAGACTGACTCCTCTTACTGACTATGCTTTGAACCATTCCTGTGACCCTAGTTATAGATTCCGATGTTACACTCCAGGTTGACTGTATCCCTTGGACCGTCTTATTGACGATGAAACACAGAAATTGCATCGGAATTAAATACAAAATGCACAATGTCGACTTAAGTACAACAAGACTGACTCTTCTTACTGACTATGTTTTGAACCATTGCTGTGACACTAGTTATAGATTCCGTTGCTTCACTTCAGGTTTACTGTATCCCTCTGACCTTCTTATTGACGATGAAACACAGAAATTGCATCGGAATTAAATACAAAAGGCACAATACCGACTTAAGAACAAGAAGACAGACTCTTATTACTGACTATGCTTTGAACCATTCCTGTGACACTAGTCATAGATTCCGATGCTTAACTTCAGGATTACTGTATCCCTCTGACGTTCTTATTGACGATGAAACACAGATAATGCATCGGAATTAAATACAAAAGACACAATGCCGACTTAAGTACAAGAAGATTGACTCTTCTTACTGTCTATGATTAGAACCATCCCTGTGACACTAGTTATAGTTTCCGATGCTTCACTCCAGGTTTACTGTATCACTTGGTCCTTCTTATTGACGAAGAAACACAGAAATTGCATCGGATATAAATAGAAAAGGCACAATTTCGACTTAAGTACAAGAAGACTGACTCTTCTTACTGTGTATGTTTTTAACCATTCCTGTGACACTAGTTATAGATTCCGATGCTTCACTCCAGGTTTACTGTATCCCTTGGACCTTCTTATTGACGATGAAACACAGAAATAGCATCGGAATTAAATAGAAAAGGCACAATGCAGACTTAAGTACAAGAGGACTGTCGCTTCTTACTGACTATGTTTTGAACCATTGCTGTGACACTAGTTATAGATTCCGTTGCTTCACTTCAGGTTTACTGTATCCCTCTGACCTTCTTATTGACGATGAAACACAGAAATTGCGTCGGAATTAAATACAACAGGCACAATACCGACTTAAGAACAAGAAGACAGACTCTTATTACTGATTATGCTTTAAACCATTCCTGTGACACTAGTCATTGATTCCGATGCTTAACTTCAGGATAACTGTATCCCTCTGACCTTCTTATTGACGATGAAACACAGAAATTGCATCGGAATTAAATACAAAAGACACAATGCAGACTTAAGTACAAGAAGACTGACTCTTCTTACTGTCTATGATTTGAACCATCCCTGTGACACTAGTTATAGTTTCCGATGCTTTACTCCAGGTTTACTGTATCACTTGGTCCTTCTTATTGACGAAGAAACACAGAAATTGCATCGGATATAAATAGAAAAGGCACAATTTCGACTTAAGTACAAGAAGACTGACTCTTCTTACTGTGTATGTTTTTTACCATTCCTGTGACACTAGTTATAGATTCAGAGGCTTCACTTCAGGTTTACTGTATCCCTTGGACCTTCTTATTGACGATGAAACACCGAAATAGCATCGGAATTAAATAGAAAAGGCACAATGCAGACTTATGTACAAGAGGACTGACGCTTCTTACTGACTATGTTTTGAACCATTCCTGTGACACTAGTTATAGACTCTGATGCTTCACTTCAGGTTTACTGTACACCTTGGACCTTCTTATTGACTATGAAACAAAGAAATCGCAACGGAATTAAATACAAAAGGCACAATGCCGACTTAAGTACAAAAAGACTGACTCTTCCTACCGTCTATATTTTGAACCATTCCTGTGACACTAGTTATAGATTCCGATGCTTCACTTCAGGTTTACTGTATCCCTCTGACCTTATTGCCGATGAAACACAGAAATTGCATCGGAATTAAATACAAAAGGCACAATGCCGACTTAAGGACAAGAAGACTGACCCTTCTTACTATCTATGCTTTGAACCATTCCTGTGACATTAGTTATAGATTCCGATGCTTCACTTCAGGTTTACTGTTTCCCTTGGACCTTCTTATTGACGATGAAACACAGAAATTGCATCGGAATTAAATACAAAAGGCACAATGCCGACTTATGTACAAGAAGACTGACTCTTTTTACTGACTATGTTTTGAACCATTCCTGTGACACTAGTTATAGATTCCGATGCTTCACTTCAGGTTTACTGTATACCTCTGACTTTCGTATTGACGATGAAACACAGAATTTGCATCGGAATTAAATAGAAAAGGCACAATGCCGACTTAAGTACAAGAAGACTGACTCTTCTTACTGTCTATGCTTTGAACCATTCCTGTGACACTAGTTATAGATTCCGATGCTTCACTTCAGATTTACTGTATCCCTCTGACCTTCTTATTGACGGTGAAACACAGAAATTGCATCGGAATTAAATACGAAAGGCACAATGCCAACTTAAGTACAAGAAGACTGACTCTTCTTCCTGATTATGTTTTGAACCATTCCTGTGACACTAGTTGTAGATTCCGATGCTTCACTTGAGGTTTACTGTATCCCTTGGACCTTCTTATTGACGATGAAACGCAGAAATTGCATCGGAATTAAATGCAAATGACACAAATCCGACTTAAGTACAAGAAGACTGACTCTTCCCACTGTCCATGTTTTGAACCATTCCTGTGACACTAGTTATAGATTCCGATGCTTCACTTCAGGTTTACTGTATACCTCTGACCTTCTTATTGACGATGAAACACAGAAATTGCATCGGAATTAAATAGAAAATGCACAATGCCGACTTAAGTACAAGAAGACTGACTCTTCTTACTGTCTATGCTTTGAACCATTCCTGTGACACTAGTTATAAATTCCGATGCTTCACTTCGGTTTTACTGTATCCCTTGGACCATCTTATTGACGATGAAACACAGAAATTGCATCGGAATTCAGTACAAAAGGCACAAGGCCGACTTAACTACAAGAAGACTGACTCTTCTTACTGACAATGCTTTGAACCATTCCTGTGACTCTAGTTATAGATTCCGATGCTTAACTTCCGGATTACTGTATCCCTCTGACCTTCTTAGTGACGATGAAACACAGAAATTGCATCGGAATTAAACACAAAAAGCACAATGCCGACTTAAGTACAAGAATACTGACTCATCTTACTGTCTATGTTTTGAACCGTCCCTGTGACACTAGTTATAGATTCCGATGTTTCACTCCAGGTTGACTGTATCCCTTGGACCTTCTTATTGACGATGAAACACAGAAATTGCATCGGAATTAAATACAAAAGGCACAATGCCGACTTAAGTACACGAAGACTGACTCTTCTTACTGTCTATGCTTTGAACCATCCCTGTGACACTAGTTATAGATTCCGATGTTTCACTGCAGGTTTACTGTGTCCCTTAGACCTTCTAATTGACGATGAAACACAGAAATTGCATCCAAATAAAATACAAAAGGCACAATGCCGACTTAAGTACATTAAGACTGAATCTTCATACTGTCTATAATTTGAACCATTCCAGTGACACTAGTTATAGATTCCGATGCTTCATTTCATGTTTACTGTATCCCTTGGACCTTCTTATTGACGATGAAACACAGAAATTGAATCGGAATTAAATACAAAAGGCACAATGCATACTTAAGTACAAGAAGACTGATTCTTCCTACTGTCTATGTTTTGAACCATTACTGTGACATTAGTTAAAGATTCCGATGCTTCTCTTCAGGTTTACTGTATCCCTCTGACCGTCTTATTGACGATGAAACACAGAAATTGCATCCGAATCAAATAGAAAAGGCACAATGCCGACTTAAGTACTAGAAGCCTGACTCTTCCTACTGTCTATGTTTTGAACCATTCCTAAGACACTTGTTATAGATTCCGATGCTTCACTTCAGGTTTACTGTATCCCTTGGACCTTCTTATTGTCAATGAAACACAGAAATTGCATCGGAATTCAATACAAAAGGCACAAGGCCAACTAAACTACAAGAAGACTGACTCCTCTTACTGACTATGCTTTGAACCATTCCTGTGACCCTAGTTATAGATTCCGATGTTACACTCCAGGTTGACTGTATCCCTTGGACCGTCTTATTGACGATGAAACACAGAAATTGCATCGGAATTAAATACAAAATGCACAATGCCGACTTATGTACAACAAGACTGACTCTTCTTACTGACTATGTTTTGAACCATTGCTGTGACACTAGTTATAGATTCCGTTGCTTCACTTCAGGTTTACTGTATCCCTCTGACCTTCTTATTGACGATGAAACACAGAAATTGCATCGGAATTAAATACAAAAGGCACAATACCGACTTAAGAACAAGAAGACAGACTCTTATTACTGACTATGCTTTGAACCATT
The DNA here is from genome assembly GCF_023864345.2 of Schistocerca serialis cubense. Lineage (NCBI taxonomy): Eukaryota > Metazoa > Arthropoda > Insecta > Orthoptera > Acrididae > Schistocerca > Schistocerca serialis. The sequence goes on from NC_064645.1 coordinate 7,241,551, forward strand.
CCTGTGACACTAGTCATAGATTCCGATGCTTAACTTCAGGATTACTGTATCCCTCTGACGTTCTTATTGACGATGAAACACAGATATTGCATCGGAATTAAATACAAAAGACACAATGCCGACTTAAGTACAAGAAGATTGACTCTTCTTACTGTCTATGATTAGAACCATCCCTGTGACACTAGTTATAGTTTCCGATGCTTCACTCCAGGTTTACTGTATCACTTGGTCCTTCTTATTGACGAAGAAACACAGAAATTGCATCGGATATAAATAGAAAAGGCACAATTTCGACTTAAGTACAAGAAGACTGACTCTTCTTACTGTGTATGTTTTTAACCATTCCTGTGACACTAGTTATAGATTCCGATGCTTCACTCCAGGTTTACTGTATCCCTTGGACCTTCTTATTGACGATGAAACACAGAAATAGCATCGGAATTAAATAGAAAAGGCACAATGCAGACTTAAGTACAAGAGGACTGACGCTTCTTACTGACTATGTTTTGAACCATTGCTGTGACACTAGTTATAGATTCCGTTGCTTCACTTCAGGTTTACTGTATCCCTCTGACCTTCTTATTGACGATGAAACACAGAAATTGCATCGGAATTAAATACAACAGGCACAATACCGACTTAAGAACAAGAAGACAGACTCTTATTACTGATTATGCTTTGAACCATTCCTGTGACACTAGTCATTGATTCCGATGCTTAACTTCAGGATAACTGTATCCCTCTGACCTTCTTATTGACGATGAAACACAGAAATTGCATCGGAATTAAATACAAAAGACACAATGCAGACTTAAGTACAAGAAGACTGACTCTTCTTACTGTCTATGATTTGAACCATCCCTGTGACACTAGTTATAGTTTCCGATGCTTTACTCCAGGTTTACTGTATCACTTGGTCCTTCTTATTGACGAAGAAACACAGAAATTGCATCGGATATAAATAGAAAAGGCACAATTTCGACTTAAGTACAAGAAGACTGACTCTTCTTACTGTGTATGTTTTTAACCATTCCTGTGACACTAGTTATAGATTCCGAGGCTTCACTTCAGGTTTACTGTATCCCTTGGACCTTCTTATTGACGATGAAACACCGAAATAGCATCGGAATTAAATAGAAAAGGCACAATGCAGACTTATGTACAAGAGGACTGACGCTTCTTACTGACTATGTTTTGAACCATTCCTGTGACACTAGTTATAGACTCTGATGCATCACTTCAGGTTTACTGTACACCTTGGACCTTCTTATTGACTATGAAACACAGAAATCGCAACGGAATTAAATACAAAAGGCACAATGCCGACTTAAGTACAAAAAGACTGACTCTTCCTACCGTCTATATTTTGAACCATTCCTGTGACACTAGTTATAGATTCCGATGCTTCACTTCAGGTTTACTGTATCCCTCTGACCTTATTGCCGATGAAACACAGAAATTGCATCGGAATTAAATACAAAAGGCACAATGCCGACTTAAGGACAAGAAGACTGACCCTTCTTACTATCTATGCTTTGAACCATTCCTGTGACATTAGTTATAGATTCCGATGCTTCACTTCAGGTTTACTGTTTCCCTTGGACCTTCTTATTGACGATGAAACACAGAAATTGCATCGGAATTAAATACAAAAGGCACAATGCCGACTTATGTACAAGAAGACTGACTCTTTTTACTGACTATGTTTTGAACCATTCCTGTGACACTAGTTATAGATTCCGATGCTTCACTTCAGGTTTACTGTATACCTCTGACTTTCGTATTGACGATGAAACACAGAAATTGCATCGGAATTAAATAGAAAAGGCACAATGCCGACTTAAGTACAAGAAGACTGACTCTTCTTACTGTCTATGCTTTGAACCATTCCTGTGACACTAGTTATAGATTCCGATGCTTCACTTCAGATTTACTGTATCCCTCTGACCTTCTTATTGACGGTGAAACACAGAAATTGCATCGGAATTAAATACGAAATGCACAATGCCAACTTAAGTACAAGAAGACTGACTCTTCTTCCTGATTATGTTTTGAACCATTCCTGTGACACTAGTTGTAGATTCCGATGCTTCACTTGAGGTTTACTGTATCCCTTGGACCTTCTTATTGACGATGAAACGCAGAAATTGCATCGGAATTAAATGCAAATGACACAAATCCGACTTAAGTACAAGAAGACTGACTCTTCCCACTGTCCATGTTTTGAACCATTCCTGTGACACTAGTTATAGATTCCGATGCTTCACTTCAGGTTTACTGTATACCTCTGACCTTCTTATTGACGATGAAACACAGAAATTGCATCGGAATTAAATAGAAAATGCACAATGCCGACTTAAGTACAAGAAGACTGACTCTTCTTACTGTCTATGCTTTGAACCATCCCTGTGACACTAGTTATAGATTCCGATGTTTCACTGCAGGTTTACTGTGTCCCTTAGACCTTCTTATTGACGATGAAACACAGAAATTGCATCCAAATTAAATACAAAAGGCACAATGCCGACTTAAGTACATTAAGACTGACTCTTCATACTGTCTATAATTTGAACCATTCCAGTGACACTAGTTATAGATTCCGATGCTTCATTTCATGTTTACTGTATCCCTTGGACCTTCTTATTGACGATGAAACACAGAAATTGAATCGGAATTAAATACAAAAGGCACAATGCATACTTAAGTACAAGAAGACTGATTCTTCCTACTGTCTATGTTTTGAACCATTACTGTGACATTAGTTAAAGATTCCGATGCTTCTCTTCAGGTTTACTGTATCCCTCTGACCGTCTTATTGACGATGAAACACAGAAATTGCATCCGAATCAAATAGAAAAGGCACAATGCCGACTTAAGTACTAGAAGCCTGACTCTTCCTACTGTCTATGTTTTGAACCTTTCCTAAGACACTTGTTATAGATTCCGATGCTTCACTTCAGGTTTACTGTATCCCTTGGACCTTCTTATTGTCGATGAAACACAGAAATTGCATCGGAATTCAATACCAAAGGCACAAGGCCAACTAAACTACAAGAAGACAGACTCCTCTTACTGACTATGCTTTGAACCATTCCTGTGACCCTAGTTATAGATTCCGATGTTTCACTCCAGGTTGACTGTATCCCTTGGACCGTCTTATTGACGATGAAACACAGAAATTGCATCGGAATTAAATACAAAATGCACAATGCCGACTTAAGTACAACAAGACTGACTCTTCTTACTGACTATGTTTTGAACCATTGCTGTGACACTAGTTATAGATTCCGTTGCTTCACTTCAGGTTTACTGTATCCCTCTGACCTTCTTATTGACGATGAAACACAGATATTGCATCGGAATTAAATACAAAAGGCACAATACCGACTTAAGAACAAGAAGCGAGACTCTTATTACTGACTATGCTTTGAACCATTCCTGTGACACTAGTCATAGATTCCGATGCTTAACTTCAGGATTACTGTATCCCTCTGACCTTCTTATTGACGATGAAACACAGAAATTGCATCGGAATTAAATACAAAAGACACAATGCCGACTTAAGTACAAGAAGACTGACTCTTCTTACTGTCTATGATTTGAACCATCCCTGTGACACTAGTTATAGTTTCCGATGCTTCACTCCAGGTTTACTGTATCACTTGGTCCTTCTTATTGACGAAGAAACACAGAAATTGCATCGGATATAAATAGAAAAGGCACAATTTCGACTTAAGTACAAGAAGACTGACTCTTCTTACTGTGTATGTTTTTAACCATTCCTGTGACACTAGTTATAGATTCCGATGCTTCACTCCAGGTTTACTGTATCCCTTGGACCTTCTTATTGACGATGAAACACAGAAATAGCATCGGAATTAAATAGAAAAGGCACAATGCAGACTTAAGTACAAGAGGACTGACGCTTCTTACTGACTATGTTTTGAACCATTCCTGTGACACTAGTTACAGACTCCGATGCTTCACTTCAGGTTTACTGTACACCTTGGACATTCTTATTGACTATGAAACACACAGAAATCGCATCGGAATTAATTACAAAAGGCACAATGCCGACTTAAGTACAAAAAGACTGACTCTTCCTACTGTCTATACTTTGAACCATTCCTGTGACACTAGTTATAGATTCCGATGCTTCACTTCAGGTTTACTGTATCCCTCTGACCTTATTACCGATGAAACACAGAAATTGCATCGGAATTGAATACAAAAGGCACAATGCCGACTTAAGGACAAGAAGACTGACCCTTCTTACTATCTATGCTTTGAACCATTCCTGTGACATTAGTTATAGATTCCGATGCTTCACTTCAGGTTTACTGTTTCCCTTGGACCTTCTTATTGACGATGAAACACAGAAATTGCATCGGAATTAAATACAAAAGGCACAATGCCGACTTATGTACAAGAAGACTGACTCTTCTTACTGACTATGTTTTGAACCATTCCTGTGACACTAGTTATAGATTCCGATGCTTCACTTCAGGTTTACTGAGTACCTCTGACCTTCTTATTGACGATGAAACACAGAAATTGCATCGGAATTAAATAGAAGAGGCACAATGCCGACTTAAGTACAAGAAGACTGACTCTTCTTACTGTCTATGCTTTGAACCATTCCTGTGACACTAGTTATAGATTCCGATGCTTCACTTCAAGTTTACTGTATCCCTCTGACCTTCTTATTGACGGTGAAACACAGAAATTGCATCGGAATTAAATACGAAAGGCACAATGCCAACTTAAGTACAAGAAGACTGACTCTTCTTCCTGATTATGATTTGAACCATTCCTGTGACACTAGTTGTAGATTCCGATGCTTCACTTGAGGTTTACTGTATCCCTTGGACCTTCTTATTGACGATGAAACGCAGAAATTGCATCGGAATTAAATACAAATGACACAATGCCGACTTAAGTACAAGAAGACTGACTCTTCCCACTGTCCATGATTTGAACCATTCCTGTGACACTAGTTATAGATTCCGATGCTTCACTTCAGGTTTACTGTATACCTCTGACCTTCTTATTGACGATGGAACACAGAAATTGCATCGGAATTAAATAGAAAATGCACAATGCCGACTTAAGTACAAGAAGACTGACTCTTCTTACTGTCTATGCTTTGAACCATTCCTGTGACACTAGTTATAAATTCCGATGCTTCACTTCGATTTTACTGTATCCCTTGGACCATCTTATTGACGATGAAACACAGAAATTGCATCGGAGTTCAGTACAAAAGGCACAAGGCCGACTTAACTACAAGAAGACTGACTCCTCTTACTGACTATGCTTTGAACCATTCCTGTGACTCTAGTTATAGATTCCGGTGCTTAACTTCCGGATTACTGTATCTCTCTGACCTTCTTAGTGACGATGAAACACAGAAATTGCATCGGAATTAAATACAAAAAGCACAATGCCGACATAAGTACAAGAATACTGACTCATCTTACTGTCTATGTTTTGAACCGTCCCTTTGACCCTAGTTATAGATTCCGATGTTTCACTCCATGTTGACTGTATCCCTTGGACCTTCTTATTGACGATGAAACACAGAAATTGCATCCGAATTAAATATAAAATGCACAATGCCGACTTAAGTACAACAAGACTGACTCTTCTTACTGACTATGTTTTGAACCATTCTTGTGACACTAGTTATCGATGCCGTTGCTTCACTTCAGGTTTACTGTATCCCTCTGACCTTCTTATTGACGATGAGACACAGAAATTGCATCGGAATTAATTACAAAAGGCACAATGCCGAATTAAGTACAAGAAGACTGACTCTTTTTACTGTCTATGATTTTAACCATTCCTGTGACACTAGTTATAGACTCCGATGCTTCACTCCAGGTTTACTGTATCCCTCTGACCTTCTTATTGACGATGAGACACAGAAATTGCATCGGAATTAAATTCAAAAGGCACAATGCCGAATTAAGTACAAGAAGACTGACTCTTTTTACTGTCTATGATTTTAACCATTCCTGTGACACTAGTTATAGACTCCGATGCTTCACTCCAGGTTTACTGTATCCCTCTGACCTTCTTATTGACGATGAAACACAGAAATTGCATCGGAATTAAATACAACAGGCACAATACCGACGTAAGAACAAGAAGACCGACTCTTATTACTGACTATGATTTGAACCATTCCTGTGACACTAGTCATAGATTCCGATGCTTAACTTCAGGATAACTGTATCCCTCTGACCTTCTTATTGACGATGAAACACAGAGATTGCATCGGAATTAAATACGAAAGACACAATGCAGACTTAAGTACAAGAAGACTGACTCTTCTTACTGTCTATGATTTGAACCATCCCTGTGACACTAGTTATAGTTTCCGATGCTTTACTCCAGGTTTACTGTATCACTTGGTCCTTCTTATTGACGAAGAAACACAGAAATTGCATCGGATATAAATAGAAAAGGCACAATTTCGACTTAAGTACAAGAAGACTGACTCTTCTTACTGTGTATGTTTTTAACCATTCCTGTGACACTAGTTATAGATTCCGAGGCTTCACTTCAGGTTTACTGTATCCCTTGGACCTTCTTATTGACGATGAAACACAGAAATAGCATCGTAATTAAATAGAAAAGGCACAATGCAGACTTATGTACAAGAGGACTGACGCTTCTTACTGACTATGTTTTGAACCATTCCTGTGACACTAGTTATAGACTCCGATGCTTCACTTCAGGTTTACTGTACACCTTGGACCTTCTTATTGACTATGAAACACAGAAATCGCATCGGAATTAAATACAAAAGGCACAATGCCGACTTAAGTATAAAAAGACTGACTCTTCCTACTGTCTATATTTTGAACCATTCCTGTGACACTAGTTATAGATTCCGATGCTTCACTTCAGGTTTACTGTATCCCTCTGACCTTATTGCCGATGAAACACAGAAATTGCATCGGAATTAAATACAAAAGGCACAATGCCGACTTAAGGACAAGAAGACTGACCCTTCTTACTATCTATGCTTTGAACCATTCCTGTGACATTAGTTATAGATTCCGATGCTTCACTTCAGGTTTACTGTTTCCCTTGGACCTTCTTATTGACGATGAAACACAGAAATTGCATCGGAATTAAATAGAAAAGGCACAATGCCGACTTAAGTACAAGAAGACTGACTCTTCTTACTGTCTATGCTTTGAACCATTCCTGTGACACTAGTTATAGATTCCGATGCTTCACTTCAGATTTACTGTATCCCTCTGACCTTCTTATTGACGGTGAAACACAGAAATTGCATCGGAATTAAATACGAAAGGCACAATGCCAACTTAAGTACAAGAAGACTGACTCTTCTTCCTGATTATGTTTTGAACCATTCCTGTGACACTAGTTGTTGATTCCGATGCTTCACTTGAGGTTTACTGTATCCCTTGGACCTTCTTATTGACGATGAAACGCAGAAATTGCATCGGAATTAAATGCAAATGACACAAATCCGACTTAAGTACAAGAAGACTGACTCTTCCCACTGTCCATGTTTTGAACCATTCCTGTGACACTAGTTATAGATTCCGATGCTTCACTTCAGGTTTACTGTTTCCCTTGGACCTTCTTATTGACGATGAAACACAGAAATTGCATCGGAATTAAATAGAAAAGGCACAATGCCGACTTAAGTACAAGAAGACTCACTCTTCTTACTGTCTATGCTTTGAACCATTCCTGTGACACTAGTTATAGATTCCGATGCTTCACTTCAGATTTACTGTATCCCTCTGACCTTCTTATTGACGGTGAAACACAGAAATTGCATCGGAATTAAATACGAAAGGCACAATGCCAACTTAAGTACAAGAAGACTGACTCTTCTTCCTGATTATGTTTTGAACCATTCCTGTGACACTAGTTGTTGATTCCGATGCTTCACTTGAGGTTTACTGTATCCCTTGGACCTTCTTATTGACGATGAAACGCAGAAATTGCATCGGAATTAAATGCAAATGATACAAATCCGACTTAAGTACAAGAAGACTGACTCTTCCCACTGTCCATGTTTTGAACCATTCCTGTGACACTAGTTATAGACTCCGATGCTTCACTCCAGGTTTACTGTATCCCTCTGACCTTCTTATTGACGATGAAACACAGAAATTGCATCGGAATTAAATACAACAGGCACAATACCGACGTAAGAACAAGAAGACCGACTCTTATTACTGACAATGCTTTGAACCATTCCTGTGACTCTGGTTATAGATTCCGATGCTTAACTTCCGGATTACTGTATCCCTCTGACCTTCTTAGTGACGATGAAACACAGAAATTGCATCGGAATTAAATACAAAAAGCACAATGCCGACTTAAGTACAAGAATACTGACTCATCTTACTGTCTATGTTTTGAACCGTCCCTGTGACACTAGTTATAGATTCCGATGTTTCACTCCAGGTTGACTGTATCCCTTGGACCTTCTTATTGACGATGAAACACAGAAATTGCATCGGAATTAAATACAAAAGGCACAATGCCGACTTAAGTACACGAAGACTGACTCTTCTGACTGTCTATGCTTTGAACCATCCCTGTGACACTAGTTATAGATTCCGATGTTTCACTGCAGGTTTACTGTGTCCCTTAGACCTTCTTATTGACGTTGAAACACAGAAATTGCATCCAAATTAAATACAAAAGGCACAATGCCGACTTAAGTACATTAAGACTGACTCTTCATACTGTCTATAATTTGAACCATTCCAGTGACACTAGTTATAGATTCCGATGCTTCATTTCATGTTTACTGTATCCCTCTGACCATCTTATTGACGATGAAACACAGAAATTGCATCGGAATTCAATACAAAAGGCACAAGGCCAACTAAACTACAAGAAGACTGACTCCTCTTACTGACTATGCTTTGAACCATTCCTGTGACCCTAGTTATAGATTCCGATGTTTCACTCCAGGTTGACTGTATCCCTTGGACCGTCTTATTGACGATGAAACACAGAAATTGCATCGGAATTAAATACAAAATGCACAATGCCGACTTAAGTACAACAAGACTGACTCTTCTTACTGTCTATGCTTTGAACCATTCCTGTGACACTAGTTATAGATTCCGATGCTTAACTTCAGGATTACTGTATTCCTCTGACCTTCTTATTAACGATGAAACACAGAAATTGCATCGGAATTAAATACAAAAGACACAATGCCGACTTAAGTACATGAAGACTGACTCTTCTTACTGTGTATGTTTTTAACCATTCCTGTGACACTAGTCATAGATTCCGATGCTTCACTCCAGGTTTACTGTATCCCTTGGACCTTCTTATTGACGATGAAACACAGAAATAGCATCGGACTTAAATAGAAAAGGCACAATGCAGACTTAAGTACAAGAGGCCTGACGCTTCTTACTGACTATGTTTTGAACCATTCCTGTGACACTAGTTATAGACTCCGATGCTTCACTTCAGGTTTACTGTACACCTTGGACATTCTTATTGACTATGAAACACAGAAATCGCATCGGAATTAAATACAAAAGGCACAATGCCGACTTAAGTACAAAAAGACTGACTCTTCCTACTGTCTATATTTTGAACCATTCCTGTGACACTAGTTATAGATTCCGATGCTTCACTTCAGGTTTACTGTATCCCTCTGACCTTATTACCGATGAAACACAGAAATTGCATCGGAATTGAATACAAAAGGCACAATGCCGACTTAAGGACAAGAAGACTGACCCTTCTTACTATCTATGCTTTGAACCATTCCTGTGACATTAATTATAGATTCCGATGCTTCACTTTAGGTTTACTGTTTCCCTTGGACCTTCTTATTGACGATGAAACACAGAAATTGCATCGGAATTAAATACAAAAGGCACAATGTCGACTTATGTACAAGAAGACTGACTCTTCTTACTGACTATGTTTTGAACCATTCCTGTGACACTAGTTATAGATTCCGATGCTTCACTTCAGGTTTACTGAGTACCTCTGACCTTCTTATTGACGATGAAACACAGAAATTGCATCGGAATTAAATAGAAAAGGCACAATGCCGACTTAAGTACAAGAAGACTGACTCTTCTTACTGTCTATGCTTTGAACCATTCCTGTGACACTAGTTATAGATTCCGATGCTTCACTTCAAGTTTACTGTATCCCTCTGACCTTCTTATTGACGGTGAAACACAGAAATTGCATCGGAATTAAATACGAAAGGCACAATGCCAACTTAAGTACAAGAAGACTGACTCTTGTTCCTGATTATGATTTGAACCATTCCTGTGACACTAGTTGTAGATTCCGATGCTTCACTTGAGGTTTACTGTATCCCTTGGACCTTCTTATTAACGATGAAACGCAGAAATTGCATCGGAAATAAATACAAATGACACAATGCCGACTTAAGTACAAGAAGACTGACTCTTCCCACTGTCCATGATTTGAACCATTCCTGTGACACTAGTTATAGATTCCGATGCTTCACTTCAGGTTTACTGTATACCTCTGACCTTCTTATTGACGATGAAACACAGAAATTGCATCCGAATTAAATATAAAATGCACAATGCCGACTTAAGTACAACAACTCTGACTCTTCTTACTGACTATGTTTTGAACCATTCTTGTGACACTAGTTATCGATGCCGTTGCTTCACTTCAGGTTTACTGTATCCCTCTGACCTTCTTATTGACGATGAGACACAGAAATTGCATCGGAATTAAATACAAAAGGCACAATGCCGAATTAAGTACAAGAACACTGACTCTTTTTACTGTCTATGATTTTAACCATTCCTGTGACACTAGTTATAGACTCCGATGCTTCACTCCAGGTTTACTGTATCCCTCTGACCTTCTTATTGACGATGAAACACAGAAATTGCATCGGAATTAAATACAACAGCACAATACCGACTTAAGAACAAGAAGACAGACTCTTATTACTGACTATGCTTTGAACCATTCCTGTGACACTAGTCATATATTCCGATGCTTAACTTCAGGATAACTGTATCCCTCTGACCTTCTTATTGACGATGAAACACAGAAATTGCATCGGAATTAAATACAAAAGACACAATGCAGACTTAAGTACAAGAAGACTGACTCTTCTTACTGTCTATGATTTGAAACATCCCTGTGACACTAGTTATAGTTTCCGATGCTTTACTCCAGGTTTACTGTATCACTTGGTCCTTCTTATTGACGAAGAAACACAGAAATTGCATCGGATATAAATAGAAAAGGCACAATTTCGACTTAAGTACAAGAAGACTGACTCTTCTTACTGTGTATGTTTTTAACCATTCCTGTGTCACTAGTTATAGATTCCGAGGCTTCACTTCAGGTTTACTGTATCCCTTGGACCTTCTTATTGACGATGAAACACAGAAATAGCATCGGAATTAAATAGAAAAGGCACAATGCAGACTTATGTACAAGAGGACTGACGCTTCTTACTGACTATGTTTTGAACCATTCCTGTGACACTAGTTATAGACTCCGATGCTTCACTTCAGGTTTACTGTACACCTTGGACCTTCTTATTGACTATGAAACACAGAAATCGCATCGGAATTAAATACAAAAGGCACAATGCCGACTTAAGTACAAAAAGACTGACTCTTCCTACTGTCTATATTTTGAACCATTCCCGTGACACTAGTTATAGATTCCGATGCTTCACTTCAGGTTTACTGTATCCCTCTGACCTTATTGCCGATGAAACACAGAAATTGCATCGGAATTAAATACAAAAGGCACAATGCCGACTTAAGGACAAGAAGACTGACCCTTCTTACTATCTATGCTTTGAACCATTCCTGTGACATTAGTTATAGATTCCGATGCTTCACTTCAGGTTTACTGTTTCCCTTGGACCTTCTTATTGACGATGAAACACAGAAATTGCATCGGAATTAAATACAAAAGGCACAATGCCGACTTATGTACAAGAAGACTGACTCTTTTTACTGACTATGTTTTGAACCATTCCTGTGACACTAGTTATAGATTCCGATGCTTCACTTCAGGTTTACTGTATACCTCTGACTTTCTTATTGACGATGAAACACAGAAATTGCATCGGAATTAAATAGAAAAGGCACAATGCCGACTTAAGTACAAGAAGACTGACTCTTCTTACTGTCTATGCTTTGAACCATTCCTGTGACACTAGTTATAGATTCCAATGCTTCACTTCAGATTTACTGTATCCCTCTGACCTTCTTATTGACGGTGAAACACAGAAATTGCATCGGAATTAAATACGAAAGGCACAATGCCAACATAAGTACAAGAAGACTGACTCTTCTTCCTGATTATGTTTTGAACCATTCCTGTGACACTAGTTGTAGATTCCGAAGCTTCACTTGAGGTTTACTGTATCCCTTGGACCTTCTTATTGACGATGAAACGCAGAAATTGCATCGGAATTAAATGCAAATGACACAAATCCGACTTAAGTACAAGAAGACTGACTCTTCCCACTGTCCATGTTTTGAACCATTCCTGTGACACTAGTTATAGATTCCGATGCTTCACTTCAGGTTTACTGTATACCTCTGACCTTCTTATTGACGATGAAACACAGAAATTGCATCGGAATTAAATAGAAAATGCACAATGCCGACTTAAGTACAAGAAGACTGACTCTTCTTACTGTCTATGCTTTGAACCTTTCCTGTGACACTAGTTATAAATTCCGATGCTTCACTTCGGTTTTACTGTATCCCTTGGACCATCTTATTGACGATGAAACACAGAAATTGCATCGGAATTCAGTACAAAAGGCACAAGGCCGACTTAACTACAAGAAGACTGACTCTTCTTACTGACAATGCTTTGAACCATTCCTGTGACTCTAGTTATAGATTCCGATGCTTAACTTCCGGATTACTGTATCCCTCTGACCTTCTTAGTGACGATGAAACACAGAAATTGCATCGGAATTAAATACAAAAAACACAATGCCGACTTAAGTACAAGAATACTGACTCATCTTACTGTCTATGTTTTGAACCGTCCCTGTGACACTAGTTATAGATTCCGATGTTTCACTCCAGGTTGACTGTATCCCTTGGACCTTCTTAATGACGATGAAACACAGAAATTGCATCGGAATTAAATACAAAAGGCACAATGCCGACTTAAGTACACGAAGACTGACTCTTCTTACTGTCTATGCTTTGAACCATCCCTGTGACACTAGTTAAAGATTCCGATGCTTCTCTTCAGGTTTACTGTATCCCTCTGACCGTCTTATTGACGATGAAACACAGAAATTGCATCCGAATCAAATAGAAAAGGCACAATGCCGACTTAAGTACTAGAAGCCTGACTCTTCCTACTGTCTATGTTTTGAACCATTCCTAAGACACTTGTTATAGATTCCGATGCTTCACTTCAGGTTTACTGTATCCCTTGGACCTTCTTATTGTCGATGAAACACAGAAATTGCATCGGAATTCAATACAAAAGGCACAAGGCCAACTAAACTACAAGAAGACTGACTCCTCTTACTGACTATGCTTTGAACCATTCCTGTGACCCTAGTTATAGATTCCGATGTTTCACTCCAGGTTGACTGTATCCCTTGGACCGTCTTATTGACGATGAAACACAGAAATTGCATCGGAATTAAATACAAAATGCACAATGCCGACTTAAGTACAACAAGACTGACTCTTCTTACTGACTATGTTTTGAACCATTGCTGTGACACTAGTTATAGATTCCGTTGCTTCACTTCAGGTTTACTGTATCCCTCTGACCTTATTATTGACGATGAAACACAGAAATTGCATCGGAATTAAATACAAAATGCACAATGCCGACTTAAGTACAAGAAGACTGACTCTTATTACTGTCTATGATTTGAACCATCCCTGTGACACTAGTTATAGTTTCCGATGCTTCACTCCAGGTTTACTGTATCACTTGGTCCTTCTTATTGACGAAGAAACACAGAAATTGCATCGGATATAAATAGAAAAGGCACAATTTCGACTAAGGTACAAGAAGACTGACTCTTCTTACTGTGTATGTTTTTAACCATTCCTGTGACACTAGTTATAGATTCCGATGCTTCACTCCAGGTTTACTGTATCCCTTGGACCTTCTTATTGACGATGAAACACAGAAATAGCATCGGAATTAAATAGAAAAGGCACAATGCAGACTTAAGTACAAGAGGACTGACGCTCCTTACTGACTATGTTTTGAACCATTCCTGTGACACTAGTTATAGACTCCGATGCTTCACTTCAGGTTTACTGTACACCTTGGACATTCTTATTGACTATGAAACACAGAGATCGCATCGGAATTAAATACAAAAGGCACAATGCCGACTTAAGTACAAAAAGACTGACTCTTCCTACTGTCTATATTTTGAACCATTCCTGTGACACTAGTTATAGCTTCCGATGCTTCACTTCAGGTTTACTGTATCCCTCTGACCTTATTACCGATGAAACACAGAAATTCCATCGGAATTGAATACAAAAGGCACAATGCCGACTTAAGGACAAGAAGACTGACCCTTCTTACTATCTATGCTTTGAACCATTCCTGTGACATTAGTTATAGATTCCGATGCTTCACTTCAGGTTTACTGTCTCCCTTGGACCTTCTTATTGACGATGAAACACAGAAATTGCATCGGAATTAAATAGAAAAGGCACAATGCCGACTTATGTACAAGAAGACTGACTCTTCTTACTGACTATGGTTTGAACCATTCCTGTGACACTAGTTATAGATTCCGATGCTTCACTTCAGGTTTACTGAGTACCTCTGACCTTCTTATTGACGATGAAACACAGAAATTGCATCGGAATTAAATAGAAAAGGCACAATGCCGACTTAAGTACAAGAAGACTGACTCTTCTTACTGTCTATGCTTTGAACCATTCCTGTGACACTAGTTATAGATTCCGATGCTTCACTTCAAGTTTACTGTATCCCTCTGACCTTCTTATTGTCGGTGAAACACAGAAATTGCATCGGAATTAAATACGAAAGGCACAATGCCAACTTAAGTACAAGAAGACTGACTCTTCTTCCTGATTATGATTTGAACCATTCCTGTGACACTAGTTGTAGATTCCGATGCTTCACTTGAGGTTTACTGTATCCCTTGGACCTTCTTATTGACGATGAAACGCAGAAATTGCATCGGAATTAAATACAAATGACACAATGCCGACTTAAGTACAAGAAGACTGACTCTTCCCACTGTCCATGATTTAAACCATTCCTGTGACACTAGTTATAGATTCCGATGCTTCACTTCAGGTTTACTGTATACCTCTGACCTTCTTATTGACGATGAAACACAGAAATTGCATCGGAATTAAATAGAAAATGCACAATGCCGACTTAAGTACAAAAAGACTGACTCTTCCTACTGTCTATATTTTGAACCATTCCTGTGACACTAGTTATAGATTCCGATGCTTCACTTCAGGTTTACTGTATCCCTCTGACCTTATTGCCGATGAAACACAGAAATTGCATCGGAATTAAATACAAAAGGCACAATGCCGTCTTAAGGACAAGAAGACTGACTCTTCTTACTGACTATGTTTTGAACCATTGCTGTGACACTAGTTATAGATTCCGTTGCTTCACTTCAGGTTTACTGTATCCCTCTGACCTTCTTATTGACGATGAAACACAGAAATTGCATCGGAATTAAATACAAAAGGCACAATACCGACTTAAGAACAAGAAGACAGACTCTTATTACTGACTATGCTTTGAACCATTCCTGTGACACTAGTCATAGATTCCGATGCTTAACTTCAGGATTACTGTATCCCTCTGACCTTCTTATTGACGATGAAACACAGAAATTGCATCGGAATTAAATACAAAAGACACAATGCCGACTTAAGTACAAGAAGACTGACTCTTCTTAATGTCTATGATTTGAACCATCCCTGTGACACTAGTTATAGTTTCCGATGCTTCACTCCAGGTTTACTGTATCACTTGGTCCTTCTTATTGACGAAGAAACACAGAAATTGCATCGGATATAAATAGAAAAGGCACAATTTCGACTTGAGTACAAGAAGACTGACTCTTCTTACTGTGTATGTTTTTAACCATTCCTTTGACACTAGTTATAGATTCCGATGCTTCACTCCAGGTTTACTGTATCCCTTGGACCTTCTTATTGACGATGAAACACAGAAATAGCATCGGAATTAAATAGAAAAGGCACAATGCCTACTTAAGTACAAGAAGACTGACTCTTGTTACTGACTATGTATTGGACCATTCCTGTGACACTAGTTATAAATTCCGATGCTTCACTTCGGGTTTACTGTATCCCTTGGACCATCTTATTGACGATGAAACACAGAAATTGCATCGGATATAAATAGAAAAGGCACAATGCCTACTTAAGTACAAGAAGACTGACGCTTCTTACTGACTTTGTTTTGAACCATTCCTGTGACACTAGTTATAGACTCCGATGCTTCACTTCAGGTTTACTGTACACCTTGGACCTTCTGATTGACTATGAAACACAGAAATCGCATCGGAATTAAATACAAAAGGCACAATGCCGACTTAAGTACAAAAAGACTGACTTTTACTACTGTCTATATTTTGAACCATTCCTGTGACACTAGTTATAGATTCCTATGCTTCACTTTAGGTTTACTGTATCCCTCTGACCTTATTGCCGATGAAACACAGAAATTGCATCGGAATTAAATACAAAAGGCACAATGCCGACTTATGTACAAGAGGACTGACGCTTCTTACTGACAATGTTTTGAACCATTCCTGTGACACTAGTTACAGACTCCGATGCTTCACTTCAGGTTTCCTGTACACCTTGGACCTTCTTATTGACTATGAAACACAGAAATCGCATCGGAATTAAATACAAAAGGCACAATGCCGACTTAAGTACAAAAAGACTAACTCTTCCTACTGTCTATATTTTGAACCATTCCTGTGACACTAGTTATAGATTCCGATGCTTCACTTCAGGTTTACTGTATCCCTCTGACCTTATTGCCGATGAAACACAGAAATTGCATCGGAATTAAATACAAAAGGCACAATGCCGACTTAAGGACAAGAAGACTGACCCTTCTTACTATCTATGCTTTGAACCATTCCTGTGACATTAGTTATAGATTCCGATGCTTCACTTCAGGTTTACTGTTTCCCTTGGACCTTCTTATTGACGATGAAACACAGAAATTGCATCGGAATGAAATACAAAAGGCACAATGCCGACTTATGTACAAGAAGACTGACTCTTCTTACTGACTATGTTTTGAACCATTCCTGTGACACTAGTTATAGATTCCGATGCTTCACTTCAGGTTTACTGTATACCTCTGACCTACTTATTGACGATGAAACACAGAAATTGCATCGGAATTAAATAGAAAATGCACAATGCCGACTTAAGTACAAGAAGACTGACTCTTCTTACTGTCTATGCTTTGAACCATTCCTGTGACACTAGTTATAAATTCCGATGCTTCACTTCGGTTTTACTGTATCCCTTGGACCATCTTATTGACGATGGAACACAGAAATTGCATCGGAATTCAGTACAAAAGGCACAAGGCCGACTTAACTACAAGAAGACTGACTCCTCTTACTGACTATGCTTTGAACCATTCCTGTGACTCTAGTTATAGATTCCGGTGCTTAACTTCCGGATTACTGTATCCCTCTGACCTTCATATTGACGATGAGACACAGAAATTGCATCGGAATTAAATACAAAAGGCACAATGCCGAATTAAGTAGAAGAAGACTGACTCTTTTTACTGTCTATGATTTTAACCATTCCTGTGACACTAGTTATAGACTCCGATGCTTCACTCCAGGTTTACTGTATCCCTTCGACCTTCTTATTGACGATGAAACACAGAAATTACTCCGGAATTAAATACAAAAGGCACATTACCGACTTAAGAACAAGAAGACAGACTCTTCTTACTGACTATGCTTTGAACCATTCCTGTGACACTAGTCATAGATTCCGATGCTTACCTTCAGGATTACTGTATCCCACTGACCTTCTTATTGACGATGAAACACAGAAATTGCTTCCGAATTAAATACAAAATTCACAATGCCGACTTAAGTACAAGAAGACTGACTCTTCTTACTGTCTATGATTTGAACCATCCCTGTGACACTAGTTATAGTTTATGTTGCTTTACTCTAGGTTTACTGTATCCCTTTGTCCTTGTTATTGACGAAGAAACACAGAAATTGCATCGGAATTAAATACAAAAGGCACAATGCCTACTTAAGTACAAGAAGACTGACTCTTATTACTGACTATGTATTGGACCATTCCTGTGACACTAGTTATAAATTCCGATGCTTCACTTCGGGTTTACTGTATCCCTTGGACCATCTTATTGACGATGAAACACAGAAATTGCATCGGATATAAATAGAAATGGCACAATGTCGACTTAAGTACAAGAAGACCGACTCTTCTTACTGTCTATGTTTTGAACCATTCCTGTGACACTAGTTATAGATTCCGATGCTTCACTCCAGGTTTACTGTATCCCTTGGACCTTCTTATTGACGATGAAACCCAGAAAATGCATCGGAATTAAATAGAAAAGGCACAATGCCGACTTAATTACAAGGGGACTGACGCTTCTTACTGACTATGTTTTGAACCATTCCTGTGACACTAGTTATAGATTCCGATGCTTCACTTCAGGTTTACTGTACACCTTGGACCTTCTTATTGACTATGAAACACAGAAACCGCATTGGAATTAAATACAAAAGGCACTATGCCGACTTAAGTACAAGAAGACTGACTCTTCCTACTGTCTATATATTGAACGATTCCTGTGACACTAGTTATAGATTCCGATGCTTCACTTCAGATTTACTGTATCCCTGGGACCGTCTTATTGCCGATGAAACACTGAAATTGCATCGGAATTAAATTTAAAAGGCACAATGCCTACTTAAGGACAAGAAGACAGACCCTTCTTACTATCTATGTTTTGAACCATTCCTGTGACACTAGTTATAGATTCCGATGCTTCACTTAAGGTTTACTGTTTCCCTTGGACCTTCTTATTGACGATGAAACACAGAAATTGCATCGGAATTAAATACATAAGGCAAAATGCCGACTTAAGTACAAGATGACTGACTCTTATTACTGACTATGTTTTAGACCATTCCTGTGACACTAGTTACAAATTCCGATGCTTCACTTCGGGTTTACTGTATCCCTTGGACCATCTTATTGACGATGAAACACAGAAATTGCATCGGATATAAATAGAAAAGGCACAATGTCGTCATAAGTACAAGAAGACTGACTCTTCTTACTGTCTATGTTTTGAACCATTCCTGTGACACTAGTTATAGATTCCGATGCTTCACTCCAGGTTTACTGTATCCCTTGGACCTTCTTATTGACGATGAAACACAGAAACAGCATCGGAATTAAATAGAAAAGGCACAATGCAGACTTAAGTACAAGAGGACTGACGCTTCTTACTGACTATGTTTTGAACCATTCCTGTGACACTAGTTATAGACTCCGATGCTTCACTTCAGGTTTACTGTACACCTTGGACCTTCCTATTGACTATGAAACACAGAAATCGCATCGGAATTAAATACAAAAGGCACAATGCCGACTTAAGTACAAAAAGACTGACTTTTACTACTGTCTATATTTTGAACCATTCCTGTGACACTAGTTATAGATTCCGATGCTTCACTTTAGGTTTACTGTATCCCTCTGACCTTATTGCCGATGAAACACAGAAATTGCATCGGAATTAAATACAAAAGGCACAATGTCGACTTATGTACAAGAAGACTGACTCTTCTTACTGACTATCTTCTGAACCATTCCTGTGACACTAGTTATAGATTCCCATGCTTCACTTCAGGTTTACTGTATACCTCTGACCTTCTTATTGACGATGAAACACAGAAATTGCATCGGAAATAAATAGAAAAGCCACAATGCCGACTTAGGTACAAGAAGACTGACTCTTCTTACTGTCTATGCTTTGAACCATTCCTGTGACACTAGTTATAGATTCCGATGCTTCACTTCAGGTTTACTGTATCCCTCTGACCTTCTTATTGACGGTGAAACACAGAAATTGCATCGGAATTAAATACGAAAGGCACAATGCCAACTTAAGTACAAGAAGACTGACTCTTCTTCCTGATTATGTTTCGAACCATTCCTGTGACACTAGTTGTAGATTCCGATGCTTCACTTGAGGTTTACTGTATCCCTTGGACCTTCTTATTGTCGATGAAACACAGAAATTGCATCGGAATTCAATACAAAAGGCACAAGGCCGACTTAACTACAAGAAGACTGACTCCTCTTACTGACTATGATTTGAACCATTCCTGTGACTCTAGTTATAGATTCCGGTGCTTAACTTCCTGATTACTGTATCCCGCTGACTTTCTTAGTGACGATGAAACACAGAAATTGCATCGGAATTAAATACAAAAGACACAATGCCGACTTAAGTACAAGAAGACTGACTCTTCTTAATGTCTATGATTTGAACCATCCCTGTGACACTAGTTATAGTTTCCGATGCTTCACTCCAGGTTTACTGTATCACTTGGTCCTTCTTATTGACGAAGAAACACAGAAATTGAATCGGATATAAATAGAAAAGGCACAATTTCGACTTGAGTACAAGAAGACTGACTCTTCTTACTGTGTATGTTTTTAACCATTCCTTTGACACTAGTTATAGATTCCGATGCTTCACTCCAGGTTTACTGTATCCCTTGGACCTTCTTATTGACGATGAAACACAGAAATAGCATCGGAATTAAATAGAAAAGGCACAATGCCTACTTAAGTACAAGAAGACTGACTCTTGTTACTGACTATGTATTGGACCATTCCTGTGACACTAGTTATAAATTCCGATGCTTCACTTCGGGTTTACTGTATCCCTTGGACCATCTTATTGACGATGAAACACAGAAATTGCATCGGACATAAATAGAAAAGGCACAATGCCTACTTAAGTACAAGAAGACTGACGCTTCTTACTGACTATGTTTTGAACCATTCCTGTGACACTAGTTATAGACTTCGATGCTTCACTTCAGGTTTACTGTACACCTTGGACCTTCTGATTGACTATGAAACACAGAAATCGCATCGGAATTAAATACAAAAGGCACAATGCCGACTTAAGTACAAAAAGACTGACTTTTACT
This sequence comes from Schistocerca serialis cubense, assembly GCF_023864345.2. NCBI lineage: Eukaryota > Metazoa > Arthropoda > Insecta > Orthoptera > Acrididae > Schistocerca > Schistocerca serialis. The sequence goes on from NC_064645.1 coordinate 7,262,828, forward strand.
ACTGTCTATATTTTGAACCATTCCTGTGACACTAGTTATAGATTCCTATGCTTCACTTTAGGTTTACTGTATCCCTCTGACCTTATTGCCGATGAAACACAGAAATTGCATTGGAATTAAATACAAAAGGCACAATGCCGACTTATGTACAAGAGGACTGACGCTTCTTACTGACAATGTTTTGAACCATTCCTGTGACACTAGTTACAGACTCCGATGCTTCACTTCAGGTTTCCTGTACACCTTGGACCTTCTTATTGACTATGAAACACAGAAATCGCATCGGAATTAAATACAAAAGGCACAATGCCGACTTAAGTACAAAAAGACTAACTCTTCCTACTGTCTATATTTTGAACCATTCCTGTGACACTAGTTATAGATTCCGATGCTTCACTTCAGGTTTACTGTATCCCTCTGACCTTATTGCCGATGAAACACAGAAATTGCATCGGAATTAAATACAAAAGGCACAATGCCGACTTAAGGACAAGAAGACTGACCCTTCTTACTATCTATGCTTTGAACCATTCCTGTGACATTAGTTATAGATTCCGATGCTTCACTTCAGGTTTACTGTTTCCCTTGGACCTTCTTATTGACGATGAAACACAGAAATTGCATCGGAATGAAATACAAAAGGCACAATGCCGACTTATGTACAAGAAGACTGACTCTTCTTACTGACTATGTTTTGAACCATTCCTGTGACACTAGTTATAGATTCCGATGCTTCACTTCAGGTTTACTGTATACCTCTGACCTACTTATTGACGATGAAACACAGAAATTGCATCGGAATTAAATAGAAAATGCACAATGCCGACTTAAGTACAAGAAGACTGACTCTTCTTACTGTCTATGCTTTGAACCATTCCTGTGACACTAGTTATAAATTCCGATGCTTCACTTCGGTTTTACTGTATCGCTTGGACCATCTTAATGACGATGGAACACAGAAATTGCATCGGAATTCAGTACAAAAGGCACAAGGCCGACTTAACTACAAGAAGACTGACTCCTCTTACTGACTATGCTTTGAACCATTCCTGTGACTCTAGTTATAGATTCCGGTGCTTAACTTCCGGATTACTGTATCCCTCTGACCTTCATATTGACGATGAGACACAGAAATTGCATCGGAATTAAATACAAAAGGCACAATGCCGAATTAAGTAGAAGAAGACTGACTCTTTTTACTGTCTATGATTTTAACCATTCCTGTGACACTAGTTATAGACTCCGATGCTTCACTCCAGGTTTACTGTATCCCTTCGACCTTCTTATTGACGATGAAACACAGAAAATACTCCGGAATTAAATACAAAAGGCACATTACCGACTTAAGAACAAGAAGACAGACTCTTCTTACTGACTATGCTTTGAACCATTCCTGTGACACTAGTCATAGATTCCGATGCTTACCTTCAGGATTACTGTATCCCACTGACCTTCTTATTGACGATGAAACACAGAAATTGCTTCCGAATTAAATACAAAATTCACAATGCCGACTTAAGTACAAGAAGACTGACTCTTCTTACTGTCTATGATTTGAACCATCCCTGTGACACTAGTTATAGTTTATGTTGCTTTACTCTAGGTTTACTGTATCCCTTTGTCCTTGTTATTGACGAAGAAACACAGAAATTGCATCGGAATTAAATACAAAAGGCACAATGCCTACTTAAGTACAAGAAGACTGACTCTTATTACTGACTATGTATTGGACCATTCCTGTGACACTAGTTATAAATTCCGATGCTTCACTTCGGGTTTACTGTATCCCTTGGACCATCTTATTGACGATGAAACACAGAAATTGCATCGGATATAAATAGGAATGGCACAATGTCGACTTAAGTACAAGAAGACCGACTCTTCTTACTGTCTATGTTTTGAACCATTCCTGTGACACTAGTTATAGATTCCGATGCTTCACTCCAAGTTTACTGTATCGCTTGGACCTTCTTATTGACGATGAAACCCAGAAAATGCATCGGAATTAAATAGAAAAGGCACAATGCCGACTTAATTACAAGGGGACTGACGCTTCTTACTGACTATGTTTTGAACCATTCCTGTGACACTAGTTATAGATTCCGATGCTTCACTTCAGGTTTACTGTACACCTTGGACCTTCTTATTGACTATGAAACACAGAAACCGCATTGGAATTAAATACAAAAGGCACTATGCCGACTTAAGTACAAGAAGACTGACTCTTCCTACTGTCTATATTTTGAACGATTCCTGTGACACTAGTTATAGATTCCGATGCTTCACTTCAGATTTACTGTATCCCTGGGACCGTCTTATTGCCGATGAAACACTGAAATTGCATCGGAATTAAATTTAAAAGGCACAATGCCTACTTAAGGACAAGAAGACAGACCCTTCATACTATCTATGTTTTGAACCATTCCTGTGACACTAGTTATAGATTCCGATGCTTCACTTCAGGTTTACTGTTTCCCTTGGACCTTCTTATTGACGATGAAACACAGAAATTGCATCGGAATTAAATACATAAGGCAAAATGCCGACTTAAGTACAAGAAGACTGACTCTTATTACTGACTATGTTTTAGACCATTCCTGTGACACTAGTTACAAATTCCGATGCTTCACTTCGGGTTTACTGTATCCCTTGGACCATCTTATTGACGATGAAACACAGAAATTGCATCGGATATAAATAGAAAAGGCACAATGTCGTCATAAGTACAAGAAGACTGACTCTTCTTACTGTCTATGTTTTGAACCATTCCTGTGACACTAGTTATAGATTCCGATGCTTCACTCCAGGTTTACTGTATCCCTTGGACCTTCTTATTGACGATGAAACACAGAAATAGCATCGGAATTAAATAGAAAAGGCACAATGCAGACTTAAGTACAAGAGGACTGACGCTTCTTACTGACTATGTTTTGAACCATTCCTGTGACACTAGTTATAGACTCCGATGCTTCACTTCAGGTTTACTGTACACCTTGGACCTTCCTATTGACTATGAAACACAGAAATCGCATCGGAATTAAATACAAAAGGCACAATGCCGACTTAAGTACAAAAAGACTGACTTTTACTACTGTCTATATTTTGAACCATTCCTGTGACACTAGTTATAGATTCCGATGCTTCACTTTAGGTTTACTGTATCCCTCTGACCTTATTGCCGATGAAACACAGAAATTGCATCGGAATTAAATACAAAAGGCACAATGTCGACTTATGTACAAGAAGACTGACTCTTCTTACTGACTATCTTCTGAACCATTCCTGTGACACTAGTTATAGATTCCCATGCTTCACTTCAGGTTTACTGTATACCTCTGACCTTCTTATTGACGATGAAACACAGAAATTGCATCGGAAATAAATAGAAAAGCCACAATGCCGACTTAGGTACAAGAAGACTGACTCTTCTTACTGTCTATGCTTTGAACCATTCCTGTGACACTAGTTATAGATTCCGATGCTTCACTTCAGGTTTACTGTATCCCTCTGACCTTCTTATTGACGGTGAAACACAGAAATTGCATCGGAATTAAATACGAAAGGCACAATGCCAACTTAAGTACAAGAAGACTGACTCTTCTTCCTGATTATGTTTCGAACCATTCCTGTGACACTAGTTGTAGATTCCGATGCTTCACTTGAGGTTTACTGTATCCCTTGGACCTTCTTATTGTCGATGAAACACAGAAATTGCATCGGAATTCAATACAAAAGGCACAAGGCCGACTTAACTACAAGAAGACTGACTCCTCTTACTGACTATGATTTGAACCATTCCTGTGACTCTAGTTATAGATTCCGGTGCTTAACTTCCTGATTACTGTATCCCGCTGACTTTCTTAGTGACGATGAAACACAGAAATTGCATCGGAATTAAATACAAAAAGCACATTGCCGACTTAAGTACAAGAATACTGACTCATCTTATTGTCTATGTTTTGAACCGTCCCTGTGACCCTAGTTATAGATTCCGATGTTTCACTCCATGTTGACTGTATCCCTTGGACCTTCTTATTGACGATGAAACACAGAAAATGGATCCGAATTAAATACAAAATGCACAATGCCGACTTAAGTACAACAAGACTGACTCTTCTTACTGACTATGTTTTGAACCATTCTTGTGACACTAGTTATCGATGCCGTTGCATCACTTCAGGTTTACTGTATCCCTCTGACCTTCTTATTGACGATGAGACACAGAAATTGCATCGGAATTAAATACAAAAGGCACAATGCCGAATTAAGTACAAGAAGACTGACTCTTTTTACTGTCTATGATTTTAACCATTCCTGTGACACTAGTTATAGACTCCGATGCTTCACTCCAGGTTTACTGTATCCCTTCGACCCTCTTATTGACGATGAAACACAGAAATTGCTCCGGAATTAAGTACAATAGGCACAATGCCGACTTAAGTACAAGGAGACTGACTCTTCTTACGGTCTATGCTTTGAACCATCCCTGTGACACTAGTTATAGATTCCGATGCTTCACTGCAGGTTTACTGTGTCCCTTAGACCTTCTTATTGACGATGAAACAAAGAAAATGCATCGGAATTAAATAGAAAAGACACAATGCCGACTTAATTACAAGAGGACTGACGCTTCTTACTGACTATGTTTTGATCCATTCCTGTGACACTAGTTATAGATTCCGATGCTTCACTTCAGGTTTACTGTACACCTTGGACCTTCTTATTGACTATGAAACACAGAAATCGCATCGGAATTAAATACAAAAGGCACTATGCCGACTTAAGTACAAGAAGACTGACTCTTCCTACTGTCTATAATTTAAACCATTCCTGTGACACTAGTTATGGATTCCGATGCTTCACTTCAGGTTTACTGTATCCCTCTGACCTTTTTGCCGATGAAACAAAGAAATTGCATCGGAATTAAATTTAAAAGGCACAATGCCAACTTAAGAATAAGAAGACTGACCCTTCTTACTATCTATGTTTTGAACCATTCCTGTGACACTAGTTATAGATTCCGATGCTTCACTTCATGTTTACTGTTTCCCTTGCACCTTCTTATTGACGATGAAACACAGAAATTGCATCGGAATTAAATACAAAAGGCACAATGCCGACTTATGTACAAGAAGTCTGACTCTTCCTACTGTCTATGTTTTGAACCATTTCTGTGACACTAGTTATAGAGTCCGATGCTTCACTTCAGGTTTACTGTATCCCTCTGACCTTCTTATTGATGATGAAAGACAGGCATTTCATCGGAATTAAATACAAAAGGCACAATGCCGACTTAAGAACAAGAAGACAGACTCTTCTTACTGACTATGCTTTGAACCATTCCTGTGACACTAGTCATAGATTCTGATGCTTAACTTCAGGATTACTGTATCCCACTGACATTCTTATTGACGATGAAACACAGAAACTGCTTCCGAATTAAATACAAAATTCACAATGCCGACTTAAGTACAAGAAGACTGACTCTTCTTACTGTCTATGATTTGAACCATCCCTGTGACACTAGTTATAGTTTCCGATGCTTCACTCTAGGTTTACTGTATCCCTTGGTCCTTCTTATTGACGAAGAAACACAGAAATTGCATCGGAATTAAATACAAAAGGCACAATGCCGACTTAAGTACAAGAAGACTGACTCCTATTACTGACAATGTTTTGGACCATTCCTGTGACACTAGTTATAAATTCCGATGCTTCACTTCGGGTTTACTGTATCCCTTGGACCATCTTATTGACGATGAAACACAGAAATTGCATCGGATATAAATAGAAAAGGCACAATGTCGACTTAAGTACAAGAAGACCGACTCTTCTTACTGTCTATGTTTTGAACCATTCCTGTGACACTAGTTATAGATTCCGATGCTTCACTCCAGGTTTACTGTATCCCTTGGACCTTCTTATTGACGATGAAACCCAGAAAATGCATCGGAATTAAATAGAAAAGACACAATGCCGACTAAATTACAAGAGGACTGACGCCTCTTACTGACTATGTTTTGATCCATTCCTGTGACACTAGTTATAGATTCCGATGCTTCACTTCAGGTTTACTGTACACCTTGGACCTTCTTATTGACTATGAAACACAGAAATCGCATCGGAATTAAATACAAAAGGCACTATGCCGACTTAAGTACAAGAAGACTGACTCTTCCTACTGTCTATATATTAAACCATTCCTGTGACACTAGTTATAGATTCCGATGCTTCACTTCAGGTTTACTGTATCCCTCTGACCTTTTTGCCGATGAAACACAGAAATTGCATCGGAATTAAATTTAAAAGGCACAATGCCAACTTAAGGACAAGAAGACTGACCCTTTTTACTATCTATGTTTTGAACCATTCCTGTGACACTAGTTATAGATTCCGATGCTTCACTTCAGGTTTACTGTTTCCCTTGCCCCTTCTTATTGACGATGAAACATAGAAATTGCATCGGAATTAAATACAAAAGGCACAATGCCGACTTATGTACAAGAAGACTGACTCTTCCTACTGTCTATGTTTTGAATCATTTCTGTGACACTAGTTATAGAGTCCGATGCTTTACTTCAGGTTTACTGTATCCCTCTGACCTTCTTATTGACGATGAAAGACAGACATTGCATCGGAATTAAATACAAAAGGCACAATGCCGACTTAAGTACAAGAAGACTGACTCTTCTTACTGTCTATGTTTTGAACCATCCCTGTGACACTAGTTATAGTTTCCGATGCTTCACTCCAGGTTTACTGTATCCCTTGGTCCTTCTCATTGACGAAGAAACACAGAAATTGCATCGGAATTAAATACAAAAGGCACAATGCCGACCTAAGTACAAGAAGACTGACTCTTATTACTGACTATGTTTTGGCCAATCCTGGGACAGTAGTTATAAATTCCGATGCTTTACTTAGGGTTTACTGTATCCCTTGGACCATCTTATTGACGATGAAACACAGAAATTGCATCGGATATAAATAGAAAAGGCCAATGCCGACTTAAGTACAAGAAGACTGACTCTTCTTACTGTCTATGCTTTGAACCATTCCTGTGACACTAGTTATAGATTCCGATGCTTCACTTCAGGTTTACTGTATCCCTCTGACCTTCTTATTGACGGTGAAACACAGAAATTGCATCGGAATTAAATACGAAAGGCACAATGCCAACTTAAGTACAACAAGACTGACTCTTCTTCCTGATTATGTTTCGAACCATTCCTGTGACACTAGTTGTAGATTCCGATGCTTCACTTGAGGTTTACTGTATCCCTTGGACCTTCTTATTGTCGATGAAACACAGAAATTGCATCGGAATTCAATACAAAAGGCACAAGGCCGACTTAACTACAAGAAGACTGACTCCTCTTACTGACTATGATTTGAACCATTCTTGTGACTCTAGTTATAGATTCCGGTGCTTAACTTCCTGATTACTGTATCCCTCTGACTTTCTTAGTGACGATGAAACACAGAAATTGCATCGGAATTAAATACAAAAAGCACAATGCCGACTTAAGTACAAGAATACTGACTCATCTTATTGTCTATGTTTTGAACCGTCCCTGTGACCCTAGTTATAGATTCCGATGTTTCACTCCATGTTGAATGTATCCCTTGGACCTTCTTATTGACGATGAAACACAGAAATTGCATCCGAATTAAATACAAAATGCACAATGCCGACTTAAGTACAACAAGACTGACTCTTCTTACTGACTATGTTTTGAACCATTCTTGTGACACTAGTTATCGATGCCGTTGCATCACTTCAGGTTTACTGTATCCCTCTGACCTTCTTATTGAGGGTGAGACACAGAAATTGCATCGGAATTAAATACAAAAGGCACAATGCCGAATTAAGTACAAGAAGACTGACTCTTTTTACTGTCTATGATTTTATCCATTCCTGTGACACTAGTTATAGACTCCGATGCTTCACTCCAGGTTTACTGTATCCCTTCGACCCTCTTATTGACGATGAAACACTGAAATTGCTCCGGAATTAAATACAAAAGGCACAATGCCGAATTAAGTACAAGGTGACTGACTCTTCTTACGGTCTATGCTTTGAACCATCCCTGTGACACTAGTTATAGATTCCGATGCTTCACTGCCGGTTTACTGTATCCCTTAGACCTTCTTATTGACGATGAAACAAAGAAAATGCATCTGAATTAAATAGAAAAGACACAATGCCGACTTAATTACAAGAGGACTGACGCTTCTTACCGACTATGTTTTGATCCATTCCTGTAACACTAGTTATAGATTCTGATGCTTCACTTCAGGTTTACTGTACACCTTGGACCTTCTTATTGACTATGAAACACAGAAATCGCATCGGAAGTAAATAAAAAAGGCACTATGCCGACTTAAGTACAAGAAGACTGACTCTTCCTACTGTCTATAATTTAAATCATTCCTGTGACACTAGTTATGGATTCCGATGCTTCACTTCAGGTTTACTGTATCCCTCTGACCTTTTTGCCGATGAAACACAGAAATTGCATCGGAATTAAATTTAAAAGGCACAATGCCAACTTAAGGACAAGAAGACTGACCCTTCTTACTATCTATGTTTTGAACCATTCCTGTGACACTAGTTATAGATTCCGATGCTTCACTTCAGGTTTACTGTTTCCCTTGCACCTTCTTATTGACGATGAATCACAGAAATTGCATCGGAATTAAATACAAAAGGCACAATGCCGACTTATGTACAAGAAGACTGACTCTTCCTACTGTCTATGATTTGAACCATCCCTGTGACACTAGTTATAGTTTCCGATGCTTCACTCTAGGTTTACTGTATCCCTTGGTCCTTCTTATTGACGAAGAAACACAGAAATTGCATCGGAATTAAATACAAAAGGCACAATGCCGACTTAAGTACAAGAAGACTGACTCTTATTAGTGACAATGTTTTGGACCATTCCTGTGACACTAGTTATAAATTCCGATGCTTCACTTCGGGTTTACTGTATCCTTTGGACCATCTTATTGACGATGAGACACAGAAATAGCATCGGATATAAATAGAAAAGGCACAATGTCGACTTAAGTACAAGAAGACTGACTCTTCTTACTGTCTATGTTTTGAACCATTCCTGTGACACTAGTTATAGATTCCGATGCTTCACTCCAGGTTTACTGTATCCCTTGGACCTTCTTATTGACGATGAAACCCAGAAAATGCATCGGAATTAAATAGAAAAGACACAATGCCGACTAAATTACAAGAGGACTGACGCTTCTTACTGACTATGTTTTGATCCATTCCTGTGACACTAGTTATAGATTCCGATGCTTCACTTCAGGTTTACTGTACACCTTGGACCTTCTTATTGACTATGAAACACAGAAATCGCATCGGAATTAAATACAAAAGGCACTATGCCGACTTAAGTACAAGAAGACTGACTCTTCCTACTGTCTATATTTTAAACCATTTTTGTGACACTAGTTATAGATTCCGATGCTTCACTTCAGGTTTACTGTATCCCTAGGTCCTTCTTATTGACGATGAAACACAGAAATTGCATCGGAATTCAATCCAAAGGCACAAGGCCGACTTAACTACAAGAAGACTGACTCCTCTTACTGACTCTGCTTTGAACCATTCCTGTGACTCTATTATAGATTCCAGTGCTTAACTTCCGGATTACTGTATCCCTCTGACCTTCTTAGTGACGATGAAACACAGAAATTGCATCGGAATTAAATACAAAAAGCACAATGCCGACTTAAGTACAAGAATACTGACTCATCTTACTGTGTATGTTTTGAACCGTCCCTGTGACCCTAGTTATAGGTTCCGATGTTTCACTCCATGTTGACTGTATCCCTTGGACCTTCTTATTGACGATGAAACACAGAAATTGCATCCGAATTAAATACAAAATGCACAATGCCGACTTAAGTACAACAAGACTGACTGTTCTTACTGACTATGTTTAGAACCATTCTTGTGACACTAGTTATCGATGCCGTTGCTTCACTTCAGGTTTACTGTATCCCTCTGACCTTCTTATTGACGATGACACACAGAAATTGCATCGGAATTAAATACAAAAGGCACAATGCAGAAATAAGTACAAGAAGAGTGACTCTTTTTACTCTCTATGATTTTAACCATTCCTGTGACACTAGTTATAGACTCCGATGCTTCACTCCAGGTTTACTGTATCCCTTCGACCTTCTTATTGACTATGAAAAACAGAAATTGCTCCGGAATTTAATACAAAAGGCACAATGCCGACTTAAGTACAAGAAGACTAACTCTTCTTACGGTCTATGCTTTGAACCATCCCTGTGACACTAGTTATAGATTCCGATGCTTCACTCTAGGTTTACTGTATCCCTTGGTCCTTCTTATTGATGAAGAAACACAGAAATTGCATCGGAATTAAATACAAAAGGCACAATGCCGACTTAAGTACAAGAAGACTGACTCTTATTACTGACTATGTTTCGGACCATTCCTGTGACACTAGTTATAAATTACGATGCTTCACTTCGGGTTTACTGTATCCCTTGGACCATCTTATTGACGATGAAACACAGAAATTGCATCGGAATTAAATACAAAAGGCACAATGCCGAAATAAGTACAAGAAGACTGACTCTTCTTACTGTCTATTCTTTTAACCATTCCTTTGAGACTAGATATAGACTCCGATGCTTCACTCCAGGTTTACTGTATCCCTTCGACCTTCTATATGACGATGAAACACAGAAATTGCATCGGAATTAAATACAAAAGGCACAATGCCGAATTAAGTACAAGAAGACTGACTCTTCTTACTGTCTATTCTTTTAACCATTCCTTTGACACTAGATATAGACTCCGATGCTTCACTCCAGGATTACTGTATCCCTTCGACCTTCTTATTGACGATTAAACACAGAAATTGCATCGGAATTAAATACAAAAGGCACAATGCCGACTTAAGTACAAGCAGACTGACTCTTCTTACTGTCTATGTTTTGAATCATCCCTGTGACACCAGTTATAGTTTCCGATGCTTCACTCAAGGTTTACTGTATCCCTTGGTCCTTCTTATTGACGATGAAACACAGAAATTGCATCAGAATTAAATACAAAAGGCACAATGCCGACTGAAGTACAAGAAGACTGTCTCTTCTTACTGTTTATGTTTTAAACCATTCCTAAGACACTAGTTATAGTTTACGATACTTCACTCCTGGTTTACTGTATCCCTTGGACCTTCTTATTGACGATGAAACACAGAAATTGCATCGGAGTAAAATACAAAATGCACAATGCCGACTTAAGTACATGAAGACCGACTCATAATACTGACTATGTTTGGAACCATTCCTGTGACACTAGTTATAGATTCAGATGCTTTAGTTGAGGTTTATTGTATCCCTTGGACCTTCTTATTGACGATGAAACACAGAAATCGCATCGGAATTAAATACAAAATGCACAATGCTGACATAAGTACAAGAAGACTGACTCTTCTTACTGTCTATGTTTTGAACCATTCCTGTGACACTAGTTATAGTTTCCGATGCTTCACTCCACGTTCACTGTATCCCTCTGACCTTCTTATTGACGATGAAACTCAGAAATTGCATCGGAATTAAATACAAAAGGCACAATGCCGACTTAAGTACAAGAAGACTGACTCTTCTTACTGTCTATAATTAAATCATTCCTGTGACACTAGTTATAGATTCCGATGTTTCACTTCAGGTTTACTGTATCCCTCTGACCTTCTTATTAACGATGAAACACAGAAATTGCATCGGAATTAAATAGAAAAGGCACAATGCCGACTTAAGTACAAGAGGACTGACTCTTCTTACTGTCTATGATTTGAACCATTCCTGTGACACTAGTTGTAGATTCCGATGCTTCACCTCAGGTTTACTGTATCCCTTGGACCTTCTTGTTGACGATGAAACACAGAAATTGCATCGGAATTAAATACAAAAGACACAATGCCGACTTAAGTACAAGAAGACTGACTCTTCCAACTGTCTATGTTTTGAACCATTCCTGTGACACTAGTTATAGATTCCGATGCTTAACTTCAGGATAACTGTATCCCTCCAGCCTTCTTAGTGACGATGAAACACAGAAATTGCATCGGAATTAAATACAAAAAGCACAATGCCGATTTAAGTACAAGAATACTGACTCATCTTATTGTCCATGTTTTGAACCTTCCCTGTGACACTAGTTATAGATTCCAATGTTTCACTCCAGGTTGACTGTATCCCTTGGACCTTCTTATTGACGATGAAACACAGAAATTGCATCGGAATTAAATACAAAATGCACAATGCCGACTTAAGTACAAGAAAAATGACTCTTCTTACTGACTATGTTTTGAACCATTCCTGTGACACTAGTTATAGATTCCTTTGCTTCACTTCAGGTTTACTGTATCCCTCTGACCTTCTTATTGACGATGAAACTCAGAAATTGCATCGGAATTAAATACAAAATGCACAATGCCGAATTAAGTACAAGAAGACTGACCCTTCTTACTGTCTATGCTTTTAACCATTCCTGTGACACTAGTTATAGACTCCGATGCTTCACTCCAGGTTTACTGTTTCCCTTCGACCTTCTTATTGCCGATGAAACACAGAAATTGCATCGGAATTAAATACAAAAGGCACTATGACGACTTAAGTACAAGGAGACTGACTCTTCTTACTGTCTATGTTTTGAACCATGCCTGTGAAACTAGTTATAGATTCCGATGCTTCACTGCAGCTTTACTGTGTCCCTTGGACCTTCTTATTGACGATGAAACACAGAAATTACATCGGAATTAAATGCAATAGGCACAATGCCGACTTAAGAACAAGAAGACTGACTCTTCCTACTATCTATGTTTTGAACCATTCCTGTGACACTAGTTATACATTCCGATGCTTCACTTCAGATTTACTGTATCCCTTGGACCGTCTTATTGACGATGAAACACAGAAATTGCATCGGAATTAAATACAAAAGGCACAATACCGACATAAGGACAAGAAGACTGACTCTTCTTACTGACTATGCTTTGAACCATTCCTTGACACTAGTCATAGATTCCGATGCTTAAGTTCAGGATTACTGTATCCCTCTGACCTTCTTATTCACGATGAAACACAGATATTGCATCCGATTTAAATACAAAAGGCACAATGCCGACTTAAGTACAAGAAGACCGACTCTTCCTACTGACTATATTTTGAACCATTCCTGTGACACTAGTTATAGATTTCGATGCTTCAGTTGAGGTTTATTGTATGCCTTGGACCTTCTTATTGACGATGAAACACAGAAATCGCATCGGAATTAAATACAAAAGGCACAATGCCGACATAAGTACAAGAAGACTGACTCTTCTTACTGTCTATGTTTTGAACCATTCCTGTGACACTAGTTATAGATTCCGATGCTTCACTCCAGGTTTAATGTATCCCTTGGACCTTCTTATTGACGATGAAACACAGAAATTGCATCGGAATGAAACACAAAAGGCACAATGCCGACCTAAGGACAAGAAGACTGACTCTTCTTAGTGACTATGCTTTGAACCATTCCTGTGACACTAGCTATAGATTCCGATGCATCACTTCAGGTTTACTGTATCCCTCTGACCTTCTTATTGACGATAAAAGACAGAAATTGCATCGGAATTAAATACAAAAGGCACAATGCCGAATTAAGTACACAAAGACTGACGCTTGTTACTGCCCATGATTTTGAACCATTCCTGTGACACTAGTTATAGATTCCGATGCTACACTCCAGGGTTTAGGTATCCCTTGGACATTCTTATTGACGATGAAACACAGAAATTGCATCGGAATTAAATACAAAAGGCACAATGCCGACTTAAGTACAGGAAGACTGACTCTTCCTACTGTCAATGTTTTGAACCATTCCTGTTACACTAGTTATAGATTCCGATGCTTCACTTCAGGTTTACTGTATCCCTCTGATCTTCTTATTCACGATGAAACACAGAAATTGCATCGGAATTAAATACAAAAGGCACAATGCCGACTTAAGTACAAGAGGACTGACACTTCTTACTGTCTATGATTTGAACCATTCCTGTGACCCTAGTTGTAGATTCCGATGCTTCACCTCAGGTTTACTGCATCCCTTGGACCTTCTTGTTGACGATGAAACACACAAATTGCATCGGAATTAAATACAAAAGACACAATGCCGACTTAAGTACAAGAAGACTGACTCTTCCAACTGTCTATGTTTTGAACCATTCCTGTGACACTAGTTATGGATTCCGATGCTTCACTTCAGGTTTACTGTATCCCTCTGACCGTCTTATTGACGATGAAACACAGAAATTGCATTAGAATTAAATAGAAAAGGCACAATGCCGACTTAAGTTCTAGAAGACTGACACTTCCTACTGTCTATGTTTTGAACCATTCCTAAGACACTTTTTATAGATTCCGATGCTTCACTTCAGGTTTACTGTATCCCTTGGACCTTCTTATTGACGATGAAACACAGAAGTTGCATCGGAATGCAATACAAAAGGCACAATGCCGACTTAAGTACAAGATGACTGACTCTACTTACTGACTATGCTTTGAACCATTCCTGTGACACTAGTTATAGATTCCGATGCTTAACGTCAGGATAACTGTATCCCTCATATCTTCTTAGTGACGATGAAACACAGAAATTGCATCGGAATTAAATACAAAAACCACAATGCCGATTTAAGTACAGGAATACTGTCTCATCTTATTGTCCATGTTCTGAACCGTCCCTGTGACACTAGTTATAGATTCCAATGTTTCACTTCAGGTTGACTGTATCCCTTGGAACTTCTTATTGACGATGAAACACAGAAATTGCATCGGAATTAAATACAAAAGGCACAGTGCCGAATTAAGTACAAGAAGACTGACACTTCTTACTGTCTATGCTTTTAACCATTCCTGTGACACTAGTTATAGACTCCGATGCTTCACTCCAGGTTTACTGTATCCCTTCGACCTTCTTATTGACGATGAAACACAGAAATTGCATCGGAATTAAATACAAAAGGCACAATGCCGACTTAAGTACAAGGAGACTGACTCTTCTTACTGTCTATGTTTTGAACCATCCCTGTCAAACTAGTTATAGATTCCGATGCTTCACTGCAGGTTTACTGTGTCCCTTGGACCTTCTTATTGACAATGAAACACAGAAATTACATCGGAATTAAATACAATAGGCACAATGTCGACTTAAGTACAAGAAGGCTGACTCTTCCTACTAACTATGTTTTGAACCATTCCTGTGACACTAGTTATAGTTTCCGATGCTTCACTCCAGGTTTACTGTATCCCTTGGTCCTTCTTATTGACGATGAAACACAGAAATTGGATCAGAATTAAATACAAAAGGCACAATACCGACTTAAGTACAAGAAGACTGACTCTTATTACTGACTATGTTTTGGACCATTCCTGTGACACTAGTTATTAAATTCCGATGCTTCACTTCGGGTTTACTGTATCCCTTGGACCACCTTATTGACGATGAAACACAGAAAATGGTTCGGAATTCAATACAAAAGGCACAATGCAGAATTAAGTACCAGAAGACTGACCCTTCTCACTGTCTATGTTTTGAACCATTCCTGTGACACTAGTTATAGATTCCGATGCTTCACTCCAGGTTTACTGTATCCCTTGGACCTTCTTATTGACGATGAAGCACAGAAATTGCATCGGAATTAAATACAAAAGGCACAATGCCGACTTAAGTACAAGAAGACTGTCTCTTCTTACTGTTTATGTTTTGAACCATTCCTAAGACACTAATTAGAGATTACGATGCTTCACTTCAGGTTTGCTGTATCCCTTGGTCCTTCTTATTAACGATTAAACGGAGAAATTGCATCGGAATTAAACACAAAAGGCACAATGCCGACTTAAGTACAAGAAGACTGAAACTTCTTACTGTCTATCTTTTGAACCATTCCTGTGACACTAGTTATGGATTCCGATGCTTCGCTTCAGGTTTACTGTATCCCTTGGACCATCTTATTGACGAAGAAACACAGAAATTGCATCGGAAATAAACACAAAAGGCACAATGCCGACTTATGTACAAAAAGACTGATTCTTCTTACTGACTGTGTTTTGAACCATTCCTGTGACACTAGTTATAGATTCGGATGCTTCACTTCAGGTTTAATGTATCCCTCTGACCTTCTTATTGACAATGAAACACAGAAATTGAATCGGAATTAAATAGAAAAGGCACAATGCCGACTTAAGTACAAGACGACTGACTTTTCTTACTGGCTATGATTTGAACCATTCCTGTGACACTAGTTACAGATTCCGATGCTTCACGTCAGGTTTACTGTATCCCTTGGAACTTCTTATTGACGATGAAACACAGAAATTGCATCGGAATTAAATACAAAAGGCACAATGCCGACTTAAGTACAAGAAGACTGAATCTTCTTACTGGCTATCTATTGAACCATTCCTGTAACACTAGTTATAGATTCCGATGCTTCACTTCAGGTTTACTGAATCCCTAGGACCTTTTTATTGACGATGAAACACATAAATTGCATCGGAATTAAATACAAAAGGCACAATGCCGACTTAAGTACAAGAAGACCGACTCTTCCTACTGTCTATGTTTTGAACCATTCCTGTGACACTAGTTATAGATTCCGATGCTTCACTTCAGTTTTACTGTATCCCTTGGACCTTCTTATTGACGATGAAACACAGAAATTGCATCCGAATTAAATACAAAAGGCACAATGCCGACTTAAATACAAGAAGACTGGCTCTTCTTACTGTCTATGTTTTGAACCATCCCTATGACACTAGTTATAGTTTCCGATGCTTCACTGCAGGTTTACTGTATCCCTTGGTCCTTCTTATTGACGAAGAAACACAGAAATTGCATCGGAATTAAATACAAAAGGCACAATGCCGACTTTAGTACAAGAAGACTGACTCTTATTACTGACTATGTTTCGGATCATTCCTGTGACACTAGTTATAAATTCCGATGCTTCACTTCGGGTTTACTGCATCCTTTGGACCATCTTATTGACGAGGAAATACAGAAATTGCATCGGAATTAAATACAAAAGGCACAATGCAGAATTAAGTACAAGAAGACTGACACTTCTTACTGTCTATATTTTGAACCATTCCTGTGACACTAGTTATAGATTCCAATGCTTTACTCCTGGTTTACTGTATCCCTTGGACCTTCTATTTTGACGATTAAACACAGAAATTGCATCGGAATTAAACACAAAAGGCACAATACCGACTAAAGTACAAGAAGACTGAATCTTCTTACAGTCTATGTTTTGAACCATTCCTGTGACGCTAGTTATAGATTCCGGTGCTTCTCTTCAGGTTTACTGTATCCCTTGGACCTTCTTATGGACGATGAAACACAGAAATGTCATAAGAATTAAATAGAAAATGCACAATGCCGACTTAAGTACAAGAAGACTGACGCTTCTTTCTGACTATGTTTTGAAATATTCCTGTGACACTAGTTATAGATCCGATGCTTCACTTCAGGTTTACTGTATCCCTTGGACCTTCTTATTGACGATGAAACACAGATATTGCTTCGGAATTAAATAGAAAAGGCACAATGCCAACTTAAGTACAAGAAGACTGACTCTTCATACTGTCTATGTTTTGAACCATTCCTGTGACACTAGTTATAGATTCCGATGCTTCACTTCAGGTTTACTGTATCCCTTGGACCTTCTTTTTGACGATGAAACACAAAAATTGCATCGGAATTAAATAGAAAAGGCACAATGCCGACCTAAGTACTAGAAGACTGACACTTCCTACTGTCTATGTTTTGAACCATTCCTAAGACACCTGTTATAGATTGCGATGCTTCACTTAAGGGTTACTGTATCCCTTGGACCTTCATATTGACGTTGAAACACTGAAATCGTATCGGAATTCAATACAAAAGGCACAAGGCCAACTTAACTACAAGAAGACTGACTCTTCTTACTGACTATGTTTTGAACCATTCCTGTGACACTAGTTATATATTCCGATCCTGAACTTCAGGTTTACTGTATCCCTCTGACCTTCTTATTGACGATGAAACACAGAAAGTGCATCGGAATTAAATACAAAAGCCACAATGCTGATTTAAGTACAAGAAGACCAACACTTCTTACAGTGTATGCTTTGAACCAATCCTGTGACACTAGTTATAGATTCCGATGCTTCACTTCAGGTTTACTGTTTCCCTTGGACCTTCTTCATGACGAAGAAACACAGAATTTGCATCGGAAATAAATACAAAAAGCACAATGCCGACTTAAGTACAAGAAAACTTACTCTATCTACTGTCTATGTTTTGAACCATTTCTGTGACACTAGTTATAGAGTCCGATGCTTCACTTTAGAATTTACTGTATCCCTTGGACCTTGTTATTGACGATGAATCACAGAAATTGAGTCGGAATTAAATACAAAAGGCACAATTCCGAATTAAGTACAAGAAGACTGACTCATCTTACTGCCTATGTTTTGAACCATTCCTGTGACACTATTTATAGATTACGATGCTACGCTACACGTTTACTGTATCAATTGGACCTTCTTATTGACGATGAAACACAGAAATTGCATCGGAATTAAATACAAAAGGCACAATGCCGACTTAAGTACAAGAAGACTGAATCTTCTTACTGTCTATTTTTGAACCATTCCTGTGACACTAGTTATAGATTCGGATGCTTCACTTCAGGTTTACTGTATCCTTCTGAACTTCTTATTGAAGATGAAACACAGAAATCGCTTCGGAATCATATACACAAGGCACAATGCCGACTTAAGTACAAGAAGACTGACACTTCTTACTGTCTATGTTTGAATCATTCCTGTGACACTAGTTATAGGTTCCGATGCTTCACTCCAGTTTTACTGTATCCCTTGGACCTTCTTATTGACGATGAAACACAGAAATCGCATCGGAATTAAATACAAAAGGCACAATGCCGACATAAGTACAAGAAGTCTGACTCTTCTTAGTGATTATAGTTTGAACCATTCCTGTGACACTAGTTATAGATTCCGATGCTTCACTCCAGGTTTACTGTATCCCTTGGACCTTGTTATTTACGATGAAACACAGGAATTGCATCGGAATTAAATAGAAAAGCACAATGCCGACTTAAGTACAAGAAGACTGACTCTTCTTACTGACTATGTTTTGAACCATTCCTGTGACACTAGTTATAGATTCCGATGCTTCACTTCAGGTTTACTGTATCCCTCTGACCGTCTTATTGACGATGAAACACAGAAATTGCATCCGAATTAAATAGAAAATGCACAATGCCGACTTAAGTACTAGAAGACTGACACTTCCTACTGTCTATGTTTTGAACCATTCCTAAGACACTTTTTATAGATTCCAATGCTTCACCTCAGGTTTACTGTATCCCTTGAACCTTCTTATTGACGATGAAACACAGAAATTGCATCGGAATACAATACAAAAGGCACAAGGCCAACTTAACTACAAGAAGACTGACTCTTCTTACTGACTATGCTTTGAACCATTCCTGTGACACTAGTTATAGATTCCGATGCTTAACTTCAGGATAACTGTATCCCTCAAGCCTTCTTAGTGACGATGAAACACAGAAATTGCATCGGAATTAAATACAAAAAGCACAATGCCGATTTAAGTACAAGAATACTGACTCTTCTTATTGTCCATGTTTTGAACCTTCCCTCTGACACTAGTTATAGATTCCAATGTTTCACTCCAGGTTGACTGTATCCCTTGGACCTTCTTATTGACGATGAAACACAGAAATTGCATCGGAATTAAATACAAAAGGCACAATGCCGACTTAAGTACAAGAAGACTGACTCATCTTACTGACTATGTTTTGAACCATTCCTGTGACACTAGTTATAGATTCCGTTGCTTCACTTCAGGTTTACTGTATCCCTCTGACCTTCTTATTGACGATGATACTCAGAAATTGCATCGGAATTAAATACAAAAGGCACAATGCCGAATTAAGTACAAGAAGACTGACTCTTCTTACTGTCTATGCTTTTAACCATTCCTGTGACACTAGTTATAGACTCCGATGCTTCACTCCAGGTTTACTGTTTCCCTTCGACCTTCTTATTGACGATGAAACACAGAAATTGCATCGGAATTAAATACAAAAGGCACTATACCGACTTAAGTACAAGGAGACTGACTCTTCTTACTGTCTATGTTTTGAACCATGCCTGTGAAACTAGTTATAGATTCCGATGCTTCACTGCAGGTTTACTGTGTCCCTTGGACCTTCTTATTCACGATGAAACACAGAAATTGCATCCGAATTAAATACAAAAGGCACAATGCCGACTTAAGTACAAGAAGACCGACTCTTCCTACTGACTATATTTTGAACCATTCCTGTGACACGAGTTATAGATTCCGATGCTTCAGTTGAGGTTTATTGTGTGCCTTGGACCTTCTTATTGACGATGAAACACAGAAATCGCATCGGAATTAAATACAAAAGGCACAATGCCGACATAAGTACAAGAAGACTGACTCTTCTTACTGTCTATGTTTTGAACCATTCCTGTGACACTAGTTATAGATTCCGATGCTTCACTCCAGGTTTAATGTATCCCTTGGACCTTCTTATTGACGATGAAACACAGAAATTGCATCGGAATTAAACACAAAAGGCACAATGCCGACCTTAGGACAAGAAGACTGACTCTTCTTAGTGACTATGCTTTGAACCATTCCTGTGACACTAGCTATAGATTCCGATGCATCACTTCAGGTTTACTGTATCCCTCTGACCTTCTTATTGACGATAAAAGACAGAAATTGCATCGGAATTAAATACAAAAGGCACAATGCCGAATTAAGTACAAGAAGACTGACTCTTCTTACTGTCTATGTTTTGAACAATTCCAATGACACTAGTTATGGATTGCGATGCTTCACTTGAGGTTTGCTGTATCCCTTGGTCCTTCTTATTGAAGATGAAACACAGAAATTGCATCGGAATTAAATACAAAAAGCAAAATGCCGACTTAAGTACACAAAGACTGACTCTTATTACTGCCCATGACTTTGAACCATTCCTGTGACACTAGTTATAGATTCCGATGCTACACTCCAGGTTTTACGTATCCCTTGGACATTCTTATTGACGATGAAACACAGAAATTGCATCGGAATAAAATACAAAAGGCACAATGCCGACTTAAGTACAGGAAGACTGACTCTTCCTACTGTCAATGTTTTGAACCATTCCTGTTACACTAGTTATAGATTCCGATGCTTCACTTCAGGTTTACTGTATCCCTCTGATCTTCTTATTCACGATGAAACACAGAAATTGCATCGGAATTTAATGCAAAAGGGACAATGCCGACTGAAGTACAAGAAGACTGACTCTTCCAACTGTCTATGATTTGAACCATTCCTGTGACACTAGTTATAGATTCCGAAGCTTCACTTCAGGTTTACTGTATCCCTCTGACCGTCTTATTGACGATGAAACACAGAAATTGCATCCGAATTAAATTGAATAGGCACAATGCCGACTTAAGTACTAGAAGACTGACACTTCCTACTGTCTATGTTTTGAACCATTCCTAAGACACTTTTTATAGATTCCGATGCTTCACTTCAGGTTTACTGTATCCCTTGGACCTTCTTATTGACGATGAAACACAGAAATTGAATCGGAATGCAATACAAAAGGCACAATGCCGACTTAAGTACAAGAAGACTGAATCTTCTTACTGACTATGGTTTGAACCATTCCTGTAACACTAGTTATAGATTCCGATGCTTAACGTCAGGATTACTGTATCCCTCATATCTTCTTAGTGACGATGAAACACAGAAATTGCATCGGAATGCAATACAAAAGGCACAATGCCGACTTAAGTACAAGAAGACTGACTCTTCTTACTGACTATGCTTTGAACCATTCCTGTGACACTAGTTATAGATACCGATGCTTAACGTCAGGATTACTGTATCCCTCATATCTTCTTAGTGACGATGAAACACAGAAATTGCATGGGAATTAAATACAAAAACCACAATGCCGACTTAAGTACAAGGAGACTGACTCTTCTTACTGTCTATGTTTTGAACCATCCCTGTGAAACTAGTTATAGATTCCGATGCTTCACTGCAGGTTTACTGTGTCCCTTGGACCTTCTTATTGACGATGAAAGACAGAAATTGCATCGGAATTAAACACAAATGGCACAATGCCGACCTAAGGGCAAGAAGACTGACTCTTCTTACTGACTATGCTTTGAACCATTAATGTGACACTAGCTATAGATTCTGATGCATCACTTCAGGTTTACTGTATCCCTCTGACATTCTTATTGACGATAAAACACAGAACTTGCATCGGAATTAAGTACAAAAGGCACAATGCCGAATTAAGTACAAGAAGACTGACTCTTCTTACTCTCTATGTTAAGCACAATTCCATTGACACTAGTTATGGATTGCGATGCTTCACTTCAGGTTTACTGCATCCCTTGGTCCTTCTTATTGAAGATGAAACACAGAAATTGCATCGGAATTAAATACAAAAGGCAAAATGCCGACTTAAGTACACGAAGACTGACTCTTCTTACTGCCCATGATTTGGAACCATTACTGTGACACTAGTTATGGATTCCGATGCTACTCTCCAGGTTTAATGTATCCCTTGGAAATTCTTATTGACGATGAAACACAGAAATTGCATCGGAATTAAATACAAAAGGCACAATGCCGACTTAAGTACAGGAAGACTGACTCTTCCTATTGCAATGTTTTGAACCATTCCTGTTACACTAGTTATAGATTCCGATGCTTCACTTCAGGTTTACTGTATCCCTCTGATTTTCTTATTGACGATGAAACACAGAAATTGCATCGGAATTAAATACAATAGGCACAATGCCAACTTAAGTACAAGAAGAAAGAAACTTCTTACTGTCTATCTTTTGAACCATTACTGTGACACTAGTTATGGATTCCGATGCTTCGCTTCAGGTTTACTGTATCCCTTGGACCAGCTTATTTAAGAAGAAACACAGAAATTGCATCGGAATTAAACACAAAAGGTACAATGCCGACTTATGTACAAAAAGACTGATTCTTCTTACTGACTATGTTTTGAACCATTCCTGTGACACAAGTTATAGATTCGGATGCTTCACTTCAGGTTTACTGTATCCCTCTGACCTTCTTATTGACAATGAAACACAGAAATTGAATCGGAATTAAATAGAAAAGGCACAATGCCGACTTAAGTACAAGACGACTGACTTTTCTTACTGGCTATGATTTGAACCATTCCTGTGACACTAGTTACAGATTCTGATGCTTCACGTCAGGTTTACTGTATCCCTTAGAACTTCTTATTGACGATGAAACACAGAAATTGCATCGGAATTAAATACAAAAGGCACAATGCCGACTTAAGTACAAGAAGACTGAATCTTCTTACTGTCTATCTTTTGAACCATTCCTGTAACACTAGTTATAGATTCCGATGCTTCACTTCAGGTTTACTGTATCCCTTGGACCATCTTATTGACGATGAAACACAGAAACTGCACCGGAATTAAACACAAAAGGCACAACGCCGACTTATGTACAAGAAGACTGACTCTTCTTACTGAGTATGTTTTGAACCATTCCTGTGACACTAGTTATAGATTCGGATGCTTCACTTCAGGTTTACTGTGTCCCTCTGAACTTCTTATTGAAGATGAAACACAGAAATCGCATCGGAATCAAATACAAAAGACACAATGCCGACTTCAGTACAAGAAGACTGACACTTCTTACTGTCTATGTTTTGAACAATTCCTGTGACACTAGTTATAGATTCCGATGCTTCACTCCAGGTTTACTGTATCCCTTGGACCTTCTTATTGACAATGAAACACAGAAATTGCATCGGAATTAAATAGAAAATGCACAATGCCGACTTAAGTACAAGACGACTGACTTTTCTTACTGGCTATGTGTTGAACCATTCCTGTGACACTAGTTATAGATTCCGATGCTTCACTTGGGGTTTACGGAATCCCTAGGACCTTTTTATTGACGATGAAACACATAAATTGCATCGGAATTAAATACAAAAGGCACAATGCCGACTTAAGTACAAGAAGACCGACTCTTCCTACTGTCTATGTTTTGAACCATTCCGGTGACACTAGTTATAGATTCCGATGCTTCACTTCAGGTTTACTGTATCCCTTGGACCTTCTTATTGACGATGAAACACAGAAATTGCATCCGAATTAAATACAAAAGGCACAATGCCGACTTGAATACAAGAAAACTGACTCTTCTTACTGTCTATGCTTTGAACTATCCCTATGACACTAGTTATAGTTTCCGATGCTTCACTCCAGGTTTACTGTATCCCTTGGTCCTTCTTATTGACGAAGAAACACAGAAATTGCATCGGAATTAAATACAAAAGGCACAATGCCGACTTTAGTACAAGAAGACTGACTCTTATTACTGACTATGTTTCGGATCATTCCTGTGACACTAGTTATAAATTCCGATGCTTCACTTCGGGTTTACTGTATCCTTTGGACCATCTTATTGACGATGAAACACAGAAATTGCATCGGAATTAAATACAAAAGGCTTAATGCAGAATTAAGTACAAGAAGACTGACACTTCTTACTGTCTATATTTTGAACCATTCCTGTGACACTAATTATAGATTCCAATGCTTTACTCCAGGTTTACTGTATCCCTTGGACCTTCTATTTTGACGATTAAACACAGAATTTGCATCGGAATTAAACACAAAAGGCACAATACCGACTAAAGTACAAGAAGACTGACTCTTCTTACAGTCTATGTTTTGAACCATTCCTGTGACGCTAGTTATAGATTCCGGTGCTTCTCTTCAGGTTTACTGTATCCCTTGGACCTTCTTATGGGCGATGAAACACAGAAATGTCATCAGAATTAAATAGAAAATGCACAAAGCCGACTTAAGTACAAGAAGACTGACGCTTCTTACTGACTATGTTTTGAAATATTCCTGTGACACTAGTTATAGATCCGATGCTTCACTTCAGGTTTACTGTATCCCTTGGACCTTCTTATTGACGATGAAACACAGATATTGCTTCGGAATTAAATAGAAAAGGCACAATGCCGACTTAAGTACAAGAAGACTGACTCTTCATACTGTCTATGTTTTGAACCATTCCTGTGACACTAGTTATAGATTCCGATGCTTCACTTCAGGTTTACTGTATCCCTTGGACCTTCTTATTGACGATGAAACACAAAAATTGCATCGGAATTAAATAGAAAAGGCACAATGCCGACTTAAGTACTAGAAGACTGACACTTCCTACTGTCTATGTTTTGAACCATTCCTAAGACACTTGTTATGGATTGCGATGCTTCACTTAAGGGTTACTGTATCCCTTGGACCTTCTTATTGACGATGAAACACTGAAATCGTATCGGAATTCAATACAAAAGGCACAAGGCCAACTTGACTACAAGAAGACTGACTCTTCTTACTGACTATGTTTTGAACCATTCCTGTGACACTAGTTATAGATTCCGATCCTGAACTTCAGGTTTACTGTATCCCTCTGACCTTCTTATTGACGATGAAAAACAGAAATTGCATCGGAATTAAATTCAAAAGGCACAATTCCGAATTAAGTACAAGAAGACTGACTCTTCTTACTGACTATGTTTTGAACCATTCCTGTGACACTAGTTATAGATTCCGTTGCTTCACTCCAGGTTGACTGTATCCCTTGGACCTTCTTATTGACGATGAAACACAGAAATTGCATCGGAATTAAATACAATAGGCACAATGCCGAATTCAGTACAAGAAGACTGACTCTTCTTACTGACTTTGTTTTGAACCATTCCTGTGACACTAGTTATAGATTCCGTTGCTTCACTTCAGGTTTACCGTATCCCTCTGACCTACTTATTGACGATGAAAGACAGAAATTGCATCGGAATTAAATACAAAAGGCACAATGCCGACTTAAGTACAAGAAGACTGACTCTTCTTACTGACTATGTTTTGAACCATTCCGGTGAGACTAGTTATAGATTCCGATGCTTCACTTCAGGTTTACTGTATCCCTCTGACCTTCTTATTGACGATGAAACACAGAAAGTGCTTCGGAATTAAATACAAAAGCCACAATGCTGATTTAAGTACAAGAAGACCAACACTTCTTACAGTCTATGCTTTGAACCAATCCTGTGACACTAGTTATAGATTCCGATGCTTCACTGCAGGTTTACTGTTTCCCTTGTTCCTTCTTCTTGACGAAGAAACACAGAATTTGCATCGGAAATAAATACAAAAAGCACAATGCCGACTTAAGTACAAGAAAACTTACTCTATCTACTGTCTATGTTTTGAACCATTTCTGTGACACTAGTTATAAAGTCCGATGCTTCACTTTAGAATTTACTGTATCCCTTGGACCTTGTTATTGACGATGAATCACAGAAATTGAGTCGGAATTAAATACAAAAGGCACAATTCCGAATTAAGTACAAGAAGACTGACTCTTCTTACTGCCTATGTTTTGAACCATCCCTGTGACACTATTTATAGATTACGATGCTACACTCCACGTTTACTGTATCAATTGGACCTTCTTATTGACGATGAAACACAGAAATTGCATCGGAATTAAATACAAAAGGCACAATGCCGACTTAAGTACAAGAAGACTGAATCTTCTTACTGTCTATCTTTTGAACCATTCCTGTGACACTAGTTATAGATTCGGATGCTTCACTTCAGGTTTACTGTATCCTTCTGAACTTCTTATTGAAGATGAAACACAGAAATCGCATCGGAATCATATACAAAAGGCACAATGCCGACTTAAGTACAAGAAGACTGACACTTCTTACTGTCTATGTTTGAATCATTCCTGTGACACTAGTTATAGATTTCGATGCTTCACTCCAGTTTTACTGTATCCCTTGGACCTTCTTATTGACGATGAAACACAGAAATTGCATCGGAATTAAATACAAAAGGCACAATGCCGACCTAAGGGCAAGAAGACTGACTCATCTTACTGACTATACTTGGAACCATTCCTGTGACACTAGCTATAGATTCCGATGCTTCACTTCAGGTTTACTGTATCCCTCTGACAATTCTTATTGACGATGAAGCACAGAAATTGCATCGGAATTAAATACAAAATGCACAATGCCGAATTAAGTACAAGAAGACTGACACTTCATACTGTCTATGTTTTGAACCATTCCATTGACACCAGTTATGGATTCCGATGCTTCACTTGTGGGTTACTGTATCCCTTGGTCCTTCTTATTGACGATGAAACACAGAAATTGCATCGGAATTAAATACAAAAGGCAAAATGCCGACTTAGGTACACGAAGACTGACTCTTCTTACTGCCTATTTTTTGAACCATTCCTGTGACACTAGTTATAGATTCCGATGCTACATTCCGGGTTTACTGTATCCCTTGGACATTCTTATTGACGATGAAACACAGAAATTGCATCAGAATTAAATACAAAAGGCACAATGCCAAATTAAGTACAAAAAGACTGACTCTTCTTTCTGTCTATGTTTTGAACCGTTCCACTGCCACTAGTTATAGATTCCGATGCTTCACTCCAGGTTTACTGTATCCCTTGGACCCTGTTATTTACGATGAAACACAGGAATTGCATCGGATTTAAATAGAAAAGCACAATGCCGACTTAAGTACAAGAAGACTGACTCTTCTTACTGACTATGTTTTGAACCATTCCTGTGACACTAGTTATAGTTTCCGATGCTTCACGTGAGGTTTACTGTATCCCTTGGACCTTCTTATTGACGATGAAACACAGAAATTGCATCGGAATTAAATACAAAAGGCAAAATTCCGACTTAAGTACTCGAAGAATGACTCTTCTTACTGTCTATGATTTGAACCATTTCTGTGACACTAGTTATAGATTCCGATGCTGCACTCCAGGTTTACTGTGTCCCTTGGACGTTCTTATTGACGATGAAACACAGAAATTGCATCGGAATTAAATACAAAAGGCACAATGCCGACTTAAGGACAAGAAGACAGACTCTTCTTACTGACTTTGTTTTGTACCATTCCTGTGACACTAGTTATAGATTCCAATGCTTCACTTCAGGTATACTGTATCCCTAGGACCTTCGTATTGACGATGAAACAAAGAAATTGCATCTGAATTATATACAAAAGATACAATGCCGACTTAAGTACAATAAGACTGACTCTTCCTACTGTCTATGGTTTGAACCATTCCTGTGACACTAGTGATAGATTCCGATGCTTCACTTCAGGTTTACTATATCCCTTGGACCTTCTTATTGACGATGAAACACAGAAATTGCATCGGAATTAAATACAAAAGGCATAAAGCCGACTTAAGTACATGAAGACCGACTCTTCCTACTGACTATGTTTTGAACCATTCCTGTGACACTAGTTATAGATTCCGATGCTTCACTTCAGGTTTACTGTATCTCTTGGACCTTTTTATTGACGATGAAACACAGAAATTACATCGGAATTAAATACAAAAGGCACAATGCCAACTTAAGTACAAGAAGACTGACTCTTCCTACTGTCTATGTTTTGAACCATTCCTGTGACACTAGTTTTGGATTGCGATGCTTCACTTCATGTTTACAGTATCCCTCTGACCTTCTTATTGAAGATGAAACACAGAAATTGCATCGGAATTAAATGCAAATGGCACAATGCCGACTTAAGTACATGAACACTGACTCTTCCTACTGTCTATGCTTTGAACCATTCCTGTGACACTAGTTATAGATTCCGATGCTTTACATCAGGTTTACTGTATCCCTCTGACCTTATTGCCGATGAAACACAGAAATTGCATCGGAATTAAATACAAAAGGCACAATGCCGGCTTAAGTACAAGAAGACTGACTCTTCTTACTGTCTATGATTTGAACCATTCCTCTGACAATAGTTATAGATTCCGATGCCTCACTCCAGGTTTACTATATCCATTGGACCTTCTTATTGACGATGAAACACAGAAATTGCATCGGAATTATATACAAAAGGCACAATGCCGACTTAAGGACAAGAAGACTGACTCTTCTTACAGACTATGTTTTGAACCATTCCTGTGACACTAGCTATAGATTCCGATGCTTCACTTCAGGTTTACTGTATTCCTCTGACCTTCTTATTGACGATGAAACACAGAAATTGCATCGGAATTAAATACAAAAGGCACAATGCCGAATTAAGTACAAGAAGACTGACTCTTCTTACTCTCTATGTTTTGCACAATTCCATTGACACTAGTTATGGATTGCGATGCTTCACTTGAGGTTTACTGCATCCCTTGGTCCTTCTTATTGAAGATGAAACACAGAAATTGCATCGGACTTAAATACAAAAGGCAAAATGCCGACTTAAGTACACGAAGACTGACTCTTCTTACTGCCCATGATTTTGAACCATTCCTGTGACACTAGTTATGGATTCCGATGCTACACTCCAGGTTTAATGTATCCCTTGGAAATTCTTATTGACGATGAAACACAGAAATTGCATCGGAATTAAATACAAAAGGCACAATGCCGACTTAAGTACACGAAGACTGACTCTTCCTATTGTCAATGTTTTGAACCATTCCTGTTACACTAGTTATAGATTCCTATGCTTCACTTCAGGTTTACTGTATCCCTCTGATTTTCTTATTGACGATGAAACACAGAAATTGCATCGGAATTAAATACAATAGGCACAATGCCGACTTAAGTACAAGAAGAAAGAAACTTTTTACTGTCTATCTTTTGAACCATTCCTGTGACACTAGTTATGGATTCCGATGCTTCGCTTCAGGTTTACTGTATCCCTTGGACCATCTTATTAACGAAGAAACACAGAAATTGCATCGGAATTAAACACAAAAGGCACAATGCAGAATTAGGTACAAGAAGACTGACACTTCTTACTGTCTATATTTTGAACCATTCCTGTGACACTAGTTATAGATTCCAATGCTTTACTCCAGGTTTACTGTATCCCTTGGACCTTCTATTTTGACGATTAAACACAGAAATTGCATCGGAATTAAACACAAAAGGCACAATACCGACTAAAGTACAAGAAGACTGACTCTTCTTACAGTCTATGTTTTGAACCATACCTGTGACGCTAGTTATAGATTCCGGTGCTTCTCTTCAGGTTTACTGTATCCCTTGGACCTTCTTATGGACGATGAAACACAGAAATGTCATCAGAATTAAATAGAAAATGCACAATGCCGACTTAAGTACAAGAAGACTGACGCTTCTTACTGACTATGTTTTGAAATATTCCTGTGACACTAGTTATAGATCCGATGCTTCACTTCAGGTTTACTGTATCCCTTGGACCTTCTTACTGACGATGAAACACAGATATTGCTTCGGAATTAAATAGAAAAGGCACAATGCCGACTTAAGTACAAGAAAACTGACTCTTCATACTGTCTATGTTTTGAACCATTCCTGTGACACTAGTTATAAATTCCGATGCTTCACTTCAGGTTTACTGTATCCCTTGGACCTTCTTATTGACGATGAAACACAAAAATTGCATCGGAATTAAATAGAAAAGGCACAATGCCGACTTAAGTACTAAAAGACTGACACTTCCTACTGTCTATGTTTTGAACCATTCCTAAGACCCTTGTTATAGATTGCGATGCTTCACTTAAGGGTTACTGTATCCCTTGGACCTTCTTATTGACGATGAAACACTGAAATCGTATCGGAATTCAATACAAAAAGCACAAGGCCAACTTAAATACAAGAAGACTGACTCTTCTTACTGACTATGTTTTGAACCATTCCTGTGACACTAGTTATAGATTCCGATCCTGAACTTCAGGTTTACTGTATTCCTCTGACCTTCTTATTGACGATGAAAGACAGAAATTGCATCGGAATTAAATACAAAAGGCACAATTCCGAATTAAGTACAAGAAGACTGACTCTTCTTACTGACTATGTTTTGAACCATTCCTGTGACACTAGTTATACATTCCGTTGATTCACTCCAGGTTGACTGTATCCCTTGGACCTTCTTATTGACGATGAAACACAGAAATTGCATCGGAATTAAATACAATAGGCACAATGCCGACTTCAGTACAAGAAGACTGACTCTTCTTACTGACTATGTTTTGAACCATTCCTGTGACACTAGTTATAGATTCCGTTGCTTCACTTCAGGTTTACCGTATCCCTCTGACCTACTTATTGATGATGAGAGACGGAAATTGCATCGGAATTAAATACAAAAAGCACAATGCCGACTTAAGTACAAGATGACTGACGCTTCTTACTGACTATGTTTTGAACCATTCCGGTGAGACTAGTTATAGATTCCGATGCTTCACTTCAGGTTTACTGTATCCCTCTGACCTTCTTATTGACGATGAAACACAGAAAGTGCATCGGAATTAAATACAAAAGCCACAATGCTGATTTAAGTACAAGAAGACCAACACTTCTTACAGTCTATGCTTTGAACCAATCCTGTGACACTAGTTATAGATTCCGATGCTTCACTGCAGGTTTACTGTTTCCCTTGGACCTTCTTCTTGACGAAGAAACACAGAATTTGCATCGGAAATAAATACAAAATCACAATGCCGACTTAAGTACAATAAAACTTACTCTATCTACTGTCTATGTTTTGAACCATTTCTGTGACCCTAGTTATAGAGTCCGATGCTTCACTTTAGAATTTACTGTATCCCTTGGACCTTGTTATTGACGATGAATCACAGAAATTGAGTCGGAATTAATTACAAAAGGCACAATTCCGAATTAAGTACAAGAAGACTGACTCTTCTGACTGCCTATGTTTTGAACCATTCCTGTGACACTATTTATAGATTACGATGCTACACTCCACGTTTACTGTATCAATTGGATCATCTTATTGTTGACGATGAAACACAGAAATTGCATCGGAATTAAATACAAAAGGCACAATGCCGACTTAGGTACAAGAAGACTGAATCTTCTTACTGTCTATCTTGTGAACCATTCCTGTGACACTAGTTATAGATTCGGATGCTTCACTTCAGGTTTACTGTATCCTTCTGAACTTCTTATTGAAGATGAAACACAGAAATCGCATCGGAATCATATACAAAAGGCACAATGCCGACTTAAGTACAAGAAGGCTGACACTTCTTACTGTCTATGTTTGAATCATTCCAGTGTCACTAGTTATAGATTCCGATGCTTCACTCCAGTTTTGCTGTATCCCTTGGACCTTCTTATTGACGATGAAACACAGAAATCGCATCGGAATTAAATACAAAAGGCACAATGCCGACATAAGTACAAGAAGTCTGACTCTTCTTAGTGATTATAGTTTGAACCATTCCTGTGACACTAGTTATAGATTCCGATGCTTCACTCCAGGTTTACTGTATCCCTTGGACCTTCTTATTGACGATGAAACACAGGAATTGCATCGGAATTAAATAGAAAAGCACAATGCCGACTTAAGTACAAGAAGACTGCCTCTTCTTACTGACTATGTTTTGAACCATTCCTGTGACACTAGTTATAGTTTCCGATGCTTCACGTGAGGTTTACTGTATCCCTTGGACCTTCTTATTGACGATGAAACACAGAAATTGCATCGGAATTAAATACAAAAGGCAAAATACCGACTTAAGTACACGAAGACTGACTCTTCTTACTGTCTATGATTTGAACCATTCCTGTGACACTAGTTATAGATTCCGATGCTGCACTCCAGGTTTACTGTGTCCCTTGGACGTTCTTATTGACGATGAAACACAGAAATTGCATCGGAATTAAATACAAAAGGCACAATGCCGACTTAAGTACAATAAGACTGACTCTTCCTACTGTCTATGGTTTGAACCATTCCTGTGACACTAGTGATAGATTCCGATGCTTCTCTTCAGGTTTACTGTATCCCTTGGACCTTCTTATTGACGATGAAACACAGAAATTGCATCGGAATTAAATACAAAAGGCATAAAGCCGACTTAAGTACATGAAGACCGACTCTTCCTACTGACTATGTTTTGAACCATTCCTGTGACACTAGTTATAGATTCCGATGCTTCACTTCAGGTTTACTGTATCTCTTGGACCTTTTTATTGACGATGAAACACAGAAATTACATCGGAATTAAATACAAAAGGCACAATGCCGACGTAAGTACAAGAAGACTGACTCTTCCTACTGTCTATGTTTTGAACCATTCCTGTGACACTAGTTTTGGATTGCGATGCTTCACTTCATGTTTACAGTATCCCTCTGACCTTCTTATTGAAGATGAAACACAGAAATTGCATCGGAATTAAATGCAAATGGCACAATGCCGACTTAAGTACATGAACACTGACTCTTCCTACTGTCTATGTTATGAACCATTCCTGTGACACTAGTTATGGATTCCGATGCTTTACATCAGGTTTACTGTATCCCTCTGACCTTATTGCCGATGAAACACAGAAATTGCATCGGAATTAAATACAAAAGGCACAATGCCGGCTTAAGTACAAGAAGACTGACTCTTCTTACTGTCTATGATTTGAACCATTCCTCTGACAATAGTTATAGATTCCGATGCTTCACTCCAGGTTTACTATATCCATTGGACCTTCTTATTGACGATGAAACACAGAAATTGCATCGGAATTATATACAAAAGGCACAATGCCGACTTAAGGACAAGAAGACTGACTCTTCTTACCGACTATGCTTTGAACCATTCCTGTGACACTAGCTATAGATTCCGATGCTTCACTTCAGGTTTATTGTATCCCTCTGACCTTCTTATTGACGATGAAACACAGAAATTGCATCGGAATTAAATACAAAAGGCCCAATGCCGACTTTAGTACAGGAAGACCGACTCTTCCTACTGTCAATGTTTTGAACCATTCCTGTGACACTAGTTATAGATTCCGATGCTTCACTTCAGGTTTACTGTATCCCTCTGATCTTCCTATTGTCCATGAAACACAGAAATTGCATCGGAATTAAATACAAAAGGCACAATGCCGACTTAAGTACAAGAAGACTGACTCTTCTTACCGTCTATGTTTTGAACCATTCCTGTGACACTAGTTATAGATTCCGATGCTTCACTTCAGGTATACTGTATACCTCTGACCTTATTGCCGATGAAACACAGAAATTGCATCGGAATTAAATTCAAAAGGCCCAATGCCGACTTAAGAACAAGAAGACTGTCTCTTCTTACTGACTATGTTTGGAACCATTCCTGTGACATTAGTTATAGATTCCGATGCTTCCCTTCAGGTTAACTGTATCCCTCTGACCTTCTTATTGACTATGAAACACAGAAATTGCATCGGAATTAAATACAAAAGCCACAATGCCGACTTAAGTACAAGAAGACTGACCCTTCTTACTGTCTATGTTTTGAACCATTCCTGTGACACTAGTTATAGATTCCGATGCTTCACTTCAGGTTTACTGTTTCCCTTGGACCTTCTTATTGACGATGAAACACAGAAATTGCATCGGAATTAAATACAAAAGGCACAATGCCGACTTAAGTACGAGAAGACTGTCTCTTCTTACTGTCTATGATTTGAACCATTTCTGTGACACTAGTTATAGATTCCAATGCTTCCCTCCAGGTTTACTATATCCCTTGGACCTTCATATTGACGATGAAACAAAGAAATTGCATCGGAATTAAATACAAAAGGCACAATGCCGACTTAAGGACACGAAGACTGACTCTTCTTACTGACTATGCTTTGAACCATTCCCGTGACACTAGTTATAGATTCCGATGCTTCACTTCAGGTTTATTGTATCCCTGTGACCTTCTTATTGACGATGAAACTCAGAAATTCCATCGGAATTAAATACAAAAGGCACAATGCCGACTTAAGCACAAGAAGACTGTTTCTTCTTACTGTCTATGTTTTGAACCATTCCATTGACTCTAGTTATAGATTCCGATGCTTCACTCCAGGTTTACTATATCCGTTGGACCTTCTTATTGACGATGAAACACAGAAATTTCATCGGAATTAAACACAAAAGGCACAATGCCGACTTAAGGACAAGAAGACAGACTCTTCTTACTGACTTTGTTTTGAACCATTCCTGTGACACTAGTTATAGGTTCCCATGCTTCACTTCAGGGCTACTGTATACCTTGGACCTTCTTATTGACGATGAAACACAGAAATTGCATCTTAATAAAATACAAAAGGCACAATGCCTACTTAAGTACAAGAAGGCTGTCTCTTCCTACTGTCAATGGTTTCAACCATTGCTGTGACACTACTTTTGGATTTCGATGCTTCACTTCAGGTTAACTGTATCCCTCAGACCTTCTTATTGACAATGAAACACAGATATTGCATCGGATTTAAATACAAAAGGCACAATGCCGACTTAAGTACAAGAAGACTGACTTTTCTTACCGTCTATGTTTTGAACCATTCCTGTGACACTAGTTATAGATTCCGATGCTTCACTTCAGGTTTACTGTATCCCTCTGACCTTATTGCCGATGAAACACAGAAATTGCATCGGAATTAAATACAAAAGGCCCAATGCCGACTTAAGACCAAGAAGACTGACTCTTCTTACTGACTAAGTTTTGAACCATTCCTGTGAAACTAGTTATAGATTCCGATGCTTCACTTCAGGTTTACTGTATCCCTCTGACCTTCTTATTGACTATGAAACACAGCAATTGCATCGGAATTAAATACAAAAGCCAGAATGGCGACTTAAATACAAGAAGACTGACCCTTCTTACTGTCTATGTTTTGAACCATTCCTGTGACACTAGTTATAGATTCCGATGCTTCACTTCAGGTTTACTGTTTCCCTTGGACCTTCTTATTGACGATGAAACACTGAAATTGCATCGGAATTAAATACAAAAGGCACAATTCCGACTGAAGTACAAGAAGACTGACTCTTCTTACTGTCTATGTTTTGAACCATTGCTGTGACACCAGTAATGGATTCCGATGCTTCACTTCAGGTTTATTGTATCCCTGTGACCTTCTTATTGACGATGAAACTCAGAAATTCCATCGGAATTAAATACAAAAGGCACTATGCCGACTTAAGCACAAGAAGACTGTTTCTTCTTACTGTCTATGTTTTGAACCATTCCATTGACTCTAGTTATAGATTCCGATGCTTCACTCCAGGTTTACTATATCCCTTGTACCTTCTTATTGATGATGAAACAGAAATTGCATCAGAATAAATACAAAAGGCACAATGCCAACTTAAGTACATGAAGACCGACCCTTCTTATTGCCAATGATTTGAACCATTCCTGTGACACTAGTTATAGATTCCGATGCTTTACTTCAGGTTTACTGTATCCCCTGGACATTCTTAATGACGATGAATTTCAGAAATTGCATCGGAATTAAATACAAAAGGCACAATGCATACTTAAGTACAAGAAGATTGACTCTTCTTACAGTCTATGATTTGAACAATTCCTGTGACAATAGTTAAAGATTC
Source organism: Schistocerca serialis cubense (assembly GCF_023864345.2). Taxonomy (NCBI): domain Eukaryota; kingdom Metazoa; phylum Arthropoda; class Insecta; order Orthoptera; family Acrididae; genus Schistocerca; species Schistocerca serialis. The sequence continues at coordinate 7,299,473 of NC_064645.1, forward strand.
TGATACTTCACTCCAGGTTTACTATATTCCTTGGACCTTCTTATTGACGATGAAACACAGAAATTGCATCGGAATTATATACAAAAGGCACAATGCCGACTTAAGGACAAGAAGACTGACTCTTCTTACTGACTATGCTTTGAACCATTCCTGTGACACTAGTTATAGATTCCGAATCTACACTTCAGGTTTATTGTATCCCTCTGACCTTCTTATTGACGATGCAACTCAGAAATTCCATTGGAATGAAATACAAAAGTCAAAATTCCTACTTTAGTACACGAAGACTGACTCTTCTTACTGTCTATGTTTTGAACCATTCCTGTGACACTAGTTATAGACTCCGAAGCTTCACTCCAGGTTTACTGTATCCGTTGGACCTTCTTATTGACGATGAAACACAGAAATTTAATCGGAATTAAACACAAAAGGCACAATGCCGACTTAAGGACACGAAGACTGACTCTTCCTACTGACTTTGTTTTGAACCACTCCTGTGACACCAGTTATAGATTCCGATACTTCACTTCAGGTTTATTGTATCCCTTTGACCTTCCTATTGACGATGAAACACAGAAATTCCATCGGAATTAAATAGAAAAGGCACAATGTCGACTTAAGTACAAAAAGACTGACTCTTCTTACTGTCTATGGTTTGAACCTTTCCTGTGACACTGGTTATAGATTCCGATGCTTCACTCCAGGTTTACTGTATCCCTTGGACTTTCTTATTGACGATGAAACAGAGAAATTGCATCGGAATTAAATAGAAAAAGCACAATGCCGACTTAAGTACAAGGAGACTGACAATTCTTACTCAATATGTTTTGAACCATTCCTGTGACACTAGTTATAGGTTCCCATGCTTCACTTCAGGGTTACTGTATACCTTGGACCTTCTTATTGACGATGAAACACAGAAATTGCATCTTAATAAAATACAAAAGGCACAATGCCTACTTAAGTACAAGAAGGCTGTCTCTTCCTACTGTCAATGTTTTCAACCATTGCTGTGACACTACTTTTGGATTTCGATGCTTCACTTCAGGTTAACTGTATCCCTCAGACCTTCTTATTGACAATGAAACACAGATATTGCATCGGATTTAAATACAAAAGGCACAATGCCGACTTAAGTACAAGAAGACTGACTTTTCTTACCGTCTATGTTTTGAACCATTCCTGTGACACTAGTTATAGATTCCGATGCTTCACTTCAGGTTTACTGTATCCCTCTGACCTTATTGCCGATGAAACACAGAAATTGCATCGGAATTAAATACAAAAGGCCCAATGCCGACTTAAGACCAAGAAGACTGACTCTTCTTACTGACTAAGTTTTGAACCATTCCTGTGAAACTAGTTATAGATTCCGATGCTTCACTTCAGGTTTACTGTATCCCTCTGACCTTCTTATTGACTATGAAACACAGCAATTGCATCGGAATTAAATACAAAAGCCAGAATGGCGACTTAAATACAAGAAGACTGACCCTTCTTACTGTCTATGTTTTGAACCATTCCTGTGACACTAGTTATAGATTCCGATGCTTCACTTCACGTTTACTGTTTCCCTTGGACCTTCTTATTGACGATGAAACACTGAAATTGCATCGGAATTAAATACAAAAGGCACAATTCCGACTGAAGTACAAGAAGACTGACTCTTCTTACTGTCTATGTTTTGAACCATTGCTGTGACACCAGTAATGGATTCCGATGCTTCACTTCAGGTTTATTGTATCCCTGTGACCTTCTTATTGACGATGAAACTCAGAAATTCCATCGGAATTAAATACAAAAGGCACTATGCCGACTTAAGCACAAGAAGACTGTTTCTTCTTACTGTCTATGTTTTGAACCATTCCATTGACTCTAGTTATAGATTCCGATGCTTCACTCCAGGTTTACTATATCCCTTGTACCTTCTTATTGATGATGAAACAGAAATTGCATCGGAATAAATACAAAAGGCACAATGCCAACTTAAGTACATGAAGACCGACCCTTCTTATTGCCAATGATTTGAACCATTCCTGTGACACTAGTTATAGATTCCGATGCTTTACTTCAGGTTTACTGTATCCCCTGGACATTCTTAATGACGATGAATTTCAGAAATTGCATCGGAATTAAATACAAAAGGCACAATGCATACTTAAGTACAAGAAGATTGACTCTTCTTACAGTCTATGATTTGAACAATTCCTGTGACAATTGTTAAAGATTCTGATACTTCACTCCAGGTTTACTATATTCCTTGGACCTTCTTATTGACGATGAAACACAGAAATTGCATCGGAATTATATACAAAAGGCACAATGCCGACTTAAGGACAAGAAGACTGACTCTTCTTACTGACTATGCTTTGAACCATTCCTGTGACACTAGTTATAGATTCCGAATCTACACTTCAGGTTTATTGTATCCCTCTGACCTTCTTATTGACGATGCAACTCAGAAATTCCATTGGAATGAAATACAAAAGTCAAAATTCCTACTTTAGTACACGAAGACTGACTCTTCTTACTGTCTATGTTTTGAACCATTCCTGTGACACTAGTTATAGACTCCGAAGCTTCACTCCAGGTTTACTGTATCCGTTGGACCTTCTTATTGACGATGAAACACAGAAATTTAATCGGAATTAAACACAAAAGGCACAATGCCGACTTAAGGACACGAAGACTGACTTTTCCTACTGACTTTGTTTTGAACCACTCCTGTGACACCAGTTATAGATTCCGATACTTCACTTCAGGTTTATTGTATCCCTTTGACCTTCCTATTTACGATGAAACACAGAAATTCCATCGGAATTAAATAGAAAAGGCACAATGTCGACTTAAGTACAAAAAGACTGACTCTTCTTACTGTCTATGGTTTGAACCTTTCCTGTGACACTGGTTATAGATTCCGATGCTTCACTCCAGGTTTACTGTATCCCTTGGACTTTCTTATTGACGATGAAACAGAGAAATTGCATCGGAATTAAATAGAAAAAGCACAATGCCGACTTAAGTACAAGGAGACTGACAATTCTTACTCAATATGTTTTGAACCATTCCTGTGACACTAGTTATAGGTTCCCATGCTTCACTTCAGGGTTACTGTATACCTTGGACCTTCTTATTGACGATGAAACACAGAAATTGCATCTTAATAAAATACAAAAGCACAATGCCTACTTAAGTACAAGAAGGCTGTCTCTTCCTACTGTCAATGTTTTCAACCATTGCTGTGACACTACTTTTGGATTTCGATGCTTCACTTCAGGTTAACTGTATCCCTCAGACCTTCTTATTGACAATGAAACACAGATATTGCATCGGATTTAAATACAAAAGGCACAATGCCGACTTAAGTACAAGAAGACTGACTTTTCTTACCGTCTATGTTTTGAACCATTCCTGTGACACTAGTTATAGATTCCGATGCTTCACTTCAGGTTTACTGTATCCCTCTGACCTTATTGCCGATGAAACACAGAAATTGCATCGGAATTAAATACAAAAGGCCCAATGCCGACTTAAGACCAAGAAGGCTGACTCTTCTTACTGACTAAGTTTTGAACCATTCCTGTGACACTAGTTATAGATTCCGATGCTTCACTTCAGGTGTACTGTATCCCTCTGACCTTCTTATTGACTATGAAACACAGCAATTGCATCGGAATTAAATACAAAAGCCAGAATGCCGACTTAAATACAAGAAGACTGACCCTTCTTACTGTCTATGTTTTGAACCATTCCTGTGACACTAGTTATAGATTCCGATGCTTCACTTCAGGTTTACTATTTCCCTTGGACCTTCTTATTGACGATGAAACACTGAAATTGCATCGGAATTAAATACAAAAGGCACAATTCCGACTGAAGTACAAGAAGACTGACTCTTCTTACTGTCTATGTTTTGAACCATTGCTGTGACACCAGTAATGGATTCCGATGCTTCACTTCAGGTTTATTGTATCCCTGTGACCTTCTTATTGTCGATGAAACTCAGAAATTCCATCGGAATTAAATACAAAAGGCACAATGCCGACTTAAGCACAAGAAGACTGTTTCTTCTTAATGTCTATGATTTGAACCATTCCATTGACTCTAGTTATAGATTCCGATGCTTCACTCCAGGTTTACTATATCCCTTGTACCTTCTTATTGATGATGAAACAGAAATTGCATCGGAATAAATACAAAAGGCACAATGCCAACTTAAGTACATGAAGACCGACCCTTCTTATTGCCAATGATTTGAACCATTCCTGTGACACTAGTTATAGATTCCGATGCTTTACTTCAGGTTTACTGTATCCCTTGGACATTCTTAATGACGATGAATTTCAGAAATTGCATCGGAATTAAATACAAAAGGCACAATGCATACTTAAGTACAAGAAGATTGACTCTTCTTACAGTCTATGATTTGAACAATTCCTGTGACAATAGTTAAAGATTCTGATACTTCACTCCAGGTTTACTACACTCCTGGAAATGGAAAAAAGAACACATTGACACCGGTGTGTCAGACCCACCATACTTGTTCCGGACACTGCGAGAGGGCTGTACAAGCAATGATCACACGCGCGGCACAGCGGACACACCAGGAACCGCGGTGTTGGCCGTCGAATGGTGCTAGCTGCGCAGCGTTTGTGCACCGCCGCCGTCAGTGTCAGCCAGTTTGCCGTGGCATACGGAGCTCCATCGCAGTCTTTAACACTGGTAGCATGCCGCGACAGCGTGGACGTGAACCGTATGTGCAGTTGACGGACTTTGAGCGAGGGCGTATAGTGGGCATGCGGGAGGCCGAGTGGACGTACCGCCGAATTGCCCAACACGTGGGGCGTGAGGTCTCCACAGTACATCGATGTTGTCGCCAGTGGTCGGTGGAAGGTGCACGTGCCCGTCGACCTGGGACCGGACCGCAGCGACGCACGGATGCACGCCAAGACCGTAGGATCCTATGCAGTGCCGTAGGGGACCGCACCGCCACTTCCCAGCAAATTAGGGACACTGTTGCTCCTGGGGTATCGGCGAGGACCATTCGCAACCGTCTCCATGAAGCTGGGCTACGGTCCCGCACACCGTTAGGCCGTCTTCCGCTCACGCCCCAACATCGTGCAGCCCGCCTCCAGTGGTGTCGCGACAGGCGTGAATGGAGGGACGAATGGAGACGTGTCGTCTTCAGCGATGAGAGTCGCTTCTGCCTTGGTGCCAATGATGGTCGTATGCGTGTTTGGCGCCGTGCGGGTGAGCGCCACAATCAGGACTGCATACGACCGAGGCACACAGGGCCAACACCCGGCATCATGGTGTGGGGAGCGATCTCCTACACTGGCCGTACACCACTGGTGATCGTCGAGGGGACACTGAATAGTGCACGGTACATCCAAACCGTCATCGAACCCATCGTTCTACCATTCCTAGACCGGCAAGGGAACTTGCTGTTCCAACAGGACAATGCACGTCCGCATGTATCCCGTGCCACCCAACGTGCTCTAGAAGGTGTAAGTCAACTACCCTGGCCAGCAAGATCTCCGGATCTGTCCCCCATTGAGCATGTTTGGGACTGGATGAAGCGTCGTCTCACGCGGTCTGCACGTCCAGCACGAACGCTGGTCCAACTGACGCGCCAGGTGGAAATGGCATGGCAAGCCGTTCCACAGGACTACATCCAGCATCTCTACGATCGTCTCCATGGGAGAATAGCAGCCTGCATTGCTGCGAAAGGTGGATATACACTGTACTAGTGCCGACATTGTGCATGCTCTGTTGCCTGTGTCTATGTGCCTGTGGTTCTGTCAGTGTGATCATGTGATGTATCTGACCCCAGGAATGTGTCAATAAAGTTTCCCCTTCCTGGGACAATGAATTCACGGTGTTCTTATTTCAATTTCCAGGAGTGTATATTCCTTGGACCTTCTTATTGACGATGAAACACAGAAATTGCATCGGAATTATATACAAAAGGCACAATGCCGACTTAAGGACAAGAAGACTGACTCTTCTTACTGACTATGCTTTGAACCATTCCTGTGACACTAGTTATAGATTCCGAATCTACACTTCAGGTTTGTTGTATCCCTCTGACCTTATTGACGATGCAACTCAGAAATTCCATTGGAATGAAATACAAAAGTCAAAATTCCTACTTTAGTACACGAAGACTGACTCTTCTTACTGTCTATGTTTTGAACCATTCCTGTGACACTAGTTATAGATTCCGAAGCTTCACTCCAGGTTTACTGTATCCGTTGGACCTTCTTATTGACGATGAAACACAGACATTTAATCGGAATTAAACACAAAAGGCACAATGCCGACTTAAGGACACGAAGACTGACTCTTCCTACTGACTTTGTTTTGAACCACTCCTGTGACACTAGTTATAGATTCCGATACTTCACTTCAGGTTTATTGTATCCCTCTGACCTTCCTATTGACGATGAAACACAGAAATTCCATCGGAATTAAATAGAAAAGGCACAATGTCGACTTAAGTACAAAAAGACTGACTCTTCTTACTGTCTATGGTTTGAACCTTTCCTGTGACACTAGTTATAGATTCCGATGCTTCACTCCAGGTTTACTGTATCCCTTGGACTTTCTTATTGACGATGAAACAGAGAAATTGCATCGGAATTAAATAGAAAAAGCACAATGCCGACTTAAGTACAAGGAGACTGACTCTTCTTACTCAATATGTTTTGAACCATTCCTGTGACACTAGTTATAGGTTCCGATGCTTCACTTCAGGGTTACTGTATACCTTGGACCTTCTTATTGACGATGAAACACAGAAATTGCATCTCAATAAAATACAATAGGCACAATGCCTACTTAAGTACAAGAAGGCTGTCTCTTCCTACTGTCAATGTTTTCAACCATTGCTGTGACACTACTTTTGGATTTCGATGCTTCACTTCAGGTTAACTGTATCCCTCAGACCTTCTTATTGACAATGAAACACAGATATTGCATCGGATTTAAATACAAAAGGCACAATGCCGACTTAAGTACAAGAAGACTGACTTTTCTTACCGTCTATGTTTTGAACCATTCCTGTGACACTAGTTATAGATTCCGATGCTTCACTTCAGGTTTACTGTATCCCTCTGACCTTATTGCCGATGAAACACAGAAATTGCATCGGAATTAAATACAAAAGGCCCAATGCCGACTTAAGACCATGAAGAATGACTCTTCTTACTGACTAAGTTTTGAACCATTCCTGTGACACTAGTTATAGATTCCGATGCTTCACTTCAGGTTTACTGTATCCCTCTGACCTTCTTATTGACTATGAAACACAGCAATTGCATCGGAATTAAATACAAAAGCCAGAATGCCGACTTAAATACAAGAAGACTGACCCTTCTTACTGTCTATGTTTTGAACCATTCCTGTGACACTAGTTATAGATTCCGATGCTTCACTTCAGGTTTACTGTTTCCCTTGGACCTTCTTATTGACGATGAAACACTGAAATTGCATCGGAATTAAATACAAAAGGCACAATTCCGACTGAAGTACAAGAAGACTGACTCTTCTTACTGTCTATGTTTTGAACCATTGCTGTGACACCAGTAATGGATTCCGATGCTTCACTTCAGGTTTATTGTATCCCTGTGACCTTCTTATTGACGATGAAACTCAGAAATTCCATCGGAATTAAATACAAAAGGCACAATGCCGACTTAAGCACAAGAAGACTGTTTCTTCTTACTGTCTATGTTTTGAACCATTCCATTGACTCTAGTTATAGATTCCGATGCTTCACTTCAGGTTTACTGAATCCCTAGGACCTTTTTATTGACGATGAAACACATAAATTGCATCGGAATTAAATACAAAAGGCACAATGCCGACTTAAGTACAAGAAGACCGACTCTTCCTACTGTCTATGTATTGAACCATTCCTGTGACACTAGTTATAGATTCCGATGCTTCACTTCAGGTTTACTGTATCCCTTGGACCTTCTTATTGACGATGAAACACAGAAATTGCATCCGAATTAAATACAAAAGGCATAATGCCGACTTAAATACAAGAAGACTGACTCTTCTTACTGTCTATGTTTTGAACCATCCCTATGACACTAGTTATAGTTTCCGATGCTTCACTCCAGGTTTACTGTATCCCTTGGTCCTTCTTATTGACGAAGAAACACAGAAATTGCATCGGAATTAAATACAAAAGGCACAATGCCGACTTTAGTACAAGAAGACTGACTCTTATTACTGACTATGTTTCGGATCATTCCTGTGACACTAGTAATAAATTCCGATGCTTCACTTTGGGTTTACTGTATCCTTTGGACCATCTTATTGACGATGAAACACAGAAATTGCATCGGAATTAAATACAAAAGGCACAATGCAGAATTAGGTACAAGAAGACTGACACTTCTTACTGTCTATATTTTGAACCATTCCTGTGACACTAGTTATAGATTCCAATGCTTTACTCCAGGATTACTGTATCCCTTGGACCTTCTATTTTGACGATTAAACACAGAAATTGCATCGGAATTAAACACAAAAGGCACAATACCGACTAAAGTACAAGAAGACTGACTCTTCTTACAGTCTATGTTTTGAACCATTCCTGTGACGCTAGTTATAGATTCCGGTGCTTCTCTTCAGGTTTACTGTATCCCTTGGACCTTCTTATGGACGATGAAACACAGAAATGTCATCAGAATTAAATAGAAAATGCACAATGCCGACTTAAGTACAAGAAGACTGACGCTTCTTACTGACTATGTTTTGAAATATTCCTGTGACACTAGTTATAGATCCGATGCTTCACTTCAGGTTTACTGTATCCCTTGGACCTTCTTACTGACGATGAAACACAGATATTGCTTCGGAATTAAATAGAAAAGGCACAATAACGACTTAAGTACAAGAAGACTGACTCTTCATACTGTCTATGTTTTGAACCATTCCTGTGACACTAGTTATAGATTCCGATGCTTCACTTCAGGTTTACTGTATCCCTTGGACCTTCTTATTGACGATGAAACACAAAAATTGCATCGGAATTAAATAGAAAAGGCACAATGCCGACTTAAGTACTAAAAGACTGACACTTCCTACTGTCTATGTTTTGAACCATTCCTAAGACACTTATTATAGATTGCGATGCTTCACTTAAGGGTTACTGTATCCCTTGGACCTTCTTATTGACGATGAAACACTGAAATCGTATCGGAATTCAATACAAAAGGCACAAGGCCAACTTAACTACAAGAAGACTGACTCTTCTTACTGACTATGTTTTGAACCATTCCTGTGACACTAGTTATAGATTCCGATCCTGAACTTCAGGTTTACTGTATCCCTCTGACCTTCTTATTGACGATGAAAGACAGAAATTGCATCGGAATTAAATACAAAAGGCACAATTCCGAATTAAGTACAAGAAGACTGACTCTTCTTACTGACTATGTTTTGAACCATTCCTGTGACACTAGTTATACATTCCGTTGCTTCACTCCAGGTTGACTGTATCCCTTGGACCTTCTTATTGACGATGAAACACAGAAATTGCATCGGAATTAAATACAATAGGCACAATGCCGACTTCAGTACAAGAAGACTGACTCTTCTTACTGACTATGTTTTAAACCATTCCTGTGACACTAGTTATAGATTCCGTTGCTTCACTTCAGGTTTACCGTATCCCTCTGACCTACTTATTGACGATGAGAGACAGAAATTGCATCGGAATTAAATACAAAAAGCAAAATGCCGACTTAAGTACAAGATGACTGACTCTTCTTACTGACTATGTTTTGAACCATTCCGGTGAGACTAGTTATAGATTCCGATGCTTCACTTCAGGTTTACTGTATCCCTCTGACCTTCTTATTGACGATGAAACACAGAAAGTGCATCGGAATTAAATACAAAAGCCACAATGCTGATTTAAGTACAAGAAGACCAACACTTCTTACAGTCTATGCTTTGAACCAATCCTGTGACACTAGTTATAGATTCCGATGCTTCACTGCAGGTTTACTGTTTCCCTTGGACCTTCTTCTTGACGAAGAAACACAGAATTTGCATCGGAAATAAATACAAAATCACAATGCCGACTTAAGTACAAGAAAACTTACTCTATCTACTGTCTATGTTTTGAACCATTTCTGTGACACTAGTTATAGAGTCCGATGCTTCACTTTAGAATTTACTGTATCCCTTGGACCTTGTTATTGACGATGAATCACAGAAATTGAGTCGGAATTAAATACAAAAGGCACAATTCCGAATTAAGTACAAGAAGACTGACTCTTCTTACTGCCTATGTTTTGAACCATTCCTGTGACACTATTTATAGATTACGATGCTACACTCCACGTTTACTGTATCAATTGGACCTTCTTATTGACGATGAAACACAGAAATCGCATCGGAATTAAATACAAAAGGCACAATGCCGACATAAGTACAAGAAGTCTGACTCTTCTTAGTGATTATAGTTTCAACCATTCCTGTGACACTAGTTATAGATCCCGATGCTTCACTCCAGGTTTACTGTATCCCTTGGACCTTCTTGTTGACGATGAAACACAGAAATTGCATCGGAATTAAATACAAAAGGCACAATGCCGACCTAAGGGCAAGAAGACTGACTCATCTTACTGACTATACTTGGAACCATTCCTGTGACACTAGCTATAGATTCATATGCTTCACTTCAGGTTTACTGTATCCCTCTGACAATTCTTATTGACGATGAAGCACAGAAATTGCATCGGAATTAAATACAAAAGGCACAATGCCGACTTAAGTACAAGAAGACTGACTCTTCCTACTGTCTATGGTTTGAACCATTCCTGTGACACTAGTGATAGATTCCGATGCTTCACTTCAGGTTTACTGTATCCCTTGGACCTTCTTATTGACGATGAAACACAGGAATTGCATCGGAATTAAATAGAAAAGCACAATGCCGACTTAAGTACAAGAAGACTGCCTCTTCTTACTGACTATGTTTTGAACCATTCCTGTGACACTATTTATAGTTTCCGATGCTTCACGTGAGGTTTACTGTATCCCTTGGACCTTCTTATTGACGATGAAACACAGAAATTGCATCGGAATTAAATACAAAAGGCAAAATACCGACTTAAGTACACGAAGACTGACTCTTCTTACGGTCTATGATTTGAACCATTCCTGTGACACTAGTTATAGATTCCGATGCTGCACTCCAGGTTTACTGTGTCCCTTGGACGTTCTTATTGACGATGAAACACAGAAATTGCATCGGAATTAAATACAAAAGGCACAATGCCGACTTAAGGACAAGAAGACAGACTCTTCTTACTGACTTTGTTTTTTACCATTCCTGTGACACTAGTTATAGATTCCAATGCTTCACTTCAGGTATACTGTATCCCTAGGACCTTCGTATTGACGATGAAACAAAAAAATTGCATCTGAATTATATACATAAGATACAATGCCGACTTAAGTACAATAAGACTGACTCTTCCTACTGTCTATGGTTTGAACCATTCCTGTGACACTAGTGATAGATTCCGATGCTTCACTTCAGGTTTACTGTATCCCTTGGACCTTCTTATTGACGATGAAACACAGATATTGCATCGGAATTAAATACAAATGGCATAAAGACGACTTAAGTACATGAAGACCGACTCTTCCTACTGACTATGTTTTGAACCATTCCTGTGACACTAGTTATAGATTCCGATGCTTCACTTCAGGTTTACTGTATCTCTTGGACCTTTTTATTGACGATGAAACACAGAAATTACATCGGAATTAAATACAAAAGGCACAATGCCGACGTAAGTACAAGAAGACTGACTCTTCCTACTGTCTATGTTTAGAACCATTCCTGTGACACTAGTTTTGGATTGCGATGCTTCACTTCATGTTTACAGTATCCCTCTGACCTTCTTATTGAAGATGAAACACAGAAATTGCATCGGAATTAAATGCAAATGGCACAATGCCGACTTAAGTACATGAACACTGACTCTTCCTAGTGTCTATGCTATGAACCATTCCTGTGACACTAGTTATAGATTCCGATGCTTTACATCAGGTTTACTGTATCCCTCTGACCTTATTGCCGATGAAACACAGAAATTGCATCGGAATTAAATACAAAAGGCACAATGCCGGCTTAAGTACAAGAAGACTGACTCTTCTTACTGTCTATGATTTGAACCATTCCTCTGACAATAGTTATAGATTCCGATGCTTCACTCCAGGTTTACTATATCCATTGGACCTTCTTATTGACGATGAAACACAGAAATTGCATCGGAATTATATACAAAAGGCACAATGCCGACTTAAGGACAAGAAGACTGACTCTTCTTACCGACTATGTTTTGAACCATTCCTGTGACACTAGCTATAGATTCCGATGCTTCACTTCAGGTTTACTGTATCCCTCTGACCTTCTTATTGACGATGAAACACAGAAATTGCATCGGAATTAAATACAAAAGGCACAATGCCGACTTATGTACAAGAAGACTGACTCTTCTTACCGTCTATGATTTGAACCATTCCTGTGACACTAGTTATAGATTCCGATGCTTCACTTCAGGTATACTGTATACCTCTGACCTTATTGCCGATGAAACACAGAAATTGCATCGGAATTAAATACAAAAGGCCCAATGCCGACTTAAGAACAAGAAGACTGTCTCTTCTTACTGACTATGTTTGGAACCATTCCTGTGACATTAGTTATAGATTCCGATGCTTCACTTCAGGTTAACTGTATCCCTCTGACCTTCTTATTGACTATGAAACACAGAAATTGCATCGGAATTAAATACAAAAGGCACAATGCCGACTTAAGTACGAGAAGACTGTCTCTTCTTACTGTCTATGATTTGAACCATTTCCGTGACACTAGTTATAGATTCCGATGCTTCCCTCTAGGTTTACTATATCCCTTGGACCTTCATATTGACGATGAAACAAAGAAATTGCATCGGAAGTAAATACAAAAGGCACAATGCCGACTTAAGGACACGAAGACTGACTCTTCTTACTGACTATGTTTTGAACCATTCCCGTGACACTAGTTATAGGTTCCGATGCTTCACTTCAGGGTTACTGTATACCTTGGACCTTCTTATTGACGATGAAACACAGAAATTGCATCTTAATAAAATACAAAAGGCACAATGCCTACTTAAGTACAAGAAGGCTGTCTCTTCCTACTGTCAATGATTTCAACCATTGCTGTGACACTACTTTTGGATTTCGATGCTTCACTTCAGGTTAACTGTATCCCTCAGACCTTCTTATTGACAATGAAACACAGATATTGCATCGGATTTAAATACAAAAGGCACAATGCCGACTTAAGTACAAGAAGACTGACTTTTCTTACCGTCTATGTTTTGAACCATTCCTGTGACACTAGTTATAGATTCCGATGCTTCACTTCAGGTTTACTGTATCCCTCTGACCTTATTGCCGATGAAACACAGAAATTGCATCGGAATTAAATACAAAAGGCCCAATGCCGACTTAAGACCAAGAAGACTGACTCTTTTTACTGAGTAAGTTTTGAACCATACCTGTGACACTAGTTATAGATTCCGATGCTTCACTTCAGGTTTACTGTATCCCTCTGACCTTCTTATTGACTATGAAACACAGCAATTGCATCGGAATTAAATACAAAAGCCAGAATGCCGACTTAAATACAAGAAGACTGACCCTTCTTACTGTCTATGTTTTGAACCATTCCTGTGACACTAGTTATAGATTCCGATGCTTCACTTCAGGTTTACTGTTTCCCTTGGACCTTCTTATTGACGATGAAACACTGAAATTGCATCGGAATTAAATACAAAAGGTACAATTCCGACTGAAGTACAAAAAGACTGACTCTTCTTACTGTCTATGTTTTGAACCATTGCTGTGACACCAGTAATGGATTCCGATGCTTCACTTCAGGTTTATTGTATCCCTGTGACCTTCTTATTGACGATGAAACTCAGAAATTCCATCGGAATTAAATACAAAAGGCACAATGCCGACTTAAGCACAAGAAGACTGTTTCTTCTTACTGTCTATGTTTTGAACCATTCCATTGACTCTAGTTATAGATTCCGATGCTTCACTCCAGGTTTACTATATCCCTTGTACCTTCTTATTGATGATGAAACAGAAATTGCATCGGAATAAATACAAAAGGCACAATGCCAACTTAAGTACATGAAGACCGACCCTTCTTATTGCCAATGATTTGAACCATTCCTGTGACACTAGTTATAGATTCCGATGCTTTACTTCAGGTTTACTGTATCCCTTGGACATTCTTAATGACGATGAATTTCAGAAATTGCATCGGAATTAAATACAAAAGGCACAATGCATACTTAAGTACAAGAAGATTGACTCTTCTTACAGTCTATGATTTGAACAATTCCTGTGACAATAGTTAAAGATTCTGATACTTCACTCCAGGTTTACTATATTCCTTGGACCTTCTTATTGACGATGAAACACAGAAATTGCATCGGAATTATATACAAAAGGCACAATACCGACTTAAGGACAAGAAGACTGACTCTTCTTACTGACTATGCTTTGAACCATTCCTGTGACACTAGTTATAGATTCCGAATCTACACTTCAGGTTTATTGTATCCCTCTGACCTTCTTATTGACGATGCAACTCAGAAATTCCATTGGAATGAAATACAAAAGTCAAAATTCCTACTTTAGTACACGAAGACTGACTCTTCTTACTGTCTATGTTTTGAACCATTCCTGTGACACTAGTTATAGATTCCGAAGCTTCACTCCAGGTTTACTGTATCCGTTGGACCTTCTTATTGACGATGAAACACAGAAATTTAATCGGAATTAAACACAAAAGGCACAATGCCGACTTAAGGACACGAAGACTGACTCTTCCTACTGACTTTGTTTTGAACCACTCCTGTGACACTAGTTATAGATTCCTATACTTCACTTCAGGTTTACTGTTCCCCTTGGACCTTCTTATTGACGATGAAACACAGAAATTGCATCGGAATTAGATACAAAAGGCACAATGCCGACTTAAGTACAAGAAGACTGACTCTTCTTACTGTCTATGTTTTGAACCATTCCTGTGACACTAGTTATAGATTCCGATGCTTCACTTCAGGTTTACTGTTCCCCTTGGACCTTCTTATTGACGATGAAACACAGAAATTCCATCGGAATTAAATAGAAAAGGCACAATGTCGACTTAAGTACAAAAAGACTGACTCTTCTTACTGTCTATGGTTTGAACCTTTCCTGTGACACTAGTTATAGATTCCGATGCTTCACTCCATGTTTACTGTATCCCTTGGACTTTCTTATTGACGATGAAACAGAGAAATTGCATCGGAATTAAATAGAAAAAGCACAATGCAGACTTAAGTACAAGGAGACTGACTCTTCTTATTCAATATGTTTTGAACCATTCCTGTGACACTAGTTATAGATTCCGATGCTTCACTTCAGGGTTACTGTATACATTGGACATCCTTATTGACGATGAAACACAGAAATTGCATCGGAATTAAATACAAAAGGCACAAGGCGGACTTAAGTACAAGAAGACTGACTCTTCCTACTGTCAATGCTTTGAACCATTCCTGTGACACTAGTTTTGGATGCCGATGCTTCACTTCAGGTTAACTGTATCCCTCAGACCTTCTTATTGACAATGAAGCACAGATATTGCATCGGAATTTAATACAAAAGGCACAATGCCGACTTAAGTAGAAGAAGACTGACTCTTCTTACCGTCTATGTTTTGAACCATTCCTGTGACACTACTTATAGATTCCGATGCTTCACTTCAGGTATACTGTATCCCTCTGACCTTATTGCCGATGAAACACAGAAATTGCATCGGAATTAAATACAAAAGGCCCAATGCCGACTTAAGAACAAGAAGACTGACCCTTCTTACTGACTATGTTTGAACCATTCCTGTGACACTAGTTATGGATTCCGATGCTTCACTTCAGGTTTACTGTATCCCTCTGACATCCTTATTGACTATGAAACACAGAAATTGCATCGGAATTAAATACAAAAGCCACAATGCCGACTTCAGTACAAGAAGACTGACCCTTCTTACTGTCTATGTTTTGAACCATTCCTGTGACACTAGTTATAGATTCCGATGCTTCACTTCAGGTTTACTGTTCCTCTTGGGCCTTCTTATTGACGATGAAACACAGAAATTGCATCGGAATTAAATACAAAAGGCACATTGCCGACTTAAGTACAAGAAGACTGACTCTTCTTACTGTCTTTGACTTGAACCATTCCTGTGACACTAGTTATAGATTCCGATGCTTCACTTCAGGTTTATTGTATCCCTCTGACCTTCTTACTGACGATCCAACTCAGAAATTCCATTGGAATTAAATACAAAAGGCAAAATGCCAACTTTAGTACACGAAGACTGACTCTTCTTACTGTCTATGTTTTGAACCATTCCTGTGACACTAGTTATAGATTCCGATGCGTCACTCCAGGTTTACTGTATCCCTTGGACCTTCTTATTGACGATGAAACACAGAAATTGCATCGGAATTAAACACAAAAGGCACAATGCCGACTTAAGGACAAGAAGACTGACTCTACTTACTGACTTTGTTTTGAACTACTCCTGTGACACTAGTTATAGATTCCTATACTTCACTTCAGGTTTATTGTATCCCTCTGACCTTCCTATTGTCGATGAAACACAGAAATTGCATCGGAATTAAATAGAAAAGGCACAATGTCGACTTAAGTACAAGAAGACTGACTCTTCTTACTGTCTATGGTTTGAACCTTTCCTGTGACACTAGTTATAGATTCCTATACTTCACTTCAGGTTTACTGTTCCCCTTGGACCTTCTTATTGACGATGAAACACAGAAATTGCATCGGAATTAGATACAAAAGGCACAATGCCGACTTAAGTACAAGAAGACTGACTCTTCTTACTGTCTATGTTTTGAACCATTCCTGTGACACTAGTTATAGATTCCGATGCTTCACTTCAGGTTTACTGTTCCCCTTGGACCTTCTTATTGACGATGAAACACAGAAATTCCATCGGAATTAAATAGAAAAGGCACAATGTCGACTTAAGTACAAAAAGACTGACTCTTCTTACTGTCTATGGTTTGAACCTTTCCTGTGACACTAGTTATAGATTCCGATGCTTCACTCCATGTTTACTGTATCCCTTGGACTTTCTTATTGACGATGAAACAGAGAAATTGCATCGGAATTAAATAGAAAAAGCACAATGCAGACTTAAGTACAAGGAGACTGACTCTTCTTATTCAATATGTTTTGAACCATTCCTGTGACACTAGTTATAGATTCCGATGCTTCACTTCAGGGTTACTGTATACATTGGACATCCTTATTGACGATGAAACACAGAAATTGCATCGGAATTAAATACAAAAGGCACAAGGCGGACTTAAGTACAAGAAGACTGACTCTTCCTACTGTCAATGCTTTGAACCATTCCTGTGACACTAGTTTTGGATGCCGATGCTTCACTTCAGGTTAACTGTATCCCTCAGACCTTCTTATTGACAATGAAACACAGATATTGCATCGGAATTTAATACAAAAGGCACAATGCCGACTTAAGTAGAAGAAGACTGACTCTTCTTACCGTCTATGTTTTGAACCATTCCTGTGACACTACTTATAGATTCCGATGCTTCACTTCAGGTATACTGTATCCCTCTGACCTTATTGCCGATGAAACACAGAAATTGCATCGGAATTAAATACAAAAGGCCCAATGCCGACTTAAGAACAAGAAGACTGACCCTTCTTACTGACTATGTTTGAACCATTCCTGTGACACTAGTTATGGATTCCGATGCTTCACTTCAGGTTTACTGTATCCCTCTGACATCCTTATTGACTATGAAACACAGAAATTGCATCGGAATTAAATACAAAAGCCACAATGCCGACTTCAGTACAAGAAGACTGACCCTTCTTACTGTCTATGTTTTGAACCATTCCTGTGACACTAGTTATAGATTCCGATGCTTCACTTCAGGTTTACTGTTCCTCTTGGGCCTTCTTATTGACGATGAAACACAGAAATTGCATCGGAATTAAATACAAAAGGCACAATGCCGACTTAAGTACAAGAAGACTGACTCTTCTTACTGTCTTTGACTTGAACCATTCCTGTGACACTAGTTATAGATTCCGATGCTTCACTTCAGGTTTATTGTATCCCTCTGACCTTCTTACTGACGATCCAACTCAGAAATTCCATTGGAATTAAATACAAAAGGCAAAATGCCAACTTTAGTACACGAAGACTGACTCTTCTTACTGTCTATGTTTTGAACCATTCCTGTGACACTAGTTATAGATTCCGATGCGTCACTCCAGGTTTACTGTATCCCTTGGACCTTCTTATTGACGATGAAACACAGAAATTGCATCGGAATTAAACACAAAAGGCACAATGCCGACTTAAGGACAAGAAGACTGACTCTACTTACTGACTTTGTTTTGAACTACTCCTGTGACACTAGTTATAGATTCCTATACTTCACTTCAGGTTTATTGTATCCCTCTGACCTTCCTATTGTCGATGAAACACAGAAATTGCATCGGAATTAAATAGAAAAGGCACAATGTCGACTTAAGTACAAGAAGACTGACTCTTCTTACTGTCTATGGTTTGAACCTTTCCTGTGACACTAGTTATAGATTCCGATGCTTCACTCCAGGTTTACTGTATCCCTTGGACCTTCTTGTTGACGATGAAACACAGAAATTGCATCGGAATTAAATAGAAAAAGTACAATGCCGACTTAAGTACAAGAAGACTGACCCTTCTTACTGTCTATGTTTTGAACCATTCCTGTGACACTAGTTATAGATTCCGATGCTTCACTTCAGGTTAACTGTATCCCTCAGACCTTCTTATTGACAATGAAACACAGATATTGTATCGGAATTAAATACAAAAGGCACACTGCCGACTTAAGTACAAGAAGACTGACTCTTCTTACCATCTATGTTTTGAACTATTCCTGTGACACTAGTTATAGATTCCGATGCTTCACTTCAGGTTTACTGTATCCCTCTGACCTTATTGCCGATGAAACACAGAAATTGCATCGGAATTAAATACAAAAGGCCCAATGCCGACTTAAGAACAAGAAGACTGACTCTTCTTACTGACTATGTATTGAACCATTCCTGCGACACTAGTTATAGATTCCGATGCTTCACTTCAGGTTTACTGTATCCCTTGTACCTTCTTATTGACGATGAAACACAGAAATTGCATCGGAATTAAATAGAAAAGGCACAATGCCGACTTAAGTGCAAGAAGACTTACTCTTCTTACTGTCTATGTTTTGAACCATTCCTGTGACACTAGTAATGGATTCCGATGCTTCAATCCAGGTTTACTGTATCCCTTGGACCTTAATATTGACGATGAAACACAGAAATTGAATCGGAATTAAATAGAAAAGGCACTATGCCGACTTAAGTACAAGAAGACTGACTCGTCCTACTGTCTTTGTTTTGAACCATTCCAGTGACACTAGTTATAGATTACGATGCTTCACTTCAGGTTTACTGTATCCCTTGTACCTTCTTATTGATGATGAAACAGAAATTGCATCGGAATAAATTCAAAAGGCACAATTCCAACTTAAGTACATGAAGACCGACCCTTCTTATTGACAATGATTTGAACCATTCCTGTGACTCTAGTTATTGATTCCGATGCTTTACTTCAGGTTTACTGTATCCCTTGGACATTTTTAATGACGATGAAACACAGAAATTGCATCGGAATTACATACAAAAGGCACAATGCATACTTAAGTACAAGAAGACTGACTCTTCTTACTGACTATGATTTGAACCATCCCTGTGACAATAAATATAGATTCTGATACTTCACTCCAGGTTTACTATATCCCTGGGACCTTCTTATTGACAATGAAACACAGAAATTGCATCGGAATTATATACAAAAGGCACAATGCCGACTTAAGGACAAGGAGACTGACTCTTCTTACTGACTATGCTTTGAACCATTCCTGTGACACTAGTTACAGATTCCGATACTTCACTTCAGGTTTATTGTGTCCCTCTGACATTCTTATTGACGATGCAACTCAGAAATTCCATTGGAATGAAATACAAAAGATAAAATTCCTACTTTAGTACACGAAGACTGACTCTTCTTACTGTCTATGTTTTGAACCATTCCTGTGACACTAGTTATAGATTCCGATGCTTCACTCCAGGTTTACTGTATCCGTTGGACCTTCTTATTGACGATGAAACACAGAAATTTAATCGGAATTAAACACAAAAGGCACAATGCCGACTTAAGGACAAGAAGACTGACTCTTCTTACTGACTTTGTTTTGAACCACTCCTGTGACACTAGTTATAGATTCCGATACTTCACTTCAGGTTTATTGTATCCCTCTGACATTGCTATTGACGATGAAACACAGAAATTCCATCGGAAGTAAATAGAAAAGGCACAATGTCGACTTAAGTACAAGAAGACTGACTCTTCTTACTGTCTATGGTTTGAACCTTTCCTGTGACACTAGTTATAGATTCCGATGCTTCACTCCAGGTTTACTGTATCCCTCGGACTTTCTTAATGACGATGAAACAAAGAAATTGCATCGGAATTAAATAGAAAAGGCACAATGCCGACTTAAGTACAAGAAGACTGACTCTTCTTACTGAATATGTTTTGAACCATTCCTGTGACACTAGTTATAGATTCCGATGCTTCACTTCAGGGTTACTGTATACATTGGACATCCTTATTGACGATGAAACACAGAAATTGCATCGGAATTAAATACAAAAGGCACAATGCCGACTTAAGTACAAGAAGACTGACTCTACCTACTGTCAATGCTTTGAACCATTCCTGTGACACTAGTTTTGGATTCCGATGCTTCACTTCAGGTTAACTGTATCCCTCAGACCTACTTATTGACAATGAAACACAGATATTGCATCGGAATTAAATACAAAAGGCACAATGCCGACTTAAGTACAAGAAGACTGACTCTTCTTACCGTATATGTTTTGAACCATTCCTGTGACACTAGTTATAGATTCCGATGCTTCACTTCAGGTTTACTGTATCCCTCTGACATTCTTATTGACTGTGAAACACAGAAATTGCATCGGAATTAAATACAAAAGCCACAATGCCGACTTCAGTACAAGAAGACTGACCCTTCTTATTGTCTATGTTTTGAACCATTCCTGTGACACTAGTTATAGATTCCGATGCTTCACTTCAGGTTTACTGTTTCCCTTGGACCTTCTTATTGACGATGAAACACAGAAATTGCATCGGAATTAAATACAAAAGGCACAATGCCGACTTAAGTACAAGAAGACTGACTCTTCTTACTGTCTATGATTTGAACCATTCCTGTGACACTAGTTATAGATTCCGATGCTTCACTTCAGGTTTATTGTATCCCTCTGACCTTCTTACTGACGATGCAACTCAGAAATTCCATTGGAATTAAATACAAAAGGCAAAATGCCAACTTTAGTACACGAAGACTGACTCTTCTTACTGACTATGCTTTGAACCATTCCTGTGACACTAGTTACAGATTCCGATACTTCACTTCAGGTTTATTGTGTCCCTCTGACATTCTTATTGACGATGCAACTCAGAAATTCCATTGGAATGAAATACAAAAGACAAAATTCCTACTTTAGTACACGAAGACTGACTCTTCTTACTGTCTATGTTTTGAACCATTCCTGTGACACTAGTTATAGATTCCGATGCTTCACTCCAGGTTTACTGTATCCGTTGGACCTTCTTATTGACGATGAAACACAGAAATTTAATCGGAATTAAACACAAAAGCCACAATGCCGACTTAAGGACAAGAAGACTGACTCTTCTTACTGACTTTGTTTTGAACCACTCCTGTGACACTAGTTATAGATTCCGATACTTCACTTCAGGTTTATTGTATCCCTCTGACATTCCTATTGACGATGAAACACAGAAATTCCATCGGAATTAAATAGAAAAGGCACAATGTCGACTTAAGTACAAGAAGACTGACTCTTCTTACTGTCTATGGTTTGAACCTTTCCTGTGACACTAGTTATAGATTCCGATGCTTCACTCCAGGTTTACTGTATCCCTCGGACTTTCTTAATGACGATGAAACAAAGAAATTGCATCGGAATTAAATAGAAAAGGCACAATGCCGACTTAAGTACAAGAAGACTGACTCTTCTTACTGAATATGTTTTGAACCATTCCTGTGACACTAGTTATAGATTCCGATGCTTCACTTCAGGGTTACTGTATACATTGGACATCCTTATTGACGATGAAACACAGAAATTGCATCGGAATTAAATACAAAAGGCACAATGCCGACTTAAGTACAAGAAGACTGACTCTACCTACTGTCAATGCTTTGAACCATTCCTGTGACACTAGTTTTGGATTCCGATGCTTCACTTCAGGTTAACTGTATCCCTCAGACCTACTTATTGACAATGAAACACAGATATTGCATCGGAATTAAATACAAAAGGCACAATGCCGACTTAAGTACAAGAAGACTGACTCTTCTTACCGTATATGTTTTGAACCATTCCTGTGACACTAGTTATAGATTCCGATGCTTCACTTCAGGTTTACTGTATCCCTCTGACATTCCTATTGACTGTGAAACACAGAAATTGCATCGGAATTAAATACAAAAGCCACAATGCCGACTTCAGTACAAGAAGACTGACCCTTCTTATTGTCTATGTTTTGAACCATTCCTGTGACACTAGTTATAGATTCCGATGCTTCACTTCAGGTTTACTGTTTCCCTTGGACCTTCTTATTGACGATGAAACACAGAAATTGCATCGGAATTAAATACAAAAGGCACAATGCCGACTTAAGTACAAGAAGACTGACTCTTCTTACTGTCTATGATTTGAACCATTCCTGTGACACTAGTTATAGATTCCGATGCTTCACTTCAGGTTTATTGTATCCCTCTGACCTTCTTACTGACGATGCAACTCAGAAATTCCATTGGAATTAAATACAAAAGGCAAAATGCCAACTTTAGTACACGAAGACTGACTCTTCTTACTGTCTATGGTTTGAACCTTTCCTGTGACACTAGTTATAGATTTCGATGCTTCACTCCTTGTTTACTGTATCCCTTGGACCTTCTTGTTGACGATGAAACACAGAAATTGCATCGGAATTAAATAGAAAAAGCACAATGCCGACTTAAGTACAACAAGACTGACTCTTCTTACTGACTATGTTTTGAACCATTCCTGTGACACTAGTTATAAATTCCGAAGCTTCACTTCAGGGTTACTGTATACCTTGGACCTTCTTATTTACGATGAAACACAGAAATTGCATCGGAATTAAATACAAATGGCACAATGCCGACTTAAGTACAAGAAGACTGACTCTTCCTACTGTCAATGCTTTGAACCATTCCTGTGACACTAGTTTAGGATTCCGATGCTTCACTTCAGGTTAACTGTATCCCTCAGACCTTATTGTCAATGAAACACAGTTATTGCATCGGAATTAAATACAAAAGGCACAATGCCGCCTTAAGTACAAGAAGACTGACTCTTCTTACTGACTATGTTTTGAACCATTCCTGTGACACTAGTTATAGATTCCGATGCTTCACTTCAGGTTAACTGTATCCCTCTGACCTTCTTATTGACTATGAAACACGGAAATTGCATCGGAATTAAATACAAAAGCCACAATGCCGACTTAAGTACAAGAAGACTGACCCTTCTTACTGTCTATGTTTTGAACCATTCCTGTGGCACTAGTTATAGATTCCGATGCTTCACTTCAGGTTTACTGTTTCCCTTGGACCTTCTTATTGACGATGAAACACAGAAATTGCATCCGAATTAAATACAAAAGGCACAATGCCGACATAAGTACGAGAAGACTGACTCTTCTTACTGTCTATGTTTTGAACCATTTCTGTGACACTAGTTATAGATTCCGATGCTTCACTCCAGGTTTACTATATCCCTTGGACCTTCTTATTGACGATGAAACAAAGAAATTGCATCGGAATTAAATACAAAAGGCACAATGCCGACTTAAGGACAAGAAGACTGACTCTTATTACTGACTAAGCTTTGAACCATTCCCGTGACACTAGTTATAGATTCCGATGCTTCACTTTAGGTTTATTGTATCCCTGCGACCTTCTTATTGACGATGAAACTCAGAAATTCCATCGGAATTAAATACAAAAGGCACAATGCCGACTTAAGTACAAGAAGACTGACTCTTCCTACTGTCAATGTTTTCAACCATTCCTGTGACACTAGTTTTGGATTTCGATGCTTCACTTCAGGTTAACTGTATCCCTCAGACCTTCTTATTGACAATGATACACAGATATGGTATCGGAATTAAATACAAAAGGCACACTGCCGACTTAAGTACAAGAAGACTGACTCTTCTTACCGTCTATGTTTTTAACCATTCCTGTGACACTAGTTATTGATTCCGATGCTTCACTTCAGGTTTACTGTATCCCTCTGACCTTATTGCCGATGAAACACAGAAATTGCATCGGAATTAAATACAAAAGGCCCAATGCCGACTTAAGAACAAGAAGACTGACTCTTCTTACTGACTATGTTTTGAACCATTCCTGCGACACTAGTTATAGATTCCGATGCTTCACTTCAGGTTTACTGTATCCCTTGGACCTTCTTATTGACGATGAAACACAGAAATTGCATCGGAATTAAATAGAAAAGGCACAATGCCGACTTAGGTACAAGAAGACTGACTCTTCTTACTGTCTATGATTTGAACCATTCCTGTGACACTAGTAATGGATTCCGATGCTTCACTCCAGGTTTACTGTATCCCTTGGACCTAAATATTGACGATGAAACACAGAAATTGAATCGGAATTAAATAGAAAAGGCACTATGCCGACTTAAGTGCAAGAAGACTGACTCGTCCTACTGTCTTTGTTTTGAACCATTCCAGTGACACTAGTTATAGATTACGATGCTTCACTTCGGGTTTAGTGTATCCCTTGGACATTTTTAATGACGATGAAACACAGAAATTGCATCGGAATTAAATACAAAAGGCACAATACATACTTAAGTACAAGAAGAGTGACTCTTCTTACTGTCTATGATTTGAAACATCCCTGTGACAATAGTTATAGATTCTGATACTTCACTCCAGGTTTACTATATCCCTTGGACCTTCTTATTGACGATGAAACACAGAAATTGCATCGGAATTATATACAAAAGGCACAATGCCGACTTAAGGACAAGGAGACTGACTCTTCTTTTGACTATGCGTTGAACCATTCCTGTGACACTAGTTATAGATTCCGATACTTCACTTCTGGTTTATTGTATCCCTCTGACCTTCTTATTGACGATGCAACTCAGAAATTCCATTGGAATGAAATACAAAAGACAAAATTCCTACTTTAGTACACGAAGACTGACTCTTCTTACTGTCTATGTTTTGAACCATTCCTGTGACACTAGTTATAGATTCCGATGCTTCACTCCAGGTTTACTGTATCCGTTGGACCTTCTTATTGACGATGAAACACAGAAATTTAATCGGAATTAAACACAAAAGGCACAATGCCGACTTAAGGACAAGAAGACTGACTCTTCTTACTGACTTTGTTTTGAACCACTCCTGTGACACTAGTTATAGATTCCGATACTTCACTTAAGGATTATTGTATCCCTCTGACCTTCCTATTGACGATGAAACACAGAAATTCCATCGGAATTAAATAGAAAAGGCACAATGTCGACTTAAGTACAAGAAGACTGACTCTTCTTACTGTCTATGGTTTGAACCTTTCCTGTGACACTAGTTATAGATTCCGATGCTTCACTCCAGGTTTACTGTATCCCTCGGACTTTCTTAATGACGATGAAACAAAGAAATTGCATCGGAATTAAATAGAAAAGGCACAATGCCGACTTAAGTACAAGAAGACTGACTCTTCTTACTGAATATGTTTTGAACCATTCCTGTGACACTAGTTATAGATTCCGATGCTTCACTTCAGGGTTACTGTATACATTGGACATCCTTATTGACGATGAAACACAGAAATCGCATCGGAATTAAATACAAAAGGCACAATGCCGACTTAAGTACAAGAAGACTGACTCTACCTACTGTCAATGCTTTGAACCATTCCTGTGACACTAGTTTTGGATTCCGATGCTTCACTTCAGGTTAACTGTATCCCTCAGACCTACTTATTGACAATGAAACACAGATATTGCATCGGAATTAAATACAAAAGGCACAATGCCGACTTAAGTACAAGAAGACTGACTCTTCTTACCGTATATGTTTTGAACCATTCCTGTGACACTAGTTATAGATTCCGATGCTTCACTTCAGGTTTACTGTATCCCTCTGACATTCTTATTGACTGTGAAACACAGAAATTGCATCGGAATTAAATACAAAAGCCACAATGCCGACTTCAGTACAAGAAGACTGACCCTTCTTATTGTCTATGTTTTGAACCATTCCTGTGACACTAGTTATAGATTCCGATGCTTCACTTCAGGTTTACTGTTTCCCTTGGACCTTCTTATTGACGATGAAACACAGAAATTGCATCGGAATTAAATACAAAAGGCACAATGCCGACTTAAGTACAAGAAGACTGACTCTTCTTACTGTCTATGATTTGAACCATTCCTGTGACACTAGTTATAGATTCCGATGCTTCACTTCAGGTTTATTGTATCCCTCTGACCTTCTTACTGACGATGCAACTCAGAAATTCCATTGGAATTAAATACAAAAGGCAAAATGCCAACTTTAGTACACGAAGACTGACTCTTCTTACTGTCTATGGTTTGAACCTTTCCTGTGACACTAGTTATAGATTTCGATGCTTCACTCCTTGTTTACTGTATCCCTTGGACCTTCTTGTTGACGATGAAACACAGAAATTGCATCGGAATTAAATAGAAAAAGCACAATGCCGACTTAAGTACAACAAGACTGACTCTTCTTACTGACTATGTTTTGAACCATTCCTGTGACACTAGTTATAAATTCCGAAGCTTCACTTCAGGGTTACTGTATACCTTGGACCTTCTTATTTACGATGAAACACAGAAATTGCATCGGAATTAAATACAAATGGCACAATGCCGACTTAAGTACAAGAAGACTGACTCTTCCTACTGTCAATGCTTTGAACCATTCCTGTGACACTAGTTTAGGATTCCGATGCTTCACTTCAGGTTAACTGTATCCCTCAGACCTTATTGTCAATGAAACACAGATATTGCATCGGAATTAAATACAAAAGGCACAATGCCGCCTTAAGTACAAGAAGACTGACTCTTCTTACTGACTATGTTTTGAACCATTCCTGTGACACTAGTTATAGATTCCGATGCTTCACTTCAGGTTAACTGTATCCCTCTGACCTTCTTATTGACTATGAAACACGGAAATTGCATCGGAATTAAATACAAAAGCCACAATGCCGACTTAAGTACAAGAAG
The DNA here is from genome assembly GCF_023864345.2 of Schistocerca serialis cubense. Taxonomy (NCBI): domain Eukaryota; kingdom Metazoa; phylum Arthropoda; class Insecta; order Orthoptera; family Acrididae; genus Schistocerca; species Schistocerca serialis. Next base: position 7,327,100 of record NC_064645.1, read on the forward strand.
ACTGACCCTTCTTACTGTCTATGTTTTGAACCATTCCTGTGGCACTAGTTATAGATTCCGATGCTTCACTTCAGGTTTACTGTTTCCCTTGGACCTTCTTATTGACGATGAAACACAGAAATTTCATCCGAATTAAATACAAAAGGCACAATGCCGACATAAGTACGAGAAGACTGACTCTTCTTACTGTCTATGTTTTGAACCATTTCTGTGACACTAGTTATAGATTCCGATGCTTCACTCCAGGTTTACTATATCCCTTGGACCTTCTTATTGACGATGAAACAAAGAAATTGCATCGGAATTAAATACAAAAGGCACAATGCCGACTTAAGGACAAGAAGACTGACTCTTATTACTGACTAAGCTTTGAACCATTCCCGTGACACTAGTTATAGATTCCGATGCTTCACTTTAGGTTTATTGTATCCCTGCGACCTTCTTATTGACGATGAAACTCAGAAATTCCATCGGAATTAAATACAAAAGGCACAATGCCGACTTAAGTACAAGAAGACTGACTCTTCCTACTGTCAATGTTTTCAACCATTCCTGTGACACTAGTTTTGGATTTCGATGCTTCACTTCAGGTTAACTGTATCCCTCAGACCTTCTTATTGACAATGAAACACAGATATGGTATCGGAATTAAATACAAAAGGCACACTGCCGACTTAAGTACAAGAAGACTGACTCTTCTTACCGTCTATGTTTTGAACCATTCCTGTGACACTAGTTATTGATTCCGATGCTTCACTTCAGGTTTACTGTATCCCTTGGACCTTCTTATTGCCGATGAAACACAGAAATTGCATCGGAATTAAATACAAAAGGCCCAATGCCGACTTAAGAACAAGAAGACTGACTCTTCTTACTGACTATGTTTTGAACCATTCCTGCGACACTAGTTATAGATTCCGATGCTTCACTTCAGGTTTACTGTATCCCTTGGACCTTCTTATTGACGATGAAACACAGAAATTGCATCGGAATTAAATAGAAAAGGCACAATGCCGAAGACTGACTCTTCTTACTGTCTATGATTTGAACCATTCCTGTGACACTAGTAATGGATTCCGATGCTTCACTCCAGGTTTACTGTATCCCTTGGACCTAAATATTGACGATGAAACACAGAAATTGAATCGGAATTAAATAGAAAAGGCACAATGCATACTTAAGTACAAGAAGACTGACTCTTCTTACTGACTATGATTTGAACCATCCCTGTGACAATAAATATAGATTCTGATACTTCACTCCAGGTTTACTATATCCCTGGGACCTTCTTATTGACAATGAAACACAGAAATTGCATCGGAATTATATACAAAAGGCACAATGCCGACTTAAGGACAAGGAGACTGACTCTTCTTACTGACTATGCTTTGAACCATTCCTGTGACACTAGTTACAGATTCCGATACTTCACTTCAGGTTTATTGTGTCCCTCCGACATTCTTATTGACGATGCAACTCAGAAATTCCATTGGAATGAAATACAAAAGATAAAATTCCTACTTTAGTACACGAAGACTGACTCTTCTTACTGTCTATGTTTTGAACCATTCCTGTGACACTAGTTATAGATTCCGATGCTTCACTCCAGGTTTACTGTATCCGTTGGACCTTCTTATTGACGATGAAACACAGAAATTTAATCGGAATTAAACACAAAAGGCACAATGCCGACTTAAGGACAAGAAGACTGACTCTTCTTACTGACTTTGTTTTGAACCACTCCTGTGACACTAGTTATAGATTCCGATACTTCACTTCAGGTTTATTGTATCCCTCTGACATTGCTATTGACGATGAAACACAGAAATTCCATCGGAAGTAAATAGAAAAGGCACAATGTCGACTTAAGTACAAGAAGACTGACTCTTCTTACTGTCTATGGTTTGAACCTTTCCTGTGACACTAGTTATAGATTCCGATGCTTCACTCCAGGTTTACTGTATCCCTCGGACTTTCTTAATGACGATGAAACAAAGAAATTGCATCGGAATTAAATAGAAAAGGCACAATGCCGACTTAAGTACAAGAAGACTGACTCTTCTTACTGAATATGTTTTGAACCATTCCTGTGACACTAGTTATAGATTCCGATGCTTCACTTCAGGGTTACTGTATACATTGGACATCCTTATTGACGATGAAACACAGAAATTGCATCGGAATTAAATACAAAAGGCACAATGCCGACTTAAGTACAAGAAGACTGACTCTACCTACTGTCAATGCTTTGAACCATTCCTGTGACACTAGTTTTGGATTCCGATGCTTCACTTCAGGTTAACTGTATCCCTCAGACCTACTTATTGACAATGAAACACAGATATTGCATCGGAATTAAATACAAAAGGCACAATGCCGACTTAAGTACAAGAAGACTGACTCTTCTTACCGTATATGTTTTGAACCATTCCTGTGACACTAGTTATAGATTCCGATGCTTCACTTCAGGTTTACTGTATCCCTCTGACATTCTTATTGACTGTGAAACACAGAAATTGCATCGGAATTAAATACAAAAGCCACAATGCCGACTTCAGTACAAGAAGACTGACCCTTCTTATTGTCTATGTTTTGAACCATTCCTGTGACACTAGTTATAGATTCCGATGCTTCACTTCAGGTTTACTGTTTCCCTTGGACCTTCTTATTGACGATGAAACACAGAAATTGCATCGGAATTAAATACAAAAGGCACAATGCCGACTTAAGTACAAGAAGACTGACTCTTCTTACTGTCTATGATTTGAACCATTCCTGTGACACTAGTTATAGATTCCGATGCTTCACTTCAGGTTTATTGTATCCCTCTGACCTTCTTACTGACGATGCAACTCAGAAATTCCATTGGAATTAAATACAAAAGGCAAAATGCCAACTTTAGTACACGAAGACTGACTCTTCTTACTGACTATGCTTTGAACCATTCCTGTGACACTAGTTACAGATTCCGATACTTCACTTCAGGTTTATTGTGTCCCTCTGACATTCTTATTGACGATGCAACTCAGAAATTCCATTGGAATGAAATACAAAAGACAAAATTCCTACTTTAGTACACGAAGACTGACTCTTCTTACTGTCTATGTTTTGAACCATTCCTGTGACACTAGTTATAGATTCCGATGCTTCACTCCAGGTTTACTGTATCCGTTGGACCTTCTTATTGACGATGAAACACAGAAATTTAATCGGAATTAAACACAAAAGGCACAATGCCGACTTAAGGACAAGAAGACTGACTCTTCTTACTGACTTTGTTTTGAACCACTCCTGTGACACTAGTTATAGATTCCGATACTTCACTTCAGGTTTATTGTATCCCTCTGACATTCCTATTGACGATGAAACACAGAAATTCCATCGGAATTAAATAGAAAAGGCACAATGTCGACTTAAGTACAAGAAGACTGACTCTTCTTACTGTCTATGGTTTGAACCTTTCCTGTGACACTAGTTATAGATTCCGATGCTTCACTCCAGGTTTACTGTATCCCTCGGACTTTCTTAATGACGATGAAACAAAGAAATTGCATCGGAATTAAATAGAAAAGGCACAATGCCGACTTAAGTACAAGAAGACTGACTCTTCTTACTGAATATGTTTTGAACCATTCCTGTGACACTAGTTATAGATTCCGATGCTTCACTTCAGGGTTACTGTATACATTGGACATCCTTATTGACGATGAAACACAGAAATTGCATCGGAATTAAATACAAAAGGCACAATGCCGACTTAAGTACAAGAAGACTGACTCTACCTACTGTCAATGCTTTGAACCATTCCTGTGACACTAGTTTTGGATTCCGATGCTTCACTTCAGGTTAACTGTATCCCTCAGACCTACTTATTGACAATGAAACACAGATATTGCATCGGAATTAAATACAAAAGGCACAATGCCGACTTAAGTACAAGAAGACTGACTCTTCTTACCGTATATGTTTTGAACCATTCCTGTGACACTAGTTATAGATTCCGATGCTTCACTTCAGGTTTACTGTATCCCTCTGACATTCCTATTGACTGTGAAACACAGAAATTGCATCGGAATTAAATACAAAAGCCACAATGCCGACTTCAGTACAAGAAGACTGACCCTTCTTATTGTCTATGTTTTGAACCATTCCTGTGACACTAGTTATAGATTCCGATGCTTCACTTCAGGTTTACTGTTTCCCTTGGACCTTCTTATTGACGATGAAACACAGAAATTGCATCGGAATTAAATACAAAAGGCACAATGCCGACTTAAGTACAAGAAGACTGACTCTTCTTACTGTCTATGATTTGAACCATTCCTGTGACACTAGTTATAGATTCCGATGCTTCACTTCAGGTTTATTGTATCCCTCTGACCTTCTTACTGACGATGCAACTCAGAAATTCCATTGGAATTAAATACAAAAGGCAAAATGCCAACTTTAGTACACGAAGACTGACTCTTCTTACTGTCTATGGTTTGAACCTTTCCTGTGACACTAGTTATAGATTTCGATGCTTCACTCCTTGTTTACTGTATCCCTTGGACCTTCTTGTTGACGATGAAACACAGAAATTGCATCGGAATTAAATAGAAAAAGCACAATGCCGACTTAAGTACAACAAGACTGACTCTTCTTACTGACTATGTTTTGAACCATTCCTGTGACACTAGTTATAAATTCCGAAGCTTCACTTCAGGGTTACTGTATACCTTGGACCTTCTTATTTACGATGAAACACAGAAATTGCATCGGAATTAAATACAAATGGCACAATGCCGACTTAAGTACAAGAAGACTGACTCTTCCTACTGTCAATGCTTTGAACCATTCCTGTGACACTAGTTTAGGATTCCGATGCTTCACTTCAGGTTAACTGTATCCCTCAGACCTTATTGTCAATGAAACACAGTTATTGCATCGGAATTAAATACAAAAGGCACAATGCCGCCTTAAGTACAAGAAGACTGACTCTTCTTACTGACTATGTTTTGAACCATTCCTGTGACACTAGTTATAGATTCCGATGCTTCACTTCAGGTTAACTGTATCCCTCTGACCTTCTTATTGACTATGAAACACGGAAATTGCATCGGAATTAAATACAAAAGCCACAATGCCGACTTAAGTACAAGAAGACTGACCCTTCTTACTGTCTATGTTTTGAACCATTCCTGTGGCACTAGTTATAGATTCCGATGCTTCACTTCAGGTTTACTGTTTCCCTTGGACCTTCTTATTGACGATGAAACACAGAAATTGCATCCGAATTAAATACAAAAGGCACAATGCCGACATAAGTACGAGAAGACTGACTCTTCTTACTGTCTATGTTTTGAACCATTTCTGTGACACTAGTTATAGATTCCGATGCTTCACTCCAGGTTTACTATATCCCTTGGACCTTCTTATTGACGATGAAACAAAGAAATTGCATCGGAATTAAATACAAAAGGCACAATGCCGACTTAAGGACAAGAAGACTGACTCTTATTACTGACTAAGCTTTGAACCATTCCCGTGACACTAGTTATAGATTCCGATGCTTCACTTTAGGTTTATTGTATCCCTGCGACCTTCTTATTGACGATGAAACTCAGAAATTCCATCGGAATTAAATACAAAAGGCACAATGCCGACTTAAGTACAAGAAGACTGACTCTTCCTACTGTCAATGTTTTCAACCATTCCTGTGACACTAGTTTTGGATTTCGATGCTTCACTTCAGGTTAACTGTATCCCTCAGACCTTCTTATTGACAATGATACACAGATATGGTATCGGAATTAAATACAAAAGGCACACTGCCGACTTAAGTACAAGAAGACTGACTCTTCTTACCGTCTATGTTTTTAACCATTCCTGTGACACTAGTTATTGATTCCGATGCTTCACTTCAGGTTTACTGTATCCCTCTGACCTTATTGCCGATGAAACACAGAAATTGCATCGGAATTAAATACAAAAGGCCCAATGCCGACTTAAGAACAAGAAGACTGACTCTTCTTACTGACTATGTTTTGAACCATTCCTGCGACACTAGTTATAGATTCCGATGCTTCACTTCAGGTTTACTGTATCCCTTGGACCTTCTTATTGACGATGAAACACAGAAATTGCATCGGAATTAAATAGAAAAGGCACAATGCCGACTTAGGTACAAGAAGACTGACTCTTCTTACTGTCTATGATTTGAACCATTCCTGTGACACTAGTAATGGATTCCGATGCTTCACTCCAGGTTTACTGTATCCCTTGGACCTAAATATTGACGATGAAACACAGAAATTGAATCGGAATTAAATAGAAAAGGCACTATGCCGACTTAAGTGCAAGAAGACTGACTCGTCCTACTGTCTTTGTTTTGAACCATTCCAGTGACACTAGTTATAGATTACGATGCTTCACTTCGGGTTTAGTGTATCCCTTGGACATTTTTAATGACGATGAAACACAGAAATTGCATCGGAATTAAATACAAAAGGCACAATACATACTTAAGTACAAGAAGAGTGACTCTTCTTACTGTCTATGATTTGAAACATCCCTGTGACAATAGTTATAGATTCTGATACTTCACTCCAGGTTTACTATATCCCTTGGACCTTCTTATTGACGATGAAACACAGAAATTGCATCGGAATTATATACAAAAGGCACAATGCCGACTTAAGGACAAGGAGACTGACTCTTCTTTTGACTATGCGTTGAACCATTCCTGTGACACTAGTTATAGATTCCGATACTTCACTTCTGGTTTATTGTATCCCTCTGACCTTCTTATTGACGATGCAACTCAGAAATTCCATTGGAATGAAATACAAAAGACAAAATTCCTACTTTAGTACACGAAGACTGACTCTTCTTACTGTCTATGTTTTGAACCATTCCTGTGACACTAGTTATAGATTCCGATGCTTCACTCCAGGTTTACTGTATCCGTTGGACCTTCTTATTGACGATGAAACACAGAAATTTAATCGGAATTAAACACAAAAGGCACAATGCCGACTTAAGGACAAGAAGACTGACTCTTCTTACTGACTTTGTTTTGAACCACTCCTGTGACACTAGTTATAGATTCCGATACTTCACTTAAGGATTATTGTATCCCTCTGACCTTCCTATTGACGATGAAACACAGAAATTCCATCGGAATTAAATAGAAAAGGCACAATGTCGACTTAAGTACAAGAAGACTGACTCTTCTTACTGTCTATGGTTTGAACCTTTCCTGTGACACTAGTTATAGATTCCGATGCTTCACTCCAGGTTTACTGTATCCCTCGGACTTTCTTAATGACGATGAAACAAAGAAATTGCATCGGAATTAAATAGAAAAGGCACAATGCCGACTTAAGTACAAGAAGACTGACTCTTCTTACTGAATATGTTTTGAACCATTCCTGTGACACTAGTTATAGATTCCGATGCTTCACTTCAGGGTTACTGTATACATTGGACATCCTTATTGACGATGAAACACAGAAATCGCATCGGAATTAAATACAAAAGGCACAATGCCGACTTAAGTACAAGAAGACTGACTCTACCTACTGTCAATGCTTTGAACCATTCCTGTGACACTAGTTTTGGATTCCGATGCTTCACTTCAGGTTAACTGTATCCCTCAGACCTACTTATTGACAATGAAACACAGATATTGCATCGGAATTAAATACAAAAGGCACAATGCCGACTTAAGTACAAGAAGACTGACTCTTCTTACCGTATATGTTTTGAACCATTCCTGTGACACTAGTTATAGATTCCGATGCTTCACTTCAGGTTTACTGTATCCCTCTGACATTCTTATTGACTGTGAAACACAGAAATTGCATCGGAATTAAATACAAAAGCCACAATGCCGACTTCAGTACAAGAAGACTGACCCTTCTTATTGTCTATGTTTTGAACCATTCCTGTGACACTAGTTATAGATTCCGATGCTTCACTTCAGGTTTACTGTTTCCCTTGGACCTTCTTATTGACGATGAAACACAGAAATTGCATCGGAATTAAATACAAAAGGCACAATGCCGACTTAAGTACAAGAAGACTGACTCTTCTTACTGTCTATGATTTGAACCATTCCTGTGACACTAGTTATAGATTCCGATGCTTCACTTCAGGTTTATTGTATCCCTCTGACCTTCTTACTGACGATGCAACTCAGAAATTCCATTGGAATTAAATACAAAAGGCAAAATGCCAACTTTAGTACACGAAGACTGACTCTTCTTACTGTCTATGGTTTGAACCTTTCCTGTGACACTAGTTATAGATTTCGATGCTTCACTCCTTGTTTACTGTATCCCTTGGACCTTCTTGTTGACGATGAAACACAGAAATTGCATCGGAATTAAATAGAAAAAGCACAATGCCGACTTAAGTACAACAAGACTGACTCTTCTTACTGACTATGTTTTGAACCATTCCTGTGACACTAGTTATAAATTCCGAAGCTTCACTTCAGGGTTACTGTATACCTTGGACCTTCTTATTTACGATGAAACACAGAAATTGCATCGGAATTAAATACAAATGGCACAATGCCGACTTAAGTACAAGAAGACTGACTCTTCCTACTGTCAATGCTTTGAACCATTCCTGTGACACTAGTTTAGGATTCCGATGCTTCACTTCAGGTTAACTGTATCCCTCAGACCTTATTGTCAATGAAACACAGATATTGCATCGGAATTAAATACAAAAGGCACAATGCCGCCTTAAGTACAAGAAGACTGACTCTTCTTACTGACTATGTTTTGAACCATTCCTGTGACACTAGTTATAGATTCCGATGCTTCACTTCAGGTTAACTGTATCCCTCTGACCTTCTTATTGACTATGAAACACGGAAATTGCATCGGAATTAAATACAAAAGCCACAATGCCGACTTAAGTACAAGAAGACTGACCCTTCTTACTGTCTATGTTTTGAACCATTCCTGTGGCACTAGTTATAGATTCCGATGCTTCACTTCAGGTTTACTGTTTCCCTTGGACCTTCTTATTGACGATGAAACACAGAAATTGCATCCGAATTAAATACAAAAGGCACAATGCCGACATAAGTACGAGAAGACTGACTCTTCTTACTGTCTATGTTTTGAACCATTTCTGTGACACTAGTTATAGATTCCGATGCTTCACTCCAGGTTTACTATATCCCTTGGACCTTCTTATTGACGATGAAACAAAGAAATTGCATCGGAATTAAATACAAAAGGCACAATGCCGACTTAAGGACAAGAAGACTGACTCTTATTACTGACTAAGCTTTGAACCATTCCCGTGACACTAGTTATAGATTCCGATGCTTCACTTTAGGTTTATTGTATCCCTGCGACATTCTTATTGACGATGAAACTCAGAAATTCCATCGGAATTAAATACAAAAGGCACAATGCCGACTTAAGTACAAGAAGACTGACTCTTCCTACTGTCAATGTTTTCAACCATTCCTGTGACACTAGTTTTGGATTTCGATGCTTCACTTCAGGTTAACTGTATCCCTCAGACCTTCTTATTGACAATGAAACACAGATATGGTATCGGAATTAAATACAAAAGGCACACTGCCGACTTAAGTACAAGAAGACTGACTCTTCTTACCGTCTATGTTTTGAACCATTCCTGTGACACTAGTTATTGATTCCGATGCTTCACTTCAGGTTTACTGTATCCCTTGGACCTTCTTATTGCCGATGAAACACAGAAATTGCATCGGAATTAAATACAAAAGGCCCAATGCCGACTTAAGAACAAGAAGACTGACTCTTCTTACTGACTATGTTTTGAACCATTCCTGCGACACTAGTTATAGATTCCGATGCTTCACTTCAGGTTTACTGTATCCCTTGGACCTTCTTATTGACGATGAAACACAGAAATTGCATCGGAATTAAATAGAAAAGGCACAATGCCGAAGACTGACTCTTCTTACTGTCTATGATTTGAACCATTCCTGTGACACTAGTAATGGATTCCGATGCTTCACTCCAGGTTTACTGTATCCCTTGGACCTAAATATTGACGATGAAACACAGAAATTGAATCGGAATTAAATAGAAAAGGCACTATGCCGACTTAAGTGCAAGAAGACTGACTCGTCCTACTGTCTTTGTTTTGAACCATTCCAGTGACACTAGTTATAGATTACGATGCTTCACTTCGGGTTTACTGTATCCCTTGGACATTTTTAATGACGATGAAACACAGAAATTGCATCGGAATTAAATACAAAAGGCACAATACATACTTAAGTACAAGAAGAGTGACTCTTCTTACTGTCTATGATTTGAAACATCCCTGTGACAATAGTTATAGATTCTGATACTTCACTCCAGGTTTACTATATCCCTTGGACCTTCTTATTGACGATGAAACACAGAAATTGCATCGGAATTATATACAAAAGGCACAATGCCGACTTAAGGACAAGGAGACTGACTCTTCTTACTGACTATGCTTTGAACCATTCCTGTGACACTAGTTATAGATTCCGATACTTCACTTCTGGTTTATTGTATCCCTCTGACCTTCTTATTGACGATGCAACTCAGAAATTCCATTGGAATGAAATACAAAAGACAAAATTCCTACTTTAGTACACGAAGACTGACTCTTCTAACTGTCTATGTTTTGAACCATTCCTGTGACACTAGTTATAGATTCCGATGCTTCACTCCAGGTTTACTGTATCCGTTGGACCTTCTTATTGACGATGAAACACAGAAATTTAATCGGAATTAAACACAAAAGGCACAATGCCGACTTAAGGACAAGAAGACTGACTCTTCTTACTGACTTTGTTTTGAACCACTCCTGTGACACTAGTTATAGATTTCGATACTTCACTTAGGTTTATTGTATCCCTCTGAACTTCCTATTGAAGATGAAACACAGAAATTCCATCGGAATTAAATAGAAAAGGCACAATGTCGACTTAAGTAGAAAAAGACTGACTCTTCTTACTGTCTATGGTTTGAACCTTTCCTGTGACACTAGTTATAGATTCCGATGCTTCACTCCGGGTTTACTGTATCCCTCAGACCTTCTTATTGACAATGAAACACAGATATTGCATCGGAATTAAATACAAAAGGCACAATGCCGACTTAGGTACAAGAAGACTGACTCTTCTTACCGTCTATGTTTTGAACCATTCCTGTGACACTAGTTATAGATTCCGATGCTTCACTTCAGGTATACTGTATCCCTCTGACCTTATTGCCGATGAAACACAGAAATTGCATCGGAATTAAATACAAAAGGCCCAATGCCGACTTAAGAACAAGAAGACAGACTCTTCTTACTGACTATGTTTTGAATCATTCCTGTGACACTAGTTATAGATTCGATGCTTCACTTCGGGTTAACTGTATCCCTCTGACCTTCTTATTGACTATGAAACACAGAAATTGCATCGGAATTAAATACAAAAGCCATAATGCCTACTTACGTACAAGAAGACTGACCCTTCTTACTGTCTATGTTTTGAACCATCCTGTGGCACTAGTTATAGATTCCGATGCTTCACTTCAGGTTTACTGTTTCCCTTGGACCTTCTTATTGACGATGAAACACAGAAATTGCATCGGAATTAAATACAAAAGGCACAATGCCGACTTAAGTACGAGAAGACTGACTCTTCTTACTGTCTATGTTTTGAACCATTTCTGTGACACTAGTTATAGATTCCGATGCTTCACTCCAGGTTTTCTATATCCCTTGGACCTTCTTATTGACGATGAAACAAAGAAATTGCATCGGAATTAAATACAAAAGGCACAATGCCGACTTAAGGACAAGAAGACTGACTCTTCTTACTGACTATGCTTTGAACCATTCCCTTGACACTAGTTATAGATTCCGATGCTTCACTTCAGGTTTATTGTATCTCTGTGACCTTCTTATTGACGATGAAACTCAGAAATTCCTTTGGAATTAAATACAAAAGGCACAATGCCGACTTAAGTACAAGAAGACTGACTCTTCCTACTGTCAATGTTTTCAACCATTCCTGTGACACTAGTTTTGGATTTCGATGCTTCACTTCAGGTTAACTGTATCCCTCAGACCTTCTTATTGACAATGAAACACAGATATTGTATCGGAATTAAATACAAAAGGAACACTGCCGACTTAAGTACAAGAAGACTGACTCTTCTTACCGTCTATGTTTTGAACCATTCTTGTGACACTAGTTATAGATTCCGATGCTTCACTTCAGGTTTACTGTATCCCTCTGACCTTACTGCCGATGAAACACCGAAATTGCATCGGAATTAAATACAAAACGCCCAATGCCGACTTAAGAACAAGAAGACTGACTCTTCTTACTGACTATGTTTTGTACCATTCCTGTGACACTAGTTATTGATTCCGATGCTTCACTTCAGGTTTACTGTATTCCTCAGACCTTCTTATTAACGATGAAACACTGAAATTGCATAGGAATTAAATACAAAAGGCACAATTCCGACTGAAGTACAAGAAGAATGACTCTTCTTACTGACAATGTTTTGAACCATTCCTGTGACACTAGTTATAGATTCCGATGCTTCACTTCAGGTTTACTGTATCCCTTGGACCTTCTTATTGACGATGAAAAACAGAAATTGCATCGGAATTAAATAGAAAAGGCACAATGCCGACTTAAGAACAAGAAGACTGACTCTTCTTACTGTCTATGTTTTGAATCATTCCTGTGACACTAGTAATGGATTCCGATGCTTCACTCCAGGTTTACTGTATCCCTTGGACCTTAATATTGACGATGAAACACAGAAATTGAATCGGAATTAAATAGAAATGGCACTATGCCGACTTAAGTACAAGAAGACTGACTCGTCCTACTGTCTATGATTTAAACCATTCGAGTGACACTAGTTATAGATTACGATGCTTCACTTCAGGTTTACTGTATCCCTTGTACCCTCTTATTGATGATGAAACAGAAATTGCATCGGAATAAATTCAAAAGGCACAAAGCCAACTTAAGTACATGAAGACCGACCCTTCTTATTGACAATGATTTGAACCATTCCTGTGACACTAGTTATAGATTCCGATGCTTTACTTCAGGTTTACTGTATCCCATGGACATTCTTAATGACGATGAAACACAGAAATTGCATCGGAATTAAATACAAAAGGCACAATGCATACTTAAGTACAAGAAGACTGATTCTTCTTACTGTCTATGATTTGAACCATCCCTGTGACAATAGTTATAGATTCTGATACTTCACTCCAGGTTTACTATATCCCTTGGACATTCTTATTGACGATGAAACACAGAAATTGCATCGGAATTATTTACAAAAGGCACAATGCCGACTTAAGGACAAGGAGACTGACTCTTCTTACTGACTATGCTTTGAACCATTCCTGTGACACTAGTTATAGATTCCGATACTTCACTTCAGGTTTATTGTATCCCTCTGACCTTCTTATTGACGATGCAACTCAGAAATTCCATTGGAATGAAATACAAAAGACAAAATTCCTACTTTAGTACACGAAGACTAACTCTTCTTACTGTCTATGTTTTGAACCATTCCTGTGACACTAGTTATAGATTCCGATGCTTCACTCCAGGTTTACTGTATCCGTTGGACCTTCTTATTGACGATGAAACACAGAAATTTAATCGGAATTAAACACAAAAGGCACAATGCCGACTTAAGGACAAGAAGACAGACTCTTCTTACTGACTTTGTTTTGAACCACTCCTGTGACACTAGTTATAGATTCCGATACTTCACTTCAGGTTTATTGTATCCCTCTGACCTTCCTATTGACGATGAAACACAGAAATTCCATCGGAATTAAATAGAAAAGGCACAATGTCGACTTAAATACAAGAAGACTGGCCCTTCTTACTGTCTATGGTTTGAACCTTTCCTGTGACACTAGTTATAGATTCCGATGCTTCACTCCAGGTTTACTGTATCCCTTGGACTTTCTTATTGACGATGAAACAGAGAAATTGCATCGGAATTAAATAGAAAAGGCACAATGCCGACTTAAGTACAAGAAGACTGACTCTTCTTACTGAATATGTTTTGAACCATTCCTGTGACACTAGTTATAGATTCCGATGCTTCACTTCAGGGTTACTGTATACATTGGACATCCTTACTGACGATGAAACACAGAAATTGCATCGGAATTAAATACAAAAGGCACAATGCCGACTTAAGTACAAGAAGACTGACTCTTCCTACTGTCAATGCTTTGAACCATTCCTGTGACACTAGTTTTGGATTCCGATGCTTCACTTCAGGTTAACTGTATCCCTCAGACCTTCATATTGACAATGAAACACAGAAATTGCATCGGAATTAAATACAAAAGGCACAATGCCGACTTAAGTACAAGAAGACTGACTCTTCTTACCGTCTATGTTTTGAACCATTCCTGTGACACTACTTATAGATTCCGTTGCTTCACTTCAGGTATACTGTATCCCTCTGACCTTATTGCCGATGAAACACAGAAATTGCATCGGAATTAAATACAAAAGGCCCAATGCCACTTCAGAACAAGAAGACTGACTCTTCTTACTGACTATGTTTGAACCATTCCTGTGACACTAGTTATAGATTCCGATGCTTCACTTCAGGTTTACTGTATCCCTCTGACATTCTTATTGACTATGAAACACAGAAATTGCATCGGAATTAAATACAAAAGCCACAATGCCGCCTTAAGTACAAGAAGACTGACTCTTCTTACTGACTATGCTTTGAACCATTCCTGTGACACTAGTTATAGATTCCGATGCTTCACTACAGGTCTATTGTATCCCTCTGACCTTCTTATTGACGATGAAACTCAGAAATTCCATCGGAATTAAATACAAAAGGATCAATGCCGACTTAAGTACAAGACGACTGTTTCTTCTTACTCTCTATGTTTCGAACCATTCCATTGACACTAGTTATAGATTCCGATGTTTCACTCCAGGTTTACTGTATCCCTTGGACCTTCTTATTGACGATGAAACACAGAAATTGCATCGTAATTAAATAGAAAAGGCACAATGCCGAATGAAGTACAAGAAGACTGACTCTTCTTACTGACTATGTTTTGAACCATTCCTGTGACACTAGTTATAGATTCCGATGCTTCACTTCAGGTTTTTTGTATCCCTCTGACCTTTCTATTGACGATGCAACAAAGAAATTCCATTGGAATTAAATACGAAAGGCAAAATGCCAACTTTAGTACACGAACACTGACTCTTCTTACTGTCTATGTTTAGAACCATTCCTGTGACACTAGTTATAGATTCCGATGCTTCACTCCAGGTTTACTGTATCCGTTGGACATTCTTATTGACGATGAAACACAGAAATTTAATCGGAATTAAACACAAAAAGCACAATGCCGACTTAAGGACAAGAAGATTGACTCTTCTTACTGACTTGGTTTTGAACCACTCCCGTGACACTAGTTATAGATTCCGATACTTCACTTCAGGTTTATTGTATCCCTCTGACCTTCCTATTGACGATGAAACACAGAAATTGCATCGGAATTAAATAGAAAAGGCACAATGTCGACTTAAGTACAAGAAGACTGACTCTTCCTACTGTCAATGATTTCAACCATTCCTGTGACGCTAGTTTTGGATTCCGATGCTTCACTTCAGGTTAACTGTATCCCTCAGACCTTCTTATTGACAATGAAACACAGATATTGCATCGGAATTAAATACAAAAGGCACAATGCCGACATAAGTACAAGAAGACTGACTCGTCCTACTGTCTAAGTTTTGAACCATTCCAGTGACACTAGTTATAGATTCCGATGCTTCACTTCAGGTTTACTGTTTCCCTTGTACCTTCTTATTGATGATGAAGCACAGAAATTGCATCGGAATAAATACAAAAGGCACAATGCCATCTTAAGTACATGAAGACCGACTCTTCTTATTGACAATGATTTGAACCATTCCTGTGACACTAGTTATAGATTCCGATGCTTTACTTCAGGTTTACTGTATCCTTTGGACATTCTTAATGACGATGAAACACAGAAATTGCATCGGAATTAAATACAAAGGGTACAATGCCGACTTAAGTACTAGAAGACCTGACTCTTCTTACTGTCTATGATTTGACCATTCCTGTGACAATAGTTATACATTCCGATACTTCACTCCGATTTACTATATCCCTTGGACCTTCTTATTGACGATGAAACACAGAAATTGCATCGGAATTATATACAAAAGGCACTTAAGGACAAGAAGGCTGACTCTTCTTACTGACTATGCTTTGAACCATTCCTGTGACACTAGTTATAGATTCCGATGCATCACTTCAGGTTTATTGTATCCCACTGACCTTCTCATTGACGATGCAACTCAGAAACTCCATTGGAATAAAATACAAAAGGCAAAATGCCAACATTAGTACACGAAGACTGACTCTACTTACTGTCTATGTTTTGAACCATTCCTGTGACACTAGTTATGGATTCCGATGTTTCACTCCAGGTTTACTGTATCCGTTGGACCTTCTTATTGACGATGAAACACAGAAATTTAATCGTAATTAAACACAAAAGGCACAATGCCGACTTAAGTACAAGAAGCCTGTCTCTTCTTACTGACTTTGTTTTGAACCACTCCTGTGACACTAGTTATAGATTCCGATACTTCACTTCAGGTTTATTGTATCCCTCTGACCTTCCTATTGACGATGAAACACCGAAATTGCATCGGAATTAAATAGAAAAGCCACAATGTCGACTTAAGTACAAGAAGACTGACTCTTCTTACTGTCTATGGTTTGAACCTTTCCTGTGACACTAGTTATAGATTCCGATGCTTCACTCCAGGTTTACTGTATCCGTTGGACCTTCTTATTGACGATGAAACACAGAAATTTAATCGGAATTAAACACAAAAGGCACAATGCCGACTTAAGGACAAGAAGACTGACTGTTCTTACTGACTTTGTTTTGAACCACTCCTGTGACACTAGTTATAGATTCCGATACTTCACTTCAGATTTATTGTATCCCTCTGACCTTCCTATTGACGATGAAACACAGAAATTCCATCGGAATTAAATAGAAAAGGCACAATGTCGACTTAAGTACAAGAAGACTGACTCTTCTTACTGTCTATGGTTTGAACCTTTCCTGTGACACTAGTTATAGATTCCGATGCTGAACTCCAGGTTTACTGTATCCCTTGGACTTTCTTATTGACGAAGAAACAGAGAAATTGCATCGGAATTAAATAGAAAAGGCACAATGCCGACTTTAGTACAAGAAGACTGACTCTTCTTACTGAATATGATTTGAACCATTCCTGTGACACTAGTTATGGATTCCGATGCTTCACTTCAGGGTTACTGTATACATTGGACATCCTTATTGACGATGAAACACAGAAATTGCATCGGAATTAAATACAAAAGGCCCAATGCCGACTTAAGAACAAGAAGACTGACTCTTCTTACTGACTATGTTTGAACCATTCCTGTGACACTAGTTATAGATTCCGATGCTTCACTTCAGGTTTACTGTATCCCTCTGACATTCTTATTGACTATGAAACACAGAAATTGCATCGGAATTAAATACAAAAGCCACAATGCCGACTTCAGTACAAGAAGACTGACCCTTCTTACTGTCTATGTTTTGAACCATTCCTGTGACACTAGTTATAGATTCCGATGCTTCACTTCAGGTTTACTGTTTCCCTTGGACCTTCTTATTGACGATGAAACACAGAAATTGCATCGGAATTAAATACAAAAGGCACAATGCCGACTTAAGTACGAGATGACTGACTCTTCTTACTGTCTATGTTTTGAACCATTTCTGTGACACTAGTTATAGATTCCGATGCTTCACTGCAGGTTTACTATATCCCTTGGACCTTCGTATTGACGATGAAACAAAGAAATTGCATCGGAATTAAGTACAAAAGGCACAATGCCGCCTTAAGTACAAGAAGACTGACTCTTCTTACTGACTATGCTTTGAACCATTCCTGTGACACTAGTTATAGATTCCGATGCTTCACTTCAGGTTTATTGTATCCCTCTGACTTTCTTATTGACGATGAATCTCAGAAATTCCATCGGAATTAAATACAAAAGGCACAATGCCGACTTAAGTACAAGACGACTGTTTCTTCTTACTCTCTATGTTTTGAACCATTCCATTGACACTAGTTATAGATTCCGATGTTTCACTCCAGGTTTACTGTATCCCTTGGACCTTCTTATTGACGATGAAACACAGAAATTGCATCGTAATTAAATAGAAAAGGCACAATGCCGAATGAAGTACAAGAAGACTGACTCTTCTTACTGACTTTGTTTTGAACCATTCCTGTGACACTAGTTATAGATTCCGATGCTTCACTTCAGGTTTATTGTATCCCTCTGACCTTCTTATTGACGATGCAACAAAGAAATTCCATAGGAATTAAATACAAAAGGCAAAATGCCAACTTTAGTACACGAAGACTGACTCTTCTTACTGTCTATGTTTAGAACCATTCCTGTGACACTAGTTATAGATTAAGAGTCTTCACTCCAGGTTTACTGTATCCGTTGGACATTCTTATTGACGATGAAACACAGAAATTTGATCGGAATTAAACACAAAAGGCACAATGCCGACTTAAGGACAAGAAGACAGACTCTTCTTACTGACTTTGTTTTGAACCACTCCTGTGACACTAGTTATAGATTCCGATACTTCACTTCAGGTTTATTGTATCCCTCTGACCTTCCTATTGACGATGAAACACAGAAGTTCCATCGGAATTAAATAGAAAAGGCACAATGTCGACTTAAAAACAAGAAGACTGACCCTTCTTACTGTCTATGGTTTGAACCTTTCCTGTGACACTAGTTATAGATTCCGATGCTTCACTCCAGGTTTACTGTATCCGTTGGACCTTCTTATTGACGATGAAACACAGAAATTTAATCGGAATTAAACACAAAAGGCACAATGCCGACTTAAGGACAAGAAGACAGACTCTTCTTACTGACTTTGTTTTGAACCACTCCTGTGACACTAGTTATAGATTCCGATACTTCACTTCAGGTTTATTGTATCCCTCTGACCTTCCTATTGACGATGAAACACAGAAATTCCATCGGAATTAAATAGAAAAGCCACAATGTCGACTTAAATACAAGAAGACTGACCCTTCTTACTGTCTATGGTTTGAACCTTTCCTGTGACACTAGTTATAGATTCCGATGCTTCACTCCAGGTTTACTGTATCCCTTGGACTTTCTTATTGACGATGAAACAGAGAAATTGCATCGGAATTAAATAGAAAAGGCACAATGCCGACTTAAGTACTAGAAGACTGACTCTTCTTACTGAATATGTTTTGAACCATTCCTGTGACACTAGTTATAGATTCCGATGCTTCACTTCAGGGTTACTGTATACATTGGACATCCTTACTGACGATGAAACACAGAAATTGCATCGGAATTAAATACAAAAGGCACAATGCCGACTTAAGTACAAGAAGACTGACTCTTCCTACTGTCAATGCTTTGAACCATTCCTGTGACACTAGTTTTGGATTCCGATGCTTCACTTCAGGTTAACTGTATCCCTCAGACCTTCTTATTGACAATGAAACACAGAAATTGCATCGGAATTAAATACAAAAGGCACAATGCCGACTTAAGTACAAGAAGACTGACTCTTCTTACCGTCTATGTTTTGAACACTTCCTGTGACACTACTTATAGATTCCGTTGCTTCACTTCAGGTATACTGTATCCCTCTGACCTTATTGCCGATGAAACACAGAAATTGCATCGGAATTAAATACAAAAGGCCCAATGCCACTTCAGAACAAGAAGACTGACTCTTCTTACTGACTATGTTTGAACCATTCCTGTGACACTAGTTATAGATTCCGATGCTTCACTTCAGGTTTACTGTATCCCTCTGACATTCTTATTGACTATGAAACACAGAAATTGCATCGGAATTAAATACAAAAGCCACAATGCCGCCTTAAGTACAGGAAGACTGACTCTTCTTACTGACTATGCTTTGAACCATTCCTGTGACACTAGTTATAGATTCCGATGCTTCACTTCAGGTCTATTGTATCCCTCTGACCTTCTTATTGACGATGAAACTCAGAAATTCCATCGGAAATAAATACAAAAGGACCAATGCCGACTTAAGTACAAGACGACTGTTTCTTCTTACTCTCTATGTTTCGAACCATTCCATTGACACTAGTTATAGATTCCGATGTTTCACTCCAGGTTTATTGTATCCCTTGGACCTTCTTATTGACGATGAAACACAGATATTGCATCGTAATTAAATAGAAAAGGCACAATGCCGAATGAAGTACAAGAAGACTGACTCTTCTTACTGACTATGTTTTGAACCATTCCTGTGACACTAGTTATAGATTCCGATGCTTCACTTCAGGTTTATTGTATCCCTCTGACCTTCTTATTGACGATGCAACAAAGAAATTCCATTGGAATTAAATACAAAAGGCAAAATGCCAACTTTAGTACACGAACACTGACTCTTCTTACTGTCTATGTTTAGAACATTCCTGTGACACTAGTTATAGATTCCGATGCTTCACTCCAGGTTTACTGTATCCGTTGGACATTCTTATTGACGATGAAACACAGAAATTTAATCGGAATTAAACACAAAAGGCACAATGCCGACTTAAGGACAAGAAGATTGACTCTTCTTACTGACTTTGTTTTGAACCACTCCCGTGACACTAGTTATAGATTCCGATACTTCACTTCAGGTTTATTGTATCCCTCTGACCTTCCTATTGACGATGAAACACAGAAACTGCATCGGAATTAAATAGAAAAGGCACAATGTCGACTTAAGTACAAGAAGACTGACTCTTCCTACTGTCAATGATTTCAACCATTCCTGTGACGCTAGTTTTGGATTCCGATGCTTCACTTCAGGTTAACTGTATCCCTCAGACCTTCTTATTGACAATGAAACACAGATATTGCATCGGAATTAAATAGAAAAGGCACAATGCCGACTTAAGTACAAGAAGACTGACTCTTCTTACTGACTATGTTTGAACCATTCCTGTAACACTAGTTATAGATTCCGATGCTTCACTTCAGGTTTATTGTATCCCTCTGACCTTCTTATTGACGATGAAACTCAGAAATTCCATCGGAATTAAATACAAAAGGATCAATGCCGACTTAAGTACAAGACGACTGTTTCTTCTTACTCTCTATGTTTTGAACCATTCCATTGACACTAGTTATAGATTCCGATGTTTCACTCCAGGTTTACTGTATCCCTTGGACCTTCTTATTGACGATGAAACACAGAAATTGCATCGTAATTAAATAGAAAAGGCACAATGCCGAATGAAGTACAAGAAGACTGACTCTTCTTACTGACTATGTTTTGAACCATTCCTGTGACACTAGTTATAGATTCCGATGCTTCACTTCAGGTTTTTTGTATCCCTCTGACCTTCTTATTGACGATGCAACAAAGAAATTCCATTGGAATTAAATACGAAAGGCAAAATGCCAACTTTAGTACACGAACACTGACTCTTCTTACTGTCTATGTTTAGAACCATTCCTGTGACACCAGTTATAGATTCCGATGCTTCACTCCAGGTTTACTGTATCCGTTGGACATTCTTATTGACGATGAAACACAGAAATTTAATCGGAATTAAACACAAAAAGCACAATGCCGACTTAAGGACAAGAAGATTGACTCTTCTTACTGACTTTGTTTTGAACCACTCCCGTGACACTAGTTATAGATTCCGATACTTCACTTCAGGTTTATTGTATCCCTCTGACCTTCCTATTGACGATGAAACACAGAAATTGCATCGGAATTAAATAGAAAAGGCACAATGTCGACTTAAGTACAAGAAGACTGACTCTTCCTACTGTCAATGATTTCAACCATTCCTGTGACGCTAGTTTTGGATTCCGATGCTTCACTTCAGGTTAACTGTATCCCTCAGACCTTCTTATTGACAATGAAACACAGATATTGCATCGGAATTAAATACAAAAGGCACAATGCCGACATAAGTACAAGAAGACTGACTCGTCCTACTGTCTAAGTTTTGAACCATTCCAGTGACACTAGTTATAGATTCCGATGCTTCACTTCAGGTTTACTGTATCCCTTGTACCTTCTTATTGATGATGAAGCACAGAAATTGCATCGGAATAAATTCAAAAGGCACAATGCCATCTTAAGTACATGAAGACCGACTCTTCTTATTGACAATGATTTGAACCATTCCTGTGACACTAGTTATAGATTCCGATGCTTTACTTCAGGTTTACTGTATCCTTTGGACATTCTTAATGACGATGAAACACAGAAATTGCATCGGAATTAAATACAAAAGGTACAATGCCGACTTAAGTACTAGAAGACCTGACTCTTCTTACTGTCTATGATTTGACCATTCCTGTGACAATAGTTATACATTCCGATACTTCACTCCGATTTACTATATCCCTTGGACCTTCTTATTGACGATGAAACACAGAAATTGCATCGGAATTATATACAAAAGGCACTTAAGGACAAGAAGGCTGACTCTTCTTACTGACTATGCTTTGAACCATTCCTGTGACACTAGTTATAGATTCCGATGCATCACTTCAGGTTTATTGTATCCCACTGACCTTCTCATTGACGATGCAACGCAGAAATTCCATTGGAATAAAATACAAAAGGCAAAATGCCAACATTAGTACACGAAGACTGACTCTACTTACTGTCTATGTTTTGAACCATTCCTGTGACACTAGTTATGGATTCCGATGTTTCACTCCAGGTTTACTGTATCCGTTGGACCTTCTTATTGACGATGAAACACAGAAATTTAATCGTAATTAAACACAAAAGGCACAATGCCGACTTAAGTACAAGAAGCCTGTCTCTTCTTACTGACTTTGTTTTGAACCACTCCGGTGACACTAGTTATAGATTCCGATACTTCACTTCAGGTTTATTGTATCCCTCTGACCTTCCTATTGACGATGAAACACCGAAATTGCATCGGAATTAAATAGAAAAGGCACAATGTCGACTTAAGTACAAGAAGTCTGACTCTTCTTACTGTCTATGGTTTGAACCTTTCCTGTGACACTAGTTATAGATTCCGATGCTTCACTCCAGGTTTACTGTATCCGTTGGACCTTCTTATTGACGATGAAACACAGAAATTTAATCGGAATTAAACACAAAAGGCACAATGCCGACTTAAGGACAAGAAGACTGACTGTTCTTACTGACTTTGTTTTGAACCACTCCTGTGACACTAGTTATAGATTCCGATACTTCACTTCAGGTTTATTTTATCCCTCTGACCTTCCTATTGACGATGAAACACAGAAATTCCATCGGAATTAAATAGAAGAGGCACAATGTCGACTTAAGTACAAGAAGACTGACTCTTCTTACTGTCTATGGTTTGAACCTTTCCTGTGACACTAGTTATAGATTCCGATGCTGAACTCCAGGTTTACTGTATCCCTTGGACTTTCTTATTGACGATGAAACAGAGAAATTAATTCGGAATTAAATAGAAAAGGCACAATGCCGACTTTAGTACAAGAAGACTGACTCTTCTTACTGAATATGATTTGAACCATTCCTGTGACACTAGTTATGGATTCCGATGCTTCACTTCAGGGTTACTGTATACATTGGACATCCTTATTGACGATGAAACACAGAAATTGCATCGGAATTAAATACAAAAGGCCCAATGCCGACTTAAGAACAAGAAGACTGACTCTTCTTACTGACTATGTTTGAACCATTCCTGTGACACTAGTTAGAGATTCCGATGCTTCACTTCAGGTTTACTGTATCCCTCTGACATTCTTATTGACTATGAAACACAGAAATTGCATCGGAATTAAATACAAAAGCCACAATGCCGACCTCAGTACAAGAAGAATGACCCTTCTTACTGTCTATGTTTTGAACCATTCCTGTGACACTAGTTATAGATTCCGATGCTTCACTTCAGGTTTACTGTTTCCCTTGGACCTTCTTATTGACGATGAAACACAGAAATTGCATCGGAATTAAATACAAAAGGCACAATGCCGACTTAAGTACGAGATGACTGACTCTTCTTACTGTCTATGTTTTGAACCATTTCTGTGACACTAGTTATAGATTCCGATGCTTCACTGCAGGTTTACTATATCCCTTGGACCTTCTTATTGACGATGAAACAAAGAAATTGCATCGGAATTAAGTACAAAAGGCACAATGCCGCCTTAAGTACAAGAAGACTGACTCTTCTTACTGACTATGCTTTGAACCATTCCTGTGACACTAGTTATAGATTCCGATGCTTCACTTCAGGTTTATTGTATCCCTCTGACCTTCTTATTGACGATGAATCTCAGAAATTCCATCGGAATTAAATACAAAAGGCACAATGCCGACTTAAGTACAAGACGACTGTTTCTTCTTACTCTCTATGTTTTGAACCATTCCATTGACACTAGTTATAGATTCCGATGTTTCACTCCAGGTTTACTGTATCCCTTGGACCTTCTTATTGACGATGAAACACAGAAATTGCATCGTAATTAAATAGAAAAGGCACAATGCCGAATGAAGTACAAGAAGACTGACTCTTCTTACTGACTATGTTTTGAACCATTCCTGTGACACTAGTTATAGATTCCGATGCTTCACTTCAGGTTTATTGTATCCCTCTGACCTTCTTATTGACGATGCAACAAAGAAATTCCATTGGAATTAAATACAAAAGGCAAAATGCCAACTTTAGTACACGAAGACTGACTCTTCTTACTGTCTATGTTTAGAACCATTCCTGTGACACTAGTTATAGATTAAGAGTCTTCACTCCAGGTTTACTGTATCCGTTGGACATTCTTATTGACGATGAAACACAGAAATTTGATCGGAATTAAACACAAAAGGCACAATGCCGACTTAAGGACAAGAAGATTGACTCTTCTTACTGACTTTGCTTTGAACCACTCCCGTGACACTAGTTATAGATTCCGAAACTTCACTTCAGGTTTATTGTATCCCTCTGACCTTCCTATTGACGATGAAACACAGAAATTGCATCGGAATTAAAAAGAAAAGGCACAATGTCGACTTAAGTACAAGAAGACTGACTCTTCCTACTGTCAATGATTTCAACCATTCCTGTGACGCTAGTTTTGGATTCCGATGCTTCACTTCAGGTTAACTGTATCCCTCAGACCTTCTTATTGACAATGAAACACAGATATTGCATCGGAATTAAATACAAAAGGCACAATGCCGACATAAGTACAAGAAGACTGACTCGTCCTACTGTCTATGTTTTGAACCATTCCAGTGACACTACTTATAGATTCCGTTGCTTCACTTCAGGTTTACTGTATCCCTTGTACCTTCTTATTGATGATGAAACACAGAAATTGCATCGGAATAAATACAAAAGGCACAATACCAACTTAAGTACATGAAGACCGACTCTTCTTATTGACAATGATTTGAACCATTCCTGTGACACTAGTTATAGATTCCGATGCTTTACTTCAGGTTTACTGTATCCTTGGGACATTCTTAATGACGATGAAACACAGAAATTGCATCGGAATTAAATTCAAAAGGCACAATGCCGACTTAAGTACTAGAAGACCTGACTCTTCTTATTGTCTATGATTTGACCATTCCTGTGACAATAGTTATACATTCCGATACTTCACTCCAGGTTTACTATATCCCTTGGACCTTCTTATTGACGATGAAACACAGAAATTGCATCGGAATTATATACAAAAGGCACTTAAGGACAAGAAGACTGACTCTTCTTACTGACTATGCTTTGAACCATTCCTGTGACACTAGTTATAGATTCCGATGCTTCACTTCAGGTTTAATGTATCACACTGACCTTGTCATTGACGATGCAACTCGGAAATTCCATTGGAATAAAATACAAAAGGCAAAATGCCAACTTTAGTACACGAAGACTGACTCTACTTACTGTCTATGTTTTGAACCATTCCTGTGACACTAGTTATAGATTCCGATGCTTCACTCCAGGTTTATTGTATCCCTCTGACCTTCCTATAGACGATGAAACACCGAAATTGCATCGGAAATAAATAGAAAAGGCACAATGTCGACTTAAGTACAAGAAGACTGACTCTTCTTACTGTCTATGTTTTGAACCTTTCCTGTGACACTAGTTATAGATTCCGATGCTTCACTTCAGGTTTATTGTATCCCTCTGACCTTCTTATTGACGATGAATCTCAGAAATTCCATCGGAATTAAATACAAAAGGCACAATGCCGACTTAAGTACAAGACGACTGTTTCTTCTTACTCTCTATGTTTTGAACCATTCCATTGACACTAGTTATAGATTCCGATGTTTCACTCCAGGTTTACTGTATCCCTTGGACCTTCTTATTGACGATGAAACACAGAAATTGCATCGTAATTAAATAGAAAAGGCACAATGCCGAATGAAGTAAAAGAAGACTGACTCTTCTTACTGACTATGTTTTGAACCATTCCTGTGACACTAGTTATAGATTCCGATGCTTCACTTCAGGTTTATTGTATCCCTCTGACCTTCTTATTGACGATGCAACAAAGAAATTCCATTTGAATTAAATACAAAAGGCAAAATGCCAACTTTAGTACACGAAGACTGACTCTTCTTACTGTCTATGTTTAGAACCATTCCTGTGACACTAGTTATAGATTCCGAGTCTTCACTCCAGGTTTACTGTATCCGTTGGACATTCTTATTGACGATGAAACACAGAAATTTAATCGGAATTAAACACAAAAGGCACAATGCCGACTTAAGGACAAGAAGATTGACTCTTCTTACTGACTTTGCTTTGAACCACTCCCGTGACACTAGTTATAGATTCCGAAACTTCACTTCAGGTTTATTGTATCCCTCTGACCTTCCTATTGACGATGAAACACAGAAATTGCATCGGAATTAAATAGAAAAGGCACAATGTCGACTTAAGTACAATAAGACTGACTCTTCCTACTGTCAATGATTTCAACCATTCCTGTGACGCTAGTTTTGGATTCCGATGCTTCACTTCAGGTTAAATGTATCCCTCAGACCTTCTTATTGACAATGAAACACAGATATTGCATCGGAATGAAATACAAAAGGCACAATGCCGACATAAGTACAAGAAGACTGACTCGTCCTACTGTCTATGTTTTGAACGATTCCAGTGACACTACTTATAGATTCCGATGCTTCACTTCAGGTTTACTGTATCCCTTGTACCTTCTTATTGATGAAGAAACACAGAAATTGCATCGGAATAAATACAAAAGGCACAATACCAACTTAAGTACATGAAGACCGACTCTTCTTATTGACAATGATTTGAACCATTCCTGTGACACTAGTTATAGATTCCGATGCCTTACTTCAGGTTTACTGTATCCTTGGGACATTCTTAATGACGATGAAACACAGACATTGCATCGGAATTAAATACAAAAGGCACAATGCCGACTTAAGTACTAGAAGACCTGACTCTTCTTATTGTCTATGATTTGACCATTCCTGTGACAATAGTTATACATTCCGATACTTTACTCCAGGTTTACTATATCCCTTGGACCTTCTTATTGACGATGAAACACAGAAATTGCATCGGAATTATATACAAAAGGCACTTAAGGACAAGAAGACTGACTCTTCTTACTGACTATGCTTTGAACCATTCCTGTGACACTAGTTATAGATTCCGATGCTTCACTTCAGGTTTATTGTATCCCACTGACCTTGTCATTGACGATGCAACTCGGAAATTCCATTGGAATAAAATACAAAAGGCAAAATGCCAACTTTAGTACACGAAGACTGACTCTACTTACTGTCTATGTTTTGAACCATTCCTGTGACACTAGTTATAGATTCCGATGCTTCACTCCAGGTTTATTGTATCCCTCTGACCTTCCTATAGACGATGAAACACCGAAATTGCATCGGAAATAAATAGAAAAGGCACAATGTCGACTTAAGTACAAGAAGACTGACTCTTCTTACTGTCTATGTTTTGAACCTTTCCTGTGACACTAGTTATAGATTCCGATGCTTCACTTCAGGTTTATTGTATCCCTCTGACCTTCTTATTGACGATGAATCTCAGAAATTCCATCGGAATTAAATACAAAAGGCACAATGCCGACTTAAGTACAAGACGACTGTTTCTTCTTACTCTCTATGTTTTGAACCATTCCATTGACACTAGTTATAGATTCCGATGTTTCACTCCAGGTTTACTGTATCCCTTGGACCTTCTTATTGACGATGAAACACAGAAATTGCATCGTAATTAAATAGAAAAGGCACAATGCCGAATGAAGTAAAAGAAGACTGACTCTTCTTACTGACTATGTTTTGAACCATTCCTGTGACACTAGTTATAGATTCCGATGCTTCACTTCAGGTTTATTGTATCCCTCTGACCTTCTTATTGACGATGCAACAAAGAAATTCCATTTGAATTAAATACAAAAGGCAAAATGCCAACTTTAGTACACGAAGACTGACTCTTCTTACTGTCTATGTTTAGATCCATTCCTGTGACACTAGTTATAGATTCCGAGTCTTCACTCCATGTTTACTGTATCCGTTGGACATTCTTATTGACGATGAAACACAGAAATTTAATCGGAATTAAACACAAAAGGCACAATGCCGACTTAAGGACAAGAAGATTGACTCTTCTTACTGACTTTGCTTTGAACCACTCCCGTGACACTAGTTATAGATTCCGAAACTTCACTTCAGGTTTATTGTATCCCTCTGACCTTCCTATTGACGATGAAACACAGAAATTGCATCGGAATTAAATAGAAAAGGCACAATGTCGACTTAAGTACAGGAAGACTGACTCTTCCTACTGTCAATGATTTCAACCATTCCTGTGACGCTAGTTTTGGATTCCGATGCTTCTCTTCAGGTTAACTGTATCCCTCAGACCTTCTTATTGACAATGAAACACAGATATTGCATCGGAATGAAATACAAAAGGCACAATGCCGACATAAGTACAAGAAGACTGACTCGTCCTACTGTCTATGTTTTGAACGATTCCAGTGACACTACTTATAGATTCCGATGCTTCACTTCAGGTTTACTGTATCCCTTGTACCTTCTTATTGATGAAGAAACACAGAAATTGCATCGGAATAAATACAAAAGGCACAATACCAACTTAAGTACATGAAGACCGACTCTTCTTATTGACAATGATTTGAACCATTCCTGTGACACTAGTTATAGATTCCGATGCCTTACTTCAGGTTTACTGTATCCTTGGGACATTCTTAATGACGATGAAACACAGACATTGCATCGGAATTAAATACAAAAGGCACAATGCCGACTTAAGTACTAGAAGACCTGACTCTTCTTATTGTCTATGATTTGACCATTCCTGTGACAATAGTTATACATTCCGATACTTTACTCCAGGTTTACTATATCCCTTGGACCTTCTTATTGACGATGAAACACAGAAATTGCATCGGAATTATATACAAAAGGCACTTAAGGACAAGAAGACTGACTCTTCTTACTGACTATGCTTTGAACCATTCCTGTGACACTAGTTATAGATTCCGATGCTTCACTTCAGGTTTATTGTATCCCACTGACCTTGTCATTGACGATGCAACTCGGAAATTCCATTGGAATAAAATACAAAAGGCAAAATGCCAACTTTAGTACACGAAGACTGACTCTACTTACTGTCTATGTTTTGAACCATTCCTGTGACACTAGTTATAGATTCCGATGCTTCACTCCAGGTTTATTGTATCCCTCTGACCTTCCTATTGACGATGAAACACCGAAATTGCATCGGAAATAAATAAAAAAGGCACAATGTCGACTTAAGTACAAGAAGACTGACTCTTCTTACTGTCTATGTTTTGAACCTTTCCTGTCACACTAGTTATAGATTCCGATGCTTCACTCCAGGTTTACTGTGTCCTTTGGACCTTCTTATTGACGATGAAACACAGAAATTACATCGGAATTAAATAGCAAAGGCACAATGCCGACTTAAGGACAAGAAGACTGACTCTTCTTACTGAATATGTTTTGAACCATTCCTGTGACACTAGTTATAGATTCCGATGATTCACTTCAGGGTTACTATGTACCTTGGACCTTCTTATTGACGATGAAACACAGAAATTGCATCGGAATTAAATACAAAAGGCACAATGCCGACTTAAGTACAAGAAGACTGACTCTTCTTACTGCCTATGCTTTTGAACCATTCCTGTGACACTAGTAATGGATTCCGATGCTTCACTCCAGGTTTACTGTATCCCTTGGACCTTAATATTGACGATGAAACACAGAAATTGAATCGGAATTAAATACAAAAGGCACAATGCCTACTTAAGTACACGAAGACTGACTCTTTTTATCGTCTATGTTTTGAACCATTCCTGTGACAATAGTTATAGATTCCGATGCTTCACTTCAGGTATACTGTATCCCTCTGACCTTATTGCCGATGAAACACAGAAATTGCATCGGAATTAAATACAAAAGGCCCAATGCCGACTTAAGAACAAGAAGACTGACTCTTCTTACTGACTATGTTTTGAACCATTCCTGTGACACTAGTTATAGATTCCGATGCTTCACTTCAGGTTTACTGTATCCCTCTGACCTTCTTATTGACTATGAAACACAGAAATTGCAACGGAATTAAAAACAAAAGGCACAATGCCGACTTAAGTACAAGAAGACTGAACCTTCTTACTGTCCATGTTTTGAACCATTCCTGTGACACTAGTTATAGATTCCGATGCTTCACTTCAGGTTAACTGTATCCTTCAGACCTACTTATTGACGATGAAACACCTAAATTGCATCGGAATTAAATACAAAAGCCACAATTCCGACTGAAGTACAAGAAGACTGACTCTTCTTACTGACTATGTTTTGAACCATTCCTGTGACACTAGTTATAGATTCCGATGCTTCACTTCAGGTTTACTGTATCCCTTGGACCTTCTTATTGACGATGAAACACAGAAATTGCATCGGATTTAAATAGAAGAGGCACAATGCCGACTTAAGTACAAGAAGACTGACTCTTCTTACTGTCTATGTTTTGAACCATTCCTGTGACACTAGTAATGGATTCCGATGCTTCACTACAGGTTTACTGTATCCCTTGGACCTTAATATTGACGATGAAACACAGAAATTGAACCGGAATTAAATAGAAAAGGCACTATGCCGACTTAAGTACAAGAAGACTGACTCGTCCTACTGTCTATGTTTTGAACCATTCGAGTGACACTAGTTATAGATTACGATGCTTCACTTCAGGTTTACTGTATCCCTTGTATCTTCTTATTGATGATGAAACAGAAATTGCATCGGAATAAATACAAAAGGCACAATGCCAACTTAAGTACATGAAGACCAACCCTTCTTATTGACAATGATTTGAACCATTACTGTGACACTAGTTATAGATTCCAATGCTTTACTTCAGGTTTACTGTATCCCTTGGACATTCTTAATGACGATGAAACACAGAAATTGCATCGGAATTAAATACAAAAGGCACAATGCATACTTAAGTACAAGAAGTCTGACTCTTCTTACTGTCTATGATTTGAACCATTCCTGTGACAATAGTTATAGATTCTGATACTTCACTCCAGGTTTATTATATCCCTTGGACCTTCTTATTGACGATGAAACACAGAAATTGCTCCGGAATTATATACAAAAGGCACAATGCCGACTTAAGGACAAGCAGACTGACTCTTCTTACTGACTATGCTTTGAACCATTCCTGTGACACTAGTTATAGATTCCGATACTTCACTTCAGGTTTATTGTTTCCCTCTGACCTTCTTATTGATGATGCAACTCAGAAATTCCATTGGAATGAAATACAAAAGACAAAATTCCTACTTTAGTACACGAAGACTGACTCTTCTTACTGTCTATGTTTTGAACCATTCCTGTGACACTAGTTATAGATTCCGATGCTTCACTCCAGGTTTACTGTATCCGTTGGACCTTCTTATTGACGATGAAACACAGAAATTTTATCGGAATTAAACACAAAAGGCACAATGCCGACTTAAGGACAAGAAGACTGACTCTTCTTACTGACTTTGTTTTGTACCACTCCTGTGACACTAGTTATAGATTCCGATACTTCACTTCTGGTTTATTGTATCCCTCTGACCTTCCTATTGACGATGAAACACAGAAATTCCATCGGAATTAAATAGAAAAAGCACAATGTCGACTTAAGTACAAGAAGACTGACTCTTCTTACTGTCTATGGTTTGAACCTTTCCTGTGACACTAGTTATAGATTCCGATGCTTCACTCCAGGTTTACTGTATCCCTTGGATTTTCTTATTGACGATGAAACAGAGAAATGGCATCGGAATTAAATAGAAAAGGCACAATGCCGACTTAAGTACAAGAAGACTGACTCTTCTTACTGAATATGCTTTGAACCATTCCTGTGACACTAGTTATAGATTCCCATGCTTCACTTCTGGGTTACTGTATACATTGGACATCCTTATTGACGATGAAACACAGAAATTGCATCGGAATTAAATACAAAAGGCACAATGCCGACTTAAGTACAAGAAGACTGACTCTTCCTACTGTCAATGCTTTGAACCATTCCTGTGACACTAGTTTTGGATTTCGATGCTTCACTTCAGGTTAACTGTATCCCTCAGACCTTCTTATTGACAATGAAACACAGATATTGCATCGGAATTAAATACAAAGGGCACAATGCCGACTTAAGTACAAGAAGACTGACTCTTCTTACCGTCTATGTATTGAACCATTCCTGTGACACTACTTATAGATTCCGATGCTTCACTTCAGGTATACTGTATCCCTCTGACCTTATTGCCGATGAAACACAGAAATTGCATCGGAATTAAATACAAAAGGCCCAATGCCGACTTATGAACGAGAAGACTGACTCTTCTTACTATGTTTTGAACCATTCCTGTGACAATAGTTATAGATTCCGATGCTTCACTTCAGGTTTACTGTATCCCTCTGACCTTCTTATTGAGTATGAAACACAGAAATTGCATCGGAATTAAATACAAAAGGCAGAATGCCGACTTAAGTACAAGAAGACTGACCCTTCTTACTGTCTATGTTTTGAACCATTCCTGTGACACTAGTTATAGATTCCGATGCTTCACTTCAGGTTAACTGTATCCCTCAGACCTTCTTATTGACGATGAAACACTGATATTGCATCGGAGTTAAATACAAAAGGCACAATTCCGACTGAAGTACAAGAAGAATGACTCTTCTTACTGACTATGTTTTGAACCATTCCTGTGACACTAGTTATAGATTCCGATGCTTCACTTCAGGTTTACTGTATCCCTTGGACCTTCTTATTGACGATGAAACACAGAAATTGCATCGGAATTAAATAGAAAAGGCACAATGCCGACTTAAGTACAAGAAGACTGACTCTTCTTACTGTCTATGTTTTGAACCATTCCTGTGACACTAGTAATGGATTCCGATGCTTCACTCCAGGTTTACTGTATCCCTTGTACCTTAATATTGACGATGAAACACAGAAATTGAACCGGAATTAAATAGAAAAGGCACTATGCCGACTTAAGTACAAGAAGACTGACTCGCCCTACAGTCTATGTTTTGAACCATTCCAGTGACACTAGTTATAGATTACGATGCTTCACTTCAGTTTTACTGTATCCCTTGTATCTTCTTATTGATGATGAAATACAAATTGCATCGGAATAAATACAAAAGGCACAATGCCAACTTAAGTACATGAAGACCAACCCTTCTTATTGACAATGATTTGAACCATTCCTGTGACACTAGTTATAGATTCCAATTCTTTACTTCAGGTTTACTGTATCCCTTGGACATTCTTAATGACGATGAAACACAGATATTGCATCGGAATTAAATACAAAAGGCACAATGCATACATAAGTACAAGAAGACTGACTCTTCTTACTGTCTATGATTTGAACCATTCCTGTGACAATAGTTATAGATTCTGATACTTCACTCCAGGTTTATTATATCCCTTGGACCTTCTTATTGACGATGAAACACAGAAATTGCTTCGGAATTATATACAAAAGGCACAATGCCGACTTAAGTACAAGAAGACTGACCCTTCCTACTGTCAATGCTTTGAACCATTCCTGTGACACTAGTTTTGGATTCCGATGCTTCACTTCAGGTTTATTGTATCCCTCTGACCTTCCTATTGACGATGAAACACAGAAATTCCATCGGAATTAAATAGAAAAGGCACAATGTCGACTTAAGTACATGAAGACTGACTCTTCTTACTGTCTATGGTTTGAACCTTTCCTGTGACACTAGTTATAGATTCCGATGCTTCACTCCAGGTTTACTGTATCCCTTGGACTATCTTATTGACGATGAAACAGAGAAATTGGATCGGAATTAAATAGAAAAGGCACAATGCCGACTTAAGTACAAGAAGACTGACTCTTCTTACTGAATATGTTTTGAACCATTCCTGTGACACTAGTTATGGATTCCGATGCTTCACTTCAGGGTTACTGTATACATTGGACATCCTTATTGACGATGAAACACAGAAATTGCATCGGAATTAAATACAAAAGGCACAATGCCGACTTAAGTACAAGAAGACTGACTCTTCCTACTGTCAATGCTTTGAACCATTCCTGTGACACTAGTTTTGGATTCCGATGCTTCACTTCAGGTTAACTGTATCCCTCAGACCTTCTTATTGACAATGGAACACAGATATTGCATCGGAATTAAATACAAAAGGCACAATGCCGACTTAAGTACAAGAAGACTGAGTCTTCTTACCGTCTATGTTTTGAACCATTCCTGTGACACTAGTTATAGATTCCGATGCTTCACTTCAGGTATACTGTATCCCTCTGACCTTATTGCCGATGAAACACAGAAATTGCATCGGAATTAAATACAAGAGGCCCAATGCCGACTTAAGAACAAGAAGACTGACTCTTCTTACTGACTATGTTTGAACCATTCCTGTGACACTAGTTATTGATTCCGATGCTTCACTTCAGGTTTAGTGTATCCCTCTGACATTCTTATTGACTATGAAACACAGAAATTGCATCGGAATTAAATACAAAAGCCACAATGCCGACTTCAGTACAAGAAGACTGACCCTTCTTACTGTCTTTGTTTTGAACCATTCCTGTGACACTAGTTATAGATTCCGATGCTTCACTTCAGGTTTACTGTTTCCCTTGGACCTTCTTATTGACAATGAAACACCGAAATTGCATCGGAATTAAATACAAAAGGCACAATGCCGACTTAAGTACGAGATGACTGACTCTTCTTACTGTCTATGTCTTGAACCATTTCTGTGACACTAGTTATAGATTCCGATGCTTCACTGCAGGTTTACTATATCCCTTGGACCTTCTTATTGACGATGAAACAAAGAAATTGCATCGGAATTAAATACAAAAGGCACAATGCCGCCTTAAGTACAAGAAGACTGACTCTTCTTACTGACTATGCTTTGAACCATTCGTGTGACACTAGTTATAGATTCCGATGCTTCACTTCAGGTTTATTGTATCCCTCTGACCTTCTTATTGACAATGAAACACTGATATTGCATCGGAATTAAATACAAAAGGCACAATGCCGACATAAGTACAAGAAGACTTACTCGTCCTACTGTCAATGTTTTGAACCATTCCAGTTACACTAGTTATAGATTCCGATGCTTCACTTCAGGTTTACTGTATCCCTTCTACCTTCTTATTGATGATGAAACACAGAAATTGCATCGGAATAAATACAAAAGGCACAATGCCAACTTAAGTACATGAAGACCGACTCTTCTTATTGACAATGATTTGAACCATTCCTGTGACACTAGTTATAGATTCCGATGCTTTACTTCAGGTTTACTGTATCCTTTGGACATTCTGAATGACGATGAAACACAGAAATTGCATCGGAATTAAATAGAAAAGGCACAATGCCGACTTAAGTACAAGAAGACCTGACTCTTCTTACTGTCTATGATTTGACCATTCCTGTGACAATAGTTATACATTCCGATACTTCACTCCAGGTTTACTATATCCCTTGGACCTTCTTATTGACAATGAAACACAGAAATTGCATCGGAATTATATACAAAACTCACAATGCCGACTTAAGGACAAGAAGACTGACTCTTCTTACTGACTATGCTTTGAACCATTCCTGTGACACTAGTTATAGATTCCGATGCTTCACTTCAGGTTTATTGTATCCCACTGACCTTCTCATTGACGATGCAACTCAGAAATTCCATTGGAATAAAATACGAAAGGCAGAATGCCAACTTTAGTACACGAAGACTGACTCTACTTACTGTCTATGTTTTGAACCATTCCTGTGACACTAGTTATAGATTCCGATGCTTCACTCCAGGTTTACTGTATCCGTTGGACCTTCTTATTGACGATGAAACACAGAAATTTAATCGGAATTAAACACAAAAGGCACAATGCCGACTTAAGGACAAGAAGACTGACTCTTCTTACTGACTTTGTTTTGAACCACTCCTGTGACACTAGTTATAGATTCCGATACTTCACTTCTGGTTTATTGTATCCCTCTCACCTTCCTATTGACGATGAAACACCGAAATTGCATCGGAATTAAATAGAAAAGGCACAATGTCGACTTAAGTACAAGAAGACTGACTCTTCTTACTGTCTATGGTTTGAACCTTTCCTGTGACACTTGTTATAGATTCCGATGCTTCACTCCAGGTTTACTGTATCCCTTGGACCTTCGTATTGACGATGAAACACAGAAATTACATCGGAATTAAATAGAAAAGGCACAATGCCGACTTAAGTACAAGAAGACTGACTCTTCTTACTGAATATGTTTTGTACCATTCCTGTGACACTAGTTATAGATTCCGATGCTTCACTTCAGGGTTACTGTATACAATGGACATCCTTATTGACGATGAAACACAGAAATTGCATCGGAATTAAATACAAAAGGCACAATGCCGACTTAAGTACAAGAAGACTGACTCTTCCTACTGTCATTGCTTTGAACCAATCCTGTGACACTAGTTTTGGATTCCGATGCTTCACTTCAGGTTAACTGTATCCCTCAGACCTTCTTATTGACAATGGAACACAGATATTGCATCGGAATTAAATACAAAAGGCACAATGCCGACTTAAGTACAAGAAGACTGACTCTTCTTACCGTCTATGTTTTGAACCATTCCTGTGACACTAGTTATAGATTCCGATGCTTCACTTCAGGTATACTGTATCCCTCTGACCTTATTGCCGATGAAACACAGAAATTGCATCGGAATTAAATACAAGAGGCCTAATGCCGACTTAAGAACAAGAAGACTGACTCTTCTTACTGACTATGTTTGAACCATTCCTGTGACACTAGTTATTGATTCCGATGCTTCACTTCAGGTTTAGTGTATCCCTCTGACATTCTTATTGACTATGAAACACAGAAATTGCATCGGAATTAAATACAAAAGCCACAATGCCGACTTAAGTACAAGAAGACTGACTCTTCTTACCGTCTATGTTTTGAACAATTCCTGTGACACTAGTTATAGATTCCGATGCTTCACTTCGGGTATACTGTATCCCTCTGACCTTATATCCGATGAAACACAGAAATTGCATCGGTATTAAATACAAAAGGCCCAATGCCGACTTAAGAACCAGAAGACTGACTCTTCTTACTGACTATGTTTTGAACCATTTCTGTGACACTAGTTATAGATTCCGATGCTTCACTCCAGCTTCACTATATCCCTTGGACCTTCTTATTGACGATGAAACAACGAAATTGCATCGGAATTAACATCAAAAGGCACAATGCAACCTTAAGGACAAGGAGACAGACTCTTCTTACCGACTATGCTTTGAACCATTCCTGTGACACTAGTTATAGATTCCGATGTTTCACTCCGGGATTACTGTATCCCTTGGACCTTCTTATTGACGACGAAGCACAGAAATTGCATCGTAATTAAATAGAAAAGGCACAATACCGAATGAAGTACAAGAAGACTGACTCTTCTTACTGTCTATGTTTTGAACCATTACTGTGACACTAGTTATGGATTCCGATGCTTCACTCCAGGTTTACTGTATCCCTTGGACCTTGTTGTTGGCGATGAAACACAGAAATTGAATCGGAATAAAATAGCAAAGGCACAATGCCGACTTAAGTACAAGAAGACTGACTCTTCTTACTGACTATGTTTTGAACCATTCCTGTGACACTAGTTATAGATTCCGATGCACCTCTCCAGGTTTAATGTATCCCTTGGACCTTATTGTTGACGATGAAACACAGAAATTGCATCGTAATTAAATAGAAAAGGCACAATGCCGAATCAAGTACAAGAAGACTGACCCTTCTTACTGACTATGTTTTGAACCATTCCTGTGACACTAGTCATAGATTCCGATGCTTCACTTCAGGTTTACTGTATCCCTTGGACCTTCTTATTGACGATGAAACACAGAAATTGCATCGGAATGAAATAGAAAAGGCACAATGCCGACTTAAGTACAAGAAGACTGACTCTCCTTACTGTCTATGCTTTGAACCATTCCTGTGACACTAGTTATGGATTCCGATGCTTCAATCCAGGTTTACTGTATCCCTTGGACCTTGTTATTGACGATTAAACACAGAAATTGTATCGCAATAAAATAGAAAAGGCACAATGCCGACTTAAGTACAAGAAGACAGACTCTTCTTACTGACTATGTTTTGAACCATTCCTGTGACACTAGTTATAGATTCCGATGCTTCACTTCAGGTTTAATGTATCCCTTGGACCTTCTTATTGACGATGAAACACAGAAATTGCATCAGAATTAAATACAAAAGGCACAATGCCGACTTAAGTATAAGAAGACTGTCTCCTCATACTGTCTATGATTTGAACCATTCCTGTGACACTAGTTATGGATTCCGATGCTTCACTCCAGGTTTACTGTATCCCTTGGACCTTATTATTGACGATGAAACACAGAAATTGAATCGGAATTAAATAGAAAAGGCACAATGCCGACTTAAGTACATGAAGACTGACTCTTCCTACTGTCTATGTTTTGAACCATTCCAGTGACATTAGTTATAGATTCCGATGCTTCACTTCAGGTTTACTGTATCCCTTGTACCTTCTTATTCACTATGAAACACAGAAAATGCATCGGAATAAATACAAAAGGCACAATGCGAACTTAAGTACATGAAGACCGACTCTTCTTATTGACAATGATTTGAACCAATCCTGTGACACTAGTTATAGATTCCCATGCTTCACTTCAGGTTACTGTTTCCCTTGGACCTTCTTATTGACGATGAAACACAGAAATTGCATCGGAATTAAATACAAAAGGCACAATGCCGACTTAAGTACAAGAAGACTGACTCTTCTTACTGTCTATGCTTTGAACCGTTTCTATGACACTAGTTGTAGATTCCGATGCTTCACTCCAGGTTTACTATATCCCTTGGACATTCGTATTGACAATGAAACAAAGAAATTGCATCGGAATTAAATACAAAAGGCACAATGCCGACTTAAGTACAAGAAGACTGACACTTCTTACTGACTATGTTTTGAACCATTCCTGTGACACTAGTTATAGATTCCGATGCTTCACTTCAGATTTATTGTATCCCTCTGACCTTCTTACTGACGATGAAACTCAGAAATTCCATCGGAATTAAATACAAAAGGCACAATGCCGACTTAAGTACAAGAAGACTGTTTCTTCTAACTGTCTATGTTTTGAACCATTCCTGTGACACTAGTTATAGATTCCGATGCTTCACTCCAGGTTCACTGTATCCGTTGGACCTTCTTATTGACGATGAAACACAGAAATTTAATCGGAATTAAACACAAAAGGCACAATGCCGACTTAAGGACAAGAAGACTGACTCTTCTTACTGACTTTGTTTTGAACCACTCCTGTGACACTAGTTATAGATTCCGATACTTCACGTCTGGTTTATTGTATCCCTCTGACCTTCCTATTGACGATGAAACACCGAAATTGCATCGGAATTAAATAGAAAAGGCACAATGTCGACTTAAGTACAAGAAGACTGACTCTTCTTACTCTCTATGGTTTGAACCTTTCCTGTGACACTAGTTATAGATTCCGATGCTTCACTCCAGCTTTACTGTATCCCTTGGACCTTCGTATTGACGATGAAACACAGAAATTACATCGGAATAAAATAAAAATTCACAATGCCGACTTAAGTACAAGAAGACTGACTCTTCCTACTGTCAATGCTTTGAACCATTCCTGTGACACTAGTTTTGGAATCCGATGCTTCACTTCAGGTTAACTGTATCCCTCAGACCTTCTTATTGACAATGAAACACAGATATTGCATCGGAATTAAATACAAAAGGCACAATGCCGACTTAAGTACAAGAAGACTGACTCTTCTTACCGTCTATGTTATGAACCATTCCTGTGACACTAGTTATAGATTCCGATGCTTCACTTCGGGTATACTGTATCCCTCTGACCTTATTTCCGATGAAACACAGAAATTGCATCGGAATTAAATACAAAAGGCACAATGCCGACTTAAGAACCAGAAGACTGACTCTTCTTACTGACTATGTTTTGAACCATTTCTGTGACACTAGTTATAGATTCCGATGCTTCACTCCAGGTTCACTATATGCCTTGGACCTTCTTATTGACGATGAAACAACGAAATTGCATCGGAATTAACATCAAAAGGCACAATGCCGCCTTAAGGACAAGGAGACAGACTCTTCTTACTGACTATGCTTTGAACCATTCCTGTGACACTAGTTATAGATTCCGATGTTTCACTCCAGGATTACTGTATCCCTTGGACCTTCTTATTGACGACGAAGCACAGAAATTGCATCGTAATTAAATAGAAAAGGCGCAATACCGAATGAAGTACAAGAAGACTGACTCTTCTTACTGTCTATGTTTTGAAACATTACTGTGACACTAGTTATGGATTCCGATGCTTCACTCCAGGTTTACTGTATCCCTTGGACCTTGTTATAGACGATGAAACACAGAAATTGAATCGGAATAAAATAGAAAAGGCACAATGCCGACTTAAGTACAAGAACACTGACTCTTCTTACTGACTATGCTTTGAATTATTCCTGTGACACTAGTTATGCATTCCGATGCTTCACTCCAGGTTTACTGTATCCCTTGGACCTTGTTATTGACGATTAAACACAGAAATTGTATCGCAATAAAATAGAAAAGGCACAATGCCGACTTAAGTACAAGAAGACTGACTCTTCTTAGTGACTATGTTTTGACCATTCCTGTGACACTAGTTATAGATTCCGATGCTTCACTTCAGGTTTAATGTATCCCTTGGACCTTCTTATTGACGATGAAACACAGAGATTGCATCAGAATTAAATACAAAAGGCACAATGCCGACTTAAGTAGAAGAAGACTGTCTCCTCATACTGTCTATGTTTTGAACCATTCCTGTGACACTAGTTATGGATTCCGATGCTTCACTCCAGGTTTACTGTATCCCTTGGACCTTATTATTGACGATGAAACACAGAAATTGAATCGGAATTAAATAGAAAAGGCACAATGCCGACTTAAGTACAAGAAGACTGACTCTTCCTACTGTCTATGTTTTGAACCATTCCAGTGACATTAGTTATAGATTCCGATGCTTCACTTCAGGTTTACTGTATCCCTTGTACCTTCTTATTCACTATGAAACACAGAAAATGCATCGGAATAAATACAAAAGGCACAATGCGAACTTAAGTACATGAAGACCGACTCTTCTTATTGACAATGATTTGAACCAATCCTGTGACACTAGTTATAGATTCCCATGCTTCACTTCAGGTTACTGTTTCCCTTGGACCTTCTTATTGACGATGAAACACAGAAATTGCATCGGAATTAAATACAAAAGGCACAATGCCGACTTAAGTACAAGAAGACTGACTCTTCTTACTGTCTATGCTTTGAACCGTTTCTGTGACACTAGTTGTAGATTCCGATGCTTCACTCCAGGTTTACTATATCCCTTGGACATTCGTATTGACGATGAAACAAAGAAATTGCATCGGAATTAAATACAAAAGGCACAATGCCGACTTAAGTACAAGAAGACTGACACTTCTTACTGACTATGTTTTGAACCATTCCTGTGACACTAGTTATAGATTCCGATGCTTCACTTCAGATTTATGTATCCCTCTGACCTTCTTACTGACGATGAAACTCAGAAATTCCATCGGAATTAAATACAAAAGGCACAAT
This sequence comes from Schistocerca serialis cubense, assembly GCF_023864345.2. Taxonomy (NCBI): domain Eukaryota; kingdom Metazoa; phylum Arthropoda; class Insecta; order Orthoptera; family Acrididae; genus Schistocerca; species Schistocerca serialis. The sequence goes on from NC_064645.1 coordinate 7,369,585, forward strand.
GCCGACGTAAGTACAAGAAGACTGTTTCTTCTAACTGTCTATGTTTTGAACCATTCCTGTGACACTAGTTATAGATTCCGATGCTTCACTCCAGATTTACTGTATCCGTTGGACCTTCTTATTGACGATGAAACACAGAAATTTAATCGGAATTAAACACAAAAGGCACAATGCCGACTTAAGGACAAGAAGACTGACTCTTCTTACTGACTTTGTTTTGAACCACTCCTGTGACACTAGTTATAGATTCCGATACTTCACTTCTGGTTTATTGTATCCCTCTGACCTTCCTATTGACGATGAAACACCGAAATTGCATCGGAATTAAATAGAAAAGGCACAATGTCGACTTAAGTACAAGAAGACTGACTCTTCTTACTCTCTATCGTTTGAACCTTTCCTGTGACACTAGTTATAGATTCCGATGCTTCACTCCAGGTTTACTGTATCCCTTGGACCTTCGTATTGACGATGAAACACAGAAATTACATCGGAATTAAATAAAAAAGTCACAATGCCGACTTAAGTACAAGAAGACTGACTCTTCTTACTGAATATGTTTTGAACCATTCCTGTGACACTAGTTATAGATTCCGATGATTCACTTCAGGGTTACTGTGTACCTTGGACCTTCTGTTTGACGATGAAACACAGAAATTGCATCGGAATTAAATACAAAAGGCACAATGCCGACTTAAGTACAAGAAGACTGACTCCTCCTACTGTCAATGCTTTGAACCATTCCTGTGACACTAGTTTTGGAATCCGATGCTTCACTTCAGGTTAACTGTTTCCCTCAGACCTTCTTATTGACAATGAAACACAGATTTTGCATCGGAATTAAATACAAAAGGCACAATGCCGACTTAAGTACAAGAAGACTGACTCTTCTTACCGTCTATGTTTTGAACCATTCCTGTGACACTAGTTATAGATTCCGATGCTTCACTTCGGGTATACTGTATCCCTCTGACCTTATTTCCGATGAAACACAGAAATTGCATCGGAATTAAATACAAAAGGCACAATGCCGACTTAAGAACCAGAAGACTGACTCTTCTTACTGACTATGTTTTGAACCATTTCTGTGACACTAGTTATAGATTCCGATGCTTCACTCCAGGTTCACTATATCCCTTGGACCTTCTTATTGACGATGAAACAACGAAATTGCATCGGAATTAACATCAAAAGGCACAATGCCGCCTTAAGGACAAGGAGACAGACTCTTCTTACTGACTATGCTTTGATCCATTCCTGTGACACTAGTTATAGATTCCGATGTTTCACTCCAGGATTACTGTATCCCTTGGACCTTCTTATTGACGACGAAGCACAGAAATTGCATCGTAATTAAATAGAAAAGGCACAATACCGAATGAAGTACAAGAAGACTGACTCTTCTTACTGTCTATGTTTTGAAACATTACTGTGACACTAGTTATGGATTCCGATGCTTCACTCCAGGTTTACTGTATCCCTTGGACCTTGTAATAGACGATGAAACACAGAAATTGAATCGGAATAAAATAGAAAAGGCACAATGCCGACTTAAGTACAAGAAGACTGACTCTTCTTACTGACTATGCTTCGAATTATTCCTGTGACACTAGTTATGGATTCCGATGCTTCACTCCAGGTTTACTGTATCCCTTGGACCTTGTTATTCACGATTAAACACAGAAATTGTATCGCAATAAAATAGAAAAGGCACAATGACGACTTAAGTACAAGAAGACTGACTCTTCTTACTGACTATGTTTTGACCATTCCTGTGACACTAGTTATAGATTCCGATGCTTCACTTCAGGTTTAATGTATCCCTTGGACCTTATTATTGACGATGAAACACAGAAATTGAATCGGAATTAAATAGAAAAGGCACAATGCCGACTTAAGTACAAGAAGACTGACTCTTCCTACTGTCTATGTTTTGAACCATTCCAGTGACACTAGTTATAGATTCCGATGCTTGACTTCATGTTTACTGTATCCCTTGTACCTTCTTATTCACTATGAAACACAGAAAATGCATCGGAATAAATACAAAAGGCACAATGCGAACTTAAGTACATGAAGACCGACTCTTCTTATTGACAATGATTTGAACCAATCCTGTGACACTAGTTATAGATTCCCATGCTTCACTTCAGGTTACTGTTTCCCTTGGACCTTCTTATTGACGATGAAACACAGAAATTGCATCGGAATTAAATACAAAAGGCACAATGCCGACTTAAGTACAAGAAGACTGACTCTTCTTACTGTCTATGCTTTGAACCGTTTGTGTGACACTAGTTATAGATTCCGATGCTTCACTCCAGTTTTACTATATCCCTTGGACATTCGTATTGACGATGAAACAAAGAAATTGCATCGCAATTAAATACAAAAGGCACAATGCCGACTTAAGTACAAGAAGACTGACACTTCATACTGACTATGTTTTGAACCATTCCTGTGACACTACTTATTGATTCCGATGCTTCACTTCAGGTTTATTGTATCCCTCAGACCTTCTTACTGGTGATGAAACCCAGAAATTCCTTCGGAATTAAATACAAAAGGCACAATGCCGACTTAAGTACAAGAAGACTGTTTCTCCTAACTGTCTATGTTTTGAACCATTCCTGTGACACTAGTTATAGATTCCGATGCTTCACTCCAGGTTTACTATATCCCTTGGACCTTCTTTTTGACGATGAAACAAAGAAATTGCACGGAATTAAATAAAAAAGATACAATGCCGCCTTAAGGACAAGGAGACTGACTGTTCTTACTGACTATGCTTTGAACCATTCCTGTGACTCTAGTTATAGATTCCGATGCTTCACTTCAGGTTTATTGTATCCCACTGACCTTCTCATTGACGATGCAACTCAGAAATTCCATTGGAATAAAATACAAAAGGCAGAATGCCAACTTTAGTACACGAAGACTGACTCTACTTACTGTCTATGTTTTGAACCATTCCTGTGACACTAGTTATAGATTCCGATGCTTCACTCCAGGTTTACTGTATCCGTTGGACCTTCTTATTGACGATGAAACAAAGAAATTTAATCGGAATTAAACACAAAAGGCACAATGCCGACTTAAGGACAAGAAGACTGACTCTTCTTACTGACTTTGTTTTGAACCACTCCTGTGACACTAGTTATAGATTCCGACTCTTCACTTCTGGTTTATTGTATCCCTCTGACCTTCCTATTGACGATGAAACACCGAAATTGCATCGGAATTAAATAGAAAAGGCACAATGTCGACTTAAGTACAAGAAGACTGACTCTTCTTACTGTCTATGGTTTGAACCTTTCCCGTGACACTAGTTATAGATTCCGATGCTTCACTCCAGGTTTACTGTATCCCTTGGACCTTCGTATTGACGATGAAACACAGAAATTACATCGGAATTAAATAGAAAAGGCACAATGCCGACTTAAGTACAAGAAGACTGACTCTTCTTACTGAATATGTTTTGAACCATTCCTGTGACACTAGTTATAGATTCCGATGATTCACTTCAGGGTTACTGTGTACCTTGGACCTTCTTATTGACGATGAAACACAGAAATTGCATCGGAATTAAATACAAAAGGCACAATGCCGACTTAAGTACAAGAAGACTGACTCTTCCTACTGTCAATGCTTTGAACCATTCCTGTGACACTAGTTTTGGAATCCGATGCTTCACTTCAGGTTAACTGTATCCCTCAGACCTTCTTATTGACAAAGAAACACAGATATTGCATCGGAATTAAATACAAAAGGCACAATGCCGACTTAAGTACAAGAAGACTGACTCTTCTTACCGTCTAAGTTTTGAACCATTCCTGTGACTCTAGTTATAGATTCCGATGCTTCACTTCGGGTAAACTGTATCCCTTTGACCTTATTTCCGATGAAACACAGAAATTGCATCGGAATTAAATAAAAAAGGCACAATGCCGACTTAAGAACCAGAAGACTGACTCTTCTTACTGACTATGTTTTGAACCATTTCTGTGACACTAGTTATAGATTCCGATGCTTCACTCCAGGTTTACTATATCCCTTGGACCTTCTTATTGACGATGAAACAACGAAATTGCATCGGAATTAACATCAAAAGGCACAATGCCGCCTTAAGGACAAGGAGACAGACTCTTCTTACTGACTATGCTTTGAACCATTCCTGTGACACTAGTTACAGATTCCGATGTTTCACTCCAGGATTACTGTATCCCTTGGACCTTCTTATTGACGACGAAGCACAGAAATTGCATCGTAATTAAATAGAAAAGGCACAATACCGAATGAAGTACAAGAAGACTGACTCTTCTTACTGTCTATGTTTTGAACCATTCCTGTGACACTAGTTATGGATTCCGATGCTTCACTCCAGGTTTACTGTATCCCTTGGACCTAGTTATTGACGATGAAACACAAAAATTGAATCGGAATAAAATAGAAAAGGCACAATGCCGAATCAAGTACAAGAAGACTGACTCTTCTTACTGACTATGTTTTGAACCATTCCTGTGACACTAGTCATAGATTCCGATGCTTCACTTCAGGTTTACTGTATCCCTTGGACCTTCTTATTGACGATGAAACACAGAAATTGCATTGGAATTAAATAGAAAAGCCACAATGCCTACTTAAGTACAAGAAGACTGACTCTTCTTACTGTCTATGTTTTGAACCATTCCTGTGACACTAGCTATGGATTCCGATGCATCTCTCCAGGTTTACTGTATCCCTTGGACCTTATTGTTGACGATGAAACACAGAAATTGCATCGTAATTAAATAGAAAAGGCACAATGCCGAATCAAGTACAAGAAGACTGACTCTTCTTACTGACTATGTTTTGAACCATTCCTGTGACACTAGTCATAGATTCCGATGCTTCACTTCAGGTTTACTGTATCCCTTGGACCTTCTTATTGACGATGAAACACAGAAATTGCATCGGAATTAAATAGAAAAGGCACAATGCCGACTTAAGTACAAGAAGACTGACTCTTCTTACTGTCTATGCTTTGAACCATTCCTGTGACACTAGTTATGGATTCCGATGCTTCACTCCAGGTTTACTGTATCCCTTGGACCTTGTTATTGACGATTAAACACAGAAATTGTATCGCAATAAAATAGAAAAGGCACAATGCCGACTTAAGTACAAGAAGACTGACTCTTCTTACTGACTATGTTTTGAACCATTCCTGAGACACTAGTTGTAGATTCCGATGCTTCACTTCAGGTTTAATGTATCCCTTGGACCTTCTTATTGACGATGAAACACAGAAATTGCATCGGAATTTAATACAAAAGGCACAATGCCGACTTAAGTACAAGAAGACTGTCTCTTCATACTGTCTATGTTTTGAATCATTCCTGTGACACTAGTTATGGATTCCGATGCTTCACTCCAGGTTTACTGTATCCCTTGGACCTTATTATTGACGATGAAACACAGAAATTGAATCGGAATTAAATAGAAAAGGCACAATGCCGACTTAAGTACAAGAAGACTGACTCTTCCAACTGTCTATGTTTTGAACCATTCCAGTGACACTAGTTACAGATTCCGATGCTTCACTTCAGGTTTACTGTATCCCTTGTACCTTCTTATTCACTATGAAACACAGAAAATGCATCGGAATAAATACAAAAGGCACAATGCGAACTTAAGTACATGAAGACCGACTCTTCTTATTGACAATGATTTGAACCAATCCTGTGACACTAGTTATAGATTCCCATGCTTAACTTCAGGTTACTGTTTCCCTTGGACCTTCTTATTGACGATGAAACACAGAAATTGCATCGGAAGTAAATACAAAAGGCACAATGCCGACTTAAGTACAAGAAGACTGACTCTTCTTACTATGTTTTGAACCATTTCTGTGACACTAGTTATAGATTCCGATGCTTCACTCCAGGTTTACTATATCCCTTGGACATTCTTTTTGACGATGAAACAAAGAAATTGCATCGGAATTAAATACAAAAGGCACAATGCCGACTTAAGTACTGTTTCTTCTTACTGTCTATGTTTTGAACCATTCCATTGACACTAGTTATAAATTCCGATGCTTCACTCCAGGTTTACTGTATCTCTTGGACCTTCTTATTGACGATGAAACACAGAAATTGCATCGGAATTAAATAGAAAAGGCACAATGCCGACTTAAGTACAAGAAGACTGACTCTTCTTACTATCTGTGTTTTGAACCATTCCTGTGACACTAGCTATGGATTCCGATGCTTCACTCCAGGTTTACTGTATCCCTTGAACCTTATTAATGACGATGAAACACAGAAATTGAAGCGAAATTAAATAGAAAAGGCACAATGCCGACTTAAGTGCAAGAAGACTGACTCTTCTTACTGACTATGTTTTGAACCATTCCTGTGACACTAGTCATAGATTCCGATGCTTCACTTCAGGTTTACTGGATCCCTTGGACCTTCTTATTGACGATGAAACACAGAAATTGCATCGGAATTAAATAGAAAAGGCACAATGCCGACTTAAGTACAAGAAGACTGACTCTTCTTACTGCCTATGCTTTGAACCGTTTCTGTGACACTAGTTATAGATTCCGATGCTTCACTCCTGGTTTACTATATCCCTTGGACATTCTTATTGACGATGAAACAAAGAAATTGCATCGGAATTAAATACAAAAGGCACAATGCCGACTTAAGTACAAGAAGACTGACACTTCTTACTGACTATGTTTTGAACCATTCCTGTGACACTAGTTATAGATTCCGATGCTTCACTTCAGGTTTATTGTATCCCTCTGACCTTCTTACTGACGATGAAACTCAGAAATTCCATCGGAATTAAATACAAAAGGCACAATGCATACTTAAGTACAAGAAGACTGTTTCTTCTAACTGTCTATGTTTTGAACCATTCCTGTGACACTAGTTATAGATTCCGATGCTTCACTCCAGATTTACTATATCCCTTGGACCTTCTTATTGACGATGAAACAAAGAAATTGCACGGAATTAAATACAAAAGGCACAATGCCGCCTTAAGGACAAGGAGACTGACTCTTCTTACTGACTATGCTTTGAACCATTCCTGTGACACTAGTTATAGATTCCGATGCTTCACTTCAAGTTTATTGTATCCCTCTGACCTTCTTATTGACGATGAAACTCAGAAATTCCATCGTAATTAAATACAAAAGGCACAATGCCGACTTAAGTACAAGAAGACTGTTTCTTCTTACTGTCTATGTTTTGAACAATTCCATTGACACTACTTATAGATTCCGATGTTTCACTCCAGGTTTACTGTATCCCTTGGACCTTCTTATTGACGACGAAACACAGAAATTGCATCGGAATTAAATAGAAAAGGTACAATACCGAATGAAGTACAAGAAGACTGACTCTTCTTACTGACTATGTTTTGAACCATTCCTGTGCCACTACTTATAGATTCCGATGCTTCACTTCAGGTTTACTGTATCCCTTGGACCATCTTATTGACGATGAAACACAGATATTGCATCGGAATTAAATAGAAAAGGTACAATGCCGACTTAAGTACAAGAAGACTGACTCTTCTTACTGTCTATGCTTTGAACCATTCCTGTGACACTAGTTATGGATTCCGATGCTTCACTCCAGGTTTGCTGTATCCCTTGGACCTTGTTATTGACGATAAAGCACAGAAATTGAATCGGAATAAAATAGAAAAGGCACAATGCCAACTCAAGTACAAGAAGACTGACTCTTCTTACTGACAATGTTTTGAACCATTCCTGTGACACAAGTTATAGATTCCGATGCTTCACTTCAGGTTTAATGTATCCCTTGGACCTTCTTGTTGACGATGAAACACAGAAATTGCATCGGAATTTAATAGAAAAGGCACAATGCCGACTTAAGTACAAGAAGACTGACTCTTCCTACTGTCCATGTTTTGAACCATTCCAGTGACACTAGTTATAGATTCCGATGCTTCACTTCAGGTTTACTGTTTCCCTTGGACCTTCTTATTGACGATGAAACACAGAAATTGCATCGGAAGTAAATACAAAAGGCACAATGCCGACTTAAGTACAAGAAGACTGACTCTTCTTACTATGTTTTGAACCATTTCTGTGACACTAGTTATAGATTCCGATGCTACACTCCAGGTTTACTATATCCCTTGGACATTCTTTTTGACGATGAAACAAAGAAATTGCATCGGAATTAAATACAAAAGGCACAATGCCGACTTAAGTACTGTTTCTTCTTACTGTCTATGTTTTGAACCATTCCATTGACACTAGTTATAAATTCCGATGCTTCACTCCAGGTTTACTGTATCCCTTGGACCTTCTTATTGACGATGAAACACAGAAATTGCATCGGAATTAAATAGAAAAGGCACAATGCCGACTTAAGTACAAGAAGACTGACTCTTCTTACTATCTGTGTTTTGAACCATTCCTGTGACACTAGCTATGGATTCCGATGCTTCACTCCAGGTTTACTGTATCCCTTGAACCTTATTATTGACGATGAAACACAGAAATTGAAGCGAAATTAAATAGAAAAGGCACAATGCCGACTTAAGTACAAGAAGACTGACTCTTCTTACTGCCTATGCTTTGAACCGTTTCTGTGACACTAGTTATAGATTCCGATGCTTCACTCCTGGTTTACTATATCCCTTGGACATTCTTATTGACGATGAAACAAAGAAATTGCATCGGAATTAAATACAAAAGGCACAATGCCGACTTAAGTACAAGAAGACTGACACTTCTTACTGACTATGTTTTGAACCATTCCTGTGACACTAGTTATAGATTCCGATGCTTCACTTCAGGTTTATTGTATCCCTCTGACCTTCTTACTGACGATGAAACTCAGAAATTCCATCGGAATTAAATACAAAAGGCACAATGCCGACTTAAGTACAAGAAGACTGTTTCTTCTAACTGTCTATGTTTTGAACCATTCCTGTGACACTAGTTATAGATTCCGATGCTTCACTCCAGGTTTACTATATCCCTTGGACCTTCTTATTGACGATGAAACAAAGAAATTGCACGGAATTAAATACAAAAGGCACAATGCCGCCTTAAGGACAAGGAGACTGACTCTTCTTACTGACTATGCTTTGAACCATTCCTGTGACACTAGTTATAGATTCCGATGCTTCACTTCAAGTTTATTGTATCCCTCTGACCTTCTTATTGACGATGAAACTCAGAAATTCCATCGTAATTAAATACAAAAGGCACAATGCCGACTTAAGTACAAGAAGACTGTTTCTTCTTACTGTCTATGTTTTGAACAATTCCATTGACACTACTTATAGATTCCGATGTTTCACTCCAGGTTTACTGTATCCCTTGGACCTTCTTATTGACGACGAAACACAGAAATTGCATCGGAATTAAATAGAAAAGGTACAATACCGAATGAAGTACAAGAAGACTGACTCTTCTTACTGACTATGTTTTGAACCATTCCTGTGCCACTACTTATAGATTCCGATGCTTCACTTCAGGTTTACTGTATCCCTTGGACCATCTTATTGACGATGAAACACAGATATTGCATCGGAATTAAATAGAAAAGGTACAATGCCGACTTAAGTACAAGAAGACTGACTCTTCTTACTGTCTATGCTTTGAACCATTCCTGTGACACTAGTTATGGATTCCGATGCTTCACTCCAGGTTTGCTGTATCCCTTGGACCTTGTTATTGACGATTAAGCACAGAAATTGAATCGGAATAAAATAGAAAAGACACAATGCCAACTCAAGTACAAGAAGACTGACTCTTCTTACTGACAATGTTTTGAACCATTCCTGTGACACAAGTTATAGATTCCGATGCTTCACTTCAGGTTTAATGTATCCCTTGGACCTTCTTGTTGACGATGAAACACAGAAATTGCATCGGAATTTAATAGAAAAGGCACAATGCCGACTTAAGTACAAGAAGACTGACTCTTCCTACTGTCTATGTTTTGAACCATTCCAGTGACACTAGTTATAGATTCCGATGCTTCACTTCAGGTTTAGTGTATCCCTTGTACCTTCTTATTCACGATGAAACACAGAAAATGCATCTGAATAAATACAAAAGGCACAATGCGAACTTAAGTACATGAAGACCGACACTTCTTATTGACAATGATTTGAACCAATCCTGTGACACTAGTTATAGATTCCGATGCTGCACTTCAGGTTTACTGTTTCCCTTGGACCTTCTTATTGACGATGAAACACAGAAATTGCATCGGAAGTAAATACAAAAGGCACAATGCCGACTTAAGTACAAGAAGACTGACTCTTCTTACTATGTTTTGAACCATTTCTGTGACACTAGTTATAGATTCCGATGCTTCACTCCAGGTTTACTATATCCCTTGGACATTCTTTTTGACGATGAAACAAAGAAATTGCATCGGAATTAAATACAAAAGGCACAATGCCGACTTAAGTACTGTTTCTTCTTACTGTCTATGTTTTGAACCATTCCATTGACACTAGTTATAAATTCCGATGCTTCACTCCAGGTTTACTGTATCCCTTGGACCTTCTTATTGACGATGAAACACAGAAATTGCATCGGAATTAAATAGAAAAGGCACAATGCCGACTTAAGTACAAGAAGACTGACTCTTCTTACTATCTGTGTTTTGAACCATTCCTGTGACACTAGCTATGGATTCCGATGCTTCACTCCAGGTTTACTGTATCCCTTGAACCTTATTATTGACGATGAAACACAGAAATTGAAGCGAAATTAAATAGAAAAGGCACAATGCCGACTTAAGTGCAAGAAGACTGACTCTTCATACTGATTATAGTTGAACCATTCCTGTGGCACTAGTTATAGATTCCGATGCTTCACTTCAGGTTTACTGTATCCCTCTGACCTTCTTATTGACTATGAAACACAGAAATTGCATCGGAATTAAATACAAAAGCCACAATGCCGACTTAAGTACAAGAAGACTGATCCTTCTTACTGTCTATGTTTTGAACCAATCCTGTGACACTAGTTATAGATTTCAATGCTTCACTTCAGGTTTACTGTTTCCCGTGGACCTTCTTATTGACGATGAAACACAGAAATTGCATCGGAATTAAACACAAAAGGCACAATGCCGACTTAAGTACAAGAATACTGACTCCTCTTACTGCCTATGTTTTGAACCATTCCTGTGACACTAGTTATAGATTCCGATGCTTCACTTCAGGTTTACTGTTTCCCTTGGACCTTCTTATTGACGATGAAACACAGAAATTTCATCGGAATTAAACACTGTCTATGTTTTGAACCATTCCATTGACACTACTTGTAGATTCCGATACATCACTTCAGGTTTATTGTATCCCTCTGACCTTCCTATTAACGATGAAACACAGAAATTGCATCGGAATTAAATAGTAAAGGCACAATGTCGACTTAGGGACAAGATGACTGACTCTTCTTACTGTCTATGTTTTGAACCTTTCCTGTGACACTAGTTGTAGATTCCGATGCTTCACTCCAGGTTTACTATATCCCTTGGACATTCTTATTGACGATGAAACAAAGAAATTGCATCGGAATTAAATACAAAAGGCATAATGCCGACTTAAGTACAAGAAGACTGACACTTCTTACTGACTATGCTTTGAACCATTCCTGTGACACTAGTTATAGATTCCGATGCTTCACTTCAGGTTTACTGTATCCATTGGGCCTTGTTATTGACGATGAAACACAGAAATTGCATCGGAGTTAAATAGAAAAGGCACAATGCCGACTTAAGTACAAGAAGACTGACTCTTCTTACTGTCTATGTTATGAACCATTCCTGTGACACTAGCTATCGATTCCGATGCCTCAGTCCAGGTTTACTGTATCCCTTGGACCTTATTATTGACGATGAAACACAGAAATTGAATCGAAATTAAATAGAAAAAGCACAATGCCGACTTAAGTGCAAGAAGACTGACTCTTCATACTGATTATAGTTTGAACCATTCCTGTGGCACTAGTTATAGATTCCGATGCTTTACTTCAGGTTTACTGTATACCTTGGACCTTCTTATTGACGATGAAACACAGAAATCGCATCGGAATTAAATACAAATGGCACAATGCCGACTTAAGGACAAGAAGACTGACTCCTCTTACTGACTATGTTTTGAACCATTCCTGTGACACTAGCAATAGAATCCGATGCTTCACTTTCGGTTTACTGTATCCCTCTGACCTTCTTATTGACGATGAAACACAGATATTGCATTGGAATAAAATACAAAAGGCATAATGCCGACTTAAGTACATGAAGACTGACTCTTCTTACTGTCTATGTTTTGAACCATTCCATTGACACTACTTGTTGATTCCGATACTTCACTTCAGGTTTATTGTATCCCTCTGACCTTCCTATTAACGATGAAACACAGAAATTGCATCGGAATTATATAGTAAAGGCACAATGTCGACTTAGGTACAAGATGACTGACTCTTCTTACTGTCTATGTTTTGAACCTTTCCTGTGACACTAGTTATAGATTCCGATGCTTCACTCCAGGTTCACTGTATCCCTTGGACCTTCTTATTGACGATGAAACACAGATATTGCATCGGAATTAAATACAAAAGGCACAAAGCCGACTTAAGTACAAGAAGACTGACTCTTCCTACTGTCAATGTTTTGAACCAGTCCTGTGACACTAGTTTTGGATTCCGATGCTTCACTTCACGTTAACTGTATCCCTCAGACCTTCTTATTGACAACGAAACACAGAAATTGCATCGGAATTAAACACAAAAGGCACAATGCCGACTTAAGTACAAGAATACTGACTCTTCTTACTGTCTATGTTTTGAACCATTCCTGTGACACTAGTTATAGATTCCGATGCTTCACTTCAGGTTTACTGTTTCCCTTGGACCTTCTTATTGACGATGAAACACAGAAATTTCATCGGAATTAAACACTGTCTATGTTTTGAACCATTCCATTGACACTACTTGTAGATTCCGATACATCACTTCAGGTTTATTGTATCCCTCTGACCTTCCTATTAACGATGAAACACAGAAATTGCATCGGAATTAAATAGTAAAGGCACAATGTCGACTTAGGTACAAGATGACTGACTCTTCTTACTGTCTATGTTTTGAACCTTTCCTGTGACACTAGTTATAGATTCCGATGCTTCACTCCAGGTTTACTATATCCCTTGGACATTCTTATTGACGATGAAACAAAGAAATTGCATCGGAATTAAATACAAAAGGCATAATGCCGACTTAAGTACAAGAAGACTGACACTTCTTACTGACTATGATTTGAACCATTCCTGTGACACTAGTTATGGATTCCGATGCTTCACTTCAGGTTTACTGTATCCATTGGACCTTGTTATTGACGATGAAACACAGAAATTGCATCGGAATTAAATAGAAAAGGCACAATGCCGACTTAAGTACAAGAAGACTGACTCTTCTTACTGTCTATGTTATGAACCATTCCTGTGACACTAGCTATCGATTCCGATGCTTCACTCCAGGTTTACTGTATCCCTTGGACCTTATTATTGACGATGAAACACAGAAATTGAATCGAAATCAAATAGAAAAAGCACAATACCGACTTAAGTGCAAGAAGACTGACTCTTCATACTGATTATAGTTTGAACCATTCCTGTGGCACTAGTTATAGATTCCGATGCTTTACTTCAGGTTTACTGTATACCTTGGACCTTCTTATTGACGATGAAACACAGAAATCGCATCGGAATTAAATACAAAAGGCACAATGCCGACTTAAGTACAAGAAGACTGACTCTTCCTACTGTCTATGTTTTTAACCATTCCTGTGACACTAGTTGTGGATTCCGATGCTTTACTTCAAGTTTACTGTATCCCTCTGAACTTCTTATTGACGATGAAACACAGAAATTGCATCGGAATTAAATACAAAAGTCACAATGCCGACTAAAGGACAAGAAGACTGACTCTTCTTACTGACTATGTTTTGAACCATTCCAGTGACACTAGCAATAGATTCCGATGCTTCACTTCGGGTTTACTGTATCCCTCTGACTTCTTATTGACGATGAAACACAGATATTGCAATGGAATTAAATACAAAAGGCATAATGCCGACTTAAGTACATGAAGACTGACTCTTCTTACTGTCTATGTTTTGAACCATTCCATTGACACTACTTGTAGATTCCGATACTTCATTTCAGGTTTATTGTATCCCTCCGACCTTCCTATTGACGATGAAACACAGAAATTGCATTGGAATTAAATAGAAAAGGCACAATGTCGACTTAAATACAAGAAGACTGACTCTTCCTACTGACTATGTTTTGAACCATTCCTGTGACACTAGTTATAGATTCCTATGCTTCACTTCAGGGTTACTGTATATCTTGGACCTTCTTATTGACGATGAAACACAGAAATTGCATCGGAATTAAATACAAAAGGCACAATGCCGACTTAAGTACAAGAAGACTGACTCTTCTTACTATGTTTTGAACCATTTCTGTGACACTAGTTATAGATGCCGATGCTTCACTCCAGGTTTACTATATCCCTTCTACATTCTTATTGACGATGAAACAAAGAAATTGCATCGGAATTAAATAGAAAAGGCACAATGTCGACTTAAGTACAAGATGACTGACTCTTCTTACTGTCTATGTTTTGAACCTTTCCTGTGACACAAGTTATAGATTCCGATGCTTCACTCCAGGTTTACTGTATCCCTTAGACCTTCTTATTGACGATGAAACACACATATTGCATCGGAATTTAATAGAAAAGGCACAATGCCGACTTAAGTACAAGAAGACTGACTCTTCCTACTGATTATGTTTTGAACCATTCCTGTGACACTAGTTATAGATTCCTATGCTTCACTTCAGGGTGACTGTATACCTTGGACCTTCTAATTGACGATGAAACACAGAAATTGCATCGGAATTAAATACAAAAGGCACAAAGCCGACTTAAGTACAAGAAGACTGACTCTTCTTACTGTCTATGTTTTGAACCATTCCTGTGACACTAGTTATAGATTCCGATGCTTCACTTCAGGTTTACTGTATCCCTCTGACCTTATTGCCGATGAAACACAGAAATTGCATCGGAATTAAATACAAAAGGTCCAATGCCGACTTAAGAACAAGAGGACTGACTCTTCGTACTGACTATGTTTTGAACCATTCCTGTGACACTAGTTATAGATTCCGATGTTTCACTTCAGGTTTACTGTATCCCTCTGACCTTCTTATTGACTATGAAACACAGAAATTGCATCGGAATTAAATACAAAAGCCACAATGCCGACTTAAGTACAAGAAGACTGACCCTTCTTACTGTCTATGTTTTGAACCAATCCTGTGACACTAGTTATAGATTTCGATTCTTCACTTCAGGTTTACTGTTTCCCTTGGACCTTCTTATTGACGATGAAACACAGAAATTGCATCGGAATTAAATACAAAAGGCACAATGCCGACTTAAGTACAAGAAGACTGACTCTTCTTACTGTCTATGTTTTGAATCATTTCTGTGACACTAGTTATAGCTTCCGATGCTTCACTCCAGGTTTACTATATCCCTTGGACATTCTTATTGACGATGAAACAAAGAAATTGCATCGGAATTAAATACAAAAGGCAAAATCCCGACTTAAGTACAAGAAGACTGACACTTCTTACTGACTATGCTTTGAATCATTCCTGTGACACTAGTTATAGATTCCGATGCTTTACTTCAGGTTTACTATATACCTTGGACGTTCTTATTGACGATGAAACACAGAAATCGCATCGGAATTAAATACAAAATGCACAATGCCGACTTAAGTACAAGAAGACTGACTCTTCCTACTGGCTATGTTTTGAACCATTCCTGTGACACTAGTTGTGGATTCCGATGCTTCACTTCAGGTTTACTGTCTCCCTCTGACCTTCTTATTGACGATGAAACACAGAAATTGCATCGGAATTAAATACAAATGGCACAATGCCGACTTAAGGACAAGAAGACAGACTCCTCTTACTGACTATGTTTTGAACCATTCCTGTGACACTAGCAATAGATTCCGATGCTTCACTTTGGGTTTACTGTATCACCCTGACCTTCTTATTGACGATGAAACACAGATATTGCATTGGAATTAAATACAAAAGGCATAATGCCGACTTAAGTACATGAAGACTGACTCTTCTTACTGTCTATGTTTTGAACCATTCCATTGACACTACTTGTAGATTCCGATACATCACTTCAGGTTTATTGTATCCCTCTGACCTTCCTATTAACGATAAAACACAGAAATTGCATCGGAATTAAATAGTAAAGGCACAATGTCGACTTAGGTACAAGATGACTGACTCTTCTTACTGTCTATGTTTTGAACCTTTCCTGTGACACTAGTTATAGATTCCGATGCTTCACTCCAGGTTTACTATATCCCTTGGACATTCTTATTGACGATGAAACACAGTAATTGCATCGGAATTAAATAGAAAAGGCACAATGCCGACTTAAGTACAAGAAGACTGACTCTTCTTACTGTCTATGTTATGAACCATTCCTGTGACACTAGCTATGGATTCCGATGCTTCACTCCAGGTTTACTGTATCCCTTGGACCTTATTATTGACGATGAAACACAGAAATTGAATCGAAATTAAATAGAAAAAGCACAATGCCGACTTAAGTGCAAGAAGACTGACTCTTCATACTGATTATAGTTTGAACCATTCCTGTGGCACTAGTTATAGATTCCGATGCTTTACTTCAGGTTTACTGTATACCTTGGACCTTCTTATTGACGATGAAACACAGAAATCGCATCGGAATTAAATACAAAAGGCACAATGCCGACTTAAGTACAAGAAGACTGACTCTTCCTACTGTCTATGTTTTAACCATTCCTGTGACACTAGTTGTGGATTCCGATGCTTTACTTCAAGTTTACTGTATCCCCCTGAACTTCTTATTGACGATGAAACACAGAAATTGCATCGGAATTAAATACAAAAGTCACAATGCCGACTTAAGGACAAGAAGACTGACTCTTCTTACTGACTATCTTTTGAACCATTCCAGTGACACTAGCAATAGGTTCCGATGCTTCACTTCGGGTTTACTGAATCCCTCTGATCTTCTTATTGACGATGAAACACAGATATTGCAATGGAATTAAATACAAAAGGCATAATGCCAACTTAAGTACATGAAGACTGACTCTTCTTACTGTCTATGTTTTGAACCATTCCATTGACACTACTTGTAGATTCCGATACTTCATTTCAGGTTTATTGTATCCCTCCGACCTTCCTATTGACGATGAAACACAGAAATTGCATTGGAATTAAATAGAAAATGCACAATGTCGACATAAATACAAGAAGACTGACTCTTCCTACTGACTATGTTTTGAACCATTCCTGTGACACTAGTTATAGATTCCTACGCTTTACTTCAGGGTTACTGTATATCTTGGACCTTCTTGTTGACGATGAAACACAGAAATTGCATCGGAATTAAATACAAAAGGCACAATGCCGACTTAAGTACAAGAAGACTGACTCTTCCTAATGTCAATGTTTTGAACCATTCCTGTGACACTAGTTTTGGATTCCGATGCTTCACTTCAGGTTTACTGTATCCCTCTGACCTTCTTATTGACTATGAAACACAGAAATTGCATCGGAATTAAATACAAAAGGCACAATTCCGACTTAAGTACAAGAAGACTGACTCTTCTCACTGTCTATGTTTTGAACCATTCCTGTGACACTAGTTATAGATTCCGATGCTTCACTTCAGGTTTACTGTATCCCTCTGACCTTATTGCCGATGAAACACAGATATTGCATCGGAATTAAATACAAAAGGCACAATGCCGACTTAAGGACAAGAAGACTGACTCTTCTTACTGACTATGTTTTGAACCATTCCTGGGCCACTAGTTATAGATTCCGA
Source organism: Schistocerca serialis cubense (assembly GCF_023864345.2). NCBI lineage: Eukaryota > Metazoa > Arthropoda > Insecta > Orthoptera > Acrididae > Schistocerca > Schistocerca serialis. The sequence goes on from NC_064645.1 coordinate 7,387,568, forward strand.
TGCTTCACTTCAGGTTTACTGTTTCCCTCTGACCTTCTTATCGACTATGAAACACAGAGAATGCATCGGAATTAAATACAAAAGGCCCAATGCCGACTTAAGAACAAGAGGACTGACTCTTCGTACTGACTATGTTTAGAACCATTCCTGTGACACTAGTTATAGATTCCGATGCTTCACTTCAGGTTTACTGTATCCCTCTGACCTTCTTATCGACTATGAAACACAGAAAATGCATCGGAATTAAATACAAAAGGCCCAATGCCGACTTAAGAACAAGAGGACTGACTCTTCGTACTGACTATGTTTTGAACCATTCCTGTGACACTAGTTATAGATTCCGATGTTTCACTTCAGGTTTACTGTATCCCTCTGACCTTCTTATTGACTATGAAACACAGAAATTGCAAGGCAATTAAATACAAAAGCCACAATGCCGACTTAAGTACAAGAAGACTGACTCTTCTTACTATGTTTTGAACCATTTCTGTGACACTAGTTATAGATGCCGATGCTTCACTCCAGGTTTACTATATCCCTTCTACATTCTTATTGACGATGAAACAAAGAAATTGCATCGGAATTAAATACAAAATGCACAATGCCGACTTAAGTACAAGAAGAATGACACTTCTTACTGACTATGTTTGAACCATTCCTGTGACACTAGTTATAGATTCCGATGCTTCACTTCAGGTTTACTGTATCCATTGGACCTTGTTATTGACGATGAAACACAGAAATTGCATCGGAATTAAATAGAAAAGGCACAATGCCGACTTAAGTACAAGTAGACTGACTCTTCTTACTGTCTATGTTATGAACCATTCCTGTGACACTAGCTATCGATTCCGATGCTTCACTCCAGGTTTACTGTATCCCTTGGACCTTATTATTGACGATGAAACACAGAAATTGAATCGAAATTAAATAGAAAAAGCACAATACCGACTTAAGTGCAAGAAGACTGACTCTTCATACTGATTATAGTTTGAACCATTCCTGTGGCACTAGTTATAGATTCCGATGCTTTACTTCAGGTTTACTGTATACCTTGGACCTTCTTATTGACGATGAAACACAGAAATCGCATCGGAATAAAATACAAAAGGCACAATGCCGACTTAAGTACAAGAAGACTGACTCTTCCTACTGTCTATGTTTTTAACCATTCCTGTGACACTAGTTGTGGATTCCGATGCTTTACTTCAAGTTTACTGTATCCCTCTGAACTTCTTATTGACGATGAAACACAGAAATTGCATCGGAATTAAATACAAAAGTCACAATGCCGACTTAAGGACAAGAAGACTGACTCTTCTTACTGACTATGTTTTGAACCATTCCAGTGACACTAGCAATAGATTCCGATGCTTCACTTCGGGTTTACTGTATCCCTCGGACTTCTTATTGACGATGAGACACAGATATTGCAATGGAATTAAATACAAAAGGCATAATGCCGACTTAAGTACATGAAGACTGACTCTTCTTACTGTCTATGTTTTGAACCATTCCATTGACACTACTTGAAGATTCCGGTACTTCATTTCAGGTTTATTGTATCCCTCCGACCTTCCTATTGACGATGAAACACAGAAATTGCATTGGAATTAAATAGAAAAGGCACAATGTCGACTTAAATACAAGAAGACTGACTCTTCCTACTGACTATGTTTTGAAATATTCCTGTGACACTAGTTATAGATTCCTATGCTTCACTTCAGGGTTACTGTATATCTTGGACCTTCTTATTGACGATGAAACACAGAAATTGCATCGGAATTAAATACAAAAGGCACAATGGCGACTTAAGTTCAAGAAGACTGACTCTTCTTACTATGTTTTGAACCATTTCTGTGACACTAGTTATAGATGCCGATGCTTCACTCCAGGTTTACTATATCCCTTCTACATTCTTATTGACGATGAAACAAAGAAATTGCATCGGAATTAAATAGAAAAGGCACAATGTCGACTTAAGTACAAGATGACTGACTCTTCCTACTGACTATGTTTTGAACCTTTCCTGTGACACAAGTAATAGATTCCGATGCTTCACTCCAGGTTTACTGTATCCCTTAGACCTTCTTATTGACGATGAAACACACATATTGCATCGGAATTTAATAGAAAAGGCACAATGCCGACTTAAGTACAAGAAGACTGACTCTTCCTACTGATTATGTTTTGAACCATTCCTGTGACACTAGTTATAGATTCCTATGCTTCACTTCAGGGTGACTGTATACCTTGGACCTTCTAATTGACGATGAAACACAGAAATTGCATCGGAATTAAATACAAAAGGCACAAAGCCGACTTAAGTACAAGAAGACTGTCTCTTCTTACTGTCTATGTTTTGAACCATTCCTGTGACACTAGTTATAGATTCCGATGCTTCACTTCAGGTTTACTGTATCCCTCTGACCTTATTGCCGATGAAACACAGAAATTGCATCGGAATTAAATACAAAAGGTCCAATGCCGACTTAAGAACAAGAGGACTGACTCTTCGTACTGACTATGTTTTGAACCATTCCTGTGACACTAGTTATAGATTCCGATGTTTCACTTCAGGTTTACTGTATCCCTCTGACCTTCTTATTGACTATGAAACACAGATATTGCATCGGAATTAAATACAAAAGCCACAATGCCGACTTAAGTACATGAAGACTGACCCTTCTTACTGTCTATGTTTTGAACCAATCCTGTGACACTAGTTATAGATTTCGATTCTTCACTTCAGGTTTACTGTTTCCCTTGGACCTTCTTATTGACGATGAAACACAGAAATTGCATCGGAATTAAATACAAAAGGCACAATGCCGACTTAAGTACAAGAAGACTGACTCTTCTTACTGTCTATGTTTTGAATCATTTCTGTGACACTAGTTATAGCTTCCGATGCTTCACTCCAGGTTTACTATATCCCTTGGACATTCTTATTGACGATGAAACAAAGAAATTGCATCGGAATTAAATACAAAAGTCAAAATCCCGACTTAAGTACAAGAAGACTGACACTTCTTAGTGACTATGCTTTGAATCATTCCTGTGACACTAGTTATAGATTCCGATGCTTTACTTCAGGTTTACTATATACCTTGGACGTTCTTATTGACGATGAAACACAGAAATCGCATCGGAATTAAATACAAAATGCACAATGCCGACTTAAGTACAAGAAGACTGACTCTTCCTACTGTCTATGTTTTGAACCATTCCTGTGACACTAGTTGTGGATTCCGATGCTTCACTTCAGGTTTACTGTATCCCTCTGACCTTCTTATTGACGATGAAACACAGAAATTGCATCGGAATTAAATACAAATGGCACAATGCCGACTTAAGGACAAGAAGACTGACTCATCTTACTGACTATGTTTTGAACCATTCCTGTGACACTAGCAATAGACTCCGATGCTTCACTTTGGGTTTACTGTATCACCCTGACCTTCTTATTGACGATGAAACACAGATATTGCATTGGAATTAAATACAAAAGGCATAATGCCGACTTAAGTACATGAAGACTGACTCTTCTTACTGTCTATGTTTTGAACCATTCCATTGACACTACTTGTAGATTCCGATACATCACTTCAGGTTTATTGTATCCCTCTGACCTTCCTATTAACGATGAAACACAGAAATTGCATCGGAATAAAATAGTAAAGGCACAATGTCGACTTAGGTACAAGATGACTGACTCTTCTTACTGTCTATGTTTTGAACCTTTCCTGTGACACTAGTTATAGATTCCGATTCTTCACTCCAGGTTTACTATATCCCTTGGACATTCTTATTGACGATGAAACAAAGAAATTGCATCGGAATTAAATACAAAAGGCATAATGCCGACTTAAGTACAAGAAGACTGACACTTCTTACTGACTATGCTTTGAACCATTCCTGTGACACTAGTTATAGATTCCGATGCTTCACTTCAGGTTTACTGTATCCATTGGACCTTGTTATTGACGATGAAACACAGTAATTGCATCGGAATTAAATAGAAAAGGCACAATGCCGACTTAAGGACAAGAAGACTGACTCTTCTTACTGTCTATGTTATGAACCATTCCTGTGACACTAGCTATGGATTCCGATGCTTCACTCCAGGTTTACTGTATCCCTTGGACCTTATTATTGACGATGAAACACAGAAATTGAATCGAAATTAAATAGAAAAAGCACAATGCCGACTTAAGTGCAAGAAGACTGACTCTTCATACTGATTATAGTTTGAACCATTCCTGTGGCACTAGTTATAGATTCCGATGCTTTACTTCAGGTTTACTGTATACCTTTTACCTTCTTATTGACGATGAAACACAGAAATCGCATCGGAATTAAATACAAAAGGCACAATGCCGACTTAAGTACAAGAAGACTGACTCTTCCTACTGTCTATGTTTTAACCATTCCTGTGACACTAGTTGTGGATTCCGATGCTTTACTTCAAGTTTACTGTATCCCTCTGAACTTCTTATTGACGATGAAACACAGAAATTGCATCGGAATTAAATACAAAAGTCACAATGCCGACTTAAGGACAAGAAGACTGACTCTTCTTACTGACTATCGTTTGAACCATTCCAGTGACACTAGCAATAGGTTCCGATGCTTCACTTCGGGTTTACTGAATCCCTCTGACCTTCTTATTGACGATGAAACACAGATATTGCAATGGAATTAAATACAAAAGGCATAATGCCGACTTAAGTACATGAAGACTGACTCTTCTTACTGTCTATGTTTTGAACCATTCCATTGACACTACTTGTAGATTCCGATACTTCATTTCAGGTTTATTGTATCCCTCCGACCTTCCTATTGACTATGAACACAGAAATTGCATTGGAATTAAATAGAAAATGCACAATGTCGACTTAAATACAAGAAGACTGACTCTTCCTACTGACTATGTTTTGAACCATTCCTGTGACACTAGTTATAGATTCCTACGCTTCACTTCAGGGTTACTGTATATCTTGGACCTTCTTATTGACGATGAAACACAGAAATTGCATCGGAATTAAATACAAAAGGCACAATGCCGACTTAAGTACAAGAAGACTGACTCTTCCTAATGTCAATGTTTTGAACCATTCCTGTGACACTAGTTTTGGATTCCGATGCTTCACTTCAGGTTAACTGTATCCCTCAGTCCTTCTTATTGACAATGAAACACAGAAATTGCATCGGAATTAAATACAAAAGGCACAATTCCGACTTAAGTACAAGAAGACTGACTCTTCTTACTGTCTATGTTTTGAACCATTCCTGTGACACTAGTTATAGATTCCGATGCTTCACTTCAGGTTTACTGTATCCCTCTGACCTTATTGCCGATGAAACACAGATATTGCATCGGAATTAAATACAAAAGGCACAATGCCGACTTAAGGACAAGAAGACTGACTCTTCTTACTGACTATGTTTTGAACCATTCCTGGGCCACTAGTTATAGATTCCGATGCTTCACTTCAGGTTTACTGTATCCCTCTGACCTTCTTATCGACTATGAAACACAGAAAATGCATCGGAATTAAATACAAAAGGCCCAATGCCGACTTAAGAACAAGAGGACTGACTCTTCGTACTGACTATGTTTTGAACCATTCCTGTGACACTAGTTATAGATTCCGATGCTTCACTTCAGGTTTACTGTATCACTCTGACCTTCTTATCGACTATGAAACACAGAAAATGCATCGGAATTAAATACAAAAGGCCCAATGCCGACTTAAGAACAAGAGGACTGACTCTTCGTACTGACTATGTTTTGAACCATTCCTGTGACACTAGTTATAGATTCCGATGTTTCACTTCAGGTTTACTGTATCCCTCTGACCTTCTTATTGACTATGAAACACAGAAATTGCATCGCAATTAAATACAAAAGCCACAATGCCGACTTAAGTACAAGAAGACTGACTCTTCTTACTATGTTTTGAACCATTTCTGTGACACTAGTTATAGATGCCGATGCTTCACTCCAGGTTTACTATATCCCTTCTACATTCTTATTGACGATGAAACAAAGAAATTGCATCGGAATTAAATACAAAATGCACAATGCCGACTTAAGTACAAGAAGAATGACACTTCTTACTGACTATGTTTGAACCATTCCTGTGCCACTAGTTATAGATTCCGATGCTTCACTTCAGGTTTATTGTATCCCTCTGACCTTCTTATTGACGATGAAACTCAGAAATTCCATCGGAATTAAATACAAAAGGCACAATGCCGACTTAAGTACAAGAAGACTGTTTCTTCTAACTGTCTATGTTTTGAACCATTCCATTGACACTAGTTATAAATTCCGATGCTTCACTCCAGGTTTACTGTATCCCTTGGACCTTCTTATTGACGATGAAACACAGAAATTGCATCGTAATTAAATACAAAAGGCACAATGTCGACTGAAGTACAAGAAGACAGACTCTTCTTACTGACTATATTTTGAACCATTCCTGTGACACTAGTTATAGATTCCGATGCTTCACTTCAGGTTTACTGTATCCCTTGGACCTTCTTATTGACGATGAAACACAGAAATTGCATCGGAATTAAATAGAAAAAGCACAATGCCGACTTAAGTACAAGAAGACTGACTCTTCTAAATGTCTATGTTTTGAACCATTCCTGTGACACTAGCTATGGATTCCGATGCTTCACTCCAGGTTTACTGTATCCCTTGAACCTTATTATTGACGATGAAACACAGAAATTGAATCGAAATTAAATAGAAAAGGCACAATGCCGACTTAAGTACAAGAAGACTGACTCTTCATACTGATTATAGTTTGAACCATTCCTGTGGCACTAGTTATGGATTCCGATGCTTTACTTCATGTTTACTGTATCCCTTGGACCTTCTTATTGACGATGAAACACAGAAATCGCATCGGAATTAAATACAAAAGGCACAATGCCGACTTAAGTACAAGAAGACTGACTCTTCCTACTGTCTATGTTTTGAACCATTCCTGTGACACTAGTTGTGGATTCCGATGCTTCTTCTTCATGTTTACTGTTTCCCTCTGACCTTCTTATTGGCGATGAAACACAGATATTGCATTGGAATTAAATACAAATGGCATAATGCCGACTTAAGTACATGAAGACTGACTCTTCTTACTGTCAATGTTTTGAACCATTCCATTGACACTACTTGTAGATTCCGATACTTCACTTCAGGTTTATTGTATCCCTCTGACCTTCCTATTGACGATGAAACACAGAAATTGCATCGGAATTAAATAGAAAAGGCACAATGTCGACTTAAGTACAAGATGACTGACTCTTCTTACTGTCTATGTATTGAACCTTTCCTGTGACACAAGTTATAGATTCCGATGCTTCACTCCAGGTTTACTGTATCCCTTAGACCTTCTTATTGACGATGAAACACACATATTGCATCGGAATTTAATAGAAAAGGCACAATGCCGACTTAAGTACAAGAAGACTGACTCTTCCTACTGATTATGTTTTGAACCATTCCTGTGACACTAGTTATAGATTCCTATGCTTCACTTCAGGGTGACTGTATACCTTGGACCTTCTAATTGACGATGAAACACAGAAATTGCATCGGAATTAAATACAAAAGGCACAAAGCCGATTTAAGTACAAGAAGACTGACTCTTCTTACTGTCTATGTTTTGAACCATTCCTGTGACACTAGTTATAGATTCCGATGCTTCTCTTCAGGTTTACTGTATCCCTCTGACCTTATTGCCGATGAAACACAGAAATTGCATCGGAATTAAATACAAAAGGTCCAATGCCGACTTAAGAACAAGAGGACTGACTCTTCGTACTGACTATGTTTTGAACCATTCCTGTGACACTAGTTATGGATTCCGATGTTTCACTTCAGGTTTACTGTATCCCTCTGACCTTCTTATTGACTATGAAACACAGAAATTGCATCGGAATTAAATACAAAAGCCACAATGCCGACTTAAGTACAAGAAGACTGACCCTTCTTACTGTCTATGTTTTGAACCAATCCTGTGACACTAGTTATAGATTTCGATTCTTCACTTCAGGTTTACTGTTTCCCTTGGACCTTCTTATTGACGATGAAACACAGAAATTGCATCGGAATTAAATACAAAAGACACAATGCCGACTTAAGTACAAGAAGACTGACTCTTCTTACTGTCTATGTTTTGAATCATTTCTGTGACACTAGTTATAGATTCCGATGCTTCACTCCAGGTTTACTATATCCCTTGGACATTCTTATTGACGATGAAACAAAGAAATTGCATCGGAATTAAATACAAAAGGCAAAATCCCGACTTAAGTACAAGAAGACTGACACTTCTTACTGACTATGCTTTGAATCATTCCTGTGACACTAGTTATAGATTCCGATGCTTTACTTCAGGTTTACTATATACCTTGGACGTTCTTATTGACGATAAAACACAGAAATCGCATCGGAATTAAATACAAAATGCACAATGCCGACTTAAGTACAAGAAGACTGACTCTTCCTACTGTCTATGTTTTGAACCATTCCTGTGACACTAGTTGTGGATTCCGATGCTTCACTTCAGGTTTACTGTATCCCTCTGACCTTCTTATTGACGATGAAACACAGAAATTGCATCGGAATTAAATACAAATGGCACAATGCCGACTTAAGGACAAGAAGACTGACTCCTCTTACTGACTATGATTTGAACCATTCCTGTGACACTAGCAATAGATTCCGATGCTTCACTTTGGGTTTACTGTATCCCCCTGACCTTCTTATTGACGATGAAACACAGATATTGCATTGGAATTAAATACAAAAGGCATAATGCCGACTTAAGTACATGAAGACTGACTCTTGTTACTGTCTATGTTTTGAACCATTCCATTGACACTACTTGTAGATTCCGATACTTCACTTCAGGTTTATTGTATCCCTCTGACATTCGTATTGACGATGAAACACAGAAATTGCATCGGAAGTAAATAGTAAAGGCACAATGTCGGCTTAGGTACAAGATGACTGACTCTTCTTACTGTCTATGTTTTGAACCTTTCCTGTGACACTAGTTATAGATTCCGATGCTTCACTCCTGGTTTTCTGTATCCCTTGGACCTTCTTATTGACGATGAAACACAGATATTGCATCGGAATTAAATAGAAAAGGCACAATGCCGACTTAAGTACAAGAAGACTGACTCTTCCTACTGATTATGTTTTGAACCATTCCTGTGACACGAGTTATAGATTCCTATGCTTCACTTAAGGGTTACTGTATACCTTGGACCTTCTTATTGACGATGAAACACAGAAATTGCATCGGAATTAAATACAAAATGCACAAAGCCGACTTAAGTACAAGAAGACTGACTCTTCCTGCTGTCAATGTTTTGAACCATTCCTGTGCCACTAGTTTTGGATTCCGATGCTTCACTTCACGTTAACTGTATCCCTCAGACCTTCTTATTGACAATGAAACACAGAAATTGCATCGGAACTAAACACAAAAGGCACAATGCCGACTTAAGTACAAGAAGACTGACTCTTCTTACTGTCTATGTTTTGAACCATTCCTGTGACACTAGTTATAGATTCCGATGCTTCACTTCAGGTCTATTGTATCCCTTGGACCTTCTTATTGACGATGAAACACAGAAATTTCATCGGAATTAAACACAAAAGGCACAATGCCGACTTAAGGACAAGAAGACTGACTCCTCTTACTGACTTTGTTTTGAACCATTCCTGTGACACCAGTTATAGATTCCGATGCTTCACTTCAGGGTCACTGTATACCTTGGACCTCCTTATTGACGATGAAACACAGAAATTGCATCGGAATTAAATACAAAAGGCACAATGCCGACTGAAGTACAAGAAGACTGACTCTTCCTACTGTCAATGTTTTCAACCATTCCTGTGATACTAGTTATAGATTCCGATGCTTCACTTCAGGTTTACTGTATCCCTCTGACCTTATTGCCGATGAAACACAGAAATTGCATCGGAATTAAATACAAAAGGACCAATGCCGACTTAAGAACAAGAGGACTGACTCTTCGTACTGACTATGTTTTGAACCATTCCGATGACACTAGTTATAGATTCCGATGCTTCACTTCAGGTTTACTGTATCCCTCTGACCTTCTTATTGACTATGAAACACAGAAATTGCATCGGAATTAAATACAAAAGCCACAATGCCGACTTAATTACAAGAAGACTGACCCTTCTTACTGTCTATGTTTTGTGCTAATCCTGTGACACTAGTTATAGATTCCAATGCTTCACTTCAAGTTTACTGTTTCCCTTGGACCTTCTTATTGACGATGAAACACAGAAATTGCATCGGAATTAAATACAAAAGGCACAATGCCGACTTTTGGAAAAGAAGACTGACTCTTCTTACTGTCTATGTTTTGAACCATTTCTGTGACACTAGTTATAGTTTCCGATGCTTCACTCCAGGTTTACTATATCCCTTGGACCTTCTTATTGACGATGAAACACAGAAATTGCATCGGAATTAAATAGAAAAGGCACAATGCCGACTTAAGTACAAGAAGACTGACTCTTCTTCCTGTCTATGTTTTGAACCATTCCTGTGACACTAGCTATGGATTCCGATGCTTCACTCAAGGGTTTACTGTATCCCTCAGACCTTCTTATTGACAATGAAACACAGAAATTGCATCGGAATTAAATACAAAAGGCACAATGCCGACTTAAGTACAAGAAGACTGACTCTTCATATTGATTATAGTTTGAACCATTCCTGTGGCACTAGTTATAGATTCCGATGCTTTACTTCAGGTTTACTGTATACCTTGGACCTTCTTATTGACGATGAAACACAGAAATCGCATCGGAATTAAATACAAAAGGCACAATCCCGACTTAAGGACAAGAAGACTGACTCTTCTTACTGACTATGTTTTGAACCATTCCTGTGACACTATCAATAGATTCCGATGCTTCACTTCGGGTTTACTGTATCCCTCTGACCTTCTTATTGACGATGAAACACAGATTTTGCATTGGAATTAAATACAAAAGGCATAATGCCGACTTAAGTACATGAAGACTGACTCTTCTTACTGTCTATGTTTTGAACCATTCCATTGACACTTCTTGTAGATTCCGATACTTCACTTCAGATTTATTGTATCCCTCTGAGCTTCCTATTGACGATGAAACACAGAAATTGCATCGGAATTAAATAGAAAAGGCACAATGTCGACTTAAGTACAAGAAGACTGACTCTTCCTACTGACTATGTTTTGAACCATTCCTGTGACACTAGTTATAGATTCCTATGCTTCACTTCAGGGTTACTGTATATCTTGGACCTTCTTATTGACGATGAAACACAGAAAATGCATCGGAATTAAATACAAAAGGCACAATGCCGACTTAAGTACAAGAAGACTGACTCATCCTACTGTCAATGTTTTGAACCATTCCTGTGACACTAGTTTTGGATTCCGATGCTTCACTTCAGGTTAACTGTATCCCTCAGACCTTCTTATTGACAATGAAACACAGAAATTGCATCGGAATTAAATTCAAAAGGCACAATGCCGACTTAAGTACAAGAAGACTGACTCTTCTTACTGTCTATGTTTTGAACCATTCCTGTGACACTAGTTATAGATTCCGATGCTTCACTTCAGGTTTACTGTATCCCTCTGACCTTATTGCCGATGAAACACAGATATTGCATCGGAATTAAATACAAAAGGCACAATGCCGACTTAAGGACAAGAAGACTGACTCTTCTTACTGACTATGTTTTGAACCATTCCTGTGACACTAGTTATAGATTCCGATGCTTCACTTCAGGTATACTATATCCCTCTGACCTTCTTATCGACTATGAAACACAGAAAATGCATCGGAATTAAATTCAAAAGCCACAATGCCGACATAAGTACAAGAAGACTGACCCTTCTTACTGTCTATGTTTTGAACCATTCCTGTGACACCAGTTATAGATTCCGATGCTTCACTACAGATTTACTGTTTCCCTTGGACCTTCGTATTGACGATCAAACACAGAAATTGCATCGGAATGAAACAGAAAAGGCACAATGCCGAATTAAGTACAACAAGACTGACTCTTCATACTGACTATGTTTTGAACCATTCCTGTGACACTAGTTATAGATTCCGATGCTTCACTTCAGGTTTACTATATCCCTTGGACCTTCTTATTGACGATGAAACACAGAAATTGCATCGGAATTAAATACAAAAGGAAAAATGCCGACTTATGTACACGAAGACTGACTCTTCTTACTGCCTATGTTTTTGTCAATTCCTGTGACACTAGTTTTGGATTCCGATGCTTCACTTCAGGTTTACTGTATCCCTATGACCTTCTAATGGACAATGAAACACAGAAATTGCATCGGAATTTAATACAAATGGCACAATGCGGACCTAAATACAAGAAGACTGACTCTTCCTACTGTCTATGTTTTGAACCATTCCTGTGACACTAGTTGTAGATTCCGATGCTTCACTTCAGGTGTACTGTATCCCTCTGACCTTATTTACGATGAAACACAGAAATTGCATCGGAATAAAGTACAAAAGGCACAACGCCGACTTAAGGACAAGAAGACTGACTCTTCTTACTGTCTATGTTTTGAACCATTCCTGTGACTCTAGTTATAGATTCCGATGCTTCACTTCAGGTTTACTGTATCCCTTGGACCTTCTTATTGACGATGAAACACAGAAATTGCTTCGGAATTAAATGCAAAAGGCACAATGCCGACTTAAGTACAAGAAGACTGACTCTTCTTATTGACTATGTTTTCAACCATTCCTGTGACACTAATTATAGATTCCGATGCTTCACTTCAGGTTTACTGTCTCCCTTGGACCTTCTTATTGACGATGAAACACAGAAATTGCATCGGGAATAAATAGATAAGGCACAATGCCGACTTAAGTACAAGAAGACTGACTCGTCTTACTGATTATAGTTTGAACCATTCCTGTGACACTAGTTATAGATTCCGATACTTTACTTCAGTTTTACTGTGTACCTTGGACCTTCTTATTGACAATGAAACACAGAAATTGAATCGGAATTAAATACAAAAGGCACAATGCCGACTTAAGTACAAGCAGACTGACTCTTCTTACTATGTTTTGAACCATTCCTGTGACACTAGTTATAGTTTCCGATGCTTCACTCCAGGTTTACTGTATCCGATGGACCTTCTTATTGACGATGAATCACAGAAATTTCATCGGAATTAAAGAAAAAAGGCACAATGCTGACTTAAGTACAAGAAGACTGACTCTTCTTACTGACTTTGTTTTGAACCACTCCTGTGACACTAGTTATAGATTCCGATACTTCACTTCAGGTTTATTGTATCCCTCTGACCTTCCTATTGACGATGAAACACAGAAATTGCATCGGAATTAAATAGAAAAGGCACAATGTCGACTTAAGTACAAGAAGACTGACTCTTCTTACTGTCAATGGTTTGAACCTTTCCTTTGACACTAGTTATAGATTCCGATGCTTCACTCCAGGTTTACTGTATCCCTTGGACCTTCTTATTGACGATGAAACACAGAAATTGCATCGGAATTAAATAGAAAAGGCACAATGCCGACTTAAGTACACGAAGACTGACTCTTCTTACTGACTATGCTTTGAAACATTCCTGTGACACTAGTTATAGATTCCGATGCTACACTTCAGGGTTACAGTATACCTTGGACCTTCTTATTGACGATGAAACACAGAAATTGCATCGGAATTAAATAGAAAAGGCACAATGCCGACTTAAGTACAAGCAGACTGACTCTTCTTACTATGTTTTGAACCATTCCTGTGACACTAGTTATAGATTCCGATGCTTCACTTCTGGCTTACTGTATCCCTCTGACCTTATTGCCGATGAAACACAGAAATTGCATCGGAATTAAATACAAAAGGCCCAATGCCGACTTAAGAACAAGAGGACTGACTCTTCGTAGTGACTATGTTTTGAACCATTCCTGTGACACTAGTTATAGATTCCGATGTTTCACTTCAGGTTTACTGTATCCCTCTGACCTTCTTATTGACTATGAAACACAGAAATTGCATCGGAATTAAATACAAAAGCCACAATGCCGACTTAAGTACAAGAAGACTAACCCTTCTTACTGTCTATGTTTTGAACCAATCCTGTGACACTAGTTATAGATTTCGATGCTTCACTTCATGTTTACTGTTTCCCTTGGACCTTCTTATTGACGATGTAACACAGAAATTGCATCGGAATTAAATGCAAAAGGCACAATGCCGACTTAAGTACAAGAAGACTGACTCTTCTTACTGTCTATGTTTTGAATCATTTCTGTGACACTAGTTATAGATTCCGATGCTTCACTCCAGGTTTACTACATCCCTTGGACATACTTATTGACGATGAAACAAAGAAATAGCATCGGAATTGAATACAAAAGGCACAATCCTGACTTAAGTACAGGAAGACTGACACTTCTTACTGACTATGCTTTGAATCATTCCTGTGACACTAGTTATAGATTCCGATGCTTTACTTCAGGTTTACTGTATACCTTGGACGTTCTTATTGACGATTAAACACAGAAATCGCATCGGAATTAAATACAAAATGCACAATGCCGACTTAAGTACAAGAAGACTGACTCTTCCTACTGTCTATGTTTTGAACCATTCCTGTGACACTAGTTGTGGATTCCGATGCTTCACTTCAGGTTTACTGTATCCCTCTGACCTTCTTATTGACGATGAAACACAGAAATTGCATCGGAATTAAATACAAATGGCACAATGCCGACTTAAGGACAAGAAGACTGACTCTTCTTACTGACTATGTTTTGAACCATTCCTGTGACACTAGCAATAGATTCCGATGCTTCACTAAGGGGTTTACTGTATCCCTCTGACCTTCTTATTGACGATGAAACACAGATATTGCATTGGAATTAAATACAAAAGGCATAATGCCGACTTAAGTACATGAAGACTGACTCTTCTTACTGTCTATGTTTTGAACCATTCCATTGACACTACTTGTAGATTCCGATACTTCACTTCTTGTTTATTGTATTCCTCTGACCTTCGTATTGACGATGAAACACAGAAATTGCATCGGAATTAAATAGTAAAGGCACAATGTCGACTTAGGTACAAGATGACTGACTCTTCTTAATGATTATGTTTTGAACCTTTCCTGTGACACTAGTTATAGATTCCGATGCTTCACTCCAGGTTTACTGTATCCCTTGGACCTTCTTATTGACGATGAAAGACAGATATTGCATCGGAATTAAATAGAAAAGGCACAATGCCGACTTAAGTACAAGAAGACTGACTCTTCCTACTGATTATGTTTTGAACCATTCCTGTGACACTAGTTATAGATTCCTATGCTTCAGTTCAGGGTTACTGTATACCTTGGACCTTCTTATTGGCGATGAAACACAGAAATTGCATCGGAATTAAATACAAAAGGCACAAAGCCGACTTAAGTACAAGAAGACTGACTCTTCCTACTGTCAATGTTTTGAATCATTCCTGTGCACTAGTTTTGGATTCCGATGCTTCAATGCACGTTAACTGTATCCCTCAGACCTTCTTATTGACAATGAAACACAGAAATTGCATCGGAATTAAACACAAAAGGCACAATGCCGACTTAAGTACAAGAAGAATGACTCTTCTTACTGACTATGTTTTGAACCATTCCTGTGACACTATCAATAGATTCCGATGCTTCACTTTGGGTTTACTGTATCCCTCTGACCTTATTGCCGACGAAACACAGAAATTGCATCGGAATTAAATACAAAAGGACCAATGCCGACCTAAGAACAAGAGGACTGACTCTTCGTACTGACTATGTTTTGAACCATTCCGATGACACTAGTTATAGATTCCGATGCTTCACTTCAGGTTTACTGTATCCCTCTGACCTTCTTATTTACTATGAAACACAGAAATTGCATCGGAATTAAATGCAAAAGCCACAATGCCGACTTAATTATAAGAAGACTGACCCATCTTACTGTCTATGTTTTGAACTAATCCTGTGACACTAGTTATAGATTCCGATGCTTCACTTCAGGTTTACTGTTTCCCTTGGACCTTCTTATTGACGATGAAACACAGAAATTGCATCGGAATTAAATACAAAAGGCACAATGCCGACTTAAGTAAAAGAAGACTGACTCTTCTTACTGTCTATGTTTTAAACCATTTCTGTGACACTAGTTATAGATTCCGATGCTTCACTCCAGGTTTACTATATCCCTTGGACATTCTTATTGACGATGAAACAAAGGAATTGCATCGGAATTAAACACAAAAGGCACAATGCCGACTTAAGTACAAGAAGACTGACACTTCTTACTGACTATGCTTTGAACCATTCCGGTGAGACTAGTTATAGATTCCGATGCTTCACTTCAGGTTTACTGTATCCCTTGGACCTTCTTATTTACGATGAAACACAGAAATTGCATCGGAATTAAATAGAAAAGGCACAATGCCGACTTAAGTACAAGAAGACTGACTCTTCTTACTGTCTATGTTTTGAACCATTCCTATGACACTAGCTATGGATTCCGATGCTTCACTCCAGGTTTACTGTATCCCTCAGACCTTCGTATTGACAATGAAACACAGAAATTGCATCGGAATTAAATACAAAAGGCACAATGCCGACTTAAGTACAAGAAGACTGACTCTTCGTAATGATTATAGTTTGAACCATTCCTGTGGCACTAGTTATAGATTCCGATGCTTTACTTCAGGTTTACTGTATACCTTGGACCTTCTTATTGACGATGAAACACAGAAATCGCATCGGAATTAAATACAAAAGGCACAATGCCGACTTAAGGACAAGAAGAATGACTCTTCTTACTGATTATGTTTTGAACCATTCCTGTGACACTATCAATAGATTCCGACGCTTCACTTTGGGTTTACTGTATCCCTCTGACCTTCGTATTGACGATGAGACACAGATATTGCATTGGAATTAAATACAAAAGGCATAATGCCGACTTAAGTACATTAGGACTGACTCTTCTTACTGTCTATGTTTTGAACCATTCCATTGACACAACTTGTAGATTCCGATACTTCACTTCAGGTTTATTATATCCCTCTGACCTTCCTATTGACGATGAAACACAGAAATTGCATCGGAATTAAATAGAAAAGGCACAATGTCGACTTAAGTACAAGAAGACTGACTCTTCCTACTGACTATGTTTTGAACCATTCCTGTGACACTAGTTATAGATTCCTATGCTTCACTTCAGGGTTACTGTATATCTTGGACCTTCTTATTGACGATGAAACACAGAAAATGTATCGGAATTAAATACAAATGGCACATTGCCGACTTAAGTACAAGAAGACTGACTCTTCCTACTGTCAATGCTTTGAACCATTCCTGTGACACTAGTTTTGGATTCCGATGCTTCACTTCAGGTTAACTGTATCCCTCAGACCTTCTTATTGACAATGAAACACAGAAACTGCATCGGAATTAAATACAAAAGGCACAATGCCGACTTAAGTACTAGAAGACTGACTCTTCTTACTGTCTATGATTTGAACCATTCCTGTGACACTAGTTATAGATTCCGATGCTTCACTTCAGGTTAACTGTATCCCTCAGACCTTCTTATTGACAATGAAACACAGAAATTGCAATGGAATTAAATACAAAAGGCACAATGCCGACTTAAGTACAAGAAGACTGACTCTTCCTATTGTCAATGTTTTGAACCATTCCTGTGACACTAGTTGTGGATTCCGATGCTTCACTTCAGGTTTACTGTATCCCTCTGACCTTCTTATTGACGATGAAACACAGAAATTGCATCGGAATTAAATAGTAAAGCCACAATGTCGACTTAGGTACAAGATGACTGACTCTTCTTACTGTCTATGTTTTGAACCTTTCCTGTGCACTAGTTTTGGATTCCGATGCTTCAATGCACGTTAACTGTATCCCTCAGACCTTCTTATTGACAATGAAACACAGAAATTGCATCGGAATTAAACACAAAAGGCACAATGCCGACTTAAGTACAAGAAGAATGACTCTTCTTACTGACTATGTTTTGAACCATTCCTGTGACACTATCAATAGATTCCGATGCTTCACTTTGGGTTTACTGTATCCCTCTGACCTTATTGCCGACGAAACACAGAAATTGCATCGGAATTAAATACAAAAGGACCAATGCCGACCTAAGAACAAGAGGACTGACTCTTCGTACTGACTATGTTTTGAACCATTCCGATGACACTAGTTATAGATTCCGATGCTTCACTTCAGGTTTACTGTATCCCTCTGACCTTCTTATTTACTATGAAACACAGAAATTGCATCGGAATTAAATGCAAAAGCCAC
The DNA here is from genome assembly GCF_023864345.2 of Schistocerca serialis cubense. Taxonomy (NCBI): domain Eukaryota; kingdom Metazoa; phylum Arthropoda; class Insecta; order Orthoptera; family Acrididae; genus Schistocerca; species Schistocerca serialis. Next base: position 7,406,009 of record NC_064645.1, read on the forward strand.
AATGCCGACTTAATTATAAGAAGACTGACCCATCTTACTGTCTATGTTTTGAACTAATCCTGTGACACTAGTTATAGATTCCGATGCTTCACTTCAGGTTTACTGTTTCCCTTGGACCTTCTTATTGACGATGAAACACAGAAATTGCATCGGAATTAAATACAAAAGGCACAATGCCGACTTAAGTAAAAGAAGACTGACTCTTCTTACTGTCTATGTTTTAAACCATTTCTGTGACACTAGTTATAGATTCCGATGCTTCACTCCAGGTTTACTATATCCCTTGGACATTCTTATTGACGATGAAACAAAGGAATTGCATCGGAATTAAACACAAAAGGCACAATGCCGACTTAAGTACAAGAAGACTGACACTTCTTACTGACTATGCTTTGAACCATTCCGGTGAGACTAGTTATAGATTCCGATGCTTCACTTCAGGTTTACTGTATCCCTTGGACCTTCTTATTTACGATGAAACACAGAAATTGCATCGGAATTAAATAGAAAAGGCACAATGCCGACTTAAGTACAAGAAGACTGACTCTTCTTACTGTCTATGTTTTGAACCATTCCTATGACACTAGCTATGGATTCCGATGCTTCACTCCAGGTTTACTGTATCCCTCAGACCTTCGTATTGACAATGAAACACAGAAATTGCATCGGAATTAAATACAAAAGGCACAATGCCGACTTAAGTACAAGAAGACTGACTCTTCGTAATGATTATAGTTTGAACCATTCCTGTGGCACTAGTTATAGATTCCGATGCTTTACTTCAGGTTTACTGTATACCTTGGACCTTCTTATTGACGATGAAACACAGAAATCGCATCGGAATTAAATACAAAAGGCACAATGCCGACTTAAGGACAAGAAGAATGACTCTTCTTACTGATTATGTTTTGAACCATTCCTGTGACACTATCAATAGATTCCGACGCTTCACTTTGGGTTTACTGTATCCCTCTGACCTTCGTATTGACGATGAGACACAGATATTGCATTGGAATTAAATACAAAAGGCATAATGCCGACTTAAGTACATTAGGACTGACTCTTCTTACTGTCTATGTTTTGAACCATTCCATTGACACAACTTGTAGATTCCGATACTTCACTTCAGGTTTATTATATCCCTCTGACCTTCCTATTGACGATGAAACACAGAAATTGCATCGGAATTAAATAGAAAAGGCACAATGTCGACTTAAGTACAAGAAGACTGACTCTTCCTACTGACTATGTTTTGAACCATTCCTGTGACACTAGTTATAGATTCCTATGCTTCACTTCAGGGTTACTGTATATCTTGGACCTTCTTATTGACGATGAAACACAGAAAATGTATCGGAATTAAATACAAATGGCACATTGCCGACTTAAGTACAAGAAGACTGACTCTTCCTACTGTCAATGCTTTGAACCATTCCTGTGACACTAGTTTTGGATTCCGATGCTTCACTTCAGGTTAACTGTATCCCTCAGACCTTCTTATTGACAATGAAACACAGAAACTGCATCGGAATTAAATACAAAAGGCACAATGCCGACTTAAGTACTAGAAGACTGACTCTTCTTACTGTCTATGATTTGAACCATTCCTGTGACACTAGTTATAGATTCCGATGCTTCACTTCAGGTTAACTGTATCCCTCAGACCTTCTTATTGACAATGAAACACAGAAATTGCATCGGAATTAAATACAAAAGGCACAATGCCGACTTAAGTACAAGAAGACTGACTCTTCCTATTGTCAATGTTTTGAACCATTCCTGTGACACTAGTTGTGGATTCCGATGCTTCACTTCAGGTTTACTGTATCCCTCTGACCTTCTTATTGACGATGAAACACAGAAATTGCATCGGAATTAAATAGTAAAGCCACAATGTCGACTTAGGTACAAGATGACTGACTCTTCTTACTGTCTATGTTTTGAACCTTTCCTGTGACACTAGTTATAGATTCCGATGCATCACTCCATGTTTACTGTATCCCTTGGACCTTCTTATTGACGATGAAAGACAGATATTGCATCGGAATTAAATAGAAAAGGCACAATGCCGACTTAAGTACAAGAAGACTGACTCTTCCTACTGATTATGTTTTGAACCATTCCTGTGACACTAGTTATAGATTCCTATGCTTCACTTCTGGGTTACTGTATACCTTGGATCTTCTTATTGGCGATGAAACACAGATATTGCATCGGAATTAAATACAAAAGGCACAAAGTTGACTTAAGTACAAGAAGACTGACTCTTCCTACTGTCAATGTTTTGAATCATTCCTGTGCCACTAGTTTTGGATTCCGAAGCTTCACTTCACGTTAACTGTATCCCTCAGACCTTCTTATTGACAATGAAACACAGAAATTGCATCGGAATTAAACACAAAAGGCACAATGCCGACTTAAGTACAAGAAGAATGACTCTTCTTACTGACTATGTTTTGAACCATTCCTGTGACACTATCAATAGATTCCGATGCTTCACTTTGGGTTTACTGTATCCCTCTGACCTTATTGCCGACGGAACACAGAAATTGCATCGGAATTAAATACAAAAGGGCAATGCCGACCTAAGAACAAGAGGACTGACTCTTCGTACTGACTATGCTTTGAACCATTCCGATGACACTAGTTATAGATTCCGATGCTTCACTTCAGGTTTACTGTATCCCTCTGACCTTCTTATTGACTATGAAACACAGAAATTGCATCGGAATTAAATGCAAAAGCCACAATGCCGACTTAATTATAAGAAGACTGACCCTTCTTACTGTCTATGTTTTGAACTAATCCTGTGACACTAGTTATAGATTCCGATGCTTCACTTCAGGTTTACTGTTTCCCTTGGACCTTCTTATTGACGATGAAACACAGAAATTGCATCGGAAATAAATACAAAAGGCACAATGCCGACTTAAGTAAAAGAAGACTGACTCTTCTTACTGTCTATGTTTTAAACCATTTCTGTGACACTAGTTATAGATTCCGATGCTTCACTCCAGGTTTACTATATCCCTTGGACATTCTTATTGACGATGAAACAAAGAAATTGCATCGGAATTAAACACAAAAGGCACAATGCCGACTTAAGTACAAGAAGACTGACACTTCTTACTGACTATGCTTTGAACCATTCCGGTGACACTAGTTATAGATTCCGATGCTTCACTTCAGGTTTATTGTATCCCTTGGACCTTCTTATTTACGATGAAACACAGAAATTGCATCGGAATTAAATAGAAAAGGCACAATGCCGACTTAAGTACAAGAAGACTGACTCTTCTTACTGTCTATGTTTTGAACCATTCCTATGACACTAGCTATGGATTCCGATGCTTCACTCCAGGTTTACTGTATCCCTCAGACCTTCGTATTGACAATGAAACACAGAAATTGCATCGGAATTAAATACAAAAGGCACAATGCCGACTTAAGGACAAGAAGACTGACTCTTCTTACTGACTATGTTTTGAACCATTCCTGTGACACTAGTTATAGATTCCGATGCTTCACTTCAGGTTTACTATATCCCTTGGACCTTCTTATTGACGATGAAACACAGAAATTGCATCGGAATTAAATACAAAAGGCAAAATGCCGACTTATGTACACGAAGACTCACTCTTCTTACTGCCTATGTTTTGAACAATTCCTGTGACACTAGTTATAGATTCCGATGATTCACTCCAGGTTTACTGTATCCCTTGGACCTCCTTATTGACGATGAAACACAGAAATTGCATCGGAATTAAATAGAAAAGGCACAATGCCGACTTAAGTACAAGCAGACTGACTCTTCTTAGTAACTTTGCTTTGAACCATTCCTTTGACACTAGTTATAGATTCCGATGCTTCACTTCAGGTTTACTGTATACCTTGCACCTTCTTATTGACGATGAAACACAGAAATTGCATCGGAATTAAATACAAAAGGCACAAAGCCGGCTTAAGGACAAGAAGACTGACTCTTCTTACTGACTATGCTTTGAACCATTCCTGTGACACTAATTATAGATTCCGATGGTTCACTTCAGGGTTACTGTATACCTTGGCCCTTCTTATTGACGATGAAACAAAGAAATTGCATCGGAATTAAATACAAAAGGCACAATGCCGACTAAAGTACAAGAAGACTGACTCTTCTTACTGTCAATGGTTTGAACCTTTCCTGTGACACTAGTTATAGATTCCGATGCTTCACTCCAGGTTTACTGTATCCCTTGGACCTTCTTATTGGCGATGAAACACAGAAATTGCATCGGAATGAAATAGAAAAGGCACAATGCCGACTTAAGTACAAGAACACTGACTCTTCTTACTGACTATGCTTTGAACCATTCCTGTGACACTAATTATAGATTCCGATGGTTCACTTCAGGGTTACTGTATACCTTGGCCCTTCTTATTGACGATGAAACAAAGAAATTGCATCGGAATTAAATACAAAAGGCACAATGCCGACTAAAGTACAAGAAGACTGACTCTTCCTACTGTCAATGCTTTGAACAATTTTTGTGACACTAGTTTTGGATTCCGATGCTTCACTTCAGGTTAACTGTATCCCTCAGACCTTCTTATTGACAATGAAACACAGATATTAAATCGGAATTAATTACAAAAGGCACAATGCCGACTTAAGTACAAGAAGACTGACTCTTCTTACCGTCTATGTTTTGAACCATTCCTGTGACACTAGTTATAGATTCCGATGCTTCACGTCAGGTATACTGTATCCCTCTGACCTTATTGCCGATGAAGCACAGAAATTGCATCGGAATTAAATACAAAAGGCCCAATGCCGACTTAAGAACAAGAAGACTGACTCTTCTTACTGACTATGTTTTGAACCATTCCTGTGACACTAGTTATAGATTCCGATGCTTCACTTCAGGTTTACTGTTTCCCTTGGACCTTCTTATTGACGATGAAACACAGAAATTGCATCGGAATTAAATACAAAAGGCACAATGCCGACTTAAGTACGAGAAAACAGACTCTTCTTACTGTCTATGTTTTGAACCATTTCTTTGACACTCGTTATAGATTCCGATGCTTCACTCCAGGTTTACTATATCCCTTGGACCTTCTTATTGACGATGAAACAAAGAAATTGCATCGGAATTAAATACAAAAGGCACAATGCCGACTTACGGACAGGAAGACTGACTCTTCTTACTGACTAGGTTTTGAACCATTCCTGTGACACTAGTTATAGATTCCGATGCTTCACGTCAGGTATACTGTATCCCTCTGACCTTATTGCCGATGAAGCACAGAAATTGCATCGGAATTAAATACAAAAGGCCCAATGCCGACTTAAGAACAAGAAGACTGACTCTTCTTACTGACTATGTTTTGAACCATTCCTGTGACACTAGTTATAGATTCCGATGCTTCACTTCAGGTTAATTGTATCCCTCTGACCTTCTAATTGACGATGAAACTCAGAAATTCCATCGGAATTAAATACAAAAGGCACAATGTCGACTTAAGTACAAGAAGACCGTTTCTTCTTACTGTCTATGTTTTGAACCATTCCATTGACACTAGTTATAGATTCCGATGCTTCACTCCAGGTTTACTGTATCCCTCTGACCTTCTTATTGACGATGAAACACAGATATTGCATCGGAATTAAATAGAAAAGGCATAATGCCGACTTAAGTACATGAAGACTGACCCTTCTTACTGTCTATGTTTTGAACCATTCCATTGACACTACTTGTAGATTCCGATACTTCACTTCAGGTTTATTGTATCCCTCTGACCTTCCTATTGACGATGAAACACAAAATTGCATCGGAATTAAATAGAAAAGGCACAATGTCGACTTAAGTACAAGAAGACTGACACTTCTTACTGACTATGATTTGAACCATTCCTGTGACACTAGTTGTGGATTCCGATGCTTCACTTCAGGTTTATTGTATCCCTCTAACCTTCTTATTGACGATGAAACTCAGAAATTCCATTGGAATTAAATACAAAAGGCACAATGCCGACTTAAGTACAAGAAGACCGTTCCTTCTTACTGTCTATGTTTTGAACCATTCCATTGACACTAGTTATAGATTCTGATGCTTCACTCCAGGTTTACTGTATCCCTTGGACCTTCTTATTGACGATGAAACACAGATATTGCATCGGAATTAAATAGAAAAGGCACAATGCCGACTTAAGTACAAGAAGACTGACACTTCTTACTGACTATGATTTGAACCATTCCTGTGACACTAGTTATGGATTCCGATGCTTCACTTCTGGTTTATTGTATCCCTCTGACCTTCTTATTGACGATGAAACTCAGAAATTCCATCGGAATTCAATACAAAAGGCACAATGCCGACTTAAGTACAAGAAGACCGTTTCTTCTTACTGTCTATGTTTTGAACCATTCCATTGACACTAGTTATAGATTCCGATGCTTCACTCCAGGTTTACTGTATCCGTTGGACCTTCTTATTGACGATGAAACACAGAAATTGTATCGGAATAAAATAGAAAAGGCACAATGCCGACTTAAGTACAATAAGTACAGGTTAACTGTATCCCTTAGACCTTCTTATTGACAATGAAACACAGATTTTGCATCGGAATTAAATACAAAAAGCACAATGCCGACTTATGTACAAGAAGACTGACTCTTCTTACCGTCTAGGTTTTGAACCATTCCTGTGACACTAGTTATAGATTCCAATGCTTCACTTCAGGTATACTGTATCCCTCTGACCGTATTGCCGATGAAACACAGAAATTGCAACGCAATTAAATACAAATGGCCCAATGCCGACTTAAGAACAAGAAGACTGACTCTTCTTAGTGACTATGTTTTGAACCATTCCTGTGACACTAGTTATAGATTCCGATGCTTCACTTCAGGTTTACTGTATCCCTCTGACCTTCTTATTGACAATGAAACGCAGAAATTGCATCGGATTAAATACAAAAGCCACAATGCCGACTTAAGTACAAGAAGACTGACTCTTCCTACTGTCTATGTTTTGAACCATTCCAGTGACACTAGTTATAGATTCCGATGTTTCACTTCAGGTTTACTGTATCCCTTGTACCTTCTTATTGACGATGGAACACAGAAATTGCATCGGAATAAATACAAAAGGCACAATGCGAACTTAAGTACATGAAGACCGACTCTTCTTATTGACAATGATTTGAACCATTCCTGTGACACTAGTTATAGATTCCGATGCTTTACTTCAGGTTTAATGTATCCCTTGGACGTTCTTAATGACGATGAAACACAGAAATTGCATCGGAATTAAATACAAAAGGCACAATGCTGACTTAAGTACAAGAAGACTGACTCTTCTTACTGTCTATGATTTGAACCATTCCTGAGACAATAGTTATAGATTCCGATGCTTCACTCCAGGTTTACTATAACCCTTGGACCTTCTTATTGACGATGAAACACAGAAATTTCATCGGAATTAAACACAAAAGGCACAATGCCGACTTAAGCACAAGAAGACTGACTCTTCTTACTGACTATGTTTTGAACCATTCCTGTGACACTAGTTATAGATTCCGATGCTTCACTTCAGGTTTACTGTATCCCTCTGACCTTCTTATTGACTATGAAACACAGAAATTGCATCGGAATTAAATAGAAAAGGCACAATGCCGGCTTAAGTACAAGAAGACTGACCCTTCTTACTGTCTATGCTTTGAACCATTCCTGTGACACTAGTTATAGATTCCGATGCTTCACTTCAGGTTTACTGTTTCCCTTGGACCTTCTTATTGACGATGAAACACAGAAATTGCATCGGAATTTAATACAAAAGGCACAATGCCGACTTAAGGTCTAGAAGACTGACTCTTCTTACTGACTATGTTTTGAACCACTCCTGTAACACTAGCAATAGATTCCGATGCTTCACTTCGGGTTTACTGTATCCCTCTGACCTTCTTATTGACGAGGAAACACAGATATTGCATCGGAATTTAATACAAAAGGCATAATGCCGACTTAAGTACATGAAGACTGACTCTTCTTACTGTCTATGATTTGAACCATTCCATTGACACTACTTGTAGATTCCGATACTTCACTTCAGGTTTATTGTATCCCTCTGACCTTCCTATTGACGATGAAACACAGAAATTGCATCGGAATTAAATAGAAAAGGCACAATGTCGACTTAAGTACAAGAAGACTGACTCTTCTTACTGTCAATGGTTTGAACCTTACCTGTGACACTAGTTATAGATTCCGATGCTTCACTCCAGGTTTACTGTATCCCTTGGACCTTCTTATTGACGATGAAACACAGAAATTGCATCGGAATTAAATAGAAAAGGCACAATGCCGACTTAAGTACAAGAAGACTGACTCTTCTTACTGACTATGCTTTGAACCATTCCTGTGACACTTGTTATAGATTCCGATGCTTCACTTCAGGGTTACTGTATACCTTGGACCTTCTTATTGACGATGAAACAAAGAAATTGCATCGGAACTAAATACTAAAGGCACAATGCCGACTTAAGTACAAGAAGACTGACTCTTCCTACTGCCAATGCTTTGAACCATTTTTGTGACACTAGTTTTGGATTCCGATGCTTCACTTCAGGTTAACTGTATCCCTCAGACCTTCTTATTGACAATGAAACACAGATATTAAATCGGAATTAATTACAAAAGGCACAATGCCGACTTAAGTACAAGAAGACTGACTCTTCTTACCGTCTATGTTTTGAAACATTCCTGTGACACTAGTTATAGATTCCGATGCTTCACGTCAGGTATACTGTATCCCTCTGACCTTATTGCCGATGAAGCACAGATATTGCATCGGAATTAAATACAAAATTCCCAATGCCGACTTAAGAACAAGAAGACCGACTCTTCTTACTGACTATGTTTTGAACCATTCCTGTGACACTAGTTATAGATTCCGATGCTTCACTTCAAGTTTACTGTTTCCCTTGGACCTTCTTATTGACGATGAAACACAGAAATTGCATCGGAATTAAATACAAAAGGCACAATGCCGACTTAAGTACGAGAAAACAGACTTTTCTTACTGTCTATGTTTTGAACCATTTATTTGACACTAGTTATAGATTCCGATGCTTCACTCCAGGTTTACTATATCCCTTGGACCTTCTTATTGACGATGAAACAAAGAAATTGCATCGGAATTAAATACAAAAGGCACAATGCCGACTTACGGACAGGAAGACTGACTCTTCTTACTGACTAGGCTTTGAACCACTCCTGTGACACTAGTTATAGATTCCGATGCTTCACTTCAGGTTTATTGTATCCCTCTGACCTTCTAATTGACGATGAAACTCAGAAATTCCATCGGAATTAAATACAAAAGGAACAATGCCGACTTAAGTACAAGAAGACCGTTTCTTCTTACTGTCTATGTTTTGAACCATTCCATTGACACTAGTTATAGATTCCGATGCTTCACTCCAGGTTTACTGTATCCCTCTGACCTTCTTGTTGACGATGAAACACAGATATTGCATCGGAATTAAATACAAAAGGCATAATGCCGACTTAAGAACATGAAGACTGACTCTTCTTACTGTCTATGATTTGAACCATTCCATTGCCACTACTTGTAGATTCCGATACTTCACTTCCGGTTTATTGTATCCCTTTGACCTTCCTATTGACGATGAAACACAAAATTGCATCGGAATTAAATAGAAAAGGCACAATGTCGACTTAAGTACAAGACGACTGAGTCTTCTTACTGTCTATGTTTTGAACCTTCCCTGTGACACTAGGTATAGATTCCGATGCATCACTCCAGGTTTACTGTATCCCTTGGACCTTCTTATTGACGATGAAACACAGATATTGCATCGGAATTAAATAGAAAAGGCACAATGCCGACTTAAGTACAAGAAGAGCGTTTCTTCTGACTGTCTATGTTTTGAACCATTCCATTGACACTAGTTATAGATTCCGATGCTTCACTCCAGGTTTACTATATCCCTTGGACCTTCTTATTGACGATGAAACACAGAAATTGCATCGGAATAAAATAGAAAAGGCACAATGCCGACTTAAGTACAATAAGTACAGGTTAACTGTATCCCTCAGACCTTCTTATTGAGAATGAAACACAGATTTTGCATCGGAATTAAATACAAAAGACACAATGCCGACTTAAGTATAAGAAGACTGACTCTTCCTACTGTCTATGCTTTGAACCATTCCAGTGACACTAGTTATAGATTCCGATGTTTCACTTCAGGTTTACTGTATCCCTTGTACCTTCTTATTGACGATGAAACACAGAAATTGCATCGGAATAAATACAAAAGGCACAATGCGAACTTAAGTACATGAAGACCGACTCTTCTTATTGACAATGATTTGAACCATTTCTGTGACACTAGTTATAGATTCCGATGCTTTACTTCAGGTTTACTGTATCCCTTGGACATTCTTAATGACGATGAAACACAGAAATTGCATCGGAATTAAATACAAAAGGCACAATGCTGACTTAAGTACAAGAAGACCGACTCTTCTTACTGTCTATGATTTGAACCATTCCTGAGACAATAGTTATAGATTCCGATGCTTCACTCAAGGTTTACTATATCCCTTGGACCTTCTTATTGACGATGAAACAGAGAAATTTCATCGGAATTAAACACAAAAGGCACAATGCCGACTTAAGGACAAGAAGACTCACTCTTCTTACTGACTATGTTTTGAACCATTCCTGTGACACTAGTTATAGATTCCGATGCTTCACTTCTGGTTTACTGTATCCCTCTGACCTTATTGCCGATGAAACACAGAAATTGCATCGGAATTAAATACAAAAGGCCCAATGCCGACTTAAGAACAAGAAGACTGACTCTTCTTACTGACTATGTCTTGAACCATTCCTGTGACACTAGTTATAGATTCCGATGCTTCACTTCAGGTTTACTGTATCCCTCTGACCTTCTTATTGACTATGAAACACAGAAATTGCATCGGAATTAAATAGAAAAGGCACAATGCCGACTTAAGGTCTAGAAGACTGACTCTTCTTACTGACTATGTTTTGAACCACTCCTGTGACACTAGCAATAGATTCTGATGCTTCACTTCGGGTTTACTGTATCCCTCTGACCTTCGTATTGTTGATGAAACACAGATATTGCATCGGAATTAAATACAAAAGTCATAATCCCGACTTAAGTACAAGAAGACTGACTCTTCTTACTGTCTATGATTTGAACCATTCCATTGACACTACTTGTAGATTCCGATACTTCACTTCAGGTTTATTGTATCCCTCTGACCTTCCTATTGACGATGAAACACAAAATTGCATCGGAATTAAATAGAAAAGGCACAATGTCGACTTAAGTACAAGACGACTGACTCTTCTTACTGTCTATGTTTTGAACCTTTCCTGTGACACTAGTTATAGATTCCTATGCTTCAATTCAGGGTTACTGTATACCTTGGAACTTCTTCTTGACGATGAAACACAGAAATTGCATCGGAATTAAATACAAAAGGCACAATGCCGACTTAAGTACAAGAAGACTGACTCTTCCTACTGTCAATGTTTTGAACCATTCCTGTGACACTAGTTTTGGATTCCGGTTAACTGTATCCCTCAGACCTTCTTATTGACAATGAAACACAGAAATTACATCGGAAATAAATACAAAAGGCACAATGCCGACTTAAGTACAAGATAACTGACTCTTCTTACTGTCTATGTTTTGAACCATTCCTGTGACACTAGTTTTAGATTCCGATGCTTCACTTCAGCTTTACTGTATCCCTCTGACCTTATTGCCGATGAAACACACATATTGCATCGGAATTAAATACAAAAGGCACAATGCAGACTTATGGACAAGAAGATTGACTCTTCTTACTGACTATGTTTTGAACCATTCCTGTGACACTAGTTATAGATTCCGATGCTTCACTTCAGGTTTACTGTATCCCTCTGACCTTCTTATTGACTATGAAACACAGAAAATGCATCGGAATTAAATACAAAAGCCACAATGCCGACATAAGTAGAAGAAGACTGCCCCTTCTTAGTGTCTATGTTTTGAACCATTCCTGTGACACTAGTTATAGATTCCGATGCTTCACTTCCGGTTTACTGTTTCCCTTGGACATTCTTATTGACGATGAAACACAGAAATTGCATCGGAATTAAATACAAAAGGCACAATGCCGACTTAAGTACAAGAAGACTGACTCTTCCTACTGTCTAATTTTTGAACCATTTCTGTGACACTAGTTACAGAGTTCGATGCTTCACTTCAGGTTTCCTGTATCCCTTGGACCTTCTTATTGACAATGAATCACAGAAATTGCATCGGAATTATATACAAAAGGCAAAATGCCGACTTAAGTACAAGAAGACTGACTCTTCTTTCTGTCTATATTTTGAACCATTCCAGTGACACTAGTTATAGATTCCGATGCTCACTTCAGGTTTACTGTATCCCTTGTACCTTCTTATTGACGATGATACACAGAAATTGCATCGGAATTAAATACAAAAAGCACAATGCAGACTTAAGTACAAGAAGACTGACTCTTCTTACTGTCTATGTTTTGAACCATCACTGTGACACTAGTTGTAAATTCCGATGCTTCACTCCAGGTTTACTGTATCCCTTGGACCTTCTTATTGACGATGAAGCACAGAAATTCCATCGGAATTAAATACAAAAGGCACAATGCCGACTTAAGGACAAGAAGACTGACATTTCTTACTGACAATGCTTTGAACCATTCCTGTGACACTAGTTATAGATTCCGATGCTTCACTTCAAGTTTACTGTATCCCTCTGACCTTCTTATTGACGGTGAAACACAGAAATTGCATCGGAATTAAATACAAAAGGCGCAATGCCGACTTAAGTACATGAAGACCGACTCTTCTTACTGAGATTGATTGAACCATTCCTGTGACACTAGTTATAGATTCCGATGCTTTACATCAGGTTTACTGTATCCCTTGGACATTCTTATAAACAATAAAACACAGAAATTGCATCGGAATTGAATACAAAAGGCACTATGCCGACTTATGTGCAAGAAGACTAACTATTCTTACTGTCTATATTTTGAACCATTCCTGTGACACTAGTTATAGATTCCGATGCTTCACTCCAGGTATACTGTATCCCTTGGACCTTCTTATTGACGATGAAACACAGAAATTGCATCGGAATTAAATACAAAATGCACAATGCCGACTTAAGTACAAGCAGACTGACTCTTCTTACTATGTTTTGAACCATTCCTGTGACACTAGCATAGATTCCGATGCTTCACTCCAAGTTTACTGTATCCGTTGGACCTTCTTATTGACGATGAATCACAGAACTTGCATAGGAATTAAATACAAAAGGCACAATGCCGGCTTAAGGACAAGAAGACTGACTCTTCCTACTTTCTATGTTTTGAACCATTCCTGTGACACTAGTTATAGATTCCGATGCTTCACTTCAGGTTTGCTGTATACCTCTGACCTTCTTATTGACGATGAAACACAGAAATTTCATCGAAATTAAACACAAAAGGCACAATGCCGACTTAAGGAGAAGAAGCCTGACTCTTCGTACTGACTATGCTTTGAACCACTCCTGTGACACTAGTTATAGATTCCGATGCTTCACTTCAGGTTCACTGTATACCTTGGACCTTCTTATTGACGATGAAACACAGAAATTGCATAGGAATTAAATACAAAAGGCACAATGCCGACTTAAGTACAAGAAGAGTGACTCTTCCTACTGTCAATGCTTTGAACCATTCCTGTGACACTAGTTATAGATTCCGATGCTTCACTCCAGGTTTACTGTATCCCTTGGACCTCCTTATTGACGATGAAACAAAGAAATTGCAACGGAATTAAATAGAAAAGGCACAATGCCGACTTAAGTACAAGAAGACTGACTCTTCTTACTAACTTTGTTTTGAACCATTCCTGTGACACTAGTCATAGATTCCTTTGCTTCACTTCAGGTTTACTGTATACCTTGGACGATCTTATTGACGATGAAACACAGAACTTGCATAGGAATTAAATACAAAAGGCACTATGCCGGCTTAAGGACAAGAAGACTGACTCTTCCTACTTTCTATGTTTTGAACCATTCCTGTGACACTAGTTATAGATTCCGATGCTTCACTTCAGGTTTACTGTATCCCTCTGACCTTCTAATTGACAATGAAACACAGAAATTGCATCGGAATTAAATACAAATGGCACAATGCCGACTTAAGTACAAGAAGACTGACTCTTCCTACTGTCTATGTTTTGAACCATTCCTGTGACACTAGTTATAGATTCCGATGCTTCAATTCAGGTGTACTGTATCCCTCTGGCCTTATTTACGATGAAACACAGATATTGCATCGGAATTAAATACAAAAGGCACAACGCCGACTTAAGTACAAGAAGACTGACTCTTCTTACTGACTATGTTTTGAACCATTCCTGTGACACTAGTTATAGATTCTGATGCTTCACTTCAGGTTTACTGTATCCCTTGGACCTTCTTATTGACGATGAAACACAGAAATTGCATGGGAAATAAATAGATAAGGCACAATGCCGACTTAAGTACAAGAAGACTGACTCTTCTTACTGATTATTGTTTGAACCATTCCTGTGACACTAGATATAGATTCCGATACTTTACTTCAGGTTTACTGTGTACCTTGGACCTTCTTATTGACACTGAAACACAGAAATTGCATCGGAATTAAATACAAAAAGCACAATGCCGACTTAAGTACAAGAAGACTGACTCTTCCTATTGTCAATGCTTTGAACCATTCCTGTGACACTAGTTTTGGATTCCGATGCTTCACTTCAGTTTAACTGTATCCCTCAGACCTTCTTATTGACAATTAAACACAGATATTGCATCGGAATTAAATACAAAAGGCACAATGCCAACTTAAGTACAAGAAGACTGACTCTTCTTACCGTCTATGTTTTGAACCATTCCTGTGACACTAGTTATAGATTCGGATGCTTCACGTCGGGTATACTGTATCCCTCTGACCTTATTGCCGATGAAACATAGAAATTGCATCGGAATTAAATACAAAAGGCCCAATGCCGACTTAAGAACAAGAAGACTGACTCTTCTTACTAACTATGTTTTGAACCATTCCTGTGACACTAGTTATAGTTTGCGATGCTTCACTTCAGGTTTACTGTATCCCTCTGACCTTCTTATTGACTATGAAACACAGAAATTGCATAGGAATTAAACACAAAAGCCACAACGCCGACTTAAGTACAAGAAGACTGACCCTTCTTGCTGTCTATTTTTGAACCATTCCTGTGACACTAGTTATAGATTCCGATGCTTCACTTCAGGTTTATTGTTTGACTTGGACCTTCTTATTGACGATGAAACACAGAAATTGCATCGGAATTAAATTCAAAAGGCACAATGCCGACTTAAGTACGTGAAAACAGACTCTTCTTACTGTCTATGTTTAGAACCATTTCTGTGACACTAGTTTTAGATTCCGATGCTTCACTCCAGGTTAACTATATCCCTTGGACCTTCTTATTGACGATGAAAAAAAGAAATTGCATCGGAATTAAATACAAAAGGCACAATGCCGACTTAAGGACAGTAAGACTGACTCTTCTTACTGACTATGCTTTGAACCATTCCTGTGACACTAGTTATAGATTCCGATGCTTCACTTCAGGTTTACTGTATCCCTTGGACCTTCTTATTGACGATGAAACACAGAAATTGCATCGGAATTAAATAGAAAAGGCACAATGCCGACTTAAGTACAATAAGTACAGGTTAACTGTATCCCTCAGACCTTCTTATTCACAATGAAACACAGATTTTGCATCGGAATTAAATACAAAAGGCACAATGCTGACTTAAGTACAAGAAGACTGACTCTTCTTACCGTCTATGTTTTGAACCATTCCTGTGACACTAGTTATAGATTCCGATGCTTCACTTCAGGTATACTGTGTCCCTCTGACCTTATTGCCGATGAAACACAGAAATTGCAACGGAATTAAATACAAAAGGCCCAATGTCGACTTAAGAACAAGAAGACTGACTCTTCTTACTGACTATGTTTTGAACCATTCCTGTGACACTAGTTATAGATTCCGATGCTTCACTTCGGGTTTACTGTATCCCTCTGACCTTCTTATTGACTATGAAACACAGAAATTGCATCGGATTAAATACAAAAGCCACAATGCCGACTTAAGTACAAGAAGACTGACTCTTCCTACTGTCTATGTTTTGAACCATTCCAGTGACACTATTTATTGATTCCGATGTTTCACTTCCGGTTTACTGTATCCCTTGTACCTTCTTATTGACGATGAAACACAGAAATTGCATCGGAATAAATACAAAAGGCACAATGCGAACTTAAGTACATGAAGACCGACTCTTCTTATTGACAATGATTTGAACCATTCCTGTGACACTAGTTATAGATTCCGATGCTTTACTTCAGGATTACTGTATCCCATGGACATTCTTAAAGACGATGAAACACAGAAATTGCATCGGAATTAAATACAAAAGGCACAATGCCGACTTAAGTACAAGAAGACTGACTCTTCTTACTGTCTATGATTTGAACCATTCCTGTGACAATAGTTATAGATTCCGATGCTTCATTCCAGGTTTACTATATCCCTTGGACCTTCTTATTGACGATGAAACACAGAAATTTCATCGGAATTAAACACACAAGGCACAATGCCGACTTAAGGACAAGAAGACTCACTCGTCTTACTGACTTTGTTTTGAACCATTCCTGTGACACTAGTTATAGTTTCCGATGCTTCACATCTGGTTTACTGTATCCCTCTGACCTTATTGCCGATGAAACACAGAAATTGCATCGGAATTAAATACAAAAGGCCCAATGCCGACTTAAGAACAAGAAGACTGACTCTTCTTACTGACTATGTTTTGAACCATTGCTGAGACACTAGTTATAGTTTCCGATGCTTCACTTCAGGTTTCTGTATCCCTCTGACCTTCTTATTGACTATGAAACACAGAAATTGCATCGGAATTAAATAGAAAAAGTACAATGCCGGCTTAAGTACAAGAAGACTGACCCTTCTTAATTTCTATGTTTTGAACCATTCCTGTGACACTAGTTATAGTTTCCGATGCTTCACTTCAGGTTTACTGTATCCCTTGGACCTTCTTATTAACGATGAAACACAGAAATTGCATCTGAATTAAATACAAAAGGCACAATGCTGACTTAAGGACAAGAAGACTGACTCTTCTTACTGACTATGTTTTGAACCATTCCTGTGACACTAGCAATAGATTCCGATGCGTCACTTCGGGTTTACTGTATCCCTCTGACCTTCTTATTGACGATGAAACACGGATATTGCATCGGAATTAAATACAAAAGGCATAATGCCGACTTAAGTACATGAAGACTGACTCTTCTTACTGTCTATGATTTGAACCATTCCATTGACACTACTTTTAGATTCCGATACTTCACTTCAGGTTTATTGTATCCCTCTGACCTTCCTATTGACGGTGAAACACAGAAATTGCATCGGAATTAAATAGAAAAGGCACAATGTCGACTTAAGTACAAGACGACTGACTCTTCTTACTGTCTATGTTTTGAACCTTTCCTGTGACACTAGTTATAGATTCCGATGCATCACTCCAGGTTTACTGTATCCCTTGGACCTTCTTATTGACAATGAAACACAGATATTGCATCGGAATTAAATAGAAAAGGCACAATGCCGACTTAAGTACAAGAAGACTGACACTTCCTACTGACTATGTTTTGAACCATTCCTGTGACACTAGTTATAGATTCCTATGCTTCACTTCAGGGTTACTGTATACCTTGGAACTTCTTATTGACGATGAAACACAGAAATTGCATCGGAATTAAATACAAAATCACAATGCCGACTTAAGTAAAAGAAGAATGACTCTTCCTACTGTCAATGTTTTGAACCATTCCTGTGACACTAGTTTTGGATTCCGATGTTTCACTTCATGTTAACTGTATCCCTCAGACCTTCTTATAGACAATGAAACACAGAAATTACATCGGAAATAAATACAAAAGGCACAATGCCGACTTAAGTACAAGAAGACTGACTCTTCTTACTGTCTATGTTTTGAACCATTCCTGTGACACTAGTTATAGATTCCGATGCTTCACTTCAGGTTTACTGTATCCCTCTGACCTTATTGCCGATGAAACACACATATTGCATCGGAATTAAATACAAAAGGCACAATGCAGACTTAAGGACAAGAAGATTGACTCTTCTTACTGACTATGTTTAGAACCATTCCTGTGACACTAGTTATAGATTCCGATGCTTCACTTCAGGTTTACTGTATCCCTCTGACCTTCTTATTGACTATGAAACACAGAAAATGCATCGGAATTAAATACAAAAGCCACAATGCCGACATAAGTAGAAGAAGACTGCCCCTTCTTACAGTCTATGTTTTGAACCATTACTGTGACACGTGTTATAGATTCCGATGCTTCACTTCCGGTTTACTGTTCCCCCTGGGACCCTCTTATTGACGATGAAACACAGAAATTGTATCGGAATTAAATACAAAAGGCACAATGCCGACTTAAGTACAAGAAGACTGACTCTTCCTACTGTCTAATTTTTGAACCATTTCTGGGACACTAGTTACAGAGTTCGATGCTTCACTTCAGGTTTACTGTATCCCTTGGACCTTCTTATTGACAATGAATCACAGAAATTGCATCGGAATTATATACAAAAGGCAAAATGCCGACTTAAGTACATGAAGACGGACTCTTCTTACTGAGATTGATTGAACCATTCCTGTGACACTAGTTATAGATTCCGATGCTTCACATCAGGTTTACTGTGTCCCTTGGACATTCTTATAAACAATAAACCACAGAAATTGCATCGGAATTGAATACAAAAGGCACAATGCCGACTTAAGTGCAAGAAGACTAACTATTCTTACTGTCTATGTTTTGAACCATCACTGTGACACTAGTTGTAGATTCCGATGCTTCACTCCAGGTTTACTGTATCCCTTGGACCTTCTTATTGACGATGAAGCACAGAAATTCCATCGGAATTAATTACAAAAGGCACAATGCCGACTTAAGGACAAGATGACTGACATTTCTTACTGAAAATGCTTTGAACCATTCCTGTGACACTAGTTATAGATTCCGATGCTTCACTTCAGGTTTACTGTATCCCTCTGACCTTCTTATTGACGGTGAAACACAGATATTGCATCGGAATTAAATACAAAAGGCACCATGCCGACTTAAGTACATGAAGACGGACTCTTCTTACTGAGATTGATTGAACCATTCCTGTGACACTAGTTATAGATTCCGATGCTTCACATCAGGTTTACTGTGTCCCTTGGACATTCTTATAAACAATAAAACACAGAAATTGCATCGGAATTGAATACAAAAGGCACAATGCCGACTTAAGTGCAAGAAGACTAACTATTCTTACTGTGTATATTTCGAACCATTCCTGTGACACTAGTTATAGATTCCGATGCTTCACTCCAGGTATACTGTATCCCTTGGACCTTCTTATTAACGATGAAACACAGAAATTGCATCGGAATTAAATACAAAATGCACAATGCCGACTTAAGTACAAGCAGACTGACTCTTCTTACTATGTTTTGAACCATTCCTGTGACACTAGTTATTGATTCCGATGCTTCTCTCCAAGTTTACTGTATCCGTTGGACCTTCTTATTGACGATGAAACACAGAAATTTCATCGGAATTAAACACAAAAGGCACAATGCCGACTTAAGGAGAAGAAGCCTGACTCTTCGTACTGACTATGTTTTGAACCACTCCTGTGACACTAGTTATAGATTCCGATGCTTCACTTCAGGTTTACTGTATACCTTGGACCTTCTTGTTGACGATGAAACACAGAAATTGCATAGGAATTAAATATAAATGCACAATGCCGACTTAAGTACAAGAAGAGTGACTCTTCCTACTGTCAATGCTTTGAACCATTCCTGTGACACTAGTTATAGATTACGATGCTTCACTCCAGGTTTTCTGTATCCCTGGGACCTCCTTATTGACGATGAAACACAGAAATTGCAACGGAATTAAATAGAAAAGACACAATGCCGACTTAAGTACAAGAAGACTGACTCTTCTTACTAACTTTGTTTTGAACCATTCCTGTGACACTAGTTGTAGATTCCGATGCTTCACTTTAGGTTTACTGTATACCTTGGACCTTCTTATTGACGATGAAACACAGAAATTGCATATGAATTAATTACAAAAGGCACAATGCCGGCTTAAGGACAAGAAGACTGACTCTTCCTACTTTCTATGTTTTGAACCATTCCTGTGACACTAGTTATAGATTCCGATGCTTCACTTCAGGTTTACTGTATCCCTCTGACCTTCTAATTGACAATGAAACACAGAAATTGCATCGGAATTAAATACAAATGGCACAATGCCGACTTAAGTACAAGAAGACTGACTCTTCCTACTGTCTATGTTTTGAACCATTCCTGTGACACTAGTTATAGATTCCGATGCTTCACTTCAGGTTTACTGTATCCCTTGGACCTTCTTATTGACGATGAAACACAGGAATAGCATCGGAAATAAATAGATAAGGCACAATGCCGACTTAAGTACAAGAAGACTGACTCTTCTTACTGATTATTGTTTGAACCAATCCTGTGACACTAGATATAGATTCCGATACTTTACTTCAGGTTTACTGTGTACCGTGGACCTTCTTATTGACAATGAAACACAGAAATTGCATCGGAATTAAATACAAAAAGCACAATGCCAACTTAAGTACAAGCAGACTGACTCTTCTTACTATTTTTTGAACCATTCCTGTGACACTAGTTATAGTTTCCGATTCTTCACTCCAGGTTTACTGTATCCGTTGTACCTTGTTATTGACGATGAAACACAGAAATTTCATCGGAATTAAACACAAAAGGCACAATGCCGACTTAAGTACAAGAAGACTGACTCTTCTTACAGACTTTGTTTTGTACCACTCCTGTGACACTAGTTATAGATTCCGATACTTCACTTCAGGTTTATTGTATCCCTCTGACCTTCCTATTGACGATGAAAGACAGAAATTGCATCGGAATTAAATAGAAAAGGCACAATGTCGACTTAAGTACAAGAAGACTGACTCTTCTTACTGTCAATGGTTTGAACCTTTCCTGTGACACTAGTTATAGATTCCGATGCTTCACTCCAGGTTTACTGTATCCCTTGGACCTTCTTATTGACGATGAAACACAGAAATTGCATCGGAATTAAATAGAAAAGGCACAATGCCGACTTAAGTACAAGAAGACTGCCTCTTCTTACTGACTATGTTTTGAACCATTCCTGTGACACTAGTTATAGATTCCGATGCTTCACTTCAGGGTTACTGTATACCTTGGACCTTCTTATTGACGATGAAACAAAGAAATTGCATCGGAATTAAATACAAAAGGCACAATGCCGACTTAAGTACAAGAAGACTGACTCTTCCTATTGTCAATGCTTTGAACCATTCCTGTGACACTAGTTTTGGATTCCGATGCTTCACTTCAGTTTAACTGTATCCGTCAGACCTTCTTATTGACAGTGAAACACAGATATTGCATCGGAATTAAATACAAAAGGCACAATGTCGACTTAAGTACAAGAAGACTGACTCTTCTTACCGTCTATGTTTTGAACCATTCCTGTGACACTAGTTATAGATTCCGATGCTTCACGTCAGGTACACTGTATCCCTCTGACCTTATTGCCGATGAAACACAGAAATTGCATCGGAATTAAATACAAAAGGCCCAATGCCGACGTAAGAACAAGAAGACTGGCTCTTCTTACTGACTATGTTTTGAACCATTCCTGTGACACTAGTTATAGTTTGCGATGCTTCACTTCAGGTTTACTGTATCCCTCTGACCTTCTTATTGACTATGAAACACAGAAATTGCATCGGAATTAAATACAAAAGGCCCAATGCCGACGTAAGAACAAGAAGACTTACTCTTCTTACTGACTATGTTTTGAACCATTCCTGTGACACTAGTTATAGTTTGCGATGCTTCACTTCTGGTTTACTGTATCCCTCTGACCTTCTTATTGACTATGAAACACAGAAATTGCATAGGAATTAAATACAAAAGCCACAATGCCGACTTAAGTACAAGAAGACTGTCCCTTCTTACTGTCCAAGTTTAGAACCATTTCTGTGACACTAGTTATAGATTCCGATGCTTCACTCCAGGTTTACTATATCCCTTGGACCATCTTATTGACGATGAAACAAAGAAATTGCATCGGAATTAAATACAAAAGGCACAATGCCGACTTAAGGACAGGAAGACTGACTCTTCTTACTGACTATGCTTTGAACCATTCCTGTGACACTAGTTATAGATTCCGATGCTTCACTTCAGGTTTATTGTATCCCTCTGACCTTCTTATTGACGATGAAACTCAGAAATTCCATCGGAATTAAATACAAAAGGCACAATGCCGACTTAACTACAAGAAGACCGTTTCTTCTTGCTGTCTATGTTTTGAACCATTCCATTGACACTATTTATAGATTCCGATGCTTCACTCCAGGTATACTGTATCCCTTGGACCTTCTTATTGACGATGAAACACAGAAATTGCATCGGAATTGAATAGAAAAGGCACAATGCCGACTTAAGTACAAGAAGACTGACTCTTCTTACTGACTAGGTTTTGAACCATTCCCGTGACACTAGTTATGGATTCCGATGCTTAACTCCAGGTTTACTGTATCCCTTGGACCTTGTTATTGACGATGAAACACAGAAGTTGAATCGAAATAAAATAGAAAAGGCACAATGCCGACTTAAGCACAATAAGTACAGTTTAACTGTATCCCTCAGACCGTCTTATTCACAATGAAACACAGATTTTGCATCGGAATTAAATACAAAAGGCACAATGCCGACTTAAGTACAAGAAGACTGACTCTTCTTACCGTCTATGGTTTGAACCATTCCTGTGACACTAGTTATAGATTCCGATGCTTCACTTGAGGTATACTGTGTCCCTCTGACCTTATTGCCGATGAAACACAGAAATTGCAACGGAATTAAGTACAAAAGGCCCAATGCCGACTTAAGAACAAGAAGACTGATTCTTCTTACTGACTATGTTTTGAACTATTCCTGTGACACTAGTTATAGATTCCGATGCTTCACTTCGGGTTTACTGTATCCCTCTGAGCTTCTTATTGACTATGAAACACAGAAATTGCATCGGATTAAATACAAAAGCCACAATGCCGACTTAAGTACAAGAAGACTGACTCTTCCTTCTGTCTATGTTTTGAACCATTCCAGTGACACTAGTTATAGATTCCGATGTTTCACTTCAGGTTTACTGTATCCCTTGTACCTTCTTATTGACGATGAAACACAGAAATTGCATCGGAATAAATACAGGAGGCACAATGCGAACTTAAGTACATGAAGACCGACTCTTCTTATTGACAATGATTTGAACCATTCCTGTGACACTTGTTATGGATTCCGATGCTTTACTTTAGGATTACTGTATCCCTTGGACATTCTTAAAGACGATGAAACACAGAAATTGCATCGGAATTAAATACAAAAGGCACAATGCCGACTTAAGTACAAGAAGACTGACTCTTCTTACTGTCTATGATTTGAACCATTCCTGTGACACTAGTTATTGATTCCTATGCTTCACTTCAGGGTTACTGTATACCTTGGAACTTCTTATTGACGATGAAACACAGAAATTGCATCGGAATTAAATACAAAAGGCACAATGCCGACTTAAGTACAAGAAGACTGACTCTTCCTACTGTCAATATTTTGAACCATTCCTGTGACACTAGTTTTGGATTCCGATGCTTCACTTCAGGTTAACTGTATCCCTCAGACATTCTTATTGACAATGAAACACAGAAATTGCATCGGAAATAAATACAAAAGGCACAATGCCGACTTAAGTACAAGAAGACTGACTCTTCTTACTGTCTATTTTTTGAACCATTCCTGTGACACTAGTTATAGATTCCGATGCTTCACTTCAGGTTTACTGTATCCCTCTGACCTTATTGCCGATGAAACACACATATTGCATCGGAATTAAATACAAAAGGCACAATGCAGACTTAAGGACAAGAAGACTGATTCTTCTTACTGACTATGTTTTGAACCATTCCTGTGACACTAGTTATAGATTCCGATGCTTCACTTCAGGTTTACTGGATCCCTCTGACCTTCTTATTGACTAATAAACACAGAAAATGCATCGGAATTTACATACAAAAGCCACAATGCCGACATAAGTAGAAGAAGACTGCCCCTTCTTACTGTCTATGTTTTGAGCCATTCCTGTGACAGTAGTTATAGATTCCGATGCTTCACTTCAGGTTTACTGTTTCCCTTGGAGCTTCTTATTGACGATGAAACACAGATATTGCATCGGAATTAAATACAAAAGGCACAGTGCCGACTTAAGTACAAGAAGACTGACTCTTCCTGCTGTCTATGTTTTGAACCGTTTCTGTGACACTAGTTACAGAGTCCGATGCTTCACTTCAGGTTTACTGTATCCCTTAGACCTTCTTATTGACAATGAATCACATAAATTGCATCGGTATTATATACAAAACGCAAAATGCCGACTTAAGTACAAGAAGACTGACTCTTCTTTCTGTCTATATTTTGAACCATTCCAGTGACACTAGTTATAGATTCCGATGCTTCACTTCAGGTTTACTGTATCCCTTGGACCTTCTTATTGACGATGATACACAGAAATTGCATCGGAATTTGATACAAAAGGCACAATGCAGACTTAAGTACAAGAAGACTGACTCTTCTTACTGTCTATGTTTTGAACCATCACTGTGACACTAGTTGTAGATTCCGATGCTTCACTCCAGGTTTACTGTATCCCTTGGACCTTCTTATTGACGATGAAACACAGAAATTGCATCGGAATTAAATACAAAACGCACAATGCCGACTTAAGGACAAGAAGACTGAATCTTCTTACTGACTATGCTTTGTACCATTCCTGTGACACTAGTTGTAGATTCCGATGCTTCACTTCAGGTTTACTGTATCCCTCTGACCTTCTTATTGACGGTGAAACACAGAACTTGCATCGGAATTAAATACAAAAGGCGCAATCCCGACTTAACTACATGAAGACCGACTCTTCTTACTGAGTATGATTGAACCATTCCTGTGACACTCCTTATAGATTCCGATGCTTCACATCAGGTTTACTGTATCCCTTGGACATTCTTATAAACAATGAAACACAGAAATTGCATCGGAATTGAATACAAAAGGCACAATGCCGACTGAAGTGCAACAAGACTAACTATTCTTACTGTCTATATTTTGAACCATTCCTGTGACACTAGTAATAGATTCCGATGCTTCACTCCAGGTATTCTGTATCCCTTGGACCTTCTTATTGACGATGAAACACAGAAATTGCATCGGAATTAAATACAAAAGGCACAATGCCGACTTAAGTACAAGCAGACTGACTCTTCTTACTATGTTTTGAACCATTCCTGTGACACTAGTTATAGATTCCGATGCTTCACTCCAAGTTTACTGTATCCGTTGGACCTTCTTATTGACGATGAAACACAGAAATTTCATCGGAATTAAACACAAAAGGCACAATGCCGACTTAAGGAGAAGAAGACTGACTCTTCTTACTGACTATGTTTTGAACCACTCCTGTGACACTAGTTATAGATTCCGATGCTTCACGTCAGGGTTACTGTATACCTTGGACTTTCTTAATGACGATGAAACACAGAAATTGCATCGGAATTAAATACAAAAGGCACAATGCCTACTTAAGTACAAGAAGACTAACTCTTCCTACTGTCAATGCTTTGAACCATTCCTGTGACACTAGTTATAGATTCCGATGCTTCACTTCAGGTTTACTGTATCCCTCTGACCTTCTTATTGACTATGAAACACAGAAATTGCATCGGATTTAAATAGAAAAGGCACAATGCCGGCTTAAGTACAAGAAGACTGACCCTTCTTACTGTCTATGTTTTGAACCATTCCTGTGACACTAGTTATAGATTCCGATGCTTCACTTCAGGTTTACTGTATCCCTTGGACCTTCTTATTGACGATGAAACACAGAAATTGCATCGGAATTAAATACAAAAGGCACAATACCGACTTAAGGACAAGAAGACTACCTCTTCTTACTGCCTATGTTTTGAACCATTCCTGTGACACTAGCAATAGATTCCGATGCTTCACTTCGGGTTTACTGTATCCCTCTGACCTTCTTATTGCCGATGAAACACAGATATTGCATCGGAATTAAATACAAAAGGCATAATGCCGACTTAAGTACATGAAAACTGACTCTTCTTACTGTCTATGATTTGAACCATTCCATTGACACTCCTTGTAGATTCCTATACTTCACTTCAGGTTTATTGTATCCCTCTGACCTTCCTATTGACGATGAAACACAGAAATTGCATCGGAATTAAATACAAAAGGCACAATGTCGAATTAAGTACAAGACGACTGACTCTTCTTACTGTCTATGTTTTGAACCTTTCCTGTGACACTAGTTATAGATTCCGATGCATCACTCCAGGTTTACTGTATCCCTTGGACCTTCTTATTGACGATGAAACACAGATATTGCATCGGAATTAAATAGAAAAGGCACAATGCCGACTTAAGTACAAGAAGACTGACACTTCTTACTGACTATGTTTTGAACCATTCCTGTGACACTAGTTATAGATTCCAATGCTTCACTTCAGGGTTACTGTATACCTTGGAACGTCTTATTGACGATGAAACACAGAAATTGCATCGGAATTAAATACAAAAGGCACAATGCCGACTTAAGTACAAGAAGACTGACTCTTCCTACTGTCAATGTTTTGAACCACTCCTGTGACACTAGTTTTGGATTCCGATGCTTCACTTCAGGTTAACCGTATCCCTCAGACCTTCTTATTGACAATGAAACACAGATATTGCATCGGAAATAAATACAAAAAGCACAATGCCGACTTATGTACAAGAAGACTGACTCTTCTTACTGTCTATGTTTTGAACCATTCCTGTGACACTAGTTATAGATTCCGATGCTTCACTTCAGGTTTACTGTATCCCTCTGACCTTATTGCCGATGAAACACACATATTGCATCGGAATTAAATACAAAAGGCACAATGCAGACTTAAGGACAAGAAGACTGATTCTTCTTACTGACTATGTTTTGACCCATTCCTGTGACACTAGTTATAGATTCCGATGCTTCACTCCAGGTATACTGTATCCCTTGGACCTTCTTATTGACGATGAAACACAGAAATTGCATCGGAATTAAATACAAAAGGCACAATGCCGACTTAAGGACAAGAAGACTGACTCTTCTTACTGACTATGCTTTGAACCATTCCTGTGACACTAGTTATAGATTCCGATGCCTCACTTCAGGTTTACTCTATCCCTCTGACCTTCTTATTGACGGTGAAACACAGAAATTGCATCGGAATTAAATACAAAAGGCGCAATGCCCACTTAAGTACATGAAGACCGACTCTTCTTACTGAGAATGATTGAACCATTCATGTGACACTAGTTATAGATTCCGATGCTTCACATCAGGTTTACTGTATCCCTTGGACATTCTTATAAACAATGAAACACAGAAATTGCATCGGAATTGAATACAAAAGGCACAATGCCGACTGAAATGCAACAAGACTAACTATTCTTACTGCCTATATTTTGAACCATTCCTGTGACACTAGTAATAGATTCCGATGCTTCAGTCCAGGTATACTGTATCCCTTGGACCTTCTTATTGACGATGAAACACAGAAATGGCATCGGAATTAAATACAAAAGGCACAATGCCGACTTAAGTACAAGAAGACTGACTCTTCCTACTGTCTATGTTTTGAAACATTTCTGTGACACTATTTACAGAGTTCGATGCTTCACTTCAGGTTTACTGTATCCCTTGGACCTTCTTATTGACAATGAATCACAGAAATTGCAACGGAATTATATACAAAAGGCAAAATGCCGACTTAAGTACAAGAAGACTGACTCTTCTTTCTGTCTATATTTTGAACCATTCCAGTGACACTAGTTATAGATTCCGATGCTTCACTTCAGGTATACTGTATCCCTTGGACCTTCTTATTGACGATGAAACACAGAAATTGCATCGGAATAAATACAAAAGGCACAATGCGAACTTAAGGACATGAAGACCGACTCTTCTTATTGACAATGATTTGAACCATTCCTGTGACACTAGTTATAGATTCCGATGCTTTACTTCAGGTTTACTGTATCCCTTGGACATTCTTAAAGACGATGAAACACAGAAATTGCATCGGAATTAAATAAAAAAGGCACAATGCCGACTTAATAACAAGAAGACTGACACTTCTTACTGTCTATGATTTGAACCATTCCTGTGACAATAGTTATAGATTCCGATGCTTCACTCCAGGTTTACTATATCCCTTGGACCTTCTTATTGACGATGAAACACAGAAATTTCATCGGAACTAAACACAAAAGGCACAATGCCGACTTAAGGACAAGAAGACTCACTCTTCTTACTGACTTTGTTTTGAACCATTCCTGTGACACTAGTTATAGATTCCGATGCTTCACTTCTGGTTTACTGTATCCCTCTGACCTTATTGCCGATGAAACACAGAAATTGCATCGGAATTAAATACAAAAGGCCCAATGCCGACTTCAGAACAAGAAGACTGACTCTTCTTACTGACTATGTTTTGAACCATTCCTGTGACACTAGTTATAGATTCCGATGCTTCACTTCAGGTTTACTGTATCCCTCTGACCTTCTTATAGACTATGAAAGACAGATATTGCATCGGAATTAAATAGAAAAGGCACAATACCGGCTTAAGTACAAGAAGACTGACCCTTCTTACTGTCTATGTTTTGAACCATTCCTGTGACACTAGTTATAGATTCCGATGCTTCACTTCTGGTTTACTGTATCCCTAGGACCTACTTATTGACGATGAAACACAGAAATTGCATCGGAATTAAATACAAAAGGCACAATGCCGACTTAAGGACAAGAAGACTGACTCATCTTACTGCCTATGTTTTGAACCATTCCTGTGAAACTAGCAATAGATTCCGATGCTTCACTTCGGGTTTACTGTATCCCTCTGACCTTCTTATTGACGATGAAACACAGATATTGCATCGGAATTAAATACAAAAGGCACAATGCCGACTTAAGTACAATAAGACTGACTCTTCCTACTGTCAATGTTTTGAACCATTCCTGTGACACTAGTTTTGGATTCCGATGCTTCACTTTAGGTTAACCGTATCCCTCAGGCCTTCTTATTGACAATGAAACACAGAAATTGCATCGGAAATAAATACAAAAGGCACAATGCCGACTTAAGTACAAGAAGACTGACTCTTCTTACTGTCTATGTTTTGAACCATTCCTGTGACACTAGTTATAGATTCCGATGCTTCACTTCAGGTTTACTGTATCCCTTGGACCTTCTTATTGACGATGATACACAGAAATTGCATCGGAATTAAATACAAAAAGCACAATGCAGACTTAAGTACAAGAAGACTGACCCTTCTTACTGTCTATGTTTTGAACCATCACTCTGACACTAGTTGTAGATTCCGATGCTTCACTCCAGGTTTACTGTATCCCTTGGACCTTCTTATTGACGATGAAACACAGAAATTGCATCGGAATTAAATACAAAAGGCACAATGCCGACTTAAGGACAAGAAGACTGACTCTTCTTACTGACTATGCTTTGAACCATTCCTGTGACACTAGTTATAGATTCCGATGCTTCACTTCAGGTTTACTGTATCCCTCTGACCTTCTTATTGACGGGGAAACACAGAAATTGCATCGGAATTAAATACAAAACGCGCAATGCCGACTTAAGTACATGAAGACCGACTCTTCTAACTGAGAATGATTGAACCATTCCTGTGACACTAGTTATAGATTCCGATGCTTCACATCAGGTTTACTGTATCCCTTGGACATTCTTATAAACAATGAAACACAGAAATTGCATCGGAATTGAATACAAAAGGCACAATGCTGACTGAAGTGCAACAAGACTAACTATTCTTACTGTCTATATTTTGAACCATTCCTGTGACACTAGTAATAGATTCCGATGCTTCACTCCAGGTATACTGTATCCCTTGGACCTTCTTATTGACGATGAAACACAGAAATTGCATCGGAATTAAATACAAAAGGCACAATGCCGACTTAAGTACAAGCAGACTGACTCTTCTTACTATGTTTTGAACCATTCCTGTGACACTAGTTATAGATTCCGATGCTTCACTCGAAGTTTACTGTATCCGTTGGACCTTCTTATTGACGATGAAACACAGAAATTGCATCGGAATTAAATACAAAAGGCACAATGGCGACTTAAGTACAAGCAGACTGACTCTTCTTACTATGTTTTGAACCATTTCTGTGAATCTAGTTACAGAGTTCGATGCTTCACTTCAGGTTTACTGTATCCCTTGGACCTTCTTGGACAATGAATCACAGAAATTGCATCGGAATTATATACAAAAGGCAAAATGCCGACTTAAGTACAAGAAGACTGACTCTTCATTCTGTCTATATTTTGAACCATTCCAGTGACACTAGTTATAGATTCCGATGCTTCACTTCAGGTATACTGCATCCCTTGGACCTTCTTATTGACGATGAAACACAGAAATGGCATCGGAATTAAATACAAAAAGCACAATGCAGACTTAAGTACAAGAAGACTGACTCTTCTTACTGTCTATGTTTTGAACCATCACTGTGACACTAGTTGTAGATTCCGATGCTTCTCTCCAGGTTTACTATATCCCTTGGACCTTCTTATTGACGATGAAACACAGAAATTGCATCGGAATTAAATTCAATAGGCACAATGCCGACTTAAGGACAAGATGACTGACTCTTCTTACTGACTATGCTTTGAACCACTCCTATGACACTAGTTATAGATTCCGATGCTTCACTTCAGGTTTACTGTATCCCTCTGACCTTCTTATTGACGGTGAAACACAGAAATTGCATCGGAATTAAATACAAAAGGCGCAATGCGAACTTAAGTACATGAAGACCGACTCTTCTTACTGAGAATGATTGAAACATTCCTGTGACACTAGTTATAGATTCCGATGCTTCACATCAGGTTTACTGTATCCCTTGGACATTCTTATAAACAATGAAACACAGAAATTGCATCGGAATTGAATACAAAAGGCACAATGCTGACTGAAGTGCAACAAGACTAACTATTCTTACTGTCTATATTTTGAACCATTCCTGTGACACTAGTAATAGATTCCGATGCTTCACTCCAGGTATACTGTATCCCTTGGACCTTCTTATTGACGATGAAACACAGAAATTGCATCGGAATTAAATACAAAAGGCACAATGCCGACTTAAGTACAAGCAGACTGACTCTTCTTACTATGTTTTGAACCATTCCTGTGACACTAGTTATAGATTCTGATGCTTCACTCCAAGTTTACTGTATCCGTTGGACCTTCTTATTGACGATGAAACACAGAAATTTCATCGGAATTAAACACAAAAGGCACAATGCCGACTTAAGGAGAAGAAGACTGACTCTTCTTACTGACAATGTTTTGAACCACTCCTGTGACACTAGTTATAAATTCCGATGCTTCACTTCAGGGTTACTGTATACCTTGGACCTTCTTATTGACGATGAAACACAGAAATTGCATCGGAATTAAATACAAAAGGCACAATGCCGACTTAAGTACAAGAAGACTGACTCTTCCTACTGTCAATGCTTTGAACCATTCCTGTGACACTAGTTTTGGATTCCGATGCTTCACTTCAGGTTAACTGTATCCCTCAGACCTTCTGATTGACAATGAAACACAGAAAATGCATCGGAATTAAATACAAAAGGCACAATGCCGACTTAAGTACAAGAAGACTGACTCTTCTTACTGTCTATGTTTTGAACCATTCCTGTGACACTAGTTATAGATTCCGATGCTTCACTTCAGTTTTACTGTATCCCTCTGACGTTATTGCCGATGAAACACAGATATTGCATCGGAATTAAATACAAAAGACACAATGCCGACTTAAGGACAAGCAGACTGACTCATCTTACAGACTATGTTTTGAACCTTTCCTGTGACACTAGTTGTAGATTCCGATGCTTCACTTCAAGTTTACTGTATCCCTCTGACCTTCTTATTGACTATGAAACACAGAAAATGCATCGGAATTAAATACAAAAGCCACAATGCCGACATAAGTAGAAGAAGACTGAGCCTCATTACTGTCTATGTTTTGAACCATTCCTGTGACACTAGTTATAGTTTCCGATGCTTCACTTCAGGTTTACTGTTTCCCTTGGACCTACTTATTGACGAGGAAACACAGAAATTGCATCGGAATTAAATACAAAAGGCACAATGCCGACTTAAGGAGAAGAAGACTGACTCTTCTTACTGACTATGTTTTGAACCACTCCTGTGACACTAGTTATAGATTCCGATGCTTCACTTCAGGGTTACTGTATACCTTGGACCTTCTTATTGACGATGAAACACAGAAATTGCATCGGAATTAAATACAAAAGGCACAATGCCGACTTAAGTACAAGAAGACTGACTCTTCCTACTGTCAATGCTTTGAACCATTCCTGTGACACTAGTTTTGGATTCCAATGCATCACTTCAGGTTAACTGTATCCCTCAGACCTTCTGATTGACAACGAAACACAGAAAATGCATCGGAATTAAATACAAAAGGCACAATACCGACTTAAGTACAAGAAGACTGACTCTTCTTACTGTCAATGATCTGAACCATTCCTGTGACACTAGTTATAGATTCCGATGCTTTACTTCAGGTTTACTGTATCCCTTGGACATTCTTAATGACGATGAAACACAGAAATTGCATCGGAATTAAATACAAAAGGCACAATGCCGACTTAAGTACATGAAGACTGACTCTTCTTACTGTCTATGCTTTGAACCATTCCATTGACACTACTTGTAGATTCCGATACTTCACTTCAGGTTTATTGTATCCCTCTGACCATCCTATTGACGATGAAACACAGAAATTGCATCGGAATTAAATAGAAAAGGCACAATGTCGACTTAAGTACAAGACGACTGACTCTTTTTACTGTCTATGTTTTGAACGTTTCCTGTGACACTAGTTATGGATACCTATGCCTCACTCCAGGTTTACTGTATCCCTTGGACCTTCTTATTGACGATGAAACACAGATATTGCACCGGAATTAAAGAGAAAAGGCACAATGCCGACTTAAGTACAAGAAGACTGACACTTCTTACTGACTATGTTTTGAACCAATCCTGTGACACTAGTTATAGATTCCTATGCTTCACTTCAGGGTTACTGTATACCTTGGAACTTCTTATTGACGATGAAACATAGAAATGGCAACGTTATTAAATACAAAAGGCACAATGCCGACTTAAGTACAAGAAGACTGACTCTTCCTACTGTCAATGTTTTGAACCATTCCTGTGACACTAGTTTTGGATTCCGATGCTTCACTTCAGGTTAACTGTATCCCTCAGACGTTCTTATTGACAATGAAACACAGAAATTGAGTCGGAATTAAATACAAAAGGCACAATGCCGACTTAAGTACAAGAAGACTGACTCTTCTTACTGTCTATGTTTTGAACCATTCCTGTGACACTAGTTATAGATTCCGATGCTTCACTTCAGTTTTACTGTATCCCTCTGACGTTATTGCCGATGAAACACAGATATTGCATCGGAATTAAATACAAAAGGCACAATGCCGACTTAAGGACAAGCAGACTGACTCATCTTACTGACTATGTTTTGAACCTTTCCTGTGACACTAGTTGTAGATTCCGATGCTTCACTTCAAGTTTACTGTATCCCTCTGACCTTCTTATTGACTATGAAACACAGAAAATGCATCGGAATTAAATACAAAAGCCACAATGCCGACATAAGTAGAGGAAGACTGAGCCTTCTTACTGTCTATGTTTTGAACCATTCCTGTGACACTAGTTATAGATTCCGATGCTTCACTTCAGTTTTACTGTATCCCTCTGACGTTATTGCCGATGAAACACAGATATTGCATCGGAATTAAATACAAAAGGCACAATGCCGACTTAAGGACAAGCAGACTGACTCATCTTACTGACTATGTTTTGAACCTTTCCTGTGACACTAGTTGTAGATTCCGATGCTTCACTTCAAGTTTACTGTACCCCTCTGACCTTCTTATTGACTATGAAACACAGAACATGCATCGGAATTAAATACAAAAGCCACAATGCCGACATAAGTAGAAGAAGACTGAGCCTTCTTACTGTCTATGTTTTGAACCATTCCTGTGACACTAGTTATAGATTCCGATGCTTCACTTCAGGTTTACTGTTTCCCTTGGACCTACTTATTGACGAGGAAACACAGAAATTGCATCGGAATTAAATACAAAAGACACAATGCCGACTAAGGTACAAGAAGACTGACTCTTCTTACTGTCTATATTTTGAACCATTACAGTGACACTAGTTATAGATTCCGATGCTTCACTTCAGTTTTACTGTATTCCGTGGACTTTCTAATTGACGATTAAAACACATAAATTGCATCGGAATTAAATACAAAAGCCACAATGTCGACTTAAGTACAAGAAGACTGACTCTTCTTACTGTCTATGATTTGAACCATCACTGTGACACTAGTAGTAGGTTCCGATGCTTCACTCCAGGTTTACTGTATCCCTTGGACCTTCTTATTGACGATGAAACACAGAAATTGCATCGGAATTAAATACAAAAGGCACAATGCCGACTTAAGGACAAGATGACTGACTCTTCCTACTGACTATGCTTTGAACCATACCTGTGACACTAGTTATAGATTCCGATGCTTCACTTCAGGTTTACTGTATCCCTCTGACCTTCTTATTGACGGTGAAACACAGAAATTGCATCGGAATTAAATACAAAACGCGCAATGCCGACTTAAGTACATGAAGACCGACTCTTCTTACTGAGAATTATTGAACCATTCCTGTGACACTAGTTATAGATTCCGATGCTTCACGTCAGGTGTACTGTATCCCTCTGACCTTATTTACGATGAAACACAGAAATTGCATCGGAATTAAATACAAAAGGCACAATGCCGACTTAAGGACAAGAAGACTGACTCTTCTTACTGACAATGTTTTGAACCATTCCTGTGACTCTAGTTATAAATTCCGATGTTTCACTTCAGGTTTACTGTATTCCTTGGACCTTCTTATTGACGATTATAACACATAAATTGCACCGGAATTAAATACAAAAGGCACAATGCAGTCTTAAGTACAAGAAGACTGACTCTTCTTACTGTCTATGTTTGAACCATTACTGTGACACTAGTTATAGACTCCGATGCTTCACTCCAGGTTTACTGTATCCCTTGGACCTTCTTATTGACGATGAAACACAGAAATTGCATCGGAATTAAATAGATAAGGCACAATGCCGACTGAAGTACAAGAAGACTGACTCTTCTTACTGATTATAGTTTGAACCATTCCTGTTACACTAGTTATAGATTCCGATACTTTACTTCAGGTTTACTGTGTACCTTGGACCTTCTGATTGACAATGGAACACAGAAATTGCATCGGAATTAAATACAAAAGGCACAATGCCGACTTAAGTACAAGCAGACAGACTCTTCTTACTATGTTTTGAACCATTCCTGTGACACTAGTTATAGATTCCGATGCTTCACTTTAGGTTTACTGTATAACTTGGACCTTCTTATTGACGATGAAACACAGAAATTGCTTCGGAATTAAATACAAAAGGCACAATGCCGGCTGAAGTACAAGAAGACTGACTCTTCCTACTTTCTATGTTTTGAACCATTCCTGTGATACTAGTTATAGATTCCGATGCTTCACTTCAGGTGTACTGTATCCCTCTGACCTTACTTACGATGAAACACAGAAATTGCATCGGAATTAAATACAAAAGGCCCAATGCCGACTAAGGTACAAGAAGACTGACTCTTCTTACTGTCTATATTTTGAACCATTCCAGTGACACTAGTTATAGATTCCGATGCTTCACTTCAGTTTTACTGTATTCCGTGGACCTTCTTATTGACGATTAAAACACATAAATTGCATCGGAATTAAATACAAAAGGCACAATGTCGACTTAAGTACAAGAAGACTGACTCTTCTTACTGTCTATGATTTGAACCATCACTGTGACACTAGTTGTAGATTCCGATGCTTCACTCCAGGTTTACTGTACCCCTTGGACCTTCTTATTGACGATGAAACACAGAAATTGCATCGGAATTAAATACAAAAGTCACAATGCCGACTGAAGTACAAGAAGACTGACTCTTCCTACTGTCTATGTTTTGAACCATTCCTGCGACTCTAGTTTTGGATTCCGATGCTTCACTTCAGGTTTACTGTATCCCTCTGACCTTCATATTGACGATGACACACGGAAATTGCATCGGAATTAATTACAAAAGGCACAATGCCGGCTGAAGTACAAGAAGACTGACTCTTCCTACTTTCTATGTTTGAACCATTCCTGTGATACTAGTTATAGATTCCGATGCTTCACTTCAGGTGTACTGTATCCCTCTGACCTTACTTACGATGAAACACAGAAATTGCATCGGAATTAAATACAAAAGGCACAATGCCGACTTAAGGACAAGAAGACTGACTCTTCTTACTGACTATGTTTTGAACCAATCCTGTGACTCTAGTTATAGATTCCGATGCTTCACTTCAGTTTTACTGTATCCCTCTGACCATCTTATTGACGATGAAACACAGAAATTGCATCGGAATTAAATAAAAAAGCCACAATGCCGACTTAAGTACAAGAAGACAGACTCTTCTTACCGCCTATGATTTGAACCTTTCCTGTGACACTAGTTATAGATTCCGACGCTTCACTTCAGGTTTACTGTTTCCTTTGGACCATCTAATTCACGATGAAACACAGAAATTGCATCGGAATTAAATAGAAAAGGCACAATGCCGACTTAAGTACAAGAAGACTGACTCTTCCTACTGTCAATGTTTTGAACCGTTTCTGTGACACTAGTTATAGAGTCCAATGCTTCACTTCAGGTTTACTGTATCCCTTGGACCTTCTTATTGACGATGAATCACGGAAATTGCATCGGAATTAAATACAAAAGCCACAATGCCGACTAAAGTACTAGAAGACTGACTCTTCTTACTGTCTATAATTTGAACCATTCCAATGACACTAGTTATAGATTCCGATGCTTCACTTCAGGTTTACTGCATTCCTTGGACCTTCCTATTGACGATTATAACACATAAATTGCATCGGAATTAAATACAAAAGGCACAATGCCGACTTAAGTACAAGAAGACTGATTCTTCTTACTGTCTATGTTTGAACCATTACTGTGACACTAGTTATAGATTCCGATGCTTCACTCCAGGTTTACTGTATCCCTTGGACCTTCTTACTGACGATGAAACACAGAAATTGCATCGGAATTAAATAGATAAGGCACAATGCCGACTGAAGTACAAGAAGACTGACTCTTCTTTCTGATTATAGTTTGAACCATTCCTGTTACACTAGTTATAGATTCCGATACTTTACTTCAGGTTTACTGTGTACCTTGGACCTCCTTATTGACAATGAAACTCAGAAATTGCATTGGAATTTAATACAAAAGGCACAATGCTGACTTAAGTACAAGCAGAGTGACTCTTCTTACTATATTTTGAACCATTCCTGTGACACTAGTTATAGATTCCGATGCTTCACTTTAGGTTTACTGTATCCCTCTGACCTTCCTATTGACGATGAAACACGGAAATTGCATCGTAATTAAATACAAAAGCCACAATGCTGCCTTAAGTACAAGAAGACTGACTCTTCTTACTATCTATGATTAGAACCATTCCTGTGACACTAGTTATAGATTCCGATGCTTCACTTCAGGTTTACTGTATCCCTCTGACCTTCTTATTGACGATGAAACACAGAAATTGCATCGGAATTAAATACAAAAGGCACAATGCTGACTTAAGTACAAGAAGACTGACTCTTCTTACTGATAATTGTTTGAACCATTCCTGTGACAATAGTTATAGATTCCGATGCTTCACTTCAGGTTTATTGAAATTCTTGGACGTTCATATTGACGATGAAACGCAGAAATTTCATCGGAATTAAATACAAAAGGCACAATGCCGACTTAAGTACAAGAAGACAGACTCTTCCTACTGTCTATGTTTTGAACCAATTCTGTGACACTAGTAATAGAGTCCGATGCTTCACTTCAGGTTTACTGTATCCCTTGGACCTTCTTATTGACGATGAATCACAGGAATTTCATCGGAATTAAATTCAAAAGGCACAATGCCAACTTAAGGGCAAGAAGACTGACTGTTCTTACTGACTATGTTTTGAACCATTCCTGTGACACTAGTTATAGATTCCGATGCTTCACTTCAGGTTTACTGGATCCTTCTGACCTTCTTATTGACGATGAAACACAGAAATTGCATCGGAATTAAATACAAAAGCACAATGCCGACTTAAGTACAAGAAGGCTGACTCTTCTTACTGTCTATGTTTCACCCATTCCTGTGACACTAGTTATAGATTCCGATGCTTCACTTCAGGTTTACTGTATCCCTCTGACCTTCTTATTGACGATGAAACACAGAAATTGCATCGGAATTAAATACAAAAGGCACAATGCCGACTTAAG
The DNA here is from genome assembly GCF_023864345.2 of Schistocerca serialis cubense. Classification (NCBI taxonomy): domain Eukaryota; kingdom Metazoa; phylum Arthropoda; class Insecta; order Orthoptera; family Acrididae; genus Schistocerca; species Schistocerca serialis. The sequence goes on from NC_064645.1 coordinate 7,444,989, forward strand.
TACAAGAAGACTGACTCTTCTTACTGTCTATTCTTTGAACCATTCCTGTGACACTAGTTATAGATTCCGATGCTTCACTCCAGGTTTACTGTATCCCTTGGACCTTCTTATTGACGATGAACACAGAAACTGCATCGGAAAGAAATTGAAAAGGCACAATGCCGACTTATGTACAAGAAGACTGACTCTTCTTACTGATAATTGTTTGAACCATTCCTGTGATAATAGTTATAGATTCCGATGCTTCACTTCAGGTTTACTGTATCCCTTGGACCTTGTTATTGACGGTGACACACAGAAATAGCATGGGAATTAAATAGAAAAGGCAAAATGCCAACTTTAGTACACGACGACTGACTCTTCTTATTGTCTATGTTTTGAACCTTTCCTGTGACACTAGTTATAGATTCCGATGCTTCACTTCAGGTTTACAGTATCCCTCTGACCTTCTTATAGACGATGAAACACCGAAATTGCATCGGAATTAAATAGAAAACTCACAAAGCTGACATAAGTACAAGAAGACAGACTCTTCTTACTGTCTATGTTTTGAACCATTGCTGTGACACTAGTTATAGATTCCGATGCTTCACTCCAGGTTTAATGTATACCTTGGACCTTCTTAATGACGATGAAACACAGATATTGCATCGGAATTAAATACAAAAGGCACAATGCCAACTTATGTACAAGAAGTCAGACTCTTCTTTGTGATTATAGTTTGAACCATTGCTGTGACCCTAGTTATAGATTCCGATTCTTTACTTCAGGTTTACTGTATACCTTGGACATTCTTATTGACGATGAAACACAGAAAATGCATCGGAATTAAATAGCAAAAGGCACAATGTCGACTTAAGTACAAGAAGACTGACTCTTCTTACTGTCTATGTTTTGAACCATTCCTGTGACACTAGTTATAGATTCCGATGCTTCACTCCAGGTTTACTGTAACCCTTGCACCTTCTTATTGACGATGAAACACAGAAATTGCATAGGAATTAAATAGAAAAGGAACAATGCCGACTTATGTACAAGAAGACTGAATCTTCTTACTGACTATGTTTTGTACCATTCCTGTGACACTAGTTATAGATTCCGATGCTTCACTTCAGGTTTACAGTATACCTTGTACCTTCTTATTGACGATGAAACACAGAAATTGCATCGGAATTAAATACAAAAGGCACAATGCCGACTTAAGTACAAGAAGACTGACTCTTCCTACTGTCTATGTTTTGAACCAATTCTGTGACACTAGTTATAGAGTCCGAAGCTTCACTTCAGGTTTACTGTATCCCTTGGACCTTCTCATTGACGATGAATCACAGGAATTGCATCGGAATTAAATACAAAAGGCACAATGCCGACTTAAGTACAAGAAGACTGACCCCTCTTACTGTCTATATTTTGAACCATTCCAGTGACTCTAGTTATAGATTCCGATGCTTCACTTCAGGTTTGCTATATTCCTTGGACCTTCTTATTGTCGATGAAACACAGAAATTGCATCGAAATTAAATACAAAGGCACAAGGCCGTCTTAAGTACAAGAAGACTGACTCTTCTTACTGTCTATGCTTTGAACCATTACAGTGACACTAGTTATAGATTCCGAAGCTTCACTCCAGGTTTATTGTATCCTTTGGATCTTCTTGTTGACGATGAAACACAGAAATTGCATCGGAATTAAATACAAAAGGCACAATGCCGACTTAAGGACAAGAAGACTGACTCTTCTTACTGACTATGCTTTGAACCATTCCTGTGACACTAGTTATAGATTCCGATGGTTCACTTCAGGTTTACTGGATCCCTCTGACCTTCTTATTGACGATGAAACACAGATATTGCATCGGAATTAAATACAAAAGGCACAATGCCGACTTAAGTACAAGAAGACTGACTCTTCCTACTGTCTATGTTTTGAACCATTCCTGTGACACTAGTTATAGATTCCGATGCTTCACTTCAGGTTTACTGTATCCCTCTGACCTTATTGCCGATGAAACACAGAAATTGCATCGGAATTAAATAGAAAAGGCACAATGCAGACTTAAGTACAAGAAGACAGACTCTTCTTACTGACTATGTTTGAACAATTCCTGTGACGCTAGTTACAGATTCCGATGCTTCACTTCAGGTTTACTGTATCCCTCTGACCTTCTTATTGACGATGAAACATCGAAAATGCATCGGAATTAAATAGAAAACTCACAATGCTGACTCAAGTACAAGAAGACTGACTCTTCTTACTGTCTATGTTTTGAACCTTTCCTGTGACACTAGTTATAGATTCCGATGCTTCACTCCAGGTTTACTGTATACGTTGGACCTGCTTATTGACGATGAAACACAGAAATTGCATCGGAATTAAATAGAAAAGGCACAATGCCGACTTAAGTACAAGAAGACTGAATCTTCTTACTCTCGATGTTTTGAACCATTTCTGTGACACTAGTTACAGATTCCGATGCTTCACTTCAGGTTTACTGTATCCCTCTGACCTTCTTATTGACGATGAAACACCGAAAATGCATCGGAATTAAATAGAAAACTCACAATGCCGACTGAAGTACAAGAAGACCGACTCTTCTTACTGTCTATGCTTTGAACCATTCCTGTGACACTAGTTATAGATTCCGATGCTTCGCTCCAGGTTTACTGTATACGTTGGACCTGCTTATTGACGATGAAACACAAAAATTGCATCGGAATTAAATAGAAAGGGCACAATGCCGACTTAAGTACAAGAAGACTGACTCTTCTTAGTGATTATAGTTTGAACCATTGCTGTGACACTAGTTATCGATTCCCATGCTTTACTTCAGGTTTACTGTATACCTTGGACATTCTTATTGACGATGAAACACAGAAATTGCATCGGAATTAAATAGAAAAGGCACAATGTCGACTTAAGTACAAGAAGACTGACTCTTCTTACTGTCTATGTTTGAACCATTCCTGTGACACTAGTTATAGATTCCGATGCTTCACTCCAGGTTTACTCTTATCCTTGGACCTTCTTATTGACGATGAAACACAAAAATTGCATCGGAATTAAATAGAATAGGCACAATGCCGACTTAAGTACAAGAAGACTGACTCTTCTTACTGACTATGTTTGAACCATTCCTGTGACACTTGTTATAGATTCCGATGCTTCACTTCAGGTTTACTGTATACCTTGTACCATCTTATTGACGATGAAACACAGAAATTGCATTGGAATTAAATACAAAAGGCACAATGCCGACTTAAGTACAAGAAGACAGACTCTTCCTACTGTCTATGTATTGAACCATTCCTGTGACACTAGTTTTGGATTCAGATGCTTCACCTCAGGTTTACTGTATCCCTCTGACCTTCTTATTGACAATGAAACACAGAAATTGCATCGGAATTACATACAAAAGGCACAATGCCGACTTAAGTACGAGAAGACTGACTCTTCCTACTGTCTATGTTTTGAACCATTCCTGTGACACTAGTTATAGATTCCGATGCTTCACTTCAGCTTTACTATATCCCTCTGACCTTACTGCCGATGAAACACAGAAATTGCATCGGAATTAAATACAAAAGGCACATTGCCGGCTTAAGGACAAGAAGACTGACTCTTCTTACTGACTATGTTTGAACATTCCTGTGACTCTAGTTATAGATTCCGATGCTTCACTTCAGGTTTACTGTATCCCTTGGACCTTCTTATTGTCGATGAATCACAGGAATTGCATCGGAATTAAACACAAAAGACACAATGCCGACTTAAGGTCAAGAAGACTGACTCTTCCTACTGTCTATGTTTTGAACCATTCCTGTGACACTAGTTATAGATTCCGATGCTTCATTTCAGGTTTACTGTATCCCTCTGACCTTCTTATTGGCGATGTAACACAGAAACTGCTTCGGAATGAAATAGAAAAGGCACAATGCCGACTTAAGTACAAGAAGACTAACTCGTCTTACTGATAATAGTTTGAACCATTCCGGTGACAATAGTTATAGATTCCGATGCTTCACTTCAGGTTTACTGTATCCCTTGGACCTTGTTATTGACGGTGACACACAGAAATAGCATTGAAATTAAATACAAAAGGCAAAATGCTAACTTTAGTACACGAAGATTGACTCTTCTTACTGTCTATGTTTTGAACCATTCCTGTGACACTAGTTATAGATTCCGATGCTTCACGTCAGGTTTACTGTATCCTTCTGACCTACTTATTGACGATGAAACACAGAAATTGCATCGGAATTAAATAGAAAACTCACAATGCCGACTTAAGTACAAGAAGACTGACTCTTCATACTGTCTATGCTTTGAACCATTCCTGTGACACTAGTTATAGATTCCGATGCTTCACTCCAGGTTTACTGTATCGCTTGGACCTTCTTATTGACGATGAAGCACAGAAATTGCATCGGAATTAAATAGAAAAGGCACAATGCCGACTTAAGTACAAGAAGACTGATTCTTCTTAGTGATTATAGTTTGAACCATTGCTGTGACACTAGTTATAGATTCCGATGCTTTACTTCAGGTTTTCTGAATACCTTCGACATTCTTATTGACGATGAAACACAGAAATTGCATCGGAATTAAATAGAAAATGCTCAATGTCGACTTAAGTTCAAGAAGACTGACTCTTCTTACTGTCTATGCTTTGAACCATTCCTGTGACACTAGTTGTAGATTCCGATGCTTCACTCTAGGTTTACTGTAACCCTTGGACCTTCTTATTGACGATGAAACACAGAAATTGCATCGGAATTAAATAGAAAAGGCACAATACCGACTTAAGTACAGGAAGACTGACTCTTCTTACTGACTATGTTCTGAACCATTCCTGTGACACTAGTTACAGATTCCGATGCTTCACTTCAGGTTTACTGTATACCTTGTACCTTCTTATTGACGATTAAACACAGAAATTGCATCGGAATTAAATACAAAAGGCACAATGCCGACTTAAGTACAATAAGACTGACTCTTCCTACTGTCTATGTTTTGAACCATTCCTGTGACTCTAGTTATAGATTCCGATGCTTCACTCCACATTTACTGTAACCCTTGGACCTTCGTATTGACGATGAAACACAGTAATTGCATCGGAATTAAATAGAAAAGGCACAATGCCGACTTAAGTACAAGAAGACTGACTCCTCTTACTGACTATGTTTGAACCATTCCTGTGACACTATTTACAGATTCCGATGCTTCACTTCAGGTTTACTGTATCCCGCAGACCTTCTTATTGACGATGAAACACCGAAATTGCATCGGAGTTAAATAGAAAACTGACAATGCCGACTCAAGTACAAGAAGACTGACTCTTCTTACTGTCTATGTTTTGAACCATTCCTGTGACACTAGTTATAGATTCCGATGCTTCACTCCAGGTATACTGTATACCCTGGACCTCCTTATTGACGATGAAACACAGAAATTGCATCGGAATCAAATACAAAAGGCACAATGCCGTCTTTAGTACAAGAAGACTGACTCTCCTTACTGTCTATGTTTTGAACCATTCCTGTGACCCTAGTTATAGATTCCGATGCCTCACTCTAGGTTTCATGTATCCCTTGAACCTTCTTATTGACGTTGAAACACAGAAATTGCATCGCAATTAAATTGAAAAGGCACAATGCTGACTTAATTACAAGAAGACTGACTGTTCTTACTGACTATGTTTTGAACCATTCATGTGACACTAGTTATAGATTCCGATGCTTCACTTCAGGTTTACTGTATACCTTGTACCTTCTTATTGACGATGAAACACAGAAATTACATCGGAATTAAATACAAAAGGCACAATGCCGACTTTAGTACAAGAAGACTGACTCTTCCTACTGTCTATGTTTTGAACCATTCCTGTGACACTAGTGACGGATTCCGATGCATCACCTCAGGTTTACTGTATCCCTCTGACCTTCTTATTGACAATGAAACACAGAAATTGCATCGGAATTAAATACAAATGGCACAATGCCAACTTAAGCACAAGAAGACTGACTCTTCCTACTGTCTATGTTTTGAACCATTCCTGTGACACTAGTTATAGATTCCGATGCTTCACTTCAGGTTTACTGTATCCCTCTGACCTTTTTGCCGATGAAACACAGTAATTGCATCGGAATTAAATAGAAAAGGCACAATGCCGACTTAAGTACAAGAAGACTGACTCTTCTTAGTGATTATAGTTTGAACCATTGCTGTCACACTAGTTATAGATTCCGATGCTTTACTTCAGGTTTACTGTATACCTTGGACATTCTTATTGACGATGAAACATAGAAATTGCATCGGAATTGAATAGAAAAGGCACAATGTCGACTTAAGTACAAGAAGACTGACTCTTCTTACTGTCTATGTTTTGAACCATTCCTGTGACTCTAGTTATAGAATCCGATGCTTCACTCCACATTTACTGTAACAATTGGACCTTCTTATTGACGATGAAACACAGAAATTGCATCGGAATTATATAGAAAAGGCACTATGCCGACTTAAGTACAAGAAGACGGACTCTTCTTACTGACTATGTTTGAACCATTCCTGTGACACTAGTTACAGATTCCGATGCTTCACTTTAGGTTTACTGTATCCCTCTGACCTTCTTATTGACGATGAAACACCGAAATTGCATCGGAGTTAAATAGAAAACTCACAATGCCGACTCAAGTACAAGAAGACTGACTCTTCTTACAGTCTATGTTTTGAACCATTCCTGTGACACTAGTTATAGATTCCGATGCTTCACTCCAGGTTTACTGTATACCTTGGACCTTCTTATTGACGATGAAACACAGAAATTGCATCGGAATTAAATAGAAAAGGCACAATGCCGACTTAAGTAAAAGAAGACTGACTCTTCTTAGTGATTATAGTTTGAACCATTGCTGTGACACTAGTTATAGATTCCGATGCTTTACTTCAGGTTTACTGTATACCTTGGACATTCTTATTGACGATGAAACACAGAAATTGCATCGGAATTAAATACAAAAGGCACAATGCCGACTTAAGTACAAGAATACTGACTCTTCTTACTGCCTATGTTTCGAACCATCCCCGTGACACTAGTTATAGATTCCGATGCTTCACTCCAGTTTGACTGTATCCCTTGGACCTTCTAATTGACGATGATACACAGAAATTGCATCGGAATTAAATACAAAAGGCACAATGCCTACTTCAGTACAAGAAGACTGACTCTTCTTACTGTCTATGTTTTGAACCATTCCTGTGACACTAGTTATAGATTCTGATGCTTTACTTCAGGTTTACTGTATACCTTGGACATTCTTATTGACGAAGAAACACAGAAATTGCATCGGAATTAAATACAAAAGGCACAATGTCGACTTAAGTACAAGAATACTGGCTCTGCTTACTGTCTATGTTTTGAACAATTCCTGTGACACTAGATACAGATTCCGATGCCTCACTCCAGGCTTACTGTATCCCTTGGACCTTCTTATTGACAGTGAAACACAGAAATTGCATCGGAATTAAATACAAAAGGCACAATGCCGACTTAAGTGCAAGAAGATTGACTCTTCTTACTGACTATGCTTTGAACCATTCCTGTGACACTAGTTATAGATTCCGATGCGTCACTTCAGGTTTACTGTATACCTTGGACATTCTTATTGACGATGAAACAGAGAAATTGCATCGGAGTTAGATAGAAAAGGCTCAATGTCGACTTAAATACAAGAAGACTGACTCCTCTTTTTGTCTATGCTTTGAACCATTCCTGTGACACTAGTTATAGATTCCGATGCTTCACTCCAGGTTTACTGTAATCCTTGGACCTTCCTATTGACGATGAAACACAGAAATTGCATCGCAATTAAATAGAAAAGGCACAATGCTAACTTAAGTACAAGAAGACTGACTCTTCTTACTGTCTATGTTTTGAACCATTCCTGTGACACTAGTGACGGATTCCGATGCATCACCTCAGGTTTACTGTATCCCTCTGACCTTCTTATTGACAATGAAACACAGAAATTGCATCGGAATTAAAAACAAATGGCACAATGCCAACTTAAGCACAAGAAGACAGACTCTTCCTACTGTCTATGTTTTGAACCATTCCTGTGACACTAGTTATAGATTCCGATGCTTCACTTCAGGTTTACTGTATCCCTCTGACCTTATTGCCGATGAAACACAGAAATTGCATCGGAATTGAATAGAAAAGGCACAATGTCGACTTAAGTACAAGAAGACTGACTCTTCTTACTGTCTATGTTTTGAACCATTCCTGTGACTCTAGTTATAGAATCCGATGCTTCACTCCACATTTACTGTAACAATTGGACCTTCTTATTGACGATGAAACACAGAAATTGCATCGGAATTAAATAGAAGAGGCACAATGCCGACTTAAGTAAAAGGAGACTGACTCTTCTTAGTGATTATAGTTTGAACCATTGCTGTGACACTAGTTATAGATTCCGATGCTTTACTTCAGGTTTACTGTATACCTTGGACATTCTTATTGACGAAGAAACACAGAAATTGCATCGGAATTAAATACAAAAGGCACAATGCCGACTTAAGTGCAAGAAGATTGACTCTTCTTACTGACTATGCTTTGAACCATTCCTGTGACACTAGTTATAGATTCCGATGCGTCACTTCAGGTTTACTGTATACCTTGGACATTCTTATTGACGATGAAACAGAGAAATTGCATCGGAGTTAGATAGAAAAGGCTCAATGTCGACTTAAATTCAAGAAGACTGACTCCTCTTATTGTCTATGCTTTGAACCATTCCTGTGTCACTAGTTATAGATTCCGATGCTTCACTCCAGGTTTACTGTAATCCTTGGACCTTCCTATTGACGATGAAACACAGAAATTGCATCGCAATTAAATAGAAAAGGCACAATGCTAACTTAAGTACAAGAAGACTGACTCTTCTTACTGTCTATGTTTTGAACCATTCCTGTGACACTAGTGACGGATTCCGATGCATCACCTCAGGTTTACTGTATCCCTCTGACCTTCTTATTGACAATGAAACACAGAAATTGCATCGGAATTAAAAACAAATGGCACAATGCCAACTTAAGCACAAGAAGACTGACTCTTCCTACTGTCTATGTTTTGAACCATTCCTGTGACACTAGTTATAGATTCCGATGCTTCACTTCAGGTTTACTGTATCCCTCTGACCTTATTGCCGATGAAACACAGAAATGGCATCGGAATTAAATACGAAAGGCACAATGCCGACTTAAGTACAAGAAGACTGACTCTTCTTACTGACTATGTTTGAAGAATTCCTGTGACACTAGTTATACATTCCGATGCTTTACTTCAGGTTTACTGTATACCTTGGACCTTCTTATTGATGATGAAACACAGAAAATGCATCGGAATTAAATACAAAAGGCACAATGCCGACATAACTACAAGAAGGCTGATTCTTCCTACTGTCTATGTTTTGAACCATTCCTGTGACACTAGTTGTGGATTCCGATGCTTCACTTCAGGTTTACTGTATCCCGTTGACCTTCTTATTGACGATGAAACACAGAAATTGCATCGGAATTAAATACAAAAGGTATAATGCCGACTTAAGTACAAGAAGACTGACCCTTCTTACTGTCTATGTTTTGACCCATTCCATGGACACTAGTTATGGATTCCGATGCTTCACTCCAGGTTCTCTGTATCCCTTGGACCTTCTTATTGACGATGAAACACAGAAATTGCATCGGAATTAAATAGAAAAGGCAAATTGCCAACTTTAGTACACGAAGACTGACTCTTTTTACTGTCTATGTTTTGAACCATTCCTGTGACACTAGTTATGGATTCCGATGCTACACTTCAGCTTTACTGTATACCTTGGAAGTTCTTTTTGACGATGAAACACAGAAACTGCATGGGAATTAAATACAAAAGGCACAATGCCGACTTAAGTACAAGAAAACTGACTCATCCTACTGTCTATGTTTTGAACCATTCCTGTGACACTAGTTATAGATTCCGATGCTTCACTTCAGGTTTACTGTATCCCTCTGACCATATTGCCGATGAAACACAGAAATTGCTTCGGAATGAAATACAAAAGGCACAATGGCGACTTAAGTACAAGAAGACGGACTCTTCTTACTAACTATGTTTTGAACCATTCCTGTGACACTAGTTATAGATTCCGATGCTTCACATCATGTTTACAGTATCCCTTGGACCTTTTTATTGACGATGAAACACAGAAATTGCATCGGAATTAAATACAAAAGGCCAATTGCCAACTTTAGTACACGTAGACTGACTCTTCTTACTGTCTATGTTTTGAACCATTCCTGTGACACTAGTTATGGATCCCGATGCTACACTTCAGGTTTACTGTATCCCCTGGACCTTCTTATTGACGATGAAACACAGAAATTGCATCGAAATTAAATTAAAAAGGCACAATGCCGACTTAAGGGCAAGAAGACTGATTCGTCTTACTGACTTAGCTTTGAACCATTCATGTGACACTAGTTATAGATTCCGATGCTACACTTCAGGTTTACTGTATACCTTGGAAGTTCTTATTGACGATGAAACACAGAAATTGCATCGGAATTAAATACAAAAGGCACAATGCCGACTTAATTACAAGAAGACTGACTCTTCCTACTGTCTATGTTTTGAACCATTCCTGTGACACTAGTTTTGGATTCCGCTGCTTCACTTCAGGTTTACTGTATCCCTCTGACCTTCTTATTGACAATGAAACACAGAAATTGCATGGGAATTAAATACAAAAGGCACAATGCCGACTTAAGTACAAGAAAACTGACTCATCCTACTGTCTATGTTTTGAACCATTCCTGTGACACTAGTTATAGATTCCGATGCTTCACTTCAGGATTACTGTATTCCTTGGACCTTCTTATTGACAATGAAACACAGAAATTGCATCGAAACTAAATACAAAAGGCACAATGACGACTTAAATACAAGAAGACTGACTCTTCTTAATGTCAATTTTTTGAACCATTACTGTGACACTAGTTATAGATTCCGATGCTCCACTGCAGGTTTACTGTATCCCTTGGACCTTCTTGTTGGCGATGAAACACTGAAATTGCATCGGAATTAAACAAAAAAGGCACAATGCCGACTTAAGGACAAGAAGACTGACTATTCTTACTGACTATGTTTTGAACCATTCCTGTGACACTAGTTATAGATTCCGATGCTTCACTTCATGTTTACTGTATCCCTTGGACCTTGTTATTGACGATGAAACACGGAAATGGCATCGGAATTAAATACAAAAGGCACAATGCCGACTTAAGTACAAGAAGACAGACTCTTCTTACTGTCTATGTTTCAACCATTCCTGTGACACTAGTTATAGATTCCGATGCTTCACTCCAGGTTTACTGTATCCATTGGACCTTCTTATTGACGATGAAACACAGAAATTGCATCGGAATTAAATAGAAAAGGCACAATGCCGACATAAGTACAAGAAGAGTGACTCTTCTTACTGTCTATGTTTTGAACTATTCCTGTGACACTAGTTATAGATTCCGATGCTTCACTCCAGGTTTACTGCATCCCTTGGACCTTCATATTGACGATGAAACACAGAAATTGCATCGGAATTAAATAGAAAAGGCACAATGCCTACTTAAGTACAAGAAGACTGACTCTTCTTACTGATTATGTTTTGAACCATTCCTGTGACACTAGTTATAGATTCCGATGCTTCACTTCAGGTTTACTGTATACCTTGGACATTCTTATTGACGATGAAACACAGAAATAGCATCGGAATGTAATACAAAAGGCACAATGCCGACTTAAGTACCCGAAGACAGACTCTTCTTACTGTCTATGTTTCAACCATTCCTGTGACACTAGTTATAGATTCCGATGCTTCACTTCAGGTTTACTGTATACCTTGGACCTTCTTATTGACGATGAAACACAGAAATAGCATCGGAATTAAATACAAAAGGCACAATGCCGACTTAAGTACAAGAAGACTGACTCTTCATACTGACTATGTTTTGAACCATTCCTGTGACACTAGTTATAGATTCCGATGCTTCACTTCAGGTTTACTGTATCCCTCTGACCTTCTTATTGACGATGAAACACAGAAATTGCATCGGAAATAAATAGAAAAGGCACAATGCCGACTTAAGTACAAGAAGACTGACTCTTCTTACTGACTATGTTTTGAACCAATCCTGTGACACTAGTTATATATTCCGATGCTTCGCTTCAGGTTTACTGTATCCCTCTGACCTTCTAATTGACTATGAAACACAGAAATTGCATCGGAATTAAATAGAAAAGGCACAATGCCGACTTAAGTACAAGAAGACTGACTCTTCTTACTGTCTATGTTTTGAACCATTCCTGTGACACTAGTTATAGATTCCGATGCTTCACTCCAGGTTTACTGTATCCATTGGACCTTCTTATTGACGATGAAACACAGAAATTGCATCGGAATTAAATAGAAAAGGCACAATGCCGACATAAGTACAAGAAGAGTGACTCTTCTTACTGTCTATGTTTTGAACTATTCCTGTGACACTAGTTATAGATTCCGATGCTTCACTCCAGGTTTACTGCATCCCTTGGACCTTCATATTGACGATGAAACACAGAAATTGCATCGGAATTAAATAGAAAAGGCACAATGCCTACTTAAGTACAAGAAGACTGACTCTTCTTACTGATTATGTTTTGAACCATTCCTGTGACACTAGTTATAGATTCCGATGCTTCACTTCAGGTTTACTGTATACCTTGGACATTCTTATTGACGATGAAACACAGAAATAGCATCGGAATGTAATACAAAAGGCACAATGCCGACTTAAGTACCCGAAGACAGACTCTTCTTCCTGTCTATGTTTCAACCATTCCTGTGACACTAGTTATAGATTCCGATGCTTCACTTCAGGTTTACTGTATACCTTGGACCTTCTTATTGACGATGAAACACAGAAATAGCATCGGAATTAAATACAAGAGCCACAATGCCGACTTAAGTACAAGAAGACTGACTCTTCTTACTGTCTATGATTTGAACCATTCCTGTGACACTAGTTATAGATTCCGATGCTTCACTTCTGGTTTACTGTATCCCTCTGACTTTATTGCCGATGAAACACAGAAATTGCATCGTAATTAAATACAAAAGGCACAATGCCGACTTAAGGACAAGAAGACTGACTCTTCCTACTGTCTATGTTTTGAACCAATTCTGTGACACTAGTTATAATGTCCGATGCTTCACTTCAGGTTTACTGTATCCCTTGAAACTTCTTATTGACGATGAAACACAGATATTGCATCGGAATTAAATATAAAAGGGACAATGCCGACTTAAGTACCCGAAGACTGACTCTTCTTACTGACTATGCCTTGAACCATTCCTGTGACACTAGTTATAGATTCCGATGCTTCACTTCAGGTTTACTGTATCCCTCTGACCTTCTTATTAATGATGAAACACGGAAATTGCACCGGAATTAAATAAAAAAGGGACAATGCCGACTTAAGTACCCAAAGACTGACTCTTCTTACTGTCAATGTTTGAACCATTCCTGTGACACTGGTTAGAGATTCCGATGCTTCCCTTCAGGATTACTGTATCCCTCTGACCTTCTAATTGACGGTGAAACACAGAAATTGCATCGGAATTAAATACGAAAGGCACAATGCCGACTTAAGTACAAGAAGACTGACTCTTCTCACTGACTATGCTTGAAGAATTCCTGTGACACTAGTTATAGATTCCGATGCTTCACTTCAGGATTACTGTATCCCTTTGACCTTCTTATTGACGATGACACACAGAAATTGCATCGGAATTAAATACAAAAGATATAATGCCGACTTAAGTACAAGAAGACTGACTCTTCTTGCTGTCTATGTTTTGACCCATTCCATTGACACTAGTAATGGATTCCGATGCTTCACTCCAGGTTCATTGTATCCCTTGGACCTTGTTATTGACGATGAAACACAGAAATTGCATCGGAATTAAGTAGAAAAGGCACAATGCCGACTTAAGTACAAGAAGACCGACTCTTCTTACTGACTATCTTTTGAACCATTCCTGTGACACTAGTTATAGATTCCGATGCTTCACTTCATGTTTACAGTATCCCCTGGACCTTTTTGTTGACGATGAAACATAGAAATTGCATCGGAATTAAATAGAAAAGGAAAATTGCCAACTTTAGTACACGAAGACTGACTCTTCTTAATGTCTATCTTTTGAACCATTCCTGTGACACTAGTTATAGATTCAGATGCTACACTTCAGCTTTACTGTATACCTTGGAAGTTCTTTTTGACGATGAAACACAGAAATTGCATGGGAATTAAATACAAAAGGCACAATGCCGACTTAAGTACAAGAAGACTGACTCTTCCTACTGTCTACGTTTTGAACCATTTCTGTGACACTAGTTGTAGAGTCCGATGCTGCACTTCAGGTTTACTGTATCCCTTGGACCTTATTATTGAAGATGAAACACAGAAATTGCATCGGAATTAAATACAAAATTCACAATGCCGAATTAAGGACAAGAGGACTGACTGTTCATACTGACTATGTGTTGAACCATTCCTGTGACACTAGTTATAGATTCCGATGCTTCACTTCAGGTTTACTGTATCCCTTGGACCTTCTTATTGGCGATGAAACACAGAAATTGCTTCGGAATGAAATACAAAAGGCACAATGGCGACTTAAGGACAAGAAGACTGTCTCTTCCTACTGACTATGTTTTGAACCATTCCTGTGGCACTAGTTATAGATTGCGATGCTTCACATCAGGTTTACTGTTTCCCTTGGACCTTCTTATTGCGAATGAAACACAGAAATTGCATCGGAATTAAAAACAAAAGGCACAATGCCTACTTAAGTACAAGAAGACTGACTCTTCCTACTGTCTACGTTTTGAACCATTTCTGTGACACTAGTTATAGAGTCCGATGCTGCACTTCAGGTTTACTGTATCCCTTGGACCTTCTTATTGACGATGAAACACAGAAATTCCATCGGAATTAAATACAAAAGGCACAATGCCGACTTAAGGACAAGAAGACTGACTGTTCACACTGACTATGTGTTGAACCATTCCTGTGACACTAGTTATAGATTCCGATGCTTCACTTCAGGTTTACTGTATCCCTGTGACCTTCTTATTGCCGATGAAACACAGAGATTGCAATGGAATTAAATAGAAAAGGCACAATGCCGACATAAGTACAAGAAGACTGACTCTTCTTACTGTCTATGTTTTGAACCAATTCTGTGACACTAGTTATAGAGTCCGATGCTTCACTTCAGGTTTACTGTATCCCTTGGAACTTCTTATTGACGAAGAATCACAGAAATTGGATCGGAATTAAATACAAAAGGCACAATGCCAACTTAAGGACAAGAAGACTGACTCTTCTTACTGTCTATATTTTGAACCATTCCAGTGACACTAGTTATAGATTCCGATGCTTCACTTCAGGTTTACTGTATTCCTTGGACCCTCTTATTGACGATGAAACACAGAAATTGCATCGAATCTGAATATAAAAGACACAATGCCGACTTAAATACAAGAAGACTGACTCTTCTTACTGTCAATGTTTTGAACCATTACTGTGACACTAGTTATAGATTCCGATGCTCCACTGCAGGTTTACTGTATCCCTTGGACCTTCTTGTTGGCGATGAAACACAGAAATTGCATCGGAATTAAATAAAAAAGGCACAATGCCGACTTAAGGACAAGAAGACTGACTATTCTTACTGACTATGATTTGAACCATTCCTGTGACACTAGTTATAGATTCCGATGCTTCACTTCATGTTTACTGTATCCCTTGGACCTTCTTGTTGACGATGAAACACGGAAATTGCATCGCAATTAAATACATAAGGCACAATGCCGACTTAAGTACAAGAAGACAGACTCTTCTTACTGTCTATGTTTCAACCATTCCTGTGACACTAGTTATAGATTCCGATGCTTCACTTCAGGTTTACTGTATCCCTCTGACCTTCTTAATGACGATGAAACACAGAAATTGCATCGGAATTAAATACAAAAGGCACAATGCCGACTTAAGTACAAGAAGACTGACCCTTTTTTATTACTGACTATGTTTTGAACCATTCCTGTGACACTAGTTATAGATTCCGATGGTTTACTTCAGGTTTACTGTATCCCTCTGACATTCTTATTGACTATGAAACACAGAACTTGCATCGGAATTAAATAGAAAAGGCACAATGCCGACTTAAGTACAAGAAGACTGACTCTTCTTACTGTCTATGTTTTGAACCATTTCTGTGACACTGGTTATAGATTCCGATGCTTCACTCCAGGATTACTGTATCCATTGGACCTTCTTATTGACGATGAAACACAGAAATTGCATCGGAATTAAATAGAAAAGGCACAATGCCGACTTAAGGACAAGAAGACTGAGTCCTCTTAGTGATTATAGTTTGAACTATTGCTGTGACACTAGTTATAGATTCCGACGCTTTACTTCAGATTTACTGTATACCTTGGACATTCTTATTGACGATGAAACACAGAAATTGCATCGGAATTAAATCGAAAAGGCACAATGTCGACTTAAGTACAAGAAGACTGACTCTTCTTACTGTCTATGTTTGGAACTATTCCTGTGACACTAGTTATAGATTCCGATGCTTCACTCCAGGTTTACTGCATCCCTTGGACCCTCATATTGACGATGAAACACAGATATTGCATCCGAATTAAATAGAAAAGGCACAATGGAGACTTAAGTACAAGAAGACTGACTCTTCTTACTGTCTATGTTTCAACCATTCTTGTGACACTAGTTATAGATTCCGATGCTTCACTTCAGGTTTACTGTATACCTTGGACCTTCTTATTGACGATGAAACACAGAAATAGCATCGGAATTAAATACAAGAGCCACAATGCCGACTTAAGTACAAGAAGACTGACTCTTCTTACTGTCTATGATTTGAACCATTCATGTGACACTAGTTATAGATTCCGATGCTTCATTTCAGGTTTACTGTATCCCTCTGACTTTATTGCCGATGAAACACAGAAATTGCATCGTAATTAAATACAAAAGGCACAATGCCGACTTAAGGACAAGATGACTGACTCTTCCTACTGTCTATGTTTTGAACCAATTCTGTGACACTAGTTATAGAGTCCGATGCTTCACTTCAGGTTTACTGTATCCCTTGGAACTTCTTATTGAAGATGAAACACAGAAATTGCATCGGAATTAAATATAAAAGGGACAATGCTGACTTAAGTACCCGAAGACTGACTCTCCTTACTGACTATGCCTTGCACCATTCCTGTGACACTAGTTATAGATTCCGATGCTTCACTTCAGGTTTACTGTATCCCTCTGACCTTCTTATTAACGATGAAACACGGAAATAGCATGGGAATTAAATAAAAAAGGGACAATGCCGACTTAAGTACCCAAAGACTGACTCTTCTTACTGTCAATGTTTGAACCATTCCTGTGACACTGGTTATAGATTCCGATGCTTCACTTCAGGATTACTGTATCCTTCTGACCTTCTTATTGACGGTGAAACACTGAAATTGCATCGGAATTAAATACGAAAGGCACAATGCCGACTTAAGTACAAGAAGACTGACTCTTCTTACTGACTACGCTTGAAGAATTCCTGTGACACTAGTTATAGATTCCGATGCTTCACTTCATGTTTACAGTATCCCTTTTACCTTTTTATTGACGATGAAACACAGAAATTGCATCGGAATTAAATAGAAAAGGCAAATTGCCAACTTTAGTACACGAAGACTGACTCTTCTTACTGTCTATGTTTTGAACCATTCCTGTGACACTAGTTATAGATTCCGATGCTACACTTCAGCTTTACTGTATACCTTGGAAGTTCTTTTTGACGATGAAACACAGAAATTGCATGGGAATTAAATACAAAAGGCACAATGCCGACTTAAGTACAAGAAAACTGACTCATCTTACTGTCTATTTTTTGAACCATTCCTGTGACACTAGTTATAGATTCCGATGCTTCACTTCTGGTTTACTGTATCCCTCTGACCTTATTGCCGATGAAACACAGAAATTGCTTCGGAATTAAATACAAAAGGCACAATGGCGTCTTAAGGACAAGAAGACTGTCTCTTCTTACTGACTATGTTTTGAACCATTCCTGTGACACTAGTTATAGATTGCGATGCTTCACTTCAGGTTTACTGTTTCCCTTGGACCTTCTTATTGCGAATGAAACACAGAAATTGCATCGGAATTAAAAACAAAAGGCACAATGCTGACTTAAGTACAAGAAGACTGACTCTTCCTACTGTCTACGTTTTGAACCATTTCTGTGACACTAGTTATAGAGTCCGATGCTGCACTTCAGGTTTACTGTATCTCTTGGACCTTCTTATTGAAGATGAAACACAGAAATTGCATCGGAATTAAATACAAAAGGCACAATGCCGACTTAAGGACAAGAGGACTGACTGTTCATACTGACTATGTGTTGAACCATTCCTGTGACACTAGTTATAGATTCCGATGCTTCACTTCAGGTTTACTGTATCCCTGTGACCTTCTTATTGACGATGAAACACAGAGATTGCATCGGAATTAAATAGAAAAGGCACAATGCCGACATAAGTACAAGAAGACTGACTCTTCTTACTGTCTATGTTTTGAACCATTCCTGTGGCACTAGTTGTAGATTCTGATGCATCACTCCAGGTTTACTGTATCCCTTTTACCTTGTTATTGACGATGAAACACAGAAATTGCATCGGAATAAAATACAAAAGGCACAAGGCCGACTTAAGGACAAGAAGACTGACTCGTCTTACTGACTTAGTTTTGAACCATTCCTGTGACACTAGTTATAGATTCCGATGCTACACTTCAGGTTTACTGTATACCTTGGAAGTTCTTATTGACGATGAAACACAGAAATTGCATGGGAATTAAATACAAAAGGCACAATGCCGACTTAAGGACAAGAAGACTGACTGTTCATACTGACTATGTGTTGAACCATTCCTGTGACACTAGTTATAGATTCCGATGCTTCACTTCAGGTTTACTGTATCCCTGTGACCTTCTTATTGACGATGAAACACAGAGATTGCATCGGAATTAAATAGAAAAGGCACAATGCCGACATAAGTACAAGAAGACTGACTCTTCTTACTGTCTATGTTTTGAACCATTCCGGTGACACTAGTTATAGATTCCGATGCTTCACTTCAGGTTTACTGTATCCCTCTGACCTTCTTATTGACGATGAAACACAGAAATTGCATCGTAATTAAATACAAAAGCCACAATGCCGACTTAAGTACAAGAAGACTGTCTCTTCGTACTGTCTATGATTCGAACCATTCCTGTGACACTAGTTATAGATTCCGATGCTTCACTTCAGGTTTACTGTTTCCCTTGGACCTTCTTATTGACGATGAAACACAGAAATTGCATCGGAATTAAATACAAAAGGCACAATGCCGACTTAAGTACAAGAGGACTGACTCTTCCTACTGTCTATGTTTTGAACCAATTCTGTGACACTAGTTATAGAGTCCGATGCTTCACTTCAGGTTTACTGTATCCCTTGGAACTTCTTATTGACGAAGGATCACAGAAATTGGATCGGAATTAAATACAAAAGGCACAATGCCAACTTAAGGACAAGAAGACTGACTCTTCTTACTGTCTATATTTTGAACCATTCCAGTGACAGTAGTTATAGATTCCGATGCTTCACTTCAGGTTTACTGAATTCCTTGGACCTTCTTATTGACGATGAAACACAGAAATTTCTTCGGAATTAAGTACAAAAGGCACAATGCCGACTTAAGTACAAGAAGACTGACTTTTCCTACTGTCTATGCTTTGAACCAATTCTGTGACACTAGCAATAGAGTCCGATGCTTCACTTCAGGTTTACTGTATCCCTTGGACCTTCTTTTTGACGATGAATCACAGGAATTGCATCGGAATTAAATACACTAGGCACAATGCCGACTTAACTACAAGATGACTGACTCTTCTTACTGTCTATATTTTGAACCATTCCAGTGACACTAGTTATAGATTCCGATGCTTCACTTCAGGTTTACTGTATTCCTTGGACCTTCTTATTGACGATGAAACACAGAAATTGCATCAAAACTAAATACAAAAGGCACAATGCCGACTTAAATACAAGAAGACTGACTCTTCTTACTGTCAATGTTTTGAACCATTACTGTGACACTAGTTATAGATTCCGATGCTCCACTGCAGGTTTACTGTATCCCTTGGACCTTCTTGTTGGCGATGAAACACAGAAATTGCATCGGAATTAAATAAAAAAGGCACAATGCCGACTTAAGGACAAGAAGACTGACTATTCTTACTGACTATGTTTTGAACCATTCCTGTGACACTAGTTATAGATTCCGATGCTTCACTTCAGGTTTACTGTATCCCTCTGACCTTCTTATTGACTATGAAACACAGAAACTGCATCGGAATTAAATAGAAAAGGCACAATGCCGCCTTAAGTACAAGAAGACTGACTCTTCTTACTGTCTATGTTTTGAACCATTCCTGTGACACTAGTTATAGATTCCGATGCTTCACTCCAGGTTTACTGTATCCATTGGACCTTCTTATTGACGATGAAACACAGAAATTGCATCTTAATTAAATAGAAAAGGCACAATGCCGACTTAAGTACAAGAAGACTGACTCCTCTTAGTGATTATAGTTTGAACCATTGCTGTGACACTAGTTATAGATTCGGACGCTTTACTTCAGGTTTACTGTATACCTTGGACATTCTTATTTACGATGAAACACAGAAATTGCATCGGAATTAAATAGAAAAGGCACAATGTCGACTTAAGTACAAGAAGACTGACTCCTCTTACTGTCTATGGTTTGAACTATTCCTGTGACACTAGTTATAGATTCCGATGCTTCACTCCAGGTTTACTGTATCCCTTGGACCTTCATATTGACGATGAAACACAGAAATTGCATCGGAATTAAATAGAAAAGGCACAATGGCGACTTAAGTACAAGAAGACTGACTCTTCTTACTGACTATGTTTTGAACCATTCCTGTGACACTAGTTTTGGATTCCGATGCTTCACTTCAGGTTCACTGTATACCTTGGACCTTCTTATTGACGATGAAACACAGAAATAGCATCGGAATTAAATACAAAAGGCACAATGCCGACTTAAGTACCCGAAGACAGACTCTTCTTACTGTCTATGTTTCAACCATTCCTGTGACACTAGTTATAGATTCCGATGCTTCACTTCAGGTTTACTGTATCCCTCTGACCTTCTTATTGACTTTGAAACACAGAAATTGCATCGGAATTAAATAGAAAAGGCACAATGCCGACTTAAGTACAAGAAAACTGACTCTTCTTACTGTCTATGTTTTGAACCATTCCTGTGACACTAGTTATAGATTCCGATGCTTCACTCCAGGTTTACTGTATCCATTGGACCTTCTTATTGGCGATGAAACACAGAAATTGCATCGGAATTAAATACAAAAGGCACAATGCCGACTTAAGTACAAGAAGACTGACTCTTCCTACTGTCTATGTTTTGAACCAATTCTGTGACACTAGTTATAGAGTCCGATGCTTCACTTCAGGTTTACTGTATCCCTTGGAACTTCTTATTGACGATGAAACACAGAAATTGCATCGGAATTAAATACAAAAGGGACAATGCCGACTTAAGTACCCGGAGACTGACTCTTCTTACTGACTATGCCTTGAACCATTCCTGTGACACTAGTTATAGATTCCGATGCTTCACTTCAGGTTTACTGTATCCCTCTGACCTTCTTATTAACGATGAAACACGGAAATTGCATCGGAATTAAATACAAAAGGGAGAATGCCGACTTAACTACCCGAAGACTGACTCTTCATACTGTCAATGTTTGAACCATTCCTGTGACACTGATTATAGATTCCGATGTTTCACTTCAGGATTACTGTATCCCTCTGACCTTCTTATTGACGGTAAAACACAGAAAATGCATCGGAATTAAATACGAAAGGCACAATGCCGACTTAAGTAACAGAAGACTGACTCTTCTTACTGACTATGTTTGAAGAATTCCTGTGACACTAGTTATAGATTCCGATGCTTTACGTCAGGTTTCCTGTATACCTCGGACCTTCTTATCGACGATGAAGCACAGAAAATGCATCGGAATTAAATACAAAAGGCACAATGCCGACATAAGTACAAGAAGGCTGATTCTTCCTACAGTCTATGTTTTGAACCATTCCTGTGACACTAGTTATAGATTCCGATGCTTCACTTCATGTTTACAGTATCCCTTGGACCTTTTTATTGACGATGAAACACAGAAATTGCAACGGAATTAAATACAAAAGGCAAAATTCCAACTTTAGTACACGGAGACTGACTCTTCTTACTGTCTATGTTTTGAACCATTCCTGTGACACTAGTTATAGATTCCGATGCTACACTTCATGTTTACTGTATACCTTGGAAGTTCTTTTTGACGATGAAACACAGAAATTGCATCGGAATTAAATACAAAAGGCACAATGTCGACTTAAGTACAAGAAGACTGACTCTTCCTACTGTCTATGTTTTGAACCATTCCTGTGACACTAGTTTTGGATTCCGATGCTTCACTTCAGTTTTACTGTATCCCTCTGACCTTCTTATTGACAATGAAACACAGAAATTGCATGGGAATTAAATACAAAAGGCACAATGCCGACTTAACTACAAGAAAACTGACTCATCCTACTGTCTTTGTTTTGAACCATTCCTGTGACACTAGTTATAGATTCCGATGCTTCACTTCAGGTTTATTGTATCCCTCTGACCTTATTGCTGATGAAACACAGAAATTGCTTCGGAATTAAATACAAAAGGCACAATGGCGACTTAAGGACAAGAAGACTGTCTCTTCTTACTGACTATGTTTTGAACCATTCCTGTGACACTAGTTATAGATTGCGATGCTTCACTTCAGGTTTACTGTTTCCCTTGTACCTTCTTATTGCGAATGAAACACTGAAATTGCATCGGAATTAAAAACAAAAGGTACAATGCCGACTTAAGTACAAGAAGACTGAGTCTTCCCACTGTCTACGTTTTGAACCATTTCTGTGACACTAGTTATAGTGTCCGATGCTGCACTTCAGGTTTACTGTATCCCTTGGACTTTCTTATTGACGATGACACACAGAAATTGCATCGGAATTAAATACAAAAGGCACAATGCCGACTTAAGGACAAGAAGACTGACTGTTCATACTGACTATGTGTTGAACCATTCCTGTGACACTAGTTATAGATTCCGATGCTTCACTTCAGGTTTACTGTATCCCTGTGACCTTCTTATTGACGATGAAACACAGAGATTGCATCGGAATTAAATAGAAAAGGCACAATGCCGACATAAGTACAAGAAGACTGACTCTTCTTACTGTCTATGTTTTGAACCATTCCTGTGGCACTAGTTGTAGATTCCGATGCTCCACTACAGGTTTACTATATCTCTTTTACCTTCTTATTGACGATGAAACACAGAAATTGCATCGGAATTAAATACAAAAGGCACAATGCCGACTTAAGTACAAGGAAAGTGACTCTTCTTACTGTCTATGTTTGAACCATTCCTGTGACACTAGATTTAGATTCCGATGCTTCACTTCAGGTTTACTGTATCCCACTGTCCTTCTTTTTGACGGTGAAACACAGAAATTGCATGGGAATTAAATACAAAAGGCACAATGACGACTTAAGTACAAGAAAACTGACTCATCCTACTGTCTATGTTTTGAACCATTCCTGTGACACTAGTTATAGATTCCGATGCTTCACTTTAGGTTTACTGAATCCCTCTGACCTTATTGCCGATGAAACACAGAAATTGCATCGGATTTAAATACAAAAGGCACAATGGCGACTTAAGGACAAGAAGACTGTCTCTACTTACTGACTATGTTTTGAACCATTCCTGTGACACTAGTTATAGATTGCGATGCTTCACATCAGGTTTACTGTTTCCCTTGGACCTTCTTATTGCGAATGAAACACAGAAATTGCATCGGAATTAAAAACAAAAGGCACAATGCCGACTTATGTACAAGAAGACTGACTCTTCCTACTGTCTACGTTTTGAACCATTTCTGTGACACTAGTTATAGAGTCCGATGCTGCACTTCAGGTTTACTGTATCCCTTGGACCTTCTTATTGACGATGAAACACAGAAATTGCATCGGAATTAAATACAAAAGGCACAATGCCGACCTAAGTACAAGAAAACTGACTCTTCTTACTGTCTATGTTTTGAACCATTCCTGTGACACTAGCAATTGATTCCGATGCTTCACTTCAGGTTTACTGTTTCCCTCTGACCTTCTTACTGACGGTGAAACACAGAAATTGCATCGGAATTAAATACAAAAGGTATAATGCCGACTTAAGTACAAGAAGACTGACTCTTCTTACTGTCTATGTTTTGATCCATTCCATTGACACTAGTTATGGATTCCGATGCTTCACTCCAGGTAGACTGTATCCCTTGGACCTTGTTATTGACGATGAAACACAGAAATTGCATCGGAATTAAGTAGAAAAGGCACAATGCCGACTTAAGTACAAGAAGACCGACTCTTCTTACTAACTATGTTTTGAACCATTCCTGTGACACTAGTTATAGATTCCGATGCTTCACTTCATGTTTACAGTATCCCTTGGACCTTTTTATTGACGATGAAACACAGAAATTGCATCGGAATTAAATACAAAAGGCCAATTGCCAACTTTAGTACACGAAGACTGACTCTTCTTACTGTCTATGTTTTGAACCATTCCTGTGACACTAGTTATGGATCCCGATGCTACACTCCAGGTTTACTGTATCCTCTGGACCTTCTAATTGACGATGAAACACAGAAATTGCATCGAAATTAAATACAAAAGGCACAATGCCGACTTAAGGACAAGAAGACTGACTCGTCTTAGTGACTTAGTTTTGAACCATTCCTGTGACACTAGTTATAGATTGCGATGCTACACTTCCGGTTTACTGTATACCTTGGAAGTTCTTATTGACGATGAAACACAGAAATTGCATCTGAATTAAATACAAAAAGCACAATGCCGACTTAGGTACAAGAAAACTGCCTCTTCCTACTGTCTATGTTTGAACCATTCCTGTGACACTAGTTTTGGATTCCGATGCTTCACTTCAGGTTTACTGTATCCCTCTGACCTTCTTATTGACAATGAAACACAGATATTGCATCGGAATTATATACAAAATGCACAACGCCGACTTAAGGACAAGAAGACTGACTGTTCATACTGACTATGTGTTGAACCATTCCTGTGACACTGGTTATAGATTCCGATGCTTCACTTCAGGTTTACTGTATCCCTGTGACCGTCTTATTGACGATGAAACACAGAGATTGCATCGGAATGAAATAGAAAAGGCACAATAATGACATAAGTACTAGAAGACTGACTCTTCTTACTGTCTATGTTTGAACCATTCCTGTGACACTAGTTATAGATTCCGATGCTTCACTTCAGGTTTACTGTATCCCACTGTCCTTCTTATTGATGGTGAAACACAGAAATTGCATTGGAATTAAATACAAAAGGCACAATGCCGACTTAAGTACAAGAAAACTGACTCATCCTACTGTCTATGTTTTGAACCATTCCTGTGACACTAGTTATAGATTCGGATGCTTCCCTTCCGGTTTACTGTATCCCTCTGACCTTATTGCCGATGAAGCACAGAAATTGCTACGGAATTAAATACGAAAGGCACAATGGCGACTTAACGACAAGAAGACTGTCTCTTCTTACTGACTATGTTTTGAACCATTCCTGTGACACTAGTTATAGATTGCGATGCTGCACTTCAGGTTTACTGTACCCCTGGGACTTTCTTATTGACGATGAAACACAGAAATTGCATCGGAATTAAATACAAAAGGCACAATGCCGACTTAAGGACAAGAAGACTGACTGTTCATACTGACTATGTGTTGAACCATTCCTGTGACACTAGTTATAGATTCCGATGCTTCACTTCAGGTTTACTGTATCCCTGTGACCTTCTTATTGACGATGAAACACAGAGATTGCATCGGAATTAAAAACAAAAGCCACAATGCCGACTTAAGTAGAAGAAGACTGACTCTTCCTACTGTCTACGTTTTGAGCCATTTCTGTGACACTAGTTATAGATTCCGATGCTTCACTCCAGGTTTACTGTATCCCTTGGGCCTTCTTATTGACGATGAAACACAGAAATTGCATCGGAATTAATTTGAAAATGCACAATGCCGACTTAAGTACAAGAAGACTGACTTCTTACTGACTATGTTTTTAACCATTCCTGTGACACTAGTTATAGATTCCGATGCTTCACTTAAGGTTTACTGTATTCCACTGTCCTTCTTATTGTCGGTGAAACACTGAAATTGCATGGGAATTAAATACAAATGGCACAATGCCGACTTCAGTACAAGAAAACTGACTCATCCTACTGTCTATGTTTTGAACCATTCCTGTGACACTAGTTATAGATTCCGATGCTTCACTTCAGGTTTACTGTATCCCTCTGACCTTATTGCCGATGAAACACAGAAATTGCTTCAGAATTAAATACAAAAGGCACAATGGCGACTTAAGGACAAGAAGACTGTCTCTTCTTAGTGACTATGTTTTGAACCATTCCTGTGACACTAGTTTTGGATTCCGATGCTTCACTTCAGGTTTACTGTATCCCTCTGACCCTCTTATGGACAATGAAAGAAGAAATTACATGGGAATTAAATACAAAAGACACAATGCCGACTTAAGTACAAGGAAACTGACTCATCCTACTGTCTATGTTTTGAACCATTCCTGTGACACTAGTTATAGATTCCGATGCTCCACTTCAGGTTTACTTTATCCCTCTGACCTTATTGCCGAAGAAACACAGAAATTGCTTCGGAAATAAATACAAAAGGCACAATGGCGACTTAAGGACAAGAAGACTGACTCTTCCTACTGTCTACGTTTTTAACCATTTCTGTGACACTAGTTATAGAGTCCGATGCTGCACTTCAGGTTTACTGTATCCCTTGGACCTTCTTATAGACGATGAAACACAGAAATTGCATCGGAATTAAATATAAAAGGCACAATGCCGACTTAAGGACAAGAAGACTGACTCTATTACTGACTATGTTTTGAACCATTCCTGTTACACTAGTCATAGATTCCGATGCTTCACTTCAGGTTTACTGTATCCCTCTGACCTTCTTATTGACGATGAAACTCGGAAATTGCATCGCAATTAAATACAAAAGGCACAATGCCGACTTAAGTACAAGAAGACTGACTCTTCTTACTGTCTATGTATTGAACCATTCCATTGTCACTAGTTATAGATTCCGATGCTTCACTCCAGGTTTACTGTATCCCTTGGGCCTTCTTATTGACGATGAAACACAGAAATTGCATCGGACTTAAATTGAAAATGCACAATGCCCACTTAAGTACAAGAAGACTGACTCATGCTACTGTCTATGTTTTGAACCATTCCTGTGACACTAGTTATAGATTCCGATGCTTCACTTCAGGTTTACTGTATCCCTCTGACCTTATTGCCGATGAAACACAGAAATTGTTTCGGAATTAAATACAAAAGGCACAATGGCGACTTAAGTACAAGAAAACTGACTCTTCTTACTGTCTATGTTTTGAACCAATTCTGTGGTACTAGTTGTAGATTCCGATGCTTCACTTCAGGTTTACTGTATCCCTTGGACCTTCTTATTGACGATGAAACACAGAATTTGCATCGGAATTAAATACAAAAGGCCCAATGCCGACTTAAGTACAAGAAAACTGACTCATCCTACTGTCTATGTTTTGAACCATTCCTGTGACACTAGTTATAGATTCGGATGCTTCCCTTCCGGTTTACTGTATCCCTCTGACGTTATTGCCGATGAAACACAGAAATTGCTTCGGAATTAAATACTAAAGGCACAATGGCGACTTAAGGACAAGAAGACTGTCTCTTCTTACTGACTATGTTTTGAACCATTCCTGTGACACTAGTTATAGATTGCGATGCTTCACTTCAGGCTTACAGTTTCCCATGTACCTTCTTATTGCGAATGAAAAACAGAAATTGCATCGGAATTAAAAACAAATGGCACAATGCCGACTTAAGTACAAGAATACTGACTCTTCCTACTGTCTACGTTTTGAACCATTTCTGTGACACTAGTTATAGAGTCCGATGCTGCACTTCAGGTTTACTGTACCCCTAGGACTATCTTATTGACGATGAAACACAGAAATTGCATCAGAATTAAATACAAAAGGCACAATGTCGACTTAAGGACAAGAAGACTGACTGTTCATACTGACTAAGTGTTGAACCATTCCTGTGACACTAGTTATAGATTCCGATGCTTCACTCCAGGTTTGCTGTATCCCTTGGGCCTTCTTATTGACGATGAAACACAGAAATTGCATCGGACTTAAATTGAAAATGCACAATGCCCACTTAAGTACAAGAAGACTGACTCATGCTACTGTCTATGTTTTGAACCATTCCTGTGACACTAGTTATAGATTCAGATGCTTCACTTCAGGTTTACTGAATCCCTCTGACCTTATTGCCGATGAAACACAGAAATTCCATCGGAATTAAAAACAAAAGGCACAATGCCGACTTAAGTACAAGAAGACTGACTCTTCCTACTGTCTACGTTTTGAACCATTTCTGTGACACTAGTTATAGAGTCCGATGCTGCACTTCAGGTTTACTGTATCCCTTGGACCTTCTTATTGACGATGAAACACAGAAATTGCATCGGAATTAAATACAAAAGGCACAATGCCGACCTAAGTACAAGAAAACTGACTCTTCTTACTGTCTATGTTTTGAACCATTCCTGTGACACTAGCAATAGATTCCGATGCTTCACTTCAGGTTTACTGTATCCCTCTGACCTTCTTACTGACGGTGAAACACAGAAATTGCATCGGAATTAAATACAAAAGGTATAATGCCGACTTAAGTACAAGAAGACTGACTCTTCTTACTGTCTATTTTTTGACCCATTCCATTCACACTAGTTAAGGATTCCGATGCTTCACTCCAGGTTGACTGTATCCCTTGGACCTTGTTATTGACGATGAAACACAGAAATTGCATCGGAACTAAGTAGAAAAGGCACAATGCCGACTTAAGTACAAGAAGACCGACTCTTCTTACTAACTATGTTTTGAACCATTCCTGTGACACTAGTTATAGATTCCGATGCTTCACTTCATGTTTACAGTATCCCTTGGACCTTTTTATTGACGATGAAACACAGAAATTGCATCGGAATTAAATACAAAAGGCCAATTCCAACTTTAGTACACGAAGACTGACTCTTCTTGCTGTCTATGCTTTGAACCATTCCTGTGACACTAGTTATGGATTCCGATGCTACAATCCAGGTTTACTGTATCCTCTGGACCTTCTAATTGACGATGAAACACAGAAATTGCATGGGAATTAAATACAAAAGGCACAATGCCGACTTAAGTACAAGAAAACTGACTCATCCTACTGTCTATGTTTTGAACCATTCCTGTGACAGTAGTTATAGATTCCGATGCTTCACTTCAGGTTTACTGTATCCCTCTGACCTTATTGCCGATGAAACACAGAAATTGTTTCGGAATTAAATACAAAAGGCACAATGGCGACTTTAGTACAAGAAAACTGACTCTTCTTACTGTCTATGTTTTGAACCATTCCTGTGGTACTAGTTGTAGATTCCGATGCTTCACTTCAGGTTTACTGTATCCCTTGGACCTTCTTATTGACGATGAAACACAGAAATTGCATAGGAATTAAATACAAAAGGCCCAATGCCGACTTAAGTACAAGAAAACTGACTCATCCTACTGTCTATGTTTTGAACCATTCCTGTGACACTAGTTATAGCTTCGGATGCTTCCCTTCCGGTTTACTGTATCCCTCTGACGTTATTGCCGATGAAACACAGAAATTGCTTCGGAATTAAATACAAAAGGCACAATGGCGACTTAAGGACAAGAAGACTGTCTCTTCTTACTGACTATGTTTTGAACCATTCCTGTGACACTAGTTATAGATTGCGATGCTTCACTTCAGGTTTACAGTTTCCCATGTACCTTCTTATTGCGAATGAAAAACAGAAATTGCATCGGAATTAAAAACAAATGGCACAATAACGACTTAAGTACAAGAATACTGACTCTTCCTACTGTCTACGTTTTGAACCATTTCTGTGACACTAGTTATAGAGTCCGATGCTGCACTTCAGGTTTACTGTATCCCTTACCTTCTTATTGACCATGAAACACAGAAATTGAATGGGAATTAAATACGAAAGGCACAATGCCGACTTAAGTGCAAGAACACTGACTCTTCTTACTGAATATGTTTTGAACCATCCTTGTGACACTAGTTATAGATTTCGATGCTTCACTTCACGTTTACTGTTTCCCTGT
Source organism: Schistocerca serialis cubense (assembly GCF_023864345.2). NCBI lineage: Eukaryota > Metazoa > Arthropoda > Insecta > Orthoptera > Acrididae > Schistocerca > Schistocerca serialis. The sequence continues at coordinate 7,475,621 of NC_064645.1, forward strand.
GACCTTCTTATTGACGATGAAACACAGAGATTGCATCGGGATTAAATAGAAATGCACAATGCCGACTTAAGTACAAGAAGACTGACTCTTCTTACAGTCTATGTTATGAACCATTCCTGTGACACTAGTTACAGATTCCGATGCTTCACTTCAGGGTTACAGTATCCCTCTGACCTTCTTATTGACGATGAAACTCCGAAATTGCATCGCAATTAAATACAAAAGGCACAATGCCGACTTAAGTACAAGACGACTGACTCTTCTTACTGTCTATGTATTGAACCATTCCATTGACACTAGTTATAGATTCCGATGCTTCACTCCAGGTTTACTGTATCCCTTGGGCCTTCTTATTGACGATGAAACACAGAAATTGCATCGGAATTAAATTGAAAATGCACAATGCCGACTTAAGTACAAGAAGACTGACTTCTTACTGACTATGTTTTTAACCATTCCTGTGACACTAGTTATAGATTCCGATGCTTCACTTCAGGGTTACTGTATCCCTCTGACCTTCTTATCGACGATGAAACTCAGAAATTGCTTCGGAATTAAATACAAAAGGCACAATGCCGACTTAAGTACAAGAAGACTGACTCTTCTTACTGTCTGAGAATTGAACCATTCCATTGACACTAGTTATAGATTCCGATGCCTCACTCCAGTTCTACTGTATCCCTTGGACATTCTTATAGACGATGAAACACAGAAATTGCATCGGAATTAAATAGAAAAGGCACAATGATGACTTAAGGACAAGAAGACTGACTCTTCTTACTGTCTATGTTAGACCCATTCCTGTGACACTAGTTATAGATTCCGATGCTTCACTACAGGTTTACTGTATTCCACTGTCCTTCGTATTGTCGGTGAAACACAGAAATTGCATGGGAATTAAATACCAAAGGCACAATGCCGACTTAAGTACAAGAAAACTGACTCATCCTACTGTCTATGTTTTGAACCATTCCTGTGACACTAGTTATAGATTCCGATGCTTCACTTCAGGTTTACTGTATCCCTCTGACCTTATTGCCGATGAAACACAGATATTGCTTCGGAATTAAATACAAAAGGCACAATGGCGACTTAAGGACAAGAAGACTGTCTCTTCTTAGTGACTATGTTTTGAACCATTCCTGTGACACTAGTTTTGGATTCCGATGCTTCACTTCAGGTTTACTGTATCCCTCTGACCCTCTTATGGACAATGAAACAAGAAATTGCATGGGAATTAAATACAAAAGACACAATGCCGACTTAAGTACAAGGAAACTGACTCTTCTTACTGTCTATGTTTTGAACCATTCCTGTGACACTAGTAATAGATTCCGATGCTTCACTTCAGGTTTACTGTATCCCTCTGACCTTATTGCCGATGAAACACAGAAATTGCTTCGGAATTAAATACAAAAGGCACAATGGCGACTTAAGGACAAGAAGACTGACTCTTCCTACTGTCTACGTTTTTAACCATTTCTGTGATACTAGTTATAGAGTCCGATGCTGCACTTCAGGTTTACTGTATCCCTTGGACCTTCTTATTGACGATGAAACACAGAAATTGCATCGGAATTAAATACAAAAGGCACAATGCCGACTTAAGGACAAAAAACTGACTGTTCATACTGACAATGTGTTGAACCATTCCTGTGACCCTAGTTATAGATTCCGATGCTTCACTTCAGGTTTACTGTATCCCTGTGACCTTCTTATTGACGATGAAACACAGAGATTGCATCGGAATTAAATAGAAAAGGCACAATGCCGACATAAGTACAAGAAGATTGACTCTTCTTACTGTCTATGTTTTGAACCATTCCTGTGACACTAGTTGTCGATTCCGATGCTTCACTTCAGGTTTACTGTATCCCTTGGACCTTCTTATTGACGATGAAACACAGAAAATGCATCGGAATTAAATACAAAAGGCACAATGCCGACTTAAGTACAAGAAAACTGACTCATCCTACTGTCTATGTTTTGAACCATTCCTGTGATACTAGTTATAGATTCCGATGCTTCACTTCAGGTTTACTGTATCCCTCTGACCTTATTGCCGATGAAAAACAGAAATTGCTTCGGAATTAAATACAAAAGGCACAATGGCGACTTAAGGACAAGAAGACTGTCTCTCCTTACTGACTATGTTTTGAACCATTCCTGTGACACTAGTTATAGATTGCGATGCTTCACTTCAGGTTTACAGTTTCCCATGGACCTTCTTATTGCGAATGAAACACAGCAATTGCATCGGAATTAAAAACAAATGGCACAATGCCGACTTAACTACAAGAAGACTGACTCTTCCTACTGTCTACGTTTTGAACCATTTCTGTGACACTAGTTATCGAGTCCGATGCTGCACTTCAGGTTTACTGTACCCCTTGGACCTTCTTATTGACGATGAAACACAGAAATTGCATCGGAAATAAATACAAAAGGCACAATGCCGACTTAAGGACAAGAAGACTGACTGTTCATACTGACTATGTGTTGAACCATTCCTGTGACACTAGTTATAGATTCCGATGCTTCACTTCAGGTTTACTGTATCCCTGTGACCTTCTTATTGACGATGAAACACAGAGATCGCATCGGAATTAAAAACAAAAGGCACAATGCCGACTTAAGTAGAAGAAGACTGACTCTTTCTACTGTCTACGTTTTGAGCCATTTCTGTGACACTAGTTATAGAGTCCGATGCTGCACTTCAGGTTTACTGTATCCCTTGGACCTTCTTATAGACGATGAAACACAGAAATTGCATCAGAATTATATACAAAAGGCACAATGCCGACTTAAGTACATGAAGACCGACTCTTCTTACAGTCTATGTTATGAACCATTCCTGTGACACTAGTTATAGATTCCGATGCTTCACACCAGGTTTACTATATCCCTTTGACCTTCTTATTGACGATGAAACACAGAAAATGCATCGGAATTAAATATAAAAGGCACAATGCCGACTTAAGGACAAGAAGACTGACTCTATTACTGACTATGTTTTGAACCATTCCTGTAACACTAGTAATAGATTCCGATGCTTCACTTCAGGTTTACTGTATCCCTCTGACCTTCTTATTGACGATGAAACTCAGAAATTGCATCGCAATTAAATACAAAAGGCACAATGCCGACATAAGTACAAGAAGACTGACTCTTCTTACTGTCTATGTATTGAACCATTCCATTGACACTAGTTATAGATTCCGATGCTTCACTCCAGGTTTACTGTGTCCTTTGGGCCATCTTATTGACGATGAAACACAGAAATTGCATCGGACTTAAATTGAAAATGCACAATGCCCACTTAAGTACAAGAAGACTGACTTCTTACTGACTATGTTTTTAACCATTCCTGTGACACTAGTTATAGATTCCGATGCTTCACTTCAGGGTTACTGTATCCCTCTGACCTTCTTATTGACGATGAAACTCAGAAATTGCATTGGAATTAAATAGAAAAGGCACAATGCCGACTTAAGTACAAGAAGACTGACTCTTCTTACTGACTATGTTTTGAACCATTCCTCTGACACTAGTTATATATTCCGATGCTTCACTTCAGGTTTAATGTATCCCTCTGACCTTCTTATTGACGATGAAACACAGAAAATGCATCGGAATTAAATAGAAAAGGCACAATGCCGACTTAAGTACAAGAAGACTGACACTTCTTACTGTCTATGTTTTGAACCATTCCTGTGACACTAGTTATAGATTCCGATTCTTCACTCCAGGTTTACTGTATCCCTTGGACCTTCTTATTGACGTTGACACACAGTAATTGCATCGGAATGAAATAGAAAAGGCACAATGCCGACTTAAGTACAAGAAGACTGACTCTTTTTAGTGACTATAGTTTGAACCATTGCTGTGACACTAGTTATAGATTCCGACGCTTTACTTCAGGTTTACTGTATACCTTGGACATTCTTATTGACGATGAAACACAGAAATTGCATCAGAATGAAATAGAAAAGGCACAATGTCGACTTAAGTACAAGAAGACTGACTCTTCTTACTGTCTATGTTTTGAACCATTCCTGTTACACTAGTTACAGATTCCGATGCTTCACTTCAGGATTACTGTATCCCTCTGACCTTCTTATTGACGATGAAACACAGAAATTGCATCGGAATTAAATACAAAAGGCACAATGCCGACTTAAGTACAAGAAGACTGACTCTTCCCAATGTCTATGTTTGAACCATTCCTGTGACACTAGTTTTGGATTCCGATGCTTCACTTCAGGTTTACTGTATCCCTCTGACCTTCTTATTGACAATGAGACACAGAAATTGCATCGGAATTAAATACAAAAGGCACAATGCCGACTTAAGTACAAGAAGACTGACTCTTCCTACTGTCTATGTTTTGAACCATTCCTGTGACACTAGTTATAGATTCCGATGCTTCACTTCAGGTTTACTGTATCCCTCTGACTTTATTGCCGATGAAGCACAGAAATTGCATCAGAAGTAAATACAAAAGGCACAATGCCGACTTAAGGACAAGAAGACTGACTCTTCTTACTGACTATGTTTTGAACCATTCCTGTGACTCTAGTTATAGATTCCGATGCTTCACTTCAGGTTTACTGTATCCCTCTGACCTTCTTATTGACGATGAAACCCAGAAATTGCATCGTAATTAAATACAAAAGCCACAATGACGCCTTAAGTACAAGAAGACTGACTCTTCTTACTGTCTATGATTTGAACCAATCCTGTGACACTAGTTATAGATTCCGATGTTTCACTTCAGGTTTACTGTTCCCTTGGACCTTCTTATTGACGATGAAACACAGAAATTGCATCGGAATTAAATACAAAAGCCACAATGCCGACTTAAGGACAAGAAGACTGATTCTTCTTACTGTCTATATTTTGAACCATTCCAGTGACACTAGTTATATATTCCGATGCTTCACTTCAGGTTTATTGAAATACTTGGACCTTCTTATTGACGATGAAACGCAGAAATTTCATCGGAATTAAATACAAAAGGCACAATGGCGACTTAAGTACAAGAAGACTGACTCATCCTACTGTCTATGTTTTGAACCAATTCTGTGACACTAGTAATAGAGTCCGATGCTTCACTTCAGGTTTACTGTATCCCTTGGACCTTCTTATTGACGATGAAACACAGAAACTGCATCGGAATGAAATTGAAAAGGCACAATGCCGACTTAAGTACAAGAAGATTGACTCTTCATACTGATAATTGTTTGAACTATTTCTGTGGCTCTAGTTATAGAGTCCGATGCTGCACTTCAGGTTTACTGTATCCCTTGGACCTTCTAATTGACGATGAAACACAGAAATTGCATTGGAATTAAATACAAAAGGCACAATGCCGACTTAAGGACAAAAAGACTGGCTGTTCATACTGACTATGTTTTGAACCATTCCTGTGACTCTAGTTATAGATTCCGATGCTTCACTTCAGGTTTACTGTATCCCTGTGACCTTCTTATTGACAATGAAACACAGAAATTGCATCGGAATTATATACAACAGGCACAATGCCGAAGACTGACTGTTACTTAAGTACAAGAAGGTTGACTCTTCTTACTGTCTATGTTTCACCCATTCCTGTGACACTAGTTATAGATTCCGATGCTTTACTTCAGGTTTACTGTATCCCTCTGACCTTCTTATTGACGAGTAAACACAGAAATTGCATCGGAATTAAATACAAAAGGCACAATGCCGACTTAAGTACAAGAAGACTGACTCTTCTTACTGTCTATTCTTTGAACCATTCCTGTGACACTAGTTATAGATTCCGATGCTTCACTCCAGGTTTACTGTATCCCTTGGACCTTCTTATTGACGATGAAACACAGAAACTGCATCGGAATGAAATTGAAAAGGCACAATGCCGACTTAAGTACAAGAAGACTGACTGTTCTTCCTGATAATTGTTTGAACCATTTCTGTGACACTAGTTATAGTGTCCGATGCTGCACTTCAGGTTTACGGTATCCCTAGGACATTCTTATTGACGATGAAACACAGAAATTGCATCGGAATTAAATACAAAAGGCACAATGCCGACTTAAGGACAAGAAGACTGACTGTTCATACTGACTATGTGTTGAACCATTCCTGTGACACTAGTTATAGATTCCGATGCTTCACTTCAGGTTTACTGTATCCCTGTGACCTTCTTATTGACGATGAAACACAGAGATTGCATCGGAATTAAATAGAAAAGGGACAATGCCGACATAAGTACAAGAAGATTGACTCTTCTTACTGTCTATGTTTTGAACCATTCTTGGGGCACTAGTTGTAGATTCCGATGCTTCACTTCAGGTTTACTGTATCCGTTGGACCTTCTTATTGACGATGAAACACAGAAATTGCATCGGAATTAAATACAAAAGGCACAATGCCGACTTAAGTACAAGAAAACTGACTCCTCATACTGTCTATGTTTGAACCATTCCTGTGACACTAGTTATAGATTCCGATGCTTCACTTCTGGTTTACTGTATCCCACTGTCCTTATTGACGGTGAAACACAGATATTGCATGGGAATTAAATACAAAAGGCACAATGCCGACTTAAGTACAAGAAAACTGACTCATCCTACTGTCTATGTTTTGAACCATTCCTGTGACACCAGTTATAGATTCCGATGCTTCACTTCAGGTTTACTGTATCCCTCTGACCTTATTGCCGATGAAAAACAGAAATTGCTTCGGAATTAAATACAAAAGGCACAATGGCGACTTAAGGACAAGAAGACTATCTCTCCATACTGACTATGTTTTGAACCATCCCTGTGACACTAGTTATAGATTGCGATGTTTCACTTCAGGTTTACAGTTTCCCTTGGACATTCTTATTGCGAATGAAACACAGAAATTGCATCGGAATTAAAAACAAATGGCACAATGCCGACTTAACTACAAGAAGACTGACTCTTCCTACTGTCTACGTTTTGAACCATTTCTGTGACACTAGTTATAGAGTCCGATGCTGCACTTCAGGTTTACTGTACCCCTTGGACTTTCTTATTGACGATGAAACACAGAGAATGCATCGGAATTAAATACAAAAGGCACAATGCCGACTTAAGGACAAGAAGACTGACTGTTCATACTGACTATGTGTTGAACCATTGCTGTGACACTAGTTATAGATTCCGATGCTTCACTTCAGGTTTACAGTATCCCTGTGACCTTCTTATTGACGATGAAACACAGAGATCGCATCGGAATTAAAAACAAAAGGCACAATGCCGACTTAAGTAGAAGAAGACTGACTCTTCCTACTGTCTACGTTTTGAGCCATTTCTGTGACACTAGTTATAGAGTCCGATGCTGCACTTCAGGTTTACAGTATCCCTTGGACCTTCTTGTAGACGATGAAACACAGAAATTGCATCGGAATTATATACAAAAGGCACAATGCCGACTTAAGTACATGAAGAACGACTCTTCTTACTGACAATGATTTGAACCATTCTTGTGACACTAGTTATAGATTCCGATGCTTCACTTCATTTTTACTGTATCCCTTGGACATTCTTATTGACGATGAAACACAGAAATTGCATCGGAATTAAAAAAAAAAGGCACAATGCCGACTTAAGTACAAGAAGACTGACTCTTCTTACAGTCTATGTTATGAACCATTCCTGTGACACTAGTTATAGATTCCGATGCTTCACTCCAGGTTTACTATATCCCTTGGACCTTCTTATTGACGATGAAACACAGAAATTGCATCGGAATTAAATATAAAAGGCACAATGCCGACTTAAGTACAAGAAGACTGACTCTATTACTGACTATGTTTCGAACCATTCCTGTAACACTAGTTATAGATTCCGATGCTTCACTTCGGGTTTACTGTATCCCTCTGACCTTCTTATTGACGATGAAACTCAGATATTGCATCGCAATTAAATACAAAAGGCACAATGCCGACTTAAGTACAAGAAGACTGACTCTTCTTACTGTCTATGTATTGAACCATTCCATTGACACTAGTTATAGATTCCGATGCTTCACTCCAGGTTTACTGTATCCCTTGGGCCTTCTTATTGACGATGAAACACAGAAATTGCATCGGACCTAAATTGAAAATGCACAATGCCCACTTAAGTACAAGAAGACTGACTTCTTACTGACTATGTTTTTAACCATTCCTGTGACACTAGTTATAGATTCCGATGCTTCACTTCAGGGTTACTGTATCACTCTGACCTTCTTATTGACGATGAAACTCAGAAATTGCATCGGAATTAAATACAAAAGGCACAATGCCGACTTAAGTACATGAAGTCTGACTCTTCTTACTGTCTATGAATTGAACCATTCCATTGACACTGGTTATTGATTCGGATGCTTTACTCCAGTTCTACTGTATCCCTTGGACCTTCTTATGGACGATGAAACACAGAAATTGCATCGGGAATTAAATAGAAAAGGCACAATGCCGACTTAAGTACAAGAAGACTGACTCTTCTTACTGACTATGTTTTGAACCATTCCTGTGACACTAGTTAGATATTCCGATGCTTCACTTCAGGTTTACTGTATCCCTCTGACCTTCTTATTGACGATGAAACACAGAAAATGCATCGGAATTAAATAGAAAAGGCACAATGCCGACTTAAGTACAAGAAGACTGACTCTTCTTACTGTCTATGTTTTGAACCATTCCTGTGACACTAGTTATAGATTCCGATGCTTCACTCCAGGTTTACTGTATCCCTTGGACCTTCTTATTGACGATGAAACACAGAAATTGCATCGGAATTAAATAGAAAAGGCACAATGCCGACTTAAGTACAAGAAGACTGACTCTTTTTAGTGACTATAGTTTGAACCATTGCTGTGACACTAGTTATAGATTCCGACGCTTTACTTCAGGTTTACTGTATACCTTGGACATTCTTATTGACGATGAAACACAGAAATAGCATCAGAATTAAATAGAAAAGGCACAATGTCGACTTAAGTACAAGAAGACTGACTCTTCTTACTGTCTATGTTTTGAACCATTCCTGTGACACTAGTTATAGATTCCGATGCTTCACTTCAGGTTTACTGTATACCTTGGACCTTCTGATTGACGATGAAACACAGAAATTGCATCGGAATTAAATACAAAAGGCACAATGCCGACTTAAGTACAAGAAGACTGACTCTTCCCAATGTCTATGTTTTGAACCATTCTGTGACACTAGTTTTGGATTCCGATGCTTCACTTCAGGTTTACTGTATCCCTCTAACCTTCTTATTGACAATGAAACACAGAAATTGCATCGGAATTAAATACAAAAGGCACAATGCCGACTTAAGTACAAGAAGACTGACTCTTCCTACTGTCTATGTTTTGAACCATTCCTGTGACACTAGTTATAGATTCCGATGCTTCACTTCAGGTTTACTGTATCCCTCTGACTTTATTGCCGATGAAGCACAGAAATGGCATCGGAAGTAAATACAAAAGGCACAATGCCGACTTAAGGACAAGAAGACTGACTCTTCTTACTGACTATGTTTTGAACCATTCCTGTGACTCTAGTTATAGATTCCGATGCTTCACTTCAGGTTTACTGTATCCCTCTGACCTTCTTATAGACGATGAAACACAGAAATTGCATCGTAATTAAATACAAAAGCCACAATGCCGCCTTAAGTACAAGAAGACTGACTCTTCTTTCTGTCTATGATTTGAACCATTCCTGTGACACTAGTTATAGATTCCGATGCTTCACTTCAGGTTTACTGTTCCCTTGGACCTACTTATTGACGATGAAACACAGAAATTGCATCGGAATTAAATACAAAAGCCACAATGCCGACTTAAGGACAATAAGACCGACTCTTCTTACTGTCTATATTTTGAACCATTCCAGTGACACTAGTTATATATTCCGATGCTTCACTTCAGGTTTATTGAAATCCTTGGACCTTCTTATTGACGATGAAACGCAGAAATTTCATCAGAATTATATACAAAAGGCACAATGGCGACTTAAGTACAAGAAGACTGACTCTTCCTACTGTCTATGTTTTGAACCAATTCTGTGACACTAGTAATAGAGTCCGATGCTTCACTTCAGGTTTACTGTATCCCTTGGACCTTCTTATTGACGATGAATCACAGGAATTGCATCGGAATTAAATACAAAAGGCACAATGCCGACTTAAGGGCAAGAAGACTGACTCTTCTTACTGACTATGTTTTGAACCATTCCTGTGACTCTACTTATAAATTCCGATGCTTCACTTCAGGTTTACTGTTTCCTTCTGACCTTCTTATTGACGATGAAACACAGAAATAGCATCGGAATTAAATACAAAAGCACAATGCCGACTTAAGTACAAGAAGACTGACTCTTCTTACTGTCTATGTTTCACCCATTCCTGTGACACTAGTTATAGATTCCGATGCTTCACTTCAGGTTTACTGTATCCCTCTGACCTTGTTATTGACGATGAAACACAGAAATTGCATCGGAATTAAATACAAAAGGCACAATGCCGACTTAAGTACAAGAAGACTGACTCTTCTTACTGTCTATTCTTTGAACCATTCCTGTGACACTAGTTATAGATTCCGATGCTTTACTCCAGGTTTACTGTATCCCTTGGACCTTCTTATTGACGATGAAACACAGAAACTGCATCGGAATGAAATTGAAAAGGCACAATGCCGACTTAAGTACAAGAAGACTGACTCTTCTTACTGATAATTGTTTGAACCATTCCTGTGACAATAGTTATAGATTCCGATGCTTCACTTCAGGTTTACTGTATCCCTTGGACCTTGTTATTGACGGTGACACACAGAAATAGCATTGGAATTAAATACAAAACACAAAATCCCAACTTTAGTACACGACGACTGACTCTTCTTATTGTCTATGTTTTGAACCTTTCCTGTGACACGAGTTATAGATTCCGATGCTTCACTTCAGGTTTACTGTATCCCTCTGACCTTCTTATAGACGATGAAATACCGAAATTGCATCGGAATTAAATAGAAAACTTACAATGCTGACTTAAGTACAAGAAGACTGACTCTTCTTACTGTCTATGTTTTGAACCATTGCTGTGACACTAGTTATAGATTCCGATGCTTCACTTCAGGTTTACAGTATACCTTGGACCATCTTATTGACGATGAAACACAGAAATTGCATCGGAATTAAATAGAAAAGGCACAATGCCGACTTAAGTACAAGAAGACAGACTCTTCTTTGTGATTATAGTTTGAACCATTGCTGTGACCCTAGTTATAGATTCCGATGCTTTACTTCAGGTTTACTGTATACCTTGGACATTCTTATTGACGATGAAACACAGAAATTGCATCGGAATTAAATAAAAAAGGCACAATGTCGACTTAAGTACAAGAAGACTGACTCTTCTTACTGTCTATGTTTTGAACCATTCCTGTTGTTGTGTCGGTAGCTGGGCCGACACCGTGAAGTTGAGATGGCTGAAAAGGCAAGCTAGACTAACGCAGACGGGCGTGAAGTACTGGAACAGGATACGTAATTAATGTTAGGAAGAAAAGTACGGAGCAGGTTTAATACTTAACTTTACTTATTCCTTGTGGTACATCGATCTTGACGATACACAGAAGACTTTAAGTACAATCACTGTATGGCTAATGGCGCCTTGCTAGTTCGTAGCCATTAACTTAGCTGATGGCTATACTGTCTCTCGGCTAATGAGAGAGAAAGGCTTCGTACATCTGGTCGGTAGCTAGGTTCTCATACAACTGGGGCGAGTGCTCTCTCGTAGCACGAGACCTGCCTTGGTGGTGGCGCTAGGTCTGCGATTACACAGTGGCAACACGCGGGTCCGACATGTACTAAATGGACCGCGGCCGATTTAAGCTACCACCTAGCAAGTGTGGTGTCTGGCGGTGACACCAAATTCCTCCCCCGCAAATCGGCGAACGGTCGTGTGATAAGGCTTCCGCCCGCCGTGGGGAGGACCACATGTTGACGTATGCGATGAGGTGGGGAGCCTAACAACAGGCGAGGCTGTGCCACCCGCACCCGGCCATTCGGTCCGAGGGGAGCTAGGAAACGCCTGAAAAACTAGTCCAGGGTGCACGTCAACATGCGGTGTATGCGCCCGTAAAGAGACAGGAGGGACCGAAGGATCAACCTCCATTGCGTCGGGGTAGCCGACGCGCGATGACGTCATGTGGTCCGGAGCGGGCGGGAGTTCCATGGCGGAGGACAGCTGGTCACGGGAAGCGATCGGCGGCGCGTGACCCTGGGAGGCGCTTGGCGGCTGCAACGAAGCGTCGAATGCGGGCGGCGCCGGCGGGAGAACAAGCGGCGGCGGCGGCGGCTGCTGCTGCTGCGGCGGCGACGGCGCGTTGCCATGGGGCAAAATGGAAGGCATCGTCGGTAACACCTGGGGATGAGGCGAGCCAGTAGATGGGTCCCCAGGGCGCTGACCGGACGGCACCGTCGCTGAAAGCAGACGGGGAGCGGCGGAACCCGAGCGACGACAGAGGCGCAGCTGATTGAGATGCCGACGCACCTCACCAGAGGCCCCCAAAACCAAATACATCGCGCGGCCGAGGCAGCGAAGAATGCGCCCTGCGAGCCAACGCCGTGAACCTCGATAGTTGCGATAAAATACAACGTCGCCTGGAGCAAAAGCAGGAGTCTGCCGCTGCACAGGAACCTGATGCGGCGGATGCAGCAAAGACATCAAGGTGCCATGAGGACGACCGTGGAGCAACTCAGCCGGCGAGCGACCATCTCGGGGCTGAGAGCGATACGAAGACAAAAAGCGCAACAATGCGTCCTCCCGAGAATGCGACTCTATCAATTTCAACATCTGTGACTTGAAAGTCCGGACCAATCGTTCAGCGGCACCGTTGGACTGAGGCGAAAACGGCGCGGATGTCAGATGTTGAATACCATTGGCCTGGCAGAATGACTGAAATTCTGCGGACATGAATTGTGGGCCATTGTCGGAAACAATAGTCTGCGGAAGACCTTCAATGCAAAAGATAGCAGACAACGCTTGGATGGTGGCGGAGGACGTCGTGGAAGACATCCGGACAACAAAAGGAAAATTACTGAAGGCATCGACCAGAACCAACCATCGAGCATTCCAGAATGGACCAGCAAAATCAATGTGCAAGTGTTGCCAAGGGGAAGTGGCTTTTGGCCACACAAAGACTTTCCGCGGCGGTGCGGACTGTTGTTCGGCACACGCCGGGCACGATGAACACATATTCGTAATCGCAGCATCTATTCCGAACCAAGTACAGTGCTGACGAGCAAGTTGTTTCGTTCGCACTAAACCCCAATGTCCTTGGTGAAGAAGCCGTAAAACAGAGGACTGTAACGAACGTGGGACCACGACTCTGGACTGATCATTATCAGAACGCAACAACAAAACACCACGTCGAACAAAAAGTCTCTCCTTGTGAACAAAAAATCGGCGAACCAACGGATCCTCGATCCGAGACTTTGACAAAGGCCATTGCGTAGCAACAAAACGTAAAACAGTAGCAAGGACAGGGTCAGCAGCTGTGGCTGTAGCGACACGACGAAAATCAATCGGAAACGATTCGACCACTTCATCGGTTTCCGAATCAATGAACATGCAAGCAAGTTCGGAAGAATCGAATGCTTTATCCTCAGCAACAGGCAAACGGGACAACGCATCGGCGTTTCCGTGCTTAGCAGTGGACCGATACAAGATATCGTAGCGGTACTGCGAGAGGAAAATAGACCAGCGAATGAATTTCTGCGCTGTACGTGGAGGTACAGGCTTGGTCGGATGAAAAAGCGATGTCAAAGGTTTGTGGTCTGTGATGATGGTAAAGTGACGACCATACAAGAAATCATGGAACTTAGTAACACCAAACACGAGAGCCAAACCTTCTTTCTCTATCTGTGAATAATTTCTTTGCGCAGACGAGAGAAATTTGGACGCAAAGGCAATAGGGCGATCATGGGAGCCAACTTTGTGCGCAAACACAGCACCGATCCCGAAATCCGATGCATCTACCATCAACAAAAGGGGTTTCTGGGGATCGAATGGCGTAAGGCAAGTATTAGAAAGCAACGCCGATTTCAACTGGCGAAAGGCGCGTTCGCATTCCGTCGTCCAGAGAAACGGAACACCTGTACGGCGTAAGCGATGAAGCGGAGCTGAAATGAAAGAGGCATTGCGCACATTCAAAGGCACAGTCCCTAGTAAGTCCTTGCAATGTTGCTACCCACTCCCTATTAGTTTGACCGGCCGTACGGTTTGTACGAAAGAACGTATACCGTTTTGCAACCACATTAACTGTTTCTTTGAAATAGGCATCTAATGCAGACAAAATTTCCTCGTAGGACAGAGTTGCTACGTCGCGTCGGGGAAACAATTTCACTATCACACGGTATGTGGACACACCGACACAAGAAAGCAAAAACGGCTGCCGCTCTTTACCTTGAATTCTGTAGGCTGCTAGATGAAAGTTGAACTGGCGAGACCACTCGTGCCAGGTCTCATCGGCTGCCACGTATGGTCGAAAGGGAGGTGCAACAGCGTTTAGTGGCAGCGGTAGCGAAGAAGCGGCGGCGGCCGCATCGGTTTGAATGGTACGTTGACCCTGGACGAGCTGTCCAAGTGCATCCAGTAACGCCTGCGTCTGCTGATTCTGCAAGCGATAAAATTCGGACAGTACATCTGGAGAATGTGGCGAAGCCATGACACAATTAAATGTAAGCAATCAGAAACAACTCTTTTCCCTCGTCGAAAATGTTGTGCCGGTAGCTGGGCCGACACCGTGAAGTTGAGATGGCTGAAAAGGCAAGCTAGACTAACGCAGACGGGCGTGAAGTACTGGAACAGGATACGTAATTAATGTTAGGAAGAAAAGTGCGGAGCAGGTTTAATACTTAACTTTACTCATTCCTTGTGGTACATCGATCTTGACGATACACAGAACACTTTAAGTACAATCACTGTATGGCTAATGGCGCCTTGCTAGTTCGTAGCCATTAACTTAGCTGATGGCTATTCTGTCTCTCGGCTAATGAGAGAGAAAGGCTTCGTACATCTGGTCGGTAGCTAGGTTCTCGTACAACTGGGGCGAGTGCTCTCTCGTAGCACGAGACCTGCCTTGGTGGTGGCGCTAGGTCTGCGATTACACAGTGGCAACACGCGGGTCCGACATGTACTAAATGGACCGCGGCCGATTTAAGCTACCACCTAGCAAGTGTGGTGTCTGGCGGTGACACCACACCAGTGACACTAGTTATAGATTCCGATGCTTCACTCCAGGTTTACTGTAACCCTTGGACCTTCTTATTGACGATGAAACACTGAAATTGCATCGGAATTAAATAGAAAAGGCACAACGCCGACTTAAGTACAAGAAGACTGACTCTTCTTACTGACTATGTTTTGTACCATTCCTGTGACACTAGTTATAGATTCCGATGCTTCACTTCAGGTTTACAGTATACCTTGTACCTTCTTATTGACGATGAAACATCAGAAATTGCAACGGAATTAAATACAAAAGGCACAATGCCGACTTAAGTACAAGAAGACTGACTCTTCCTACTGTCTATGTTTTGAACCAATTCTGTGACACTAGTTATAGAGTCCGATGCTTCACTTCAGGTTTACTGTATCCCTTGGACATTCTCATTGACGATGAATCACAGGAATTGCATCGGAACTAAATACAAAAGGCACAATGCCGACTTAAGTACAAGAAGACTGACCCTTCTTACTGTCTATATTTTGAACCATTCCAGTGACACTAGTTATAGATTCCGATGCTTCACTTCAGGTTTGCTGTATTCCTTGGACCTTCTTATTGTCGATGAAACACAGAAATTGCATCGAAATTAAATACAAAAGGCACAATGCCGAATTAAGTACAAGAAGACTGACTCTTCTTACTGTCTATGTTTTGAACCATTACTGTGACACTAGTTATAGATTCCGAAGCTTCAGTCCAGGTTTATTGTATCCTTTGGATCTTCTTGTTGACGATGAAACACAGAAATTGCACCGGAATTAAATACAAAAGGCACAATGCCGACTTAAGGACAAGAAGACTGACCCTTCTTACTGACTATGTTTTGAACCATTCCTGTGACACTAGTTATAGATTCCGATGCTTCACTTCAGGTTTATTGTATCCCTCTGACCTTCTTATAGACGATGAAACACCGAAATTGCATCGGAATTAATTAGAAAACTCACAATGCTGACTTAAGTACAAGAGGACTGATTCTTCTTACTGTCTATGTTTTAAAGCATTGCTGTGACACTAATTATAGATTCCGATGCTTCACTCCAGGTTTACTGTATACCTTGGACCTTCTTATTGACGATGAAACACAGAAATTGCATCGGAATTAAATAGAAAAGGCACAATGCCTACTTAAGTACAAGAAGACAGACTCTTCTTTGTGATTATAGTTTGAACCATTGCTGTGACACTAGTTATAGATTCCGATGTTTTACTTCAGGTTTACTGTATACCTTGGACATTCTTATTGACGATGAAACACAGAAATTGAATCGGAATTAAATTAAAAAGGCACAATGTCGACTTAAGTACAAGAAGACTGACTCTTCTTACTGTCTATGTTTTGAACCATTCCTGTGACACTAGTTATAGATTCCGATGCTTCACTCCAGGTTTACTGTAACCCTTGGACCTTCTTATTGACGATGAAACACAGAAATTGCATCGGAATTAAATAGAAAAAGCTCAATGCCGACTTAAGTATAAGAAGACTGACTCTTCTTACTGACTATGTTTTGTACCATTCCTGTGACACTAGTTATAGATTCCGATGCTTCACTTCAGGTTTACAGTATACCTTGTACCTTCTTATGGACGATGAAATACAGAAATTGCATCGGAATTAAATACAAAAGGCACAATGCCGACTTAAGTACAAGAAGACTGTCTCTTCTTACTGTATATGTATCAACCATTCCTTTGACACTAGTTATAGATCCCGATTCTTCACTTCAGGGTTACTGTATCCCTCTGACCTTCTTATTGACGATGAAACACAGAAATTGCATCGGAATTAAATAGAAAAGGCACAATGCCGACTTAAGTACAAGAAGACTGACTCTTTTTAGTGACTATAGTTTGAACAATTGCTGTGACACTAGTTATAGATTCCGACGCTTTACTTCAGGTTTATTGTATACCTTGGACATTCTTATTGACGATGAAACACAGAAATTGCATCATAATTAAATAGAAAAGGCACAATGGCGACTTAAGTACAAGAAGACTGACTCTTCCCAATGTCTATGTTTTGAACCATTCCTGTGACACTAGTTTTGGATTCCGATGCTTCTCTTCAGGTTTACCGTATCAGTCTGACTTTATTGCCGATTAAACACAGAAATTGCATCGGAAGTAAATACAAAAGGCACAATGCCGACTTAAGGACAAGAAGACTGAGTCCTCTTACTATGTTTTGAATCATTCCTGTGACTCTAGTTATAGATTCCGATGCTTCACTTCAGGTTTACTGTATCCCTCTGACCTTCTTATTGACGATGAAACACACAAATTGCATCGTAATTAAATACAAAAGCCACAATGCCGACTTAAGTACAAGAAGACTGACTCTTCTTACTGTCTATGATTTGAACCATTCCTGTGACACTAGTTATAGATTCCGGTGCTTCACTTCAGGTTTACTGTTCCCTTGGACCTTGTTATTGACGGTGACACACAGAAATAGCATTGGAATTAAATACAAAAGGCACAATGCCGACTTAAGGACAAGAAGACTGACCCTTCTTACTGACTATGTTTTGAACCATTCCTGTGACACTAGTTATAGATTCCGATGCTTCACTTCAGGTTTATTGTATCCCTCTCACCTTCTTATAGACGATGAATCACCGAAATTGCATCGGAATTAATTAGAAAACTCACAATGCTGACTTAAGTACAAGAAGACTGATTCTTCTTACTGTCTATGTTTTGAAGCATTGCTGTGACACTAGTTATAGATTCCGATGCTTCACTCCAGGTTTACTGTATACCTTGGTCCTTCCTATTGACGATGAAACACAGAAATTACATCGGAATTAAATAGAAAAGGCACAATGCCTACTTAAGTACAAGAAGACAGACTCTTCTTTGTGATTATAGTTTGAACCATTGCTTTGACACTAGTTATAGATTCCGATGTTTTACTTCAGGTTTACTGTATACCTTGGACATTCTTATTGACGAGGAAACACAGAAATTGAATCGGAATTAAATAAAAAAGGCACAATGTCGACTTAATTAGAAGAAGACTGACTCTTCTTACTGTCTATGTTTTGAACCATTCCTGTGACACTAGTTATAGATTCCGATGCTTCACTCCAGGTTTACTGTAACCCTTGGACCTTCTTATTGACGATGAAACACAGAAATTGCATCGGAATTAAATAGAAAAAGCACAATGCCGACTTAAGTACAAGAAGACTGACTCTTCTTACTGACTATGTTTTGTACCATTCCTGTGACACTCGTTATAGATTCCGATGCTTCACTTCAGGTTTACAGTATACCTTGTACCTTCTTATTGACGATGAAATACAGAAATTGCATCGGAATTAAATACAAAAGGCACAATGCCGACATAAGTACTAGAAGACTGAAACTTCCTACTGTCTATGTTTTGAACCAATTTTGTGACACTAGTTATAGAGTCCGATGCTTCACTTCAGGTTTACTGTATCCCTTGGACCTTCTCATTGACGACGAATCAGAGGAATTGCATCGGAATTAAATACAAAAGGCACAATGCCGACTTAAGTACAAGACGACTGACCCTTCTTACTGTCTATATTTTGAACCATTCCAGTGACACTAGTTATAGATTCCAATGCTTCACTTCCGGTTTGCTGTATTCCTTGGACCTTCTTATTGACGATGAAACACAGAATTTGCATCGAAATTAAATACAAAAGGCACAATGCCGACTTAAGTACAAGAAGACTGACTCTTCTTACTGTCTATGTTTTGAACCGTTACTGTGACACTAGTTATAGATTCCGAAGTTTCACTCCAGGTTTATTGTATCCCTTTGACCTTCTTATTGACGATGAAACACAGAAATTGCATCGGAATTAAATACAAAAGGCACAATGCCGACTTAAGTACAAGAAGACTGACTCTTCTTACTGTCTAGGTATCAACCATTGCTTTGACACTAGTTATAGTTTCCGATGCTTCACTTCAGGGTTACTGTATCCCTCAGACCTTCTTATTGACGACGAAACACAGAAATTGCATCGGAATTAAATACAAAGGGCACAATGCCGACTTATGTACAAGGAGACTGACTCTTCTTACTGTCTATTTTTTGAACCATTCCTGTGACACCAGTTATAGATTCCGATGGTTCACTCCAGGTTTACTGAATCCCTTGGACCTTCTTATTGACGATGAAACACAGAAATTGCATCGGAATTAAATAGAAAAGGCACAATGCCGACTTAAGTACAAGAAGACTGACTCTTCTTACTGTCTATGTTTTGAATCATTCCTGTGACACTAGTTATAGATTCCGATGCTTGACTCCAGGTTTACTGTATCCCTTGGACCATTTTATTGACGATGAAACACAGAAATTGCATCGGAATTAAATAGAAAAAGCACAATGCCGACTTAAGTACAAGAAGACTGACTCTTTTTAGGGACTATAGTTTGAACCATTGCTGTGACACTAGTTATAGATTCCGACGCTTTACTTCAGGTTTACTGTATACCTTGGACATTCTTATTGACGATGAAACACAGAAATTGCATCAGAATTAATAGAAAATGCACAATGTCGACTTAAGTACAAGAAGACTGACTCTTCTTACTGTCTATGTATGAACCATTCCTGTGACACTAGTTATAGATTCCGATGCTTCACTTCAGGTTTACTGTATACCTTGGACCTTCTTATTGACGATGAAACACAGAAATTGCATCGGAATTAAATACAAAAGGCACAATGCCGACTTAAGTACAAGAAGACTGACTCTTCCCAATGTCTATGTTTTGAACCATTCCTGTGACACTAGTTTTGGATTCCGATGCTTCACTTCAGGTTTACTGTATCCCTCTGACCTTCTTATTGACAATGAAACACAGAAATTGCATCGGAATTAAATACAAAAGGCACAATGCCGACTTAAGTACAAGAAGACTGACTCTTCCTACTGTCTATGTTTTGAACCATTCCTATGACACTAGTTATAGATTCCGATGCTTCACTTCAGGTTTACTATATCCCCCTGACTTTATTGCCGATGAAACACAGATATTGCATCGGAAGTAAATACAAAAGGCACAATGCCGACTTAAGGACAAGAAGACTGACTCTTCTTACTGACTATGTTTTGAACCATTCCTGTGACTCTAGTTATAGATTCCGATGCTTCACTTCAGGTTTACTGTATCCCTCTGACCTTCTTATTGACGATGAAACACAGAAATTGCATCGTAATTAAATACAAAAGCCACAATGCCGACTTAAGTACAAGAAGATTGACTCTTCCTACTGTCTATGTTTTGAACCAATTCTGTGACACTAGTTATAGAGTCCGATGCTTCACTTCAGGTTTACTGTATCCCTTGAAACTTCTTATTGACGATGAATCACAGAAATAGCATCGGAATTAAATACAAAAGGCACATTGCCGACTTAAGGACAAAAAGACTGACTCATCCTACTGTCTATGCTTTGAACCAATTCTGTGACACCAATAATAGAGTTCGATGCTTCACTTCAGGTTTACTGTATCCCTTGGACCTTCTTATTGACGATGAATCACAGGAATTGCATCGGAATTAAATACAAAAGGCACAATGCCGACTTAAGGACAAGAAGACTGACTCTTCTTACTGTCTATATTTTGAACCATTCCAGTGACACTAGTTATATATTCCGATGCTTCACTTCAGGTTTATTGAAATCCTTGGACCTTCTTATTGACGATGAAACGCAGAAATTTCATCGGAATTAAATACAAAAGGCACAATGCCGACTTAAGTACAAGAAGACTGACTCATCCTACTGTCCATATTTTGAACCTATTCTGTGACACTAGTAATAGAGTTCGATGCTTCACTTCAGGTTTACTGTATCCCTTGGACCTTCTTATTGACGATGAATCACAGGAATTGCATCGGAATTAAATGCAAAAGGCACAATGCCGACTTAAGGACAAGAAGACTGACTCTTCTTACTGACTATGTTTGAACCATTCCTGTGACACTAGTTACAGATTCCGATGCTTCACTTCAGGTTTACTGTATCCTTCTGACCTTCTTATTGACGATGAAACACAGAAATTGCATCGGAATTAAATACAAAAGGCACAATGCCGACTTAAGTACAAGAAGACTGACTCTTCTTACTGTCTAGGTATCAACCATTGCTTTGACACTAGTTATAGTTTCCGATGCTTCACTTCAGGGTTACTGTATCCCTCAGACCTTCTTATTGACGACGAAACACAGAAATTGCATCGGAATTAAATACAAAGGGCACAATGCCGACTTAAGTACAAGGAGACTGACTCTTCTTACTGTCTATTTTTTGAACCATTCCTGTGACACCAGTTATAGATTCCGATGGTTCACTCCAGGTTTACTGAATGCCTTGGACCTTCTTATTGACGATGAAACACAGAAATTGCATCGGAATTAAATAGAAAAGGCACAATGCCGACTTAAGTACAAGAAGACTGACTCTTCTTACTGTCTATGTTTTGAACCATTCCTGTGACACTAGTTATAGATTCCGATGCTTGACTCCAGGTTTACTGTATCCCTTGGACCTTTTTATTGACGATGAAACACAGAAATTGCATCGGAATTAAATAGAAAAAGCACAATGCCGACTTAAGTACAAAAAGACTGACTCTTTTTAGGGACTATAGTTTGAACCATTGCTGTGACACTAGTTATAGATTCCGACGACTTTACTTCAGGTTTACTGTATACCTTGGACATTCTTATTGACGATGAAACACAGAAATTGCATCAGAATTAATAGGAAAGGCACAATGTCGACTTAAGTACAAGAAGACTGACTCTTCTTACTGTCTATGTATTGAACCATTCCTGTGACACTAGTTATAGATTCCGATGCTTCACTTCAGGTTTACTGTATACCTTGGACCTTCTTATTGACGATGAAACACAGATATTGCATCGGAATTAAATACAAAAGGCACTATGCCGACTTAAGTACAAGAAGACTGACTCTGCCCAATGTCTATGTTTTGTACCATTCCTGTGACACTAGTTTTGGATTCCGATGCTTCACTTCAGGTTTACTGTATCCCTCTGACATTCTTATTGACAATGAAACACAGAAATTGCATCGGAATTAAATACAAGAGGCACAATGCCGACTTAAGTACAAGAAGACTGACTCTTCCTACTGTCTATGTTTTGAACCATTCCTATGACACTAGTTATAGATTCCGATGCTTCACTTCAGGTTTACTGTATCCCCCTGACTTTATTGCCGATGAAACACAGAAATTGCGTCGGAAGTAAATACAAAAGGCACAATGCCGACTTAAGGACAAGAAGACTGACTCTTCCTACTGTCTATGTTTTGAACCAATTCTGTGACACTAGTTATAGAGTCCGATGCTTCACTTCAGGTTTACTGTATCCCTTGAAACTTCTTATTGACGATGAATCACAGAAATAGCATCGGAATTAAATACAAAGGGCACATAGCCGACTTAAGGACAAAAAGACTGACTCATCCTACTGTCTATGCTTTGAACCAATTCTGTGACACTAGTAATAGAGTTCGATGCTTCACTTCAGGTTTACTGTATCCCTTGGACCTTCTTATTGACGATGAATCACAGGAATTGCATCGGAATTAAATACAAAAGGCACAATGCCGACTTAAGGACAAGAAGACTGACTCTTCTTACTGTCTATATTTTGAACCATTCCAGTGACACTAGTTATATATTCCGATGCTTCACTTCAGGTTTATTGAAATCCTTGGACCTTCTTATTGACGATGAAACGCAGAAATTTCATCGGAATTAAATACAAAAGGCACAATGCCGACTTAAGTACAAGAAGACTGACTCATCCTACCGTCCATGTTTTGAACCAATTCTGTGACACTAGTAATAGAGTTCGATGCTTCACTTCAGGTTTACTGTATCCCTTGGACCTTCTTATTGACGATGAATCACAGGAATTGCATCGGAATTAAATGCAAAAGGCACAATGCCGACTTAAGGACAAGAAGACTGACTCTTCTTACTGACTATGTTTTGAACCATTCCTGTGACACTAGTTACAGATTCCGATGCTTCACTTCAGGTTTACTGTATCCTTCTGACCTTCTTATTGACGATGAAACACAGAAATTGCATCGGAATTAAATACAAAAGCGCAATGCCGTCTTAAGTACAAGAAGACTGACTCTTCTTACTGTCTATTTTTTGAACCATTCCTGTGACACTAGTTATAGATTCCGATGCTTCACTTCAGGTTTACCGTATCCCTCTGACCTTCTTATTGACGATGAAACACAGAAATTGCATCGGAATTAAATACAAAAGTCGCAATGCCGACTTAAGTACAAGAAGACTGACTCTTCTTACTGTCTATGTTTAAACCATTCCTGTGATACTAGTTATTGATTCCGATGCTTCACTCCAGGTTTACTGTATCCCTCTGACTTTATTGCCGATGAAACACAGAAATTGCATCGGAAGTAAATACAAAAGGCACAATGCCGACTTAAGTACAAGAAGACTGACTCTTCTTACTGTCTAGGTATCAACCATTGCTTTGACACTAGTTATAGTTTCCGATGCTTCACTTCAGGGTTACTGTATCCCTCAGACCTTCTTATTGACGACGAAACACAGAAATTGCATCGGAATTAAATACAAAGGGCACAATGCCGACTTAAGTATAAGGAGACTGACTCTTCTTACTGTCTATTTTTTGAACCATTCCTGTGACACCAGTTATAGATTCCGATGGTTCACTCCAGGTTTACTGAATCCCTTGGACCTTCTTATTGACGATGAAACACAGAAATCGCATCGGAAATAAATAGAAGAGGCACAATGCCAACTTAAGTACAAGAAGACTGACTCTTCTTACTGTCTATGGTTTGATCCATTCCTGAGACACTAGTTACAGATTCCGATGTTTCACTCCAGGTTTACTGTATCCCTTGGACCTTCTTATTGACGATGAATCACAGGAATTGCATCGGAATTAAATACAAAAGGCACAATGCATACTGAAGTACAAGAAGTCTGACTCTTCTTACTGTCTATGTTTTGAACCATTACTGTGACACTAGTTATAGATTCCGAAGCTTCACTCCAGGTTTATTGTATCTTTTGGACCTTCTTGTTGACGATGAAACACAGAAATTGCATCGGAATTAAATACAAAAGGCACAATGCCGACTTAAGTACAAGAAGACCGACTCTTCTTACTGCCTATGTATCAACCATTCCTGTGACACTAGTTATATATTCCGATGCTTCACTTCAGGGTTACTGCATTCCTCTGACCTTCTTATTGACGATGAAACACAGAAATTGCATCGGAATTAAATACAAAAGGCACAATGCGACTTAAGTACAAGAAGACTGACTTTTCCCACTGTCTTTGTTTTGAACCATTCCTGTGACACTAGTTTTGGATTCCGATGCTTCACTTCAAGCTTACTGTATCCCTCTGACCTTCTTATTGACAATGAAACACAGATATTGCATCGGAATTAAATACAAAAGGCACAATGCGACTTAAGTACAAGAAGACTGACTCTTCCTTCTGTCTATGTTTTGAACCATTCCTGTGACACTAGTTGTAGATTCTGATGCTTCACTTCAGGTTTACTGTATCCCTCTGACTTTATTGCCGATGAAACACAGAATTTTCATCGGAAGTAAATACAAAAGGCACAATGCCGACTTAAGGACAAGAAGACTGACTCTTCTTACTGACTATGTTATGAACCATTCCTGTGACTCTAGTTATAGATTCCGATGCTTCACTTCAGGTTTACTGTATCCCTCTGACCTTCTTATTGACGATGAAACACAGAAATTGCATCGTAATTAAATACAAAAGCCACAATGCCGACTTAAGTACAAGAAGACTGACTCTTCTTACTGTCTATGATTTGAACCATTCCTGTGACACTAGTTATAGATTCCGATGCTTCACTTCAGGTTTACTGTATCCCTTGGAACTTCTTATTGACGATGATTCACAGAAATTGCATCGGAATTAAATACAAAAGGCACAATGCCAACTTAAGGACAAGAAGACTTACTCTTTTTACTGTCTATATTTTGAACCATTCCAGTGACACTAGTTATATATTCCGATGCTTCACTTCAGGTTTATTGAATTCCTTTGACCTTCTTATTGACGATGAAACGCAGAAATTTCATCGGAATTAAATACAAAAGCCACAATGCCGTCTTAAGTACAAGAAGACTGACTCTTCCTACTGTATATGTTTTGAACCAATTCTGTGACACTAGTAATAGAGTCCGATGCTTCACTTCAGGTTTACTGTATCCCTTGGACCTTCTTATTGACGATGAATCACAAGAATTGCATCTGAATTAAATACAAAAGGCACAATGCCGAATTAAGTACAGGAAGACTGACTCTTCTTACTGTCTATACTTTGAACCATTCCAGTGACACTAGTTATAGATTCCGATGCTTCATTTCAGGTTTACTGTATTCCTTGGACCATCTTATTGACGATGAACACTGAAATTGCATCGAAATTAAATACAAAAGGCACAATGCCGACTTAAGTACAAGAAGACTGACTCTTCTTACTGTCAATGTTTTGAACCACTACTGTGACACTAGTTATAGATTCCGATGCTTCACTCCAGGTTTACTGTATCCCTCTGACCTTCTTATTGACGATGAAACACAGAAATTGCATCGGAATTAAAAAGAAAACTCACAATGCCGACTTAAGTACAAGAAGACTGACTCTTCTTACTGTCTATGTTTTGAACCAATCCTGTGACACTAGTTATAGATTCCGATGCTTCACTCCAGGTTTACTGTATCCCTTGGACCTTCTTATTGACGATGAAACACAGAAATTGCATCGGAATTAAATAGAAAAGGCACAATGCCGACTTAAGTACAAGAAGTCTGACTCTTCTTATTGACTATGTTTTGAACCATTTCTGTGACACTAGTTATAGAGTCCGATGCTTCACTTCAGGTTTACTGTATCCCTTGGATCTTCTTATTGACGATGAATCACAGGAATTGCATCGGAATTAAATACAAAAGGCACAATGCCGACTTAAGTACAAGAAGACTGACTCTTCTTACTGTCTATATTTTGAACCATTCCAGTGACACTAGTTATAGATTCTGATGCTTCACTTCAGGTTTGCTGTATTCCTTGGACCTTCTTATTGACGATCAAACTCAGAAATTGCATCGAAATTAAATACAAAAGGTACAATGCCGACTGAAGTACAAGAAGACTGACTCTTGTTACTGTCTATGTTTTGAACCATTCCTGTGACACTAGTTATAGATTCCGATGCTTCACGCCAGGTTTACTGTGACCCTTGGACCTTCTTATTGACGATGAAACACAGAAATTGCATCGGAATTAAATACAAAAGGCACAATGCCGACTTAAGTACACGAAGACTGACTCTTCTTACTGTCTATGTTTTGAACCATTACTGTGACACTAGTTATAGATTCCGATGCTTCACTCCAGGTTTACTGTATCCCTTGTACCTTCTTGTTGACGATGAAACACAGAAATTGCATTGGAATTGAATACAAAAGGCACAATGCCGACT